>NC_054839.1:12209653-12862153 GCF_018345385.1 Vulpes lagopus | reverse complement strand
GGTTAGGTAAGCAAGCCCACAGTTGTTGTTGTAATACCTTCATAAGAAATGTGTCTCTGATGACCAAGTTCCAATCAGACATGCTTTTTTCTTGGAAAGGAACTTCAACAAACATTTTAACCAAAAGATATTTCTATAGGTGACATTGAAGATAAGACTATCAGAGCCAGGTGCCTTTGGAATCAAAGGAACATTTCTCCCTCCTCTGACAGCCTGCTGTGCTACTGACATCCTCTCCACGCCCTGCTCTGACTCGGTCAAGTACTACACCATGGAAAACCGCATTCTTACTATCAAGCCTTACCTTCAGATAGGAGCCATAATATTTGGTTACGTAGGGACTGTCACACTGACTCAGCACTGTGATTTCTTGCTGAATGTCCTCTATCTCATCTTCAGCTTCTTCCAGATCAATGATTTTTATGGCAACCACTTTCTGAGTCCGAAGGTCAATGCCCTTGAACACTTCACCAAATGAGCCCTTTCCAATTTTCTCCAGTTTTGTAAAAAGCTCTTCTGGATCTGCTTTCAGGTTCTGTAGGGGAAAAGGAAAAGAAGAGACCTCAGTAACTCACAAGACAGGGACAGATTTTCCCACATACTTAAAAATACACAGAACACAGTCTTCCAAGAACCAATCCATTTTCTTCATCTGAGGGTCAGGCTGGTTGTGACCACAGCTCCTCACACTTAGGACACAGGGATTTCTAAGCCTCACCTCTATGAAACACAGCAAGTATGCAAGCAAGGACAATAACCCTGATTATAAAAACTGGGAAAGGCTCCAGTATTCGCATAATTAAGTAAAAACCAAGACACTTATTTGAAAGTGTTAGGATATATGAATTTATTGAAAAACACTCTTGTTGGGATCCCTGGGTGGCGCAGCGGTTTGGCGCCTGCCTTTGACCCAGGGCGCGATCCTGGAGACCCGGGATCGAATCCCACGTCGGGCTCCCGGTGCATGGAGCCTGTTTCTCCCTCTGCCTGTGTCTCTGCCTCTCTCTCTCTCTCTCTGTGACTATCATAAATAAATAAATAAAAATAAAAAAAAAAAAAAAAGAAAAACACTCTTGTTAAGCAAATATTCCACTCTCTCCCTTTGTCCCCCCTCCCCGACAAATTTTCTAAGTTTAGGTAGGCATATACTGTAACTAGTTAACTAGTACTCAATCATTTCGTAACAGGCCATGTTTAAAGTCCAGCAAATGCAGTCCTATGCATCTTCACCTTTGGCTACTACCTTGGCCTCAACATTTTAACCCAATCCTGGGAAACAGTAAGAACCCGTTTTCGTTTGCCCTTGGAAAAGCTTCTGAAAGCTCTCAATCACTAGCTAATTAGGTGAACCACACACACACAGTGTACATCTCCAAGGGGTCCAGACATAGGGACTCCAACACCCATCCTCACAGCTCCCAGACCAGAAAGGTGTGTGAGCAGCTGAGTTCTCTCAACAGGCAGCAGCCTGTCATCCCCGGGGGGGTGTCAGTCACAAACTGAGGGGCGAAACTGACATTCGGCAAGAAGACTTGGGGACACTGCCTAGCTCAGCACAAATACTGCTGGCACCACTTGAAACCTCACAGAGTAAGACAGGACCCTGGGAGCCACCACCTCACACACCTCCCCTCAAAAATGCTGCTCATGAACAAGAGGATGCCAGGCCAACCTTCCATGTCTACCAGTCCTTCTAAGAAACTGAAACATGGAGAAGGAAGGAAGATGGGGAAGGAGGAGGGCTGAAAAGGGAGAGAGTATAACAGGCATGGTGGGAGGAGGGGGCGTGAAGAGGGGATCGACAGAGAATTACAGCAAGGTCGACAGAGAATTACAGCAAGGTCGGCAGCACCATTAGCTAGGTGAGCCCTAGGGGCTAGCCAGGCGCGAGCCATTAACTTGCTTTCAAGGTGAAACACATGGAGTTCCAAGCAGTGCCTCCAGAGAAGTGCTGAAACCCAGCCCGCCCACTGCCAACGTGGAGGTGCTGCTGTGCTGCAGCATGAACCCCGCGGAAATAGCACACCCCAGGAACACACGCACACACTAAGTCATGGGTGATCTCACAGACCCCAGAGGCCCTGTTTTTGAGACTACACTAACCCCATCATTTAAAATGAACAAAGTAAGCAAGGAGTGCATCCTGGGGTTGCCAGGAAAAAGGGACACGAGAGAGAGACATCCACATTCAGCAGCTAGAAATTCCCATCTCCAAACCCCTTCCCTCACCTCCATCCCTCCAGGATGAGGGGGGGTGGCCCTCCTCTTCTTCAAGGCCAGTCCTGAGCGCTGAGCTTTTGAGTCCATCCTTCTGTCCCCAGGATACAGCTTCAGCAGCATCAGCCCCCTACACCAGAGGCTCTTCCATTCAGCCCTCTCTACAGACCCACCACTCCTGGCAGCCTGCTCAGTTTTCTCCCATTGAGAAAAACAGAAACACTGGGCTTCCCTGGTCACCTCTCTCCTTCACGCTCTCCTTCCTTCCTTGAGAGTTCCCTGCAAGTCACCAAGACCAGCCAGGTGCCCCGCCCCTCGCTGGTCACCACCAGAGTCTGGCTCCAGCTGAGGCCACCGCTGCAGTGCCTAATCTGATCCTCCTCCAAGAAGCCCTCCCTCTGGTAACTTTCCAGTCCTGGCATCTAAACCCTGCTCTCCACTTGTCTACTCCCCATCCCCCCAGTCCCAGAGGATCTTCCTGCACAGACCACCCTGGCGGCTGCATCACAGGCATGCCCCTGGGGGCTCCATGCTGGCTGCCCACCCGTTCTCTACTTATTCTCCTCAAACAGTTTTCATTGTTTGGGATTGTGTTCCCCAAACCTAGCTGCTCAGAATCACCTGGAACATGTGGGAGATCCCAAATCACTCTCTGTCATACATGGGGCAGGGGTGCATAATCCATATTGTTAGACACCCCAAATAGGGGCACCTGGGTGGCTCAGGTCATGATCTCAGGGTCCTGGGACAGAGCCCCATGTTGGGCTCCTTGCTCAGTGGGGAGTCTGCTTCTCCCTCCCCCTGCTCGTGTTCTCTCACTCTAACTAACTAAATAAAATCTTTAAAAATAAAGACTCCAATTGATTCTGATGAATAGCCACCTTTGAGGAAAAACGGTTTTAAATCATCATGTATATGGTAACTTTCAAATTGCTAACTCCAGCCCTGCTTTTTGAATTCTATTTTATTTTTTTTTCTTTTTGAATTTTAACTCCTCAGATCAATTACTTGCTAAATATATATTTCTACGTGGACATCTCAAGCTCAACCTACATGAACTGCATCTGTCATTTCCCTGAACTGGCCATTCTCCTAGAGCACATGATCTCACTCACTAAAAGCTGAGGGAACTCGGGGACTGTGTCTTACTCACTTCGAGACCCATGTCCCTGGGCACAATGACCAATGGCCAATAAGTGTCCCTGAGCAGTAAGAAAGCCCCTTACACCGACACAAACACCATCCAGACTACATACTACAAAGAATATCCAAATTCAGAGGGACAGAGAGCCCGGGAAAGGGGGAGTGAGGACGTTACCATCTCCAGCTTGCAAGCATAAGGAAGCAGTAGGAAGGGCCGTTTGGAATATGCAGGAACAGTGACTCTCAAGTCTTAGGGGCATCAGAACCACCTGGCAGGCTTGTTAGAGCACAGACTGCCTGACCCCACCCTCAGAATTTCTGGTTCAGTAAAGGTGGGGTGCGACCCAAGAATCAGAGAGCACCCAAGTAATGCAGATGCCACTGGTCCAGAGACCACACTTTGAGAACCACAGCTCAGGAGAGCTGGGAGAGAAGCAAAGCAGCCTTGACAAGCTGACATGCCACCAAGGCATAGCTTGTTTTAGGTTATCTAACCTGACACCTCTCTTTTAACTGTCCCACCCCCCATACTAAGAAAAACTGTGGCATTTCCTTTTTAAGAATAGAAAACGAAGCCAACAAAAGTGTATCCTAACTCCTACAATATTGGAGAGAATGGCGTGGGAGCTTGCTACCAAGAGAACTGTCAATTAATCACATCTCTCTATGACCATACCGCTTTGCAAGGTGACTGGCCCTCCTTCCAAGAGTCTATGTCCCCATCCCCTGAGTTTGCGCAGGTCTTGACACTGGTCTGGCCAACAGAAATGTGGGGACTTCTAAACTCAGGGGATCCCTGCCTGGGTGGCGCAGCGGTTTGGCGCTTGTCTTTGGCCCAGGGCGCGATCCTGGAGACCCGGGATCGAATCCCACATCAGGCTCCCGGTGCATGGAGCCTGCTTCTCCCTCTGCCTATGTCTCTGCCTCTCTCTCTCTCTCTGTGACTATCATAAATAAATAAAAATTTAAAAAAAATAAAAATAAAAAAAAATAAACTCAGACCCCAAAGGGCTGGTTGGTGAGGCTGGGAATAAACGTGTGTGGGAGGGACCTACTCGGCGTCTGCAAGCACCCCAGCTCAACCAGCCTCAGTACCACCACTAGCTCACTGCAACCACTTGACAGCACCCAGCAAAGGCCAAACTGCCTGGTCATCCACAGAATCATGAGATTTAATAAATCTGTTGTCTTAAACCACCAGGTTTGGGTGGGTGGCTATTCACCACCACCAACTGACACCACAATTGTGCCTAGAAGGAGCATGGTGTCGGGACATTGTCTTTTCAATCCACAGCCCTCTGAATCAAGAGAACCCAGACTTAAGGAGCTGCAACCTGGTGGCCCCACCTTGGCCATCCTTGCCTGAGGCAGGCAGAGCACAGATTTCAAGGCCGATGCTGTGCCAGGGGAGCAGGGCAAAAACAGGAGAGGAGTATATCCTGCAGGTGTAAGGAACACGGATTCTCTAGGACAGAGGCAAGCTGGCAGATTATTATAGTAACAACTCCATCCCCCTATGTCCACACCCCAAAGCCACTATGCCCTTTGTTCCCACCAAGAGGTAGCCTGAATCAGGGCTTGCCTTGGGATTTCCTGTGATGTTGTGCTATTTCCAAGGTTACACCTTAAGACTCCCAGCAGCATCTGCCTCTGACCTCTTAGAATGTGTCCATCAGCACAAAACTAGGCCTGGGCTAGCCTACTGGAGAGGTCACATGGAGAGGAGCCAGACACGAGCCACATCTCTGAGGTCAACTGCAGACAGCCAACAATTCTCCAACTGACCACAGGTGCATAAAGAAGTCCAGGCAAGACCTGCGGGAAAAGCTCCCAGGCAACCCCCAGAAATCCTGAGAAATACTCGATCATCACTCTTTCAGGCCACAAAGTTCTGGGGACATGTTATGCAAGAATAGGAGACAAATTCAACACACACATCACTGCAGGAGAAACGTGTCCAACTTGTGGGAGAGGGGACAGGTGCAGATGGACATTCTACACTCTGGAGGAGCATTTCATTTTACTAAACTGCCAGATTTTCCTTTGGCCTGACCAAAGACACAGCTGTTCACACTACTGCTTTCCCCTCTTCCCCAAAGCTCCTTCCTGAAGTCTGTACCCATCAGGTTGGCAGCAGCTGCTCTGTATCACATCTGCTTGAGTGTGGTACGTCACTATTTGCCACTATGTTAGCAGCTGCAAACCCGGCTACACACGGTCCCTGGCGCCAAGGGAGACATCTGCTGATGCGCTGACAGTGGGGGACTAAACAAGCAGAGTCCCCGGCCCTTTGGCAATTCATTGTCACACCATATAGCCCCACAGCCATAAGAAAATCAGTGCCAATCATGACCTGAAGTTCAGAAAGGAACTTCAGCATTCCGCTGCCACAATCTATTCCATGAGCAGAGTAGATCTCCTGGTACAACAGGTGCCGTTCTGCAACCATCCTGAGGAATTTCTGTTTATGCTGGAGTGCCTGGGTGGCACAGTTGGTAAAGTGTGTGGCTCTTGATTTCAGCTCAGGTCTCAATCTCAGGGTTGTGGGATCAAGCCCCATGTTGGGCTCTGTGCTGGGTGTGGAGCCTGCTTAAAAGTCTCTCTCCCTCTCCCCTCCCCCACCTCAAAAAACAAAGAAAAAAGAAAAGGAAAGGTTTACGTTGAACTAAAGCACTGGTCATCATCCCGGAGGAGAAGGGCCTGCTGGTGCCTCACTCCACCTATCATGGTGCCTCCTCCTGCCTCATGGGCAGCAGGGCCCCACTGCTGGAGCTCCGGCCAGATCCCAGGCAGGAGTCAGGACACACAGTGGCTCAGCCTCCTCTGAGGCAGGGGAAGGTCAGCACCCTCCCACCATCATCTGCCTTCCCTGGATCAACAAGGCCGAGGGGGCCGGTAGCCCAGGGTGGGGTGCTGCCTACACATAAACATCCAGCCCTTCGGGTGCTGGACTCCTCACTTGGAAATGCTGATCCAGTGCACCCAGTGCAAATGTCCATCCACACAGCTGACCCAGAGAGATCCTCGTTCTGAGGCAAAGGAAGAAGAGGCGGCTTCTCATGATAGAAGAGCCAGGAATTTCACTTACGTGTTTACTAAACTATATGACCCCATAAGCTACTTGACATCTAGAAATCTCTCCTCCAACAGAAGGGTCAAGGGGATAGAGAACAACAGAAATAATGGTGTCTCCAGAGAAAAGCACTAAGGAGCAGGCCCGAACGCCTGTGTATGGTGCCATGTAACACCTGCATAGCCCACTGTCCGCCCCGAAGGCCCTCCAACGCTGCGGTGCTTCTCTGGTCACATCGCCACTGTTCTATGTCCAGAAACAGTCCAGGAAATGACACCTGGATCCATTTCCAGTTGCTTTATTTTCATGTTCATCACCCTTTCCTCCTACCACCACCAGGCTGTCTGGCTCATTAAACCTTGGCTACATTCTGGACCTTCCTATGCACTCACACCTTGTCTTCTTTATTTTTAATTACAAGATGCAGGGAAACCAGCACATCTGTTATACTTAATCATATTAAGGTAGGGATCCCTAAGAACTGACCAATCTAAGTGGAAGATGCATTCCCTCAGATGCAAGGGTGGGGCACACGTCTGGACTCTGAAAAAGCTCCCAAACTCCAATCCCACAAGCCTGGAAAACCTTCGGGGCTCAAGGACTGTACAAAGAGCTGTAAAGCCAAGAAAAGTGCCCAGGTGAATCCAGAACTAACAGCTGCAAAGAAGTTTCTCACTGGTTAGGATATGGAAGTTTTAGGTGACCAGCTACCCTAAAACCTGGGATGTCCTAGAAGCCCTGGCCACAGGAAATGAACAGACATGCACACAGCAGGAGTAGTGTCACGATGCAACACGGCACAGCAAGGGCAGGCTGGCCTGCACCTTCAGGATCCCTTTGGAAGGAAAATCCAGGTGTGCAGCATTCTACTCCCTACTCCAATACTCAGCCATGTCCTTCTGGAGCTCCAACTTCTGCAACAATTCATCATATTTCATAATCCCTTGAGAGAATTCATTAAAATAGTTCTACGATGACAAGTATTTTATATTTTTAAACCTGAATAGCTATTACTGTTTTCTTTGGATCATTTCTGGCAATGAAAAATGCACTTGGCATTACTAATCAACTTTCAAAGCTCCTTGGCTTCAGATGTACCACTTGCATAGCCACGCCGTACTACACCGCTCTGGGTTAAAGCCAAGCTTTGCGCTTTGTTTCTCTCTGAGAAGAAGAAGGAGCCAAGTTTGATATGTTCTAACACTGCTACTGATCACATGACTGTCCCTGCAGCAACAGAGAAAATGATGGATGAGGAGGAGTTAGTGGCAAGTGTGCCCCATCCCCACCTCTGAATCGGGCTAGCATCTACCAATGCATCACAGATCTGTCCTCCTGGAGCTGAGCCTGGCCTCAGAATCCCTCCCTACCATCACCCCTCTCCCCGCAGCCACCACCAATACAGTGGACAGGTACACAGCTGGAACCTATGTGCCAGCCAGGCACAGTCCCACCACCAACACACCTCTGCCCCAGATGCTCACCATTCCTTATCCTTCCACATCTGCCTGACTCTCCCACCCTATGCTCCGATGCTACTAAGGTTACTGTCTCCCGTTTTCCAAAGCTGCAAATTCCAGCACCCTAATTCCTCTCTTATCCCAACCTGCAAACTGTGCCCATCATTCTTCTAAATGTCTCTGTTTGGTCCCCCGCCTGACTCCACAGCAGCTGCACCTCCAACTGACCCACTGCCGACCTACCTAAACCCTGGAGGCAGATGGCAGCTTCCTCAAAGCTCATGGTTTTCCTTCATTGCTCAGAACAGCTGGCGACAATGCATCAACTGGAGACTGAAGTCCCACTCACTGTGAATCTAAACCCCAGGGCTCCTTCCTAATCCCACTTCTGACACCTCTGCCACTGACCCTCCCATCACCCACCTTTCTCAACACTGTCTACAAAAGCACCAAGGGTTGCACAGAGTATGATTCCATTTATAGAACATTCTTAAAGTGACAGAATTAAGAGTGATGGAGAACAGCTGCAGGGTTGCTGGGGGAAGGGATGCCGGGTAAGAGGTGACAGATTCTCTGTGGCGATGGGACAGTCCTGCATCCCGACTATGATAAAATTTCACAGAACTCCCCACCAAATAAAAGTACATGCAAAAACTGATGAATTAGGCCTGCATGTGAGTTAACAGCATTGTGCCAACATCCATTTCCTGGTTTATACAGTGTGAGATACTGTCACTGGGGAGAGCTAGGGGAAGGGTACATGGGAGCGACACAGTGTTTGTTGCAAGTTCTGGCAAGTCTTAAACTATTTAAGAATAAACTTAGTAAAAATTCCTACAATTAATTGGGACTCCTGGGTGGCTCAGTGGTTGAGCATCCGCCTTTGGATTAGGTCATGATCCCAGGGTCCTAGTATCGAGTCCTGCATTGGGCTCCCTGCATGGAGCCTACTTCTCCCTCTGCCTGGGTCTCTGCCCCTCTGTGTGTCTCTCATGAATAAATAAATAAAATCTTTTTTTAAAAAAATTCTTAAAATATTGAGGGGGAAAAAAGGCACCCAACCTCAACTTTGTGTCCTTCTAGACACCTCCTTTCTTCTGGAACCTGAAGAGGCCACCATTATTCCAAGGCTCTAGGTGGGAAATCCCCATTTACTGCTTCATGCTACACAAACCTGACCACTCCCTTGAGCAAAGGCAGCAGCTCCAGTCTCCTAGTTCCTGGAGCACATTTTTTTTTTACGCAGTGGGTGGAAAAGTATATTAACATTTTACAGGTAAAAAAAAAAAAAAAAAAAAAAATTTTACAGGTTGTCCCCCCCACCTCAAGATTCTGATCAACCACTAAAGAATGTACCTTATCATCTCACCAACCTAACCCAGCAAATGAGTAAGCAGCAAGACAAGATCCAAACTTCCTTAGAAAGCAGTCACAGACATATTCAAACAATCGAGAACAAAAACCCATCCCAAATCCAGAGCATGACAGAGAGGAGGCCAGGAAAATGTAGGCATGGCCTGAAAAGAGACCCAGGGTGCACCCAGCTGCTGCTCTGCTCTCATTTTGCACAGTCTCTCATTTGGGGCAGTGGCTATGTAAGATCTGGAGAGAGAAGACCCAAAATAAACTACTGAGCAGTTATTCAATATTGTCCTTCTCATTGCTTAGGTTACCTGCCAAACTATGGTTTCTTGGACCCTGAGCACTTGGGTCCAAACACATGTGTTCAGCTCTCTGCTCTGCCAAATCACCAGGAAGTTACTGAACCACTCCAGTCTGTTTCCACATCTATAAAATGGGCTAATAGTACACTTTCTAGGATGCTGAAAAGATAAAAGAGCATAAGGAAAACTGCTTTTGTTGTAGTTATTTTTGGTGTTAATACTTAGCTGCCCTTTCTGACAATGCTTGATCATGATTGCGCAGTTTCTTAAAAGCCTTTCACTTGAACTGGAGACAGAAATAAAGCCCAAAATCACCTAATGCAAAAACCAGTGCACAGTCCACTGCACTCTCCTAAAATTAACTAAAATAAGGAGGCCTTTCTTCCTTTAGGAAAGGGATAAGGGAAATTCTAGGAGGCCTAAGAGAGCATCGTCAGAAAGAGAGAAGTAAACATCTGCTAAGGGCTGTGGACGCCAGCCCTCTGAAGGCCACGTGTGGTAGAGGCCACCAGTGGTGGAGGTCAATGAACCACCAATGAGGGAGCCAGAGGGCCAGGCCACCTAAGTGGTGTTCCAGCATGAAGCTTCCAGAGAGAGCACTGAGCCACAGACAGAACATCCCCACCTCAAATCAAAAGGCTCTGAGGAGCCCCAGTGGCTCAGCAGTTTAGCACCACCTTTGGCCCAGGGGCTGATCCCAGAGATGTGGGAGGATCAAGTCCCATGCTGGCTCCCTGTACGGAGCCTGCTTCTCCCTCTGCCTGCGTCTCTGCCTCTCTCTCTGTGTGTCTCTCATAAATAAATAAATAAAATCTTAAAAAAAAAAAAAAAAAGTTGGAGTGAACATCAGATATGCTCTTTTGGGGATCCCTGGGTGGCTCAGCAGTTTGGCGCCTGCCTTTGGCCCAGGGCGTGATCCTGGAGTCCCGGGATCGAGTCCCACGTCGGGCTCCCTGCATGGAGCCTGCTTCTCCCTCTGCCTGTGTCTCTGCCTCTCTCTCTGTGTCTCTCATGAATAAATAAAATCCTTAATAAATAAATGAATGAATGAATGAATGGCTCTGAGGCCTAAGAAACAATGCTAGGAACTATCAACAATGAAAACTTTCTGAAGACCTTCAGTTTCCTGTAACAGTGGCTATTCTACCCCATAAACCAGACATGGAAAGCAGGCTTGGCTCCACAGGCAGTCTCAGAAGAAATTCAAAGTTAGAGGAGCACAAGCAACTTTAAATGGAAGAGAAGGAGATGCCTGGGTGGTTCAGGATGAAAATCTACCTTCAACTCAGGGCATAATTCTGTGGTCCCAGGATCACGTCCCATATTGGGCTCCCCTGGGAGAGCCTGCTTCTCCCTCTACCTGTGTCTCTGCCCCTCTCTCTCTCTCTCTCTCTCTCTCTCTCATGAATAAATAAAATCTTAAATAAATAAATGGAAAAGAATGAGATAGCAAAGAAGGAAAGATGCAAAGGTATTGTGGGAAGGGGGGGCACATGACACAACATGCCCAAGCAACTTGCCAAGGGGCTCGTGTGGTTCCCACATTTAGGTGTCCCTAAAACACCTAGGTGGCTCAGTCAGTTGAGCATCCAACTCAGTTTCAGCTCAGGTCATGGTCTTGGGGTTGTGGGATCAAGACCCATGTCGGGCTCTGAGCTCAGAAGGAGTCCACTTGGGATTCTCTCCTTCTCACCCCCCAACTCCCCCACCCCCGCTCACATGCTTTCTTTCTCTAAAATAAATAAATCTTAACACCCATAGTTTTAGACAGTGTGTGAAAGACACATCCCACTAAAAATTCCTTTTTTTTAATTTATTTTTTTAAAGATTTTATTTATTTATTCATAGAGACACAGAGAGAGACACACACACACACACACAGGCAGAGGGAGAAATAGGCCCAATGCAGAGAGCCTGACATGGGACTCCATCCCGGGTCTCCAGGATCACGCCCTGGACTGAAGGTGGCGCTAAACCGCTGAGCCACCTGGGCTGCCCCCACTAAAAATTCCTAAGCAGAAAACTTGAACTGATGATTTTATCTTTTGCAAAACAAGCTGAAGGCTGGAACAGAGAAGAAAGCTACATTCTGACACCCGTAGAGGAGTCAGAGTCCCAAAACTCGTGGCCTTCCCCATTTCACAAGTTAGTGGAAAGCTGCAGTTGGAGGCTGTGAAACTCTCTGGTCTTGGATGTGTCCTGGGCAGAATGAAGCCCTAAGAAAAATGACAGAGTGCCCACTCTGAAGGAGGGATCCCTTCCCATTTGCAGCAGTTATGTGATCAGTCCAATGACATAGGTATGCGACACGCCCTAAACTGGAACACATGGCCACTTGCTTCCAAAGTTCAAGCAGGTCACAGCTAGTTAAGCTTCTGACTCTTGATCTCAGCTCAGGTGCTGATCTCATCAAGGTCATGCTGTTCAAGCCCCATGTTGGGCTCCACAGTGGGCATGGAGCCTACTTTAAAAAAAAAAAAAATTTTTTTTGAGCAGGTCCATCCTCGCCTCCCAAGCTCCAACAGCAAAATACGAGAACAAAAAATGAAGAATCAAAAAACCCGAATTGTCCTCCTGCAGCAACACTACTGCATGACTTTGAGCAAGTCCTTAACTTCTCAGTAAGACAGAACAATGATGCTTTAAGTATTCATTTACCTCACAGGGGTGTCAGAGGATCAAATTAGCCTAAGTGAGAGAGAAAAAGTAAGGCGCACCAGTGGTTGACTTGTTACCTTTGCTAGAGCTGGCATGGACTTCAGCAAGCACATCTAAGAACAAGTGAGGTCATCTTTAAAATAGCACTCAGTTTGGGAGACATTTTTAGAAATCACTGAAACACTGGCCAAAACACTGAAAACATACCATTTATAACACAATGCAACATGGTCCCAAAGAGAGATTTAAAGACTACTGTCATTCTCAAGTATGGCTTAACTTTATGCTCCTATTTTTTTAAGACTTATTTATTTATTTTAAAGAGATGGGGAGCAGCAGAGAGAGGGGGAGAGAAAGAATCTTACAGACTCTGCACTGAGTGTGGAGCCCAACATGGGGCTCCATCCCAGGCCCCTGAGATCATGACCTGAGCTGAGCTCAAGTCAGCTGCTTAGCCCTCTGAGCCACCGAGGTGCCCCATATTCTTATTTTTTAGTACAAAGTATTATTCTCATAAATAAGACATCTAATAGGTAATTACCAGCAAATAAAATGGCCTGAACACCTGTCTCATCAAATTAATCTGTTACATTTCAAGAGGCATTCTACAAAGTAAGATGGGGGAATTTGTCTAATCAAGACTATTACCCTATAAGGTTTTCTTCCATTCTAACAAGTTTAAAGCTCACTCTTTATTGGGATCTCTCCCATGTCTCCCCATGCGAGAAAAAAAAAAAAGCTGCCCCTTAAATGGAATATATACATACAAAGCCACAATAATGTCTATAAACTGCATCAGGGACAGGCAAGGCTAGGCACGGAGAGATAGGTAAGGGGCCATGGAATCAGGCTCACAAAACAAAATCTCAAAAATGCTGAGATGTAAGGAAATCAGAGATAAGGGAACAAATAAGACCACCCTGCCCTGGGTATGGGTGGAAAAGATTTTTTTTTTTATGACAGCCATCTGTGACCAACAAAAAATAACCAGACCACAAAGAAGTAAGCCATTAAAGATGTTATCACTAGTCCTTACTCAAACCAAGTAATGCCACAAGACTGATAAGGCCACAAGCTCCTCGTACTAGTGTCTACTCATCTTTAACTAAATGTTTAAATAAAAGACTGTCCATGGAGGCCCACGTTGGCAACTCTGTCAGGATCCATCTCACTCCTGAGAGCTTTCTCTGTATCCTTGCTTAATAAACTTCTATCGCTTTACTCACTCTCCTCTGTCTGTGAGATTCATTCTTCAGCTTCCAGAGATAAAAACCTAGCTCTCCCACTTCAAAACCATCCCCTCAGAACACTCCAGAAAAGCCGAACATCTTTTCTTCAGTATTTTCCCAGGAATCCTACAACCAGAAACCTTTGCCATGTTGAAACCCCCTCAATTCTGGGAGTGGACGCAGCAAAGAAAGCTTGCGGTCCACCCCGGCCTCCTCCCTTGCCTGGAAAGCCCCTCGCATACTTCTGGGAAGGATGTCCTGCTTTCAGGGAACTGAATCATCACAATTTAGCACATCTCCCCCAATCAGATCGCTGGGGTTTCCCCTGTAGCCAACCCTAGACACATTATGACCCAAACAGAACAGGGGAACCCTGAGCTCCTCATTTTGACTCAGCAACAAAGTCTAAGGTCAGGGCTTTGGTTTCACACCAACCGCCGATTCAGGACACCAGGGCTCCTCTTCGGGAGGGACAAATTTGCAGAACGGTTTCCTACTTGGCCAGCCTGCACCCCTCAAAGCGCAAACAGAGTGATGAGTTGTGGCCGGAAGGAGCAGACACACAGTGGAATGTGCCATCTCCAAGACGGCCTCAGCCTCCTTCAGAAGTGAGCAAAAGCCACACACAGCAACCAGCACACGGGTCTGGGAGAAGCTATGGGGAAGGGTGCGATGATGACCAGCAGCTCCACCTGCTGTGCCACCCCCGGGAGTCACAGGCAGCGGCCTACAGGGCAGCCCTCCCCGCTGTATGTGGGGAGTGACTCCCCACAGGGGCTGCCCACCAGAATCACCTTGGACCATGAAATCCCAATTATTATTTCAAGCTCCCCAGAAGGATCCACCGTGCAGCCGAGGTTGAGAACCAGTGGTCTGGTCTATAAGATGGCTCCAAGCACAGCAGGACGTTACAGATTCAGCAGGAACACCTGGAGGACCTTTTCTCCCGCTCACCTGCTTTTCTCCACCTGGGAAGGAATCCCATCAGTGACAAGGGATGTCCTCAGGGCTGAGGCATCTCCCCAAGGCTCAGCTTTTCAGTCTTCACCCCATTCCCCCTCAGCCTCCACTGACTTTGGCCTCCTAGTAACTAGCTCATCTCAGCCTCTAGCCCCAAAGGGTATTTTGTGTATGAACTGGCTAATTTAAGGTCTCCAGAATAAAAACCTTTCTTTACCACACAAAGACTTTTAAATAGCAAATGGTTTCAATCAGCTCAAAGAATGGACAGATTTTTCCAGTCCTTAAAAGAAAGTCTCATTCCTAGCTAACTGATAGACCATTTTGTAACTGGAGGTCTAGGTCATGGGTTTGTGCAGAAACCTACTCCTTCCACATTACAATAAATCCACTCACCACCAGCCGAGGAGAAGACACTCAGAGCCCAGGTCCAGGAACAGAGCACTTCCTCCTCCCAGTGGTAGCCCTGGCTTTCCCCACCTGAGCCCTCCAAAGCCATTCCAAAGCCACTACCTCACAGTCTGGCATGGTAAATGCATTTCCCCCAAACTGCACGCTTCATTTCAACCCGGCAACAGCCCAGCCCTACAACCGAGAAGAAACAGAGTAAACATTCTACGGCATTTGGCACAAATAAAATTGAGAAAAAGAGATGTTAAACCCCATGAATATTGACGTGTAGATCTACATACCATCAGGAGATTTCAGGAATCCTCGTACTAGTGTCTACTCATCTTTAAATGTTTATTTAAGGTAGACACTGCCTGAGTACATTTTAAAAACACAAATACAAGTTAAAAAAAAAAAAAACGTAAGAAAAAATGACCGCTCCACCTGGTTGAATCTACTGTTTTGGCCTCAGTATCTGATAAATCCCCAGACACACACACGTGTCCACTACCTTAGGAACGGTCTGAAGCTCTGTGAGCTCAAAGCTCAAGAGAAGCCACTCCAGAGAGGGAGGGAGAGCAGGTTCAGACCCCTGTGTCAGGGAGGCAGAGGGTCCAGGCTGGAAGAACCCTCACTGGTTTCAAGCTCTTTCTCAGTGCAGACTGAGCAATATGTTTGAAGGCTCTGACTGCTTGCCTAGTGTCCAAGGCTCACCCACAAGCCCCATGGAGCACAGGGGAATGACAGCAGCAGGAGGCGAGGACACCGGGGCCTGCGGCTCCAGCTTACCCACAGTCACAAATCTTAGTGCGGGTCCCCCAGCCAACTGAGCTTCTGTGCCCCACAGAGCAAACCTCTGACCGCCCCCTCCCCTAGGGGTTGCTGGGTCCACTTTTCTTCCATGAAAGGCTCCCTGCTGACAGATGAAGGCTTGGGGTTTCTCTGGGAGGATGAGCAGGCCCAGACACCGAGGCAGAGACTGAAATCCAGCCAGTGCTGTTGGGCAAGCACTTGTTGAAAAACACACAAAGCATTCCAAATAAATTGTACAGCTCATTGAGAAATGAATGTGGGCACCTCCTTCATTAAAACCAACACAAACAGGCCGTGGCAAAGATTCTGACTGTACCCTACTATAATAAGCACTGACAAATACCAGCCACTCCCACTTCCAAAACTCCTCCACACGAAGGCTCTGTGCTAAGCGGTCTTCCTAACCAGGCCTTTCCAGACCTCACCACCACCCCAGGAAAGAGAGAATACGATCCTTACGACACAGCCGAGGGCACTTGGGCGCTAAAGGTGGGTCACATGCAGGCGGTCCCCCGCAGCTAGTCAGGGGTTTAAACCCCACTATGTGTGCATCCAGGGTCATCCTCCATGTGAGAAAGTGCTTGCAAGCTGCAAGCTTGGCAGCATGCCTGGCTGAGAGGAACCTGGCAAGGTGTGCCCTTGGGTTATCACAGTGGAATGCTACAATCAGCAGGAGTGCAATCTGATGCCACCCCCAATTCCCCGCAGGTGAACTCACCTTTCCTGTATTTTGTATAAGCTTATAGTCACGAGCATCAGGGAACTCAGACTAGTCTAAAAATCAGACCCAATAGTTTGGGTATAATTATAATTCAATCAATAATCACATTTCCTTTACCTGAAAATTCTCAGCTTTTAGAGACATTAAGGAGAAAACAGATGAAATAAAAATGCCAAGGCAATGAGCAAGGTTGATATGGCCTAAGTGGGAATACATGCATCTTGCCCACCAGGGAGACCAAAGATATCACAAGGTCTTTTTCTATCCCTAGGAGGGGTGGCAAGGACAAGAGCGTATGCACGCAGTGTTGGCATCTCACATTTCTCAGAAGTCCAGCTGCTCTGACTCAGTCAGTAAGACAACCATCAAGTCAGCTGTCCTGTATGACACTTGGGTGGGTTAAAGCCTCCCAAGTGCTAGAGGTGTGCTAGAGCAGGGGCAGCACACCTTTTCTGGGAGCAGTCAACACCCCAGCTTTGTGGGCCAAATAGTATCTGCTGCATATTCTTCTTTTCCCTCTTTCTTTAAACAACTCTTTACAAATGGAAAAACCATCTTAGCTCATGAGCTGACAAAAATGGGCCAAGGGCAGCTGTAGGTTGCCCACCCCCACACTAGACCGCCCAGGGTTAATACATTAGCCCTGGTCTACTGCCCACCATACTGGTTAGGCTGCCCGCTGCCTGGTCCCAGCGAAGGAACCCAGTACCAGCTCCCAGCACAGGACAGGAGCTGTCCATGACTTCAGAAATCAGTGCCATGCATCCCTCAACAGAACCTAGAAGCATACTCCTTCCCCCTCATCCTCACTACCATGTCCCAACACGGGTCCTCCAGCTTCCCAAAGAGAAAGGACCAGTCTCCTCATCTCCTCACCCAACCCTCAGAAGAAAATACTTCTACAAGTGAGAAAACAGAGCGCAAAAAGTCTATGTTACTCACCCAGGGTGTACACAGAGCCAGAGGCGGTGGTGTTCAGCTCTAAAGCCAAAGTTCTATTACTCTACACTGTGACCCCTAAAACCCCATCTCAAATGGACAGGCTACCTGTTAAGGAAATTTTTTTTTTAAGATTTTATTTATTTATTCATGAGACACAGGAAAAGAGGCAGAGACACAGGCAGAGGGAGGAGCAGGCTCCCTGCAGGGAGCCCGATGCTGGACTCGGGACTCCGGACTCCATCCTGGGACCATGGGATCAGGCCCCGAGACACAGACAAATGCTCAACCACTGAGCTACTCAGGTGCCCCGGGGATATTTATTTTTATAGTTAGTGCTAGTGATGGAAATCTCTTTGGGCCCAGGCCCCCTAGAGCGGGGTTCCAGTCAGTCAGTCCCCTCAGGTCCACCTGTCTAGAAGGGGGAAGAACCACTCGTCTTCAAACACTCTCTCTGGTCTGCCTTGAACAAAGCCATGCTTATATCAGCCTCCCCCATTGCCCTGAAGGAGCGCAGGTTAGACAGCCCAGTACCTGGCATGTAGGAGACCCTCTATAAATGTCCACTGCATGAATCAAATGGGTAAAGCAATGTAGAGCCTGGAGGCCTGGAGGCTAAAGCCACAGGCCCTACGAGATTAAAGAGCCAGTGGACTTGGCCTCACCAGCTATGAGACAATGACTCGCATCTGGCTTGCTGCCCACTGCTGAGACAGTCAGTGGCTTTCAAGAGGGAAGCTCTGCGCTCCCTGGTGGGAATATTAAACAGGAAGCAAGAAGGAGCAATATTATTTCTGGTCCTCGTTTGGGTACAGTGCCACCGCCTCTCACCCTGACAGTGGTTAACAGACCCTGCATGGAGCCCGACTGCCTGGATCAGATTTCAGCTCTGATGATGGACCCTGGACAAGCTACCGAGGTGCTGGGGACCTCAGTTTCCTCTTCTGTCAAAGAGGACAATCAAAGCACCTGCACTGAAGGTGGTGGGAGGCAAAGTGAGTTCACCAGTGCCAAGGGCCTGGGCACCCAGCTGTGTGAGCCCGCATTATCATCCCTCCACTACCTGGTTCAAGGTTCTGCTCAGGTTTCGGCGCCAGCAGACCCCACCCTGCAGATTTCACTGGCGGCCTGCGTCCTGCCTGCTGGCATCACAGCTTCTGTCACCCATCATCAGTGTCACGAATCTACAGGGACTCCACAGATTCTCGTCACTTCCAGAACCTCCTTCCTGAGGACCACACCAGCCACCAGGTTTTAACAAAAGAAAAAAGTGCTGGGCCCTAACACAAAGCACTTGCTCAGGTGACATTTGTCATCCCTTTATCGCTTTATCTGCATGCACCTCAAATTGACCTTCAGCTCCAGAGAGATGTTAACTCATTTTATTCATTTTCCGCCCTCTCTGTGGACTGTCCTCCTCCTCCTCCTCCTATCCTGTGTCTTACACACACACACACTCACGCGTGACAGCAATATTCCCTGTGCTCCAGGAGTGGCCCGCCTGCCACCTCAGCTCCCACGCAGCCTCTGCCCACCCTTCCTTCTGGTCCAAAGTGAGGCAGAAAAAACATCCTCGTTACAGAAGAAAACTATAGGACAGGTACCCGAAGGCTGTCTCGGCTTCTGGACTCTACCAGAAGGAAAATCAAGTGAGGAGACGCAGCGGTCCGGGGCTGGGGAATGACTGAAAGAAAGGCTTTCAGAACTAACGCTGACACGGTTATATTCCCACAGGCCCTGACATCCACCAAACAGAACAGAAAGGACAAGTTTCTATTAACTCATCCTCAGGTCCACTCGGCACACTGTTCTCAATTTCCATCCTGTTCACTCTAATCATGATGCACACACCTCTTGGACGGGTGGGTTAAGACGGCTAAGAGCCTAAAATGCCTCCAGAGGGTAAGTAACATAACAATTTCTGTTGTTGTCAGATTGCTTTTTTCCATTCTGCCATATTGACGGAACAGTATGAACATCAAACTGGAAGTAGTGATCAATCTCTTAAATCTATTAAAACTGCATTGCCCCTTCCTGCAGTAAATTGCTAGAGGGAGATAAAATGACGCAGCCACTTCAGAAAGGAGTTTGGCAGTTTCTCCAAAACTTGAAACATTAGACCACCATATGCCCCAGCAGCTCCACTTCCAAGAGGACTGGAACCCCAGGAGTTCACACAACAACACACATGCGAATGTTCACACAGTATTATTTGTAATAGCCAGACACTGGAAACAGCGTGGATGTTGGTCAGCTGGTGATGGACAAAATGAGGCCCATCCGTACAATGGGATACTATTTGGCAATGAAAGGGACCACGCTATGGACACATGCCATCACGAACCTCAAAAACATGTTAAGTGAAAGGAAACAGTCACAAGACACAAAAGACTGAATTCATTTATATGAAGTGTCCAGAAAAGGCAACGTGATTGGAAACCAGGGGGCCGGGGGGCTGGCGGAAACAGAGGCATCCCACTGCGGGTATGTACATGTTCTAAACTCACAGTGAGGTCTGCACCTCTTGGTAAAGTTCTTAAAATTATCACTGAATTACACACCCTAGAGAGTACCTTTTGTAGCATGTAAAATATACCACAAAACCGTTTCAAATACACTGCATACTTGTATTCATCTATCTGTGTCCCCCAAATGCCTGTGAGGTCTACAAGGACAAAGACTTCACTCAGTTCATCTTACCTCATCACCTCACTGAAAACCTGGCATATAGGGAGAGCTATAATGTCCAGAGACTGAGTGATTTGGGGGGGCGGGGGGGGACAAAACAAAAATGTTTTCGCGTTTTTCCAAAGCGTTCTGATTTGCCAAAACTTCACCTCCCTGACCACTCTTCCAGCCCATCTGCCCCCAAACACTAAGGCCAGGGAGGACCACAAGGCAAGTGTATCCATGAAGCTTCACACCACCCAAAAGTGACTCCCAACACCTCTCAATGTGTCCTAACCAACTATTTATGAAGGGCAGTGTTGGTCTCCATTCAGAGTTTCAAAAGCAAAAGTGGTTTTCTTAGGTTTTCATTGTGGCATTATTATGAAAATTTCTGGGGTTGTGAGTAGAGATGAGCATGATTTTAGTATCAGATTCAAAAAAGGTGAAGGCTCAGTGAAATCACATTCTAATTTAAAATAAATTCTTGACTTCTTTCAGGGAAGATTTATTTTTAACTTAGAAGCAGCCCATTTAATAAACATACCAGATACTGTCCCAAGAGGATTAAGCACAGCAAGCAAAGCGGTAAGCTTGGACTCACTTGTGTTCTGCGCCATTTTGTCTGCCTACTGAACAGAACTCCAGAAGAGGACGTTTCAACAGATCATAATTATTAAGGAAGAGAACTACACTAAGCTTGCTTTGAAATGCAAGGTTTTATTTTCTCAACCAGTATTGTAGCAACAATAATGCAGGAGTAAAAACATATTGCTTACCATATTCCACACTGTTTACACTTCACATATGTATGTCCTACCATCCCCAGTTTAAGTAATAACCAGTATCTGTCATTAAACAGAGAAATAAAATACACTTCCTCATGGTATAAGTGTGAAGTGGAGTGGTTTAAGGGTGTAGGCTTTTGAGACAAACTGGTTCAAATCTTGCCTCCACCACATATTTGCTTAATGATCTTGGGCAATTCACCTAACCTTTGTGTTGTGGTTTCTGTATCTTTTGGAGGAGGTAAAGATTAAATCATTTAATTTCCTCTAATCGTAGGCCATTTACCCCACACCTTGAAGACTGAGGTGTTCACAAAACTGCATTATTTTCTGGACACGGTAATCAACTCTCAGGATGTCATAATTTCTGGCACCACATTCCTCCAACTCCACTGGAGACTGGTTATGTCAGCTATTTTCAAGTATTATAAGTGGGGACTTAAATGAGCAACCTTTGGGAAGGTGTGTGAATCAAAATAAATACTGCTGAGCAAGGATCATTCCAGCCAATTCCCTCTTGTCTATTAGGTTAGTGCAACGAGTCTGACAAAAACACCACATTTATCCTTTGCACATTCAAAAAACCGTCTCTATCAGTAAGTGGGTTGGTTCCAACTTCCTCCCAGCCCTGTGTTTTACTGATGGTAACTACAATCGAGCCGACCTCACAGATCCTGGGCTCAATTCAACTAGAACACAGTAATCCCTCACACCCCTCATAGAGATGACTTGAGACCCCAGAAACAGCATACGAAATAGTTCACCTACTTCCAATTAGGAAACAGACACATCAATTCTCACACCGCCTGAGATTAATAAATACCCAGGTTTCCAGGCTCATGTCCCCAGCACCACTGTGTATCAAATCCTGTCTGAGGAGGGCAAACACCCACGTGTCAGGGAGAGCCACCTCACCTGAAATGCCAGCAAGGTAAAAGGAAGAGGGGAGATGGCCTCCAGGCCATGCTCCTGGGCTGAGTAAGAAGAAACAGCCAGTCATGCTACCCTCCCAAAGATTACGGCCTCAGTGAAACCCTTCCCAACTCAAAGGATACTTAAAGAGCTGCTGCATTCCCAAAAAAGAGAACAATTGAAGGGCAAATCAAATGAATAATGCAATAAAGTTGCCCCCCCAACCCCCACCCCACCCCCACAACCGCGGGCTGAACTGCAGTGTGAAGTGCCATAGATTTAAAGGAAGCTCACACAATCGTCCCAGTATAGTAACTCAACTTTGATTCAGAGGTCAGATTTTTGAAACCTCAACCCTCCGGAAGCAGGAAGCCTTCTGCTTCCAAGCACAAAAAGGCCTCCAAGAACAGAAATAGCGGTCACGAATCCTAAGCCCTGGATTCACAGGCACTGCTCTGCACAGGAGGGGACCTCAGGCCCTCAGAACATTCTGGTCCACTATCAACACACACTCTAAGAAAGGGCCCTAACCCACAGCAGATGAGAAGCAGCAGCTGGGGCAAAGGTGGGCAAGGCCCCAGAGTGGCTCTGGTGGCAGTGGAAGGGAGGAACATGCAGAAAGCCACCACTCCTCCGTTCCCAAGGTAGCGCCCAAGGACACCACTGACTTTCGCACCTCCCAAATGTGCCAGGAAATGCCAGCCATCCCCCTGGGGTGAAGTCTGAAAATACCCTGCTAAAATAATAAAGAGAATGCCCCAAAAAGGATCTGCTTCTGACACAAAAAGATTCCAGCCCCTGCACCAATGATAAGTTTCTCCTTAAAATTATCCTCTTTTCAGTATTCAATTCTCCAAATGGGGGTGGGGGGGAACCTCCATAAGGAAGGTCCCCTGCATAAGGAAGATCCCCTCTGTAAGGAAGCTGTCATGCTCCTGTTGCATACTGGGTGACAAGTGGGGTTGGGCTGGGTCGTGAGGAGCTGGCACACCTTGACCTCCCACCAGCGAGAAAGGGAAAGTCATCAGTATACACTGTGGAAGGAAGCTTAACCTAACACATCTTTAAAGGATTTCAACAAAACAATGAACCATTTACTACTGGGTATCTGGTAGACTCAGTCACCTGTGCATCTCAGATCAACCACATGCACTTCGTTCTCCTTCTGAGTCCTTCTTGATCCTATGCTCAAGGAGAACAGCACATGAGGCAGACTGGCCAAGTGTGAATACTCGGGCGCTAAGTCGCAGTCGATCATGCAGATGGAAGCCGGGCTTAGTAACTGCAAGAAGATTCCCAGAGACAGAAGGCAAATGAAAGGCACATTTATGCCCTCCCTCCTCCTCCTCCTCCGATCTACACTAAAGGTAATAAAAGAATGAAATAAGAAGAAAAGTCCATCTACAATCAAAATAGGAAACAGCCACAGCCCTAAAGACTGCCTGCCAAATACAGTGACACCTGAGCCAAGCTGCAGGAAAAGCAGGGACCCAATCCTCAACTGGCTAGGCCCTGGGCAAGAAGCAGCTTCTCTGAAAATGAGAGAAGCTATTTTCTAGGAATGGCAGAGGCTGAGGCTGTTAGGGAGGATTCTGGGGTGCTGGGCCCCACCCCGTGCAGGAGGTCCAGCTGACCTGGGTCATCCCCACTAACCTAACCAGGAAGATAAGCCAGCTTTGTACTGCTGACCCAAGGCAGCTGCTGTGGGAATCTGGGGATCAAGTCATCCCAAGGAAGAACAAGTGAAGGCAGGAAGGAGCAGAGATGGCAGGTGCTCCAGGGCAGCTCTTGCATCCCTGCACCTGACCACAGACCACAGGTCCGGACAGAACTCGCCCTTTGGAGGTGCCTCCTGAATCGAAAGCACCCATGCAGAAATTCTACTAAAGGAAAAGGCAGTGGAACAAAACAATACAACAAGCAAAGGGCTGAAGGAAAATGCCATCTCATCCTTAGAGAGAACTTCCCAAGGAAGAGGAGGAAAAGTTACAAATACTGCTCTTAACTCAAAGAAGCTGAAGGGGTGACATATGGAAGTACAGAATCACTTAAACCAATCTAACACTGTATGTTAACTGGAACTTAAAATTAAGTTAAATTTTTTAAAAAGAAATAAATCAAATCAGGACACCCTAATTTTTTATTCTCAAAAAAAAAAAAAAAAAAACTAGTCACCACAGTTGAAGGTAATAAAAGCCATCACCCAAATAAACATCAAGTTAAAAGCAGAAAAACTGCCACAAACAAGGAGAGGGAGAACAATCATCATCTGAAAATGAAGGACTAAAAAAGATACAAGTGACCAGAGAAGCAGCTAGCTCAGGAAGCAACAAAGACTCCAAATACATACATGAACAGTACCTAAAAACGAAAGGAAGGAAATAAGTCCCACTTCTAGTGTATCCTAAGGAATAACTAGGTAAGTGGAGAGACTGAGAGTCACTGGCATTCTTTTATTTTTTTAAGTTGCAAACTGTCTAACCAGGTATCAATCAATGTAGGAGCAGTTTCAGGAATTATTCTGCAGCCATACAATGAAACACCAAGCAGCAACTCAAAATAATGATGATTTACTGACATGGAGAAATATTCCAACGTTTAACAGGAAAAAGCACATTACTGAGCAGTAGTACATGTTACAAGGGCTCCATTTTTGTCGTGTGTGGAAGGGGCAAGTGGGTAACACATTCACAGGAAACAGCTTCAGAAGGGTGTACACCAAAATGTTAACAAGTGGTTATTTATGGATTTATCGATGGTTTTCTACATAACCCCAATTGTTACCAATGAGCTTATTTTACAAATTTATACTAAGAAAAAGCAGTGCTATTAAGACTCTCATTTTTAATGAGCACATATAAACACATACATACGCTGAAAGGTTTTTTGGGGTTTTTTTTTAAAGGCTAGACTTCACACTTCAGGAAGAATTTAAGTTTGTGGTCCCAAATTCTTGGCTCAAACCGTTCTGGTTGCAAAAGGTCAGTTTTCAGATATCTCTAATCCATTACCCTAAATCAATCTGGACAATAATCAAGAAGCTAAAAACAGCAAATGTGCTTCTATAATAGAGTAAACATCCTGAATTGTATTATACAACACTGTAACTACTGCATTTCTGTTAATTCTCTCCGTAAAAAAACCAATAAACAAAACCAAAATACTAAAAAAGATAAATAAAAAAAAAGATAAAAAAGATAAATCATCTGGGAAAAAATTCTGCTATATTTGCGTTTATTTTTTAAGCCCATTTAAATTTTTCTTCTGAAGTTAAAAAAGAAACACCAAAGCTTAAAGAAATTGGAAAATCATAGGAATTTCTGAAAATATAGATGTTACTCAATACACTTAAAAAATCTTTGTCATTCTAGATTTCATTGAAAAATGAGAGAAATAGTTTCAACATACAAAATAGTTCAGTTTAAAGGACAGCATGTTTAATTACACATGGATCCTCACTTTCAGACAACAAGGTATGGCAAGAAAACATCGGTAGCAGGGCCCAAGTGATGAGTACGATGCCCCTTTCAAAACGGACACATGATAAAGGGCGGGTCCGCACTGATCACCTCGTCCCACAACACTGGGGTCTCCCACCAGATATGCCGAAGATCTCAGATGGCCCAAACAGATGGCCTACTGACCTTCTTTCCACTAAACGTTACAAAAGCCAAACCCTGGAGTAATTCATTTTACAAAAAGACTTCTTGATATTTTTGGTTCTACTTTATTTTAAAGATGAAAATTATCAGACCTGTCAAAAAGCTTGAACTATGGATGATATTGTCATAAGGAGACAATTTTACCAAGAATATGGCAAACAGAGGCTTTCTTCTATGCAGTGGCCAACTCAAGGGCTTGCGGACAGCAAAGGCCTCACCCTGACTACCTGCTGTCCCTCTCCTTGGCCTCCTTTCAACCAACCCAAAGATAAGCAGGCTGATTGCTCCTTTCCCTAATTATCACCCACAACGGGGCTTCCTATCTCTAATTCTACAAATGAGGATGGCACACCCTCCATCACAGAAAGTCAGGTTCCTATTTCTCACTTCCAAAATGGTGTCAAGAGAGAAAATCAAGCAGCAGGCTCAAAAAAGCCATAAGATGGATTTTCCTCAACTGGAAACAGACTTAACACATTAACTCTTCACACTGCCACTTAAACACTTTTAGAGTTATTCCCACCTTGATCTCTGAGGCCCTCTAACATCTCAGCTCCCCTTCTTTCTACACCTTTGAAAAACAATTTTTTATATTAAACAGAGTACTGTGTGTTGTTTTCCCAGTATTTGTACTGAGACACCTCTCCACTGATTCCTGCACAGGTAGGCCACGGCAGTGGGGGAGGCAAGAGGAGGAGGTGTAACCTTTAATTGCAATTCATTGTTTTCTCTACAAGGCCCCTAGATGTATTCAGCTATCAACCCAGAAACCTTGGCCTTATTACCAACTCCTTCTGACCAACTGAGCAAACTGAAAAAAATGCATTAACACATACAAGTAACCTTTTCTATATCTCAATATCACAGCCTCAATCACCTATCCAATCAAATACTCCAATAAATCCATCCCAATTCTGTATGTAATTATTCTCCATACAGAACAATCTGCTGCTAAGCCCTCTGAGTAGATGATGCCATTTACGGAGCTGGATCACCAATTTATTCCTGGAGAATTCAATTGAAAACCCCAACTCTGCAGTCCAGTAGGCAAATCCACTAGAGAACCTGGCATAGCATGAAAAATATGGCACCCACGGCCAGATGCATGTGGCTTCAAATCCATCTCCACTTCTTACTAGTTACTTGTTTCTATAGGCCTAGGTTTACTCACCTGCAAAAGAAGAGACAAATGCATACATACTATAGTTTTCCTGAGAATAATACATGAAAAATTTTTAAAACTGGTATATAGCTTTTTTTCCATCCCTGACGCCACCGAGGTCGCACACGTGAGGCTTCGCCGCCGCCGAGATGCGCTACGTCGCCTCCTACCTGCTGGCCACCCTGGGGGGCAACACCTCCCCCAGCGCCAAGGATGTCAAGAAGATCCTGGACAGCGTGGGCATCAAGGCGGGTGATGACCGGCTCAACAAGGTCATCAGCGAGCTCAACGGGAAAAACATTGAGGACGTGATCACTCAGGGTATTCAGGGTATTGGCAAGTTGGCCAACCATCTGGTGGGGCTGTGGCCGTGTCTGCTGCCCCAGGGTCTGCAGCTCCTGCTGCTGGTGCTGCCCCAGCCGCAGTGGAGGAAAAGAAAGACGAGAAGAAAGAGGAGTCCGAAGAGTCAGACGACGACATGGGATTCGGCTTATTTGATTAGGGTCCTGCCCACCCCCACCCACTGGCAAATAAAACTCTTTATGTGGGGAAAAAAAAAAAACTGGTATATAACCAATGTTCTCGTGTTCCCATCATAGTTTGACCTGAAGTCTTAGTTGTGTTTTTCTTCTGAGTCACAAATGTTCAAATTACATGCAGTAGTAGTTGAAACACAGATGACTGGCATGTAGTAAATTTCAACTAATGGCTGGATATGGGAAGATAAATCTTGCAAGTGTCAAGGAGCTGACCTGTCCCAAGAGTTTATCCTCAAATCACACACCACCCATGTACACATGCCACTACTCCCCCTCACACCACATCTTTCTCTACGAAAAATTAATCATCTATTTAATCTACTTAGTCAACTATTCGATCTACTATATGACCTTCAAGACACATCTGGATCTCTCAGGGAAGACCTAAGTAATGATGAACACAGAAGCCCCCATCCTTAGCCCCAGTTGGCACCACAGTGGTCACGAAGCAGGGACCTCTGCAACTGGGCTAACGCAATTCCACTGGCAACACCACCCTGAGACAGTATAGACAACACATCCTGTGACATACAAAGGGTTTTCCTCACTTCAACCATCTGAAATATCTTCAGCTAATCACAAACTAAGACTATCAACTTCCTGTATTAGCCTAATGCCACCCACTCTTCCCTGCTAAACCCAACTAACCTCACAGGGTAGGAAGTGACATCTTACAACTCTTGAACAATCCTGACTTTTCTACAGGAATCTCATTCATTCAGCTCACTAATACATTCCATGTGTTATAGCTATAGGTCTAATGCCGCAGGTTCCCCCCTCAGCAGCCAACCTCCACCATCCACAAAGGGGTTTTCACCCTAAGTAATGACACATCACTAATGCTGATGGTCACTGCCAACTGAGGGGACTCCTCAGAGAAGGTGAAAGCTTCCTTGTTTCTAATGCCTTCTATTAAATAGGGTCTGGCTCCTTCCCATACTAGTGTCTCTTCAAGCACAGGTAACCATCACTGAAACCCACTGGTGCTTCCTCACATACTGGCTCCTGGGAAAGCTCATGGACACAGCCAGCCTTCTCCCAGGTGAAAGCAGCCCAAAGCTCTTGGCCCAAAGGTAAAAACACTCATTTGCATGGTATTTTTGCTTAGTTCCAAATGCCCAACTCTAAGTATGCAAAATAAAGTGAAACCATCTAAATAGCCTTCTGTGCTTCACTGTGTATGAAGCCCAACTAAAAACAAACACAAAAACAAAAAAAAACACCCTTCTGAATCAGGAATGAAGACTGAGTGCAACTTTTTAAAATGTACACTGTGTAATATACTGGGACCGGCCTATAGAAATCAAGACCTACCTAGGTTTCCAATCTCTTCTTGCTATCTGTTCATCAAGCAAATCAGAAATAAAGTGAGAAGCCACCAAAGCCACTTTAGGCCACTTCTGGATAATCTGGATTATCCAATCCATTAAGGAAGTATCTATCACCTGACTTGAAACCCCCCGACTTCATCTTTCTTTTTTAGTGCTTTTACCCTACTCCAAAGTGAAATCTTTCTTTTTTTTAATTTATTTTTTATTGGTGTTCAATTTGCCAACATATAGAATAACACCCAGTGCTCATACCATCAAGTGCCCCCCTCAGTGCCCGTCACCCAGTCACCCCCACCTCCCACCCACCTCCCCTTCCACCACCCCTAGTTCGTTTCCCAGAGTTAGGAGTCTTCATGTTCTGTCTCCCTTTCTGATATTTCCCACCCATTTCTTCTCCCTTCCCCTCTATTCCCTTTCACTATTATTTATATTCCCCAAATGAATGAGACCATGTTTGTCCTTCTCCGATTGACTTATTTCACTCAGCATAATACCCTCCAGTTCCATCCACGTCGAAGCAAATGGTGGGTATTTGTCATTTCTAATGGCTGAGTAATATTCCATCGTGTACATATACCACATCCAAAGTGAAATCTTTCCAAAACCTTTACATTCTCATTTTCTCAAGTAGAGAAGAATGAAAAACATTAATCTAACTCATCTATACCAGTTATCCCAAACTACAGCCAATTCTATGAAAAGACCCCATCTTCCTGGAATGCTCTTTACCCAGCAGTACCTTAAAGAACTACTCAGACATAGGCTCAAGTGCCACCTCCTCCAGGAAGGCTTCCTTCTTTTCACCCACTTTGATTAGTATCACCCTGTATTCCCAGCATTTGCTGTGCATTCCGGAATGTCTGCTGGACAATGGGCTGTGTTAGCGCATTACAGGCACAGCTCATCTACTTCCCCAGCCTCTAGATGGTGTTTCAAACATAGAAGACATCCAATAAATCCCTGTTGACGAATGAGTATCATGTCTCATCAGGAGTATGAAAAGCACTTAAGTGCTGGCAGAAACCAGACTGCTTAAGGGGTCTTGGTCAGAAACTAGTGACATTTCCAATGGAACTGCCATGATAAGGAAGAAAAAAATAAATGGAATTCCCAGCCTTCCCCTTCAATTCTAAATGTAGAGTGAAAAATCCCTTGCAATTAAGGCAGCCACAGAATCCTTACCCTCAACAGTAGCTACCCCTGGGGATAAAGCCATACAATTCTAGGTTTTGGTTTAGGTACTAGGTTTTGTTTTGGTTTGGGTTTTTTTTTTTTTTGCAGTTAATCATGTATTACTTCTATAATATTTTAATTAAATTAAAATTTGTAATAGCTCAATTTTTTAAAAAGGGATCTTTAGTTTGGGGAGGGGGAAACCACACAGAATTAATTTTTCTCTCCTTACATTTCCCAACAGCCTTCCACAGGAACTGGGTTATGGAAAGGGGTTTAGACCCTAAGGACCAAACTGAGGTCAGAAACATGTGAGTCGCTAAGGACAGGTCAACAGTGTAGGGGCAGCTTGGCAGGGCCTCAGGACATGCAGGGGTGAGGACATAGGTGGAGTCGGTGGAGTTGGGAGAGGCTCAGAAGCAAAACACCTGCAAAGCCCAAGAGCACCTATTTCATCCCTGGGCTGAGAGCTTCCACCTGCCCCAGCTGGGAAAGGACGGGATGAGGGAAATTTTAGGGAGTTGAAATAAAAATGGAGATCTGCTTAGAGAAGAAGTTACTAGGTACCCCTATTTTCAGAGTGGATACATGTTTTTTAACTTGAACAGCTGCAAAAACAACCAGAGGGGGCAGAGAACCAGTAAGGAACTGCGGGGAACTGTCCTGTTAGAATCTTCTCTCGTCCAGTTCCACGATGGCTGCCAAGAGCTGCTAACCTCTCAAGGTAATTTTGAATGCACGCACCTTGAGAACCCCAAAGGCACACAGTGTTCATGATGACAGAGGCCAAGGGCAACCCAGGCTCCTCCACATGCAGAGAAACTACTCTGGTCAAGTCAGAAAGTAAAAGAACTGATGAGGGGGAAATAGTGTACAGATAAAAAACATTCCAGTAGAACCAAAAAGACTGTGTTCTTAAAATATCCTCACTGATTTTCAGGGCAGTGAAACTATTCTACACACTGTAAGGGTGGATACATGTCATTATGTTGTTGTTAAAACCCACAGAATGTGCCACAGGGGTGAACTCATAACATGGACAATGAACCCTGGGTGATAATGATGCGTCAATGCAGATTCACCAGTCATAACCAATATAATCTGGTGCAGGATACTGCAGTGGGAGGGGAGCAGAGAGTATATGGGAAAATCTGTGTATCCTCTGCTCAATTGCACTGTGAACATGAGTATCTTCATTGTTCCAGGTACTGTCCCCAAAGAGCCCATGCTTCCCCCCAAAACACTTAACACCCACTGCTCTTTACAGAACTGCAAAATGAGCCATTTCACTTTAATTAAACTCAGCTCTGCCTAAAAGAGTAATAAAACTGAGGAGTTCTGATTTACCCCATCAAGTTTTATGAATTGTCCTCTCCAGACTCCCAAGTTATTGAAAACATCATGCCTCTTAAGAGATTAACTAAAAGTAAACCAACTAGATACAATCCCAAGATCCAATTCTTGTCAGAAACTGGCATTTTAGCATGCTTAAATTGTACGTGTATTGAAGAAAATGATTCCAACAACACAATCACCCAAAACACCCCCTGACACACTTTGATTCCTCCCGACTTCCTCCCAGGTTGAACCAAGTGGAGTAAGAAGCCTCCGCAGGGACCTCCGCTTCATCCCTCTGGCTAAAACTAAAGTTCATTTGGTTTCGTTAATCTAGAGGCTTCCACTTTGATTTTTGCAGGTGTAACCAAAGACTAAGTGTTTAAACATCCTTGTTAAATTCTGCTATCCAGCTCACTAGATTGCTTTCTGACCCACTTCAGGAGTCACATGCATTGAACCAACCACCATGAAAGAGACTTAGGGTCAAAATTAAGCACATTTTGAGTACTAGGTACTCGGGAGCTCTAGCATAGGATTTAGTTTAATAAAACTTTTGTCAAAAGGTTTGTCCTCTGCCTAAGAAACTACACGCTGCTCTGGACTTCAAAGCAATCACCAGCTCGCATGAACTATGCCCACTGGCAATGGACTAACACACATCCATCCACCCTGGGCCTTGGGGGGGGCAACACCCTGATGTTGGGACTGCAGAGTTCAGAGCAGAAGCACTCACTGGGAAGAGCAAGTAGGTGGAGCATCCAGGAGCCTGTGAGATCAGACACAGCCTCCTAGCTTTTCAACACCCTCTTCAATTGCTCACACAGTACTGCTAACCACCGATGACCTAATTAATAAGTCACAGCTTCAGGGAATCCTGAGTGGCTCAGCTGGTTAAGTGTCTGCCTCTGGCTCAGGTCATTATCCCAGGATCCTGGGATCCCATGTCAGGCCCCTTGCTCAGCGGGGAGCCTGCTTCTCCCTCTTCCTCTGCCCTTCCCCTGCCCTCCCATTCGTTTCCCCTCTCTCTCTCTCTCTCTCTCTCTCATAAATAAATGAAACCTTAAAAACATAAATTTTTTTTAAAAGTCACAGCTTCAGTCCCTCATCTGGACCTTTCCCCCAAGCTCCAGACCCAGATACGAAACCACCTATTCCTTTTCTCCACCTACACTCCATGTATCTGAACTAGATACAGACCTCCAGATACAGACCTGAAATAGATCTCACCTCCACAGGCTGATGGCCTATGCAGATCGGTGGCCCCTCCATTCATCCACACACCCAAGCCAGAACCCTACAGGGCCCCCCAGACTCCTCTCTTCCTCCATTCCACCCCCACCAAATCCAGCCCATTCCACCTACCTCCCTCAGGAATCTCTCCCCGTATCCCCACCCAGCACTGATACCTCAGTCCAGTCCTCCCATCTCCTAGCCTAGAGACCAGCCAAACTGTCAAAATCCGAAAGTGGTCTCAGGCTGCAGCTGCAAACTTTCCTGGGAATTCTGCTTCACCTCATAGGATGCCGCCCACACCCCTCAGCATGGTCCTTTATGACCTGATCCCTGACTACCTCTTCAACTCCTATCTCTTGTCCTCTTTCCTTTCCCTTTCAAGTCGAACAAAACTGAATTCCTAGCACTTTTCCAAACACTTGATGCTATTTAAAAACTCTTATGCTTTTGAACACTCCGTCTAGATTCTTTCTCCCCTTAAAAAACCTTCTAGGGGGCGCCTGGTGGTTCAGTCAGCTAAGAGTCTGCCTTCAGCTCAGGTCATGATCCCAGGGTCCCACATCAGGCTCCCTACTCAGTGGGGAGCCTGCTTCTCCCTCTGCCTCTCCCCCAGCTCATACCCTCTCACTCATTCTCTCAAATAAATAAATATTTTAAAAATATATCTTCTAGAACAGCGCTCATGCATCACTTTATCGACTTTCAGAGTGCTACACCCCTTGGTATGTACTGCCTCCTGTGTACCAAGAGGTTCCAGCAGAATTCAGTAATGCTAAATTCTATCACTGCCTTGTATTTCTCAAATTTTTCTATTCATTAAAAACACAAGTACAGCAGAAGGGCAGTAGTACAGGTCCATGTCCCTTCACCAAAGTTCCAAAACCCCCAAGTCTCTTAAAAAACAAAAACAAAAACAAAAAAACAAGGTTTTTTTGGAGGAAGGATCTTTTGGAGGAAAGATCCTTTGGAGGAAAGATCTAAACTGATCTGAAACCGCCTAGCAGGACAATGTGAAGTGCTGTGGGGTGAGTCACAGTCTTAGTGCTAACAGACTCACCTGGCTGCTCCAGCCCCACAGGCCACCCTACGCATCCTGACTAGGCATCCTGACTTCAACACTGGCCCCACCACTGCCAGCAGGCCCTCGCTCACGCATGCACCTTGCATGGTCCTATTCGGGACTGAATGTTCATTCAGAGCAGTAATCTTAGCTCACGATATCTGCACCCCTCAGAGTCCTGCCAGTTTACCGATCACCTACTACAACTTTGCATCAAAGCAAAGCATTGAAGAGAACCACACATGATACAAAGGCTATTTTAAAACTAGAATACTTATCACATATATATAGTATGCATCAGAAGAACAACTAATTAAGAATACAACTCAGCCAGGCTGATTTCCTGCTGTTCATCCTCCTCGGGTCCCTACACTTTGCTTCACAGGCTAGAGTTGCTGTTGACTTACTGTTCACACCAGCACATACACACATGTGCACACATTCACTCACACACACACGTGCACACAGTCTTTGCAGGCCCCAGTCCACATGCAGTGTCCTCTGATTGGGATACAACTCAGCAAGCAACGAGGAGCCCAGCATGCATTTGCAATCCCACTGGGTGAGTGGTCTAGCTTATCGATGTAAGCAAAGCAATTAACCACAGAAACTCAGTAACAACAATAACAGTGCAATCCCATAATACCTTTGGAGGAGGAGGAATGATGAACAACTGTTTCTTTCTCCAAAGGCAAAAGAAAGTGGCAAGGTTACTCTAACCAGCAGAACCAAACAGGACAGTGCTTCTGGCTACAGCTCCATGTCCCAAGGAAGACGCATGCCTTATGTGAAGGAGGCAAGGGTAAGTCAGTTAAGATGTTAAAAACACAATCATGTGGAAATGGGGGACAATATTTATGATCCACGTCTGAATGGAAAACAATATAAAATGAGCATCTATGTAGGACTGCAATTTCTTAAAGATATGTACATAGAGAAACAACTGGAAAATAAGCAAAATAAATAGTTACACACAAGTAGTAGGAACATAAATGCTTTTGCTTTAAAAATAACTTAATGGGGGACAGGAAAGTGTTTTCCCAGTAGGGGGTTCCCATTTCTGTGCCCATCCTCAATCCTCCACTTCACTTTACTTTTAATAGAATACACACAGGTCACATGGCCAGAGTAGGAGGTGGGGTTCTGACACCGAAGAACATAAGCAAATGAAGGCCCTTCCACTGGTTTTCAAAGAGTCTTAAGACCACAGATTCCCCAACAGAAATGAACAGAATTATCACCACCCTGACACAAAAGGACACAGGGAAGAATCATTTTCGCAGAATTTCAGACCAGTCTTGATCACTATGGCTAACATACTAAGCAATAATATGTGCAACAAACCATGTATAAAAATGCTGAGGGTGAGCACCTGGGTGGCTCACTCAGTTAAGCGTCTGCCTTTGGCTCAGGTCATGATCCCAGGGTCCTGGGATCCAGTCCAGAATTGGGTTCTCTGTTCAGCAGGAAACCTGCTCCTCCCTCTGCCTCTCCTCCCTGCTTATGCTCTCTCACTCTCTCTCAAATAATGAATATTTTTTTTAAATGCTGAAAATATTACCATTTAAAAGGGTTTAAAATATTTTTTTACACCTTTTTTTCCTCCAAATTTTTGTTTAAAGCCAAGCGAGTTAACATATAGTGTGATACTGGTTTCAGGAGTAGAATTTAGTGAGTCATCAATATTTTATCATTTTAAGTAACTTTTCACTCTCTTTTTTCAGGATGTTGAGGGGTCTGTGCCTTTTGTGACTAAAAAGAAAATAGAAACTTTGTTCTTTTGGGAGCTACAAAGAGGAAAACCTACTTCTGACCTAGAGTGTTACAACACAAGCTTTTTAAATACTATTTACTGATAGATCACAATGAAGAAAAGATAAATTAACAGATATGCCCACACATAGGTAAACATAACACACATTTATATTTATACTTATATTTATGTGCTGAGAAACCATTTACTTCACATACACAGTAACCCATCCAGTAGGGAGGCATCAAGTACATCTTGGCAGAACTGCTTTTCAAAACAAAACTGTTTTAAACTATAGGATCTCTTGCGGAACCTAAGCGGATATGAAATTCCATCCCCCAATATTTACAGTCACACCCCGGGGCTGCTGGAGCTACAAGACCACTAGCCCTATTTGGGAGTGTGACCTGAGACCTCCCCCATCATCAAGCTGCCCCTCAGGCCACACCCCCACCCACTGGGGGCCAAGTACAAGCAGCCTGCGTAATTCCAATTGGCCAGGAAATGCACCCAGTTTCACTTCACATCAGCGCCTCATTGTTTCTTGAAGCAGACAATATAGAGGGAAGCCCTCTGAATGACACAAAGTCTATTTTTAGATAGACTTCAAATCCTTCATTGACAAACAAAAGAGAGGAACCCAAACCTTACAACTACTCTTCCCGACCCAGTCCATCTCCTAAATATGCTTAATATCATGTTCACCCTTATACTGGAAAAAGTCATAAAACAAACCTCAGAAAAACTACAAAGCACTTCAAAAAAAATAAAACCTCTCCCTTCCCCCCAAAAACTACCCTCCAATATGCAAGGCTGGTAAGACCAATATCTAACAAATCACAGTACATTCTAACAAAACACTGTGTTTACAGAAATACACATCATTTTTTTGAATTAAAAGTCAAATCAATTATTTATACATAAAAGCATAAAACCTCTGACATCCCAGACATTAAAAAAATCTACTGGAGGGGTGCCTAGGTGGCTCAGTCAGTTAAGCATCTGCCTTCAGCTCAGGTCATGATCCCAGAGTCCTGGGATGGAGCCCCACATGGGGCTCCCTGCTCAGCAGGGAGCCTGCTTCTCCTTCTGTCAAATAAATAAATTTTTAAAAATTAAAAATAAAAAGTATACTGCTCTGGAATATTTTTCCCAGTTCAAAGATATATGCACCTCTTAAGTATTAAACAGAGCAACTGCAAGAAAATAAAGTCAGTTTTGCTCATTCATTTCCTAACTGTCCCTTCCCTCCCTTCCCAGCAGGTGCTCATTATGGGGACCTGTGTCCCCCACACTCTCAGGGAGCTGGCTGGACAGTGCAGGTCTTCCCTTCAATCCAATTAAGAAAAAAGAAGGCAACATGACATAAATAATAACAGCTCACCAGGGCTTACCGGGCAAAGGAACCAGAGGATATCCTGCCAGGTGAGCAGGTTTGCAGAGGCAGAAGGAGCAGTGAGCTGGCGAGGGAGAAGGACTAAAAAGTAGTAAAAGGTGTTTGGTCAGGAAGTAGCCAAAGGTTCTTGAGCAGGGAATGACTTGATAAAAACAACAGTTAAAAGAAGTTATCTTCACAACCCTGTGGAAGATCAAGTTCAGGACTTCTGTTCTGGTTCAGTGTTTTCCAAAAGAACCATGAAATGCTAGTTCTGAGAGATGCAGTCCTTGCAAAAGCTTCTGATGTCAAAAAGATATAGAACATGCATCTTCCTCTATTCCTCAACAGGTTTATAATATATGCTAAAATAGTAAAAGCTTAGGGTGCATGGGTGGCTCAGTCAGTTACACATCTGTCTTCAACTCAGGTCCTGATCTCGGGGGCCTGGATTCAAGCCCCACATCAGGCTCCCTGCTCAGTGGGGAGTTTGCTTCCCCCTCTCCTTCTGCAGCTCCCACGGTTTGTGCATGCTTTCTCTCTCAAATAAATAAATAAAATCTTTTTCAAAATAGAACAGTAAAGACTCTAACAAGTCTCACAGAAGTCTATTCAATTCCCAAAGTTAGACCAGAGCAGTTCCAAAGTCAGTCTTCTGAAATACAAGTCATAAGTTGCAAGACTTGTCTTATTTTTCTTTAAGATTTTCTTTTTTTTTTTAAGATTTTATTTATTTATTCATGACAGAGAGAGAGAGAGAGAGGCAGAGACACAGGCAGAGGGAGAAGCAGGCTCCATGCAAGGAGCCTGATGTGGTTCTCGATTCAGGGTCTCCAGGATCACACCCCAGGCTGAAGGTGGCGCCAAACTGCTGGGCCACAGGGGCTGCCCAAGACTTTCTAGCCACCTCTATACCCAATGTGGGGCTTGAACTCAGAACCCCGAGATCAAGCGTCATATGCTGTCAACTATCAACAATAGCCAAATTATGGAAAGAGCCCAAATGTCCATCAACTGATAAATGGATAGAGATGTGGTATACAGGGCAGCCCGGGTGGCTCAGAGGTTTAGCGCCGCCTTCAGCCCGGGGTGTGGTCCTGGAGACCCAGGATCGAGTCCCACATGGGGCTCCCTGCATGGAGCCTGCTTCTCCCCTGCCTCTCTCTGCCTCTTCTCTCTCTGTCATCTTTAAGAAAAAAAAAAAAAAAGATGTGGTATATACACACATGAAGTATTATTCAGCCACCAAAAAGAATGAAATCTGGCCATTTGCAACAATGCAGATGGAGCTACAGTATTATGCTAAGTGAAATAAACCAGAGAAAGACAAATACCAAATGAATTCACTCATGTGGAATTTAAGAAACAGAACACATGAACCCAGGGAAAGGAAGGGAAAAAAAATTAAGATAAAAACAGAGAGGGAGACAAGCCATAAGAGATTTTTTTAAATATAGGGAACAAACTGAGTGTCGCTGGAGGGGAGGAGGGTGGAGGGATGGACATTAAGGAGGGCACATGATGTAATGAGCACTGGGTACTGTACAAAAGTGATGGATCACTAACTTCTACAAATTCTACTCTTGAAACCAATACTACACTATATGTTAACTAATTTGAATTTAAATAAAAAATAAATAAATAGGGCAGCCCGGTGGCTCAGTGGTTTAGCGCCACCTTCGGCCCGGGGCGTGATCCTGGAAACCCAGGATCAAGTCCCGCGTCAGGCTCCCTGCATGGAGCCTGCTTCTCCCTCTACCTGTGTCTCTGCTTCTCTCTCTCTCTCTCTCTCTCTCTCTCTCTCTCTCTGTGTGTGTGTGTGTGTGTGTGTGTGTGTGTGTCTCATGAATAAATAAATAAAATCTTTTTAAAAAATAAAATAAAATAAATAATAAAAACTAAAATCTGAACTGGTGAAATCCCCCTCCCCAAAAAAAAGAGTTGCATGCTCTACTGACTGGGCCAGCCAGGCACCCCAGCACTGATTTTCAATTGAGCCTTCAAATGGGCATCGCTATGGGTGCCCCCAGGTGAAAGGCAATAGGAACGTAAGGATTTTTAATTCTCCAGTTTAGTGGTTTTCAAATTGTGGTCCCTGAGACAGCCACACACTTGAAAGACTTGTTTCCATCCTAGACCAATAGCCTAGCACCCTACACTTCATCAAGCTCTCCAGATGATGAGAAATGCTAAAACTTAAAAACCACTGGTTTGATTACAGATACTTTTTTCAGCTCATCTGGGCAACAACTAGAAGGCAATAAACAGAGGCCAGCCAAGGCCCCAATCCCATCCTAGGGGAGGGCCTAAGGGCTCAGTAGAGGGACTGAGGAAACATCTGAATGCCCCAGTATCACCTCCCACCCTCCCCACCCCCCCATAGCCACAATCCTAATTTCTAGGAAACCACTTAAAAATAACACCAGAGCAGGAACAAAAATCTTTAAAAGTCAAAAAAAAAAAAAAAAAGGCAGGAATAAAAGTGCCTGAAATGCCATCTTGTACCAGGCCTGGACTGGTTTCATAACGGCTGTGAGTAGTAGGACCCTCAGGGCCCAGGAGCCCCACAGGGCAAGGGCAGGATCTGGAAAGGTCACTGGGACACATTCTGGTGTACTGACATCAGAGGTCAGGGCCCTAACCCCAAAGGGGCTGTTTACTAGCTGAGGGGCCTCGCTGAAGCTTCCTAAACCTCCCACCCAGCGGCAGAGGCCTTGAGGACTGCCCAAGGGCAGAAGCAGCCCACCAGAGCCTTGCCCTTGGGGAGAAGGCAATAAAAGTTTGTCCTACCCCTTCAAAGCTTCCTTCTGCCAAGAGCAATACCAAATATTTATTTTCTCAACTGAGCAATACAGCAAAGCCAAAGGCCCCTTTACTTCTTCCACTTACCTATTCTGGTAACACAGAGGAGAAGGAAAAGGTAAATCCACCTATCATGAGGAACCACTGAGGAAGTGAATACCTCTTTGCACTAACATAATCTTTTTCTTTTCTAAGTACCTCTCAGGAAAGGTTTGGTACAATGAAAATGCATCAAATACAAGGAAGCTTGTGGAATGTTCAAACAATACCTGTCCCCAAGTGGGTGTCAGTTCTCAGGAGTTCAGGTAGCAATTTAACAACTGTAACCACATTGCACATAATTTTAAAGTTGTCCTATAAAACAATGCCTAAAAGAACTGCTAACCAAAGCCCAGTCCCCCAAGTTCTGGATTACTTTTCATTTTCACTCAATGATTTAGCACTGTCCATTTCAACCCAAAAAAGTACTTTGTTTTTGTTGTTGTTGTTGTTGTTGTTTTTAATTGGAGTTCAATTTGCCAACATATATCATAACACCCAGTGCTCATCCCATCAAGCGTCCCCCTCAGTGGTACTTTGTTCTTAAACAGGAAATCATTTTAAGGTAATATATCCCAAAAAGCAGCCTTACTTCTTCAGATATGCACCTGCTCAGAAACGCTGAGTATTTACAGAGCAGCGCTGGGCCACGCACCAAGGCTGTGCATGGCACGGGACGTGCAGAGAAACCCATTCCACGGTCCTCAGCCCCCCGCGTGCAATCCCCTAACACATGGCGAATCAGTTTTGCCACATGTCCACCCCAACACCCTGGCAAGCTATTCAACATCTGCTGAGCATGTGCACCCAAGTCCTGTGCTGACCTCATAGAACCTGTGGCCATGACCAACGCTACCCCCACCCTCCGGAGAAGCACACACTCAATTCCAGACCATGGGCCGGGCCCCCAAAACATCCATCAACTGAAGAAAACATTTCTCCAAAGTGATTCTATGAGGCTCCAGGAAATGATTCTGTGCCAACACGATCCTGAGACTAGAAAATGAAACACAGAATGGAGAAAAGTAGGTTCTCAGCTCAAGTTAAGGAAGTGGAGGTCACTGTTAGAGATATGGAAAAACAGGCATGTATTTACATTGCCACTGACTCATGGAGAGAAAAGAGAAGGTACAATCTCCTGAGGGGGACTGGGCCTCAGGAGTCCACCATGCTAGGGCACTGGAAAGTCCTGACCTTGGAATTGAAATTGTACTCGTTCCACTCATTCACTGGTAACGACGGAAGAAAGGGACTTCTGGGTAGAAAGCATACTGAGCAGAAGCATCTACTCTGGACAATCCTGAAATCCCACCAAAACCATAATAAAGAGAGTTCTCTTAAAAGGTTACACCTCTGCCTACCAGGAGAAGAGAGGAGACCAGAAGCAATGAAACTCCAGAAGCGGGAAGAAATACGGGAGAAAGGAAACCTGCTTAGCTGGAGATGGAGGAAGCAGAGGACCAAGCCCACGCGCAACGCTGAACCCCCACAACCCAGGAAACTCGCAGCATCTAAAATAAGAATTGAAAGTCAATTAACAAGGTGATCAGACATCCAGATCGCCTTCCCTATCAAGGAAACTCCCGAAAGCATAGTCCGTGGAGAGGAGGCTGAGGGTTTCTGGAGGGGGCAGCAGACACAGCGGAGGACGGTGGTGGCGCACAAGACAGAGGGAACCAAGCTGCACGAGATGCAGCACCCACACACAGTCCTCCATCCAGCGCTCCGTGGGCATCAGGCTTCGGGCCACAGAAGGGAGGAGGCTTAGTGCCAGGGAACACCAGCTGTGGACAGTAAGCGGTCCACACCAGAGCAGCTCAGGGGCCACTCCAGGAGGGGAAATGTATAAGAAGCTGCAAGAAATGGCCATCAGCCATTCCTCTCTCCCCCATCTGGTAGAAGCACCTGGTATCATGGAGGGTTAAAAAGCTCCCTTCAAGGGCCCAGAGTTCCAAACAGCTTGGTTGTCCCCCACTCTAAAATACGAGCTGACATTCAAGGGTGGACTCTACCATTAGAAACAGAGACCATGACCAGCAAAGGGGGAGTCAGGGTCTGGGAGGAAGGGAATCCATTCTGAAGGAAGTGAACATAACTGCAATTAACATGCCCAGGGAGTTAAGAGCAAATATTTCAACTGAAACAATAAAAGAACATTCAGAGAACCAAAAAGAGCTCTTAGAATTTAAAAAATAAGAGCAGAAATACTCATTAGAAGAGCTGGAATAAAAAAAACTGGGCCAGTCTTCCAGAAAGCCAAGTAAAAAATGACCAAAAAAAATCGCAAATAGATTTAAAAGCATAAAACTATTTGAGGACCAGTCCTCAATAGAAGGTCCGACATCCAAATAATAATATAAGAATGAACATACAAAAGACCTCAGCCGCCTGATCAAAAGAGCTTATTGAGTACCTATTGCAAACAACAGACCTGCATCAAGACATGTCATTGTGAAAACAGAGATCACTAAAAAAATTCATATCCTACTAGGTTCAGGAAGAACAAAACAGCTCATGCACACAGAATCCAGTGCTGGTGTGGCAGTCTTCAACGGTGACAATGAAAGCTAAAACGCAGTGGAGAAATGCCTTCAAAACCCTAGAGGAAAATAAGTTCCACCTGGTAACTATATCCCATGCCAAAATATTAATCAAGAGGAAAAGAAGAGAAAATTTTCAGATATCAAGACTCAAAAAATCTATCTCCCGTGTACCTTATTCATAGGAAGGCGCTGCAAAATATATTCCACCAACATAACAGTATGAACCCAGACAATGATGGGAAATATGAAAACAGGTGGGCCAGAGCAGCACAAGGAATCCCACGGATGAGGGCAAAAGATGACAGAGGCTGTGAGCAGAGCACCAAATAAGGAAGACTATCAGTTCACGCAGGAGCAGGTCAGAAGGCTCGCAGGAAGACTTCTCCAGAAAGGTGATGTGGATAGCCTGTCTGCTTCTACCTGAACTTCCAAAAAGGTTTCAACAGCTTGGGCGAATTTGTGGTTGAATAAGCTATAAATATTGCTGTATACAGCCTGAATGTCCATGTCCTCCCAAAATTCGTATGTCGTCCCCTAAAGGATAGTATTAGGAGATGAGGCCTTTGGGGTGATTAGATCATGAAGGTGGAGCCCTCAGGATCGGGACAAGTGCCCTTAGAAAGCCTAGAGAGTACTCCCTCACCCCTCTGCCAGGTGAAGACACAGCCAGAAGCAGACCATCCACGACCCAGAAAGAGTATCCTCAGCAGGCACAGAATCTTCCAGAGCCTTGATCTTGGACTTCCCAGGCTCCAGAACTGTGAGAAATAAATGTTTATTGTTTAAGCCCCCAGTCTATGTATGGTATGTTGTTATGCAGCCCAAACTAAGACAATTACATTATTTTTTTTTAAGATTTTATTTATTTATTTGACAGAGAGAGAGAGAGAGAGAGAGAGAGAGAGAGAGAAAGCGCGCCCTAGAGCACGCACCAGAAAGCACAAGCAGAGGAGCAGCAGAGGGAGAGGGAGAAGCATACTCCCCACTGAGCAGGGAGCCCAATACAGGGCTCAATCCCAGGACCAGAGATCATGACATGAGCTGAAGGCAGATGCTTAACTGAGCCACCCAGGTGCTCCAACAATTACATTAATTTTTTTAAACATTTTATTTATTTATTCATGAGAGACACACAGAGAGAGGCAGAGACACAGGCAGAGGGAAAAAGCAGGCTCTCTGCAGGAGCCCAATGTGGGACTCGATTTCAGACCCCGGGATCACACCCTGAGCCAAAGGCAGACACTCAACCACTAAGCCACCCAGGCGCCCCAATAATTACATTATTTTTTTAAAAATTTTTTTTCAGAAAAAATTTGAAAAGTAATCCGGGTTTGCTAAAGGGTGGGCTAGGCATACTGGTTTTAGTCACCCTAAATCTAACCAAAGTTACAATGCAACTCTACTGGGGAGAGAGAAGAGAGATCCATGTGCCTGAAGGAGGCAACTAAATCCCCATCTTCAGAGTCCAAAGTCCACAAATAATGCCTCAAACTAGGGGGAAAAAAAAGTAGCCATTTTTAAATTTTCTTCAAAAACAAAGTGGAAATAACAACAATCAGCTTAGAGAGACCAAAGGAGCTGCCTTTGGGGAGGACATAAGAGGCAAAGGGCAAGTCACTGCTATCCTTCCAAACAAACCTTACAAGGCCATATGACCCTTTAAATCATGTGTTTAAATAAAAACAACTTTTAAATAAAAACTAAACAAAAATCCTAAATAATTAAAAGTAAAACAAAGAATCTGGACCTATATGGTCCTTTCAAATCTCAGGGCCTAAAAATCTTTTTAAAAATAGGAAGAAGCTTAAAATAATAGGAAGATAAACACCCACTACATATTTCGTAACCATTAATATAAAACTCAAAATGTTCCCACAATTTATTCAGATACCAATGAGCGCTGCACAGATAAGGTTCCTTGTACTGACCATGAACCCTCAAGAAAACATAACCACCCTCAAGAAAACATAATGGAAGGTCTCTAAAGTCAACAATGCTGTTCCCAGGGGTATGCACAAAATGGTGCCTTTGTAATCCACAATCTGGGCTGTTTGTATACTTTGTGGCAAGCAAAGGTACGACTTGTTTTATTTTTTATTAATCTGAACCTTGGAAACCAGGGAGCCATTTAGGATTAGGAGACTCCATACTCACTCCAGGAGCCAGGTGTTATATTGGCCATGTTTTTCTTTTTCTCAAAGCACCTGGCACTAGGAGTTTAATTTTTTTTTTAAGATTTTATTTATTTATTCATGAGAGACAGAGAGACACAGAGAGAGGCAGAGACACAGGCAGAGGGAGAAGCAGGCTCCACGCAGGGAGCCTGATGTGGGACTGGATCCCGGGACTACAGGACCACGCCCTGGGCCGAAGGCAGGCACTAAACCACTGAGCCATCCAGGGGTCCCCAGCACTAGGAGTTTTAAACACTGTACCGCAAAAACATGAATTATGGGAACTGACGGGTCCAAGGACAGCAGCTGACCCTCAACAGCCACAGAAGGGTAACAGAGAGCAACCTCTAGTTCCTGCACTCACTCCTGCTGCGAGGTTCCATTAATGATAACAGTGTTGAACTAAAGCATAAAAAAAGCCACAAAAGGGTTGTGTTGGGTGTGGTCTGTTTCCTGCAGGTACAGAATTCCCAAACAGGCAGCTCTGAATCACTGGGAAATGGCACCCACGGAGCGCCAAGTGGCATGTTTCTCAAGAGATCCTCTGGCTCCTTGACCCTGGCCTCAGCGAGTCTGTAAAAATACTCTAGAAAGAAGCAGCAAGTGCCAAAAGGCTCATTTCTTCAGTTACTCCCTCCCTCCCTACACTACATCTTGTACCAAGGTCCTAGAAATACCATTCAACTGAAAGGCAATGTCAACCTGCATCCAGTAAGCAAGCTCAGCTCTGCGCATTACAACAGCTCCAAGAGGAACACAAAAGTTATATTACATACAGGAACAAGAAGGCAAGGATGGCTGCCACTTGCCCTTAACTACTCTGACGGGACACTGCTATGTCAGCAGCTGAGAAAAATCTAACCTGACCAATTTCTACTGGAAGGTCATTTGGCTCTACCTGAAATACTGCCAGGAATATTCCCATACCTGAGATTACAACCAAAATATCCTAGACTCCTCCATGTTATATTTTTAATTTTTAAAGATCTTCTTACAATACTGCCCCCCTCCCAAATCTGTTTTTAAGCCAAACCAATTATTAACATAGTTAAATTTTGGTGACAGAGGAAAAGAGGGAATATGAAATACTGAAATGGATATTTAAAAGACATAGTTAGGCAACTAAAAGTACACCATGCCTTTATTTTCCTTATTACTCTTAGCATAGAATAGCAAAAAGGGTCAAAAGCAGGGGTGATGGGAGACTGTAAAAAAATACTATTAAATGTTAACAGAGAGTTCAAATTACCAAGGTTTGAAGTCAATCTTGCTATAAAGTCTACCTTGAGGGGGGCCTGGCTGGCTCAGTCGGTGGAGCATGCAACTCTCGATCTTGGGGTTGAGCTGGAGCCCCACGCTGGGTAGAAATTACTTAAAAATAAAAAAAGTCCACCTTGATTATCCTGCTGACACCTGAACCTCCAACCACTCAGTCTGGCGCACACCAACTCTCCCCAGCCTGAGGTTCCTCTCACTGCCTTCCAAGTGGCAGCCAGCATGCCCCCAGAATCCAACTCCTTCTACCTGCAGCAGGGAAGCAGGATTCCTGAAGCTCACAACACACAGCACCCACACCCCAGCAGCCAGAGTGCAGACCCCCTTTCCCAGACCCCCCTGCCTCTCCAGCTCTGGGATGCTGAACCCGCTTGCCAACCCCACACCTCTGTTGTGCACTCCAGCCACTGGAACCTTTGTGGGCAGACCACCCAGATGGGCTCCCGGGCGGGCTGCTGACTTCCTGAGCACAAGGCCAGAGGAGGTTCTCCACCAGCCCTCTCACAGGTCCTGGCACCACACTCTGAAGTGAAAACATGTTGTGTGAATGTGAGCTCCCGGTCCCATCCAATGTTCTGAGACCCTCACCCACATTCCACGCTCTAGCATTTCCCTCGAGGTGCCCTCAGAACCCCAATCTCACAAACACCCTGACTGTCCACACACTGTAACATACCAGCCTTTCCCCAACAGTGCAGATGGCAAGAGGCTGAACCAGCAGAGGCCTCTTCCATGGAAACGGGGGGGGGGGGGGGGGGGGGGGGACTATGCAAATGTCACACTAACTAGAAAAAAAAAAAATGCAAGAGCACTGAAGCCACAATTAAATGCAGCTGTCCTTCTGTTTGCCTTCATTTCCCAGATTTCCAGTGCACACCCAGGGTAACCAGGAGCACTTGAGGAAAGCTCCCAACAGGTCCAAACTGACTGTTCAATGTCCTTCCCGCTACCCCAACTTTAAGGAGCATTCTCAGCAAAGGTTTCTCTCCAACCAACTACAACAATGGGGGGGCGGGGGGCGCCAGGATGACGTTACCAAGTAGAAACTAAACTCTCCAGCTATTCCTGTAAACCGTCTGTACTTTCAAATAGAAAAATATCCTAAATTAACAATATCCTCAAAACGTGCTAAGTTAACTCTGCTCTCCAACACATGTGACACACCATATTCAGTATTTTTCAAACTTGGGGCAAACCAATCAGCTATGAAAATAAATTTAGTGTTGTAACTAGCTTTTTTTTTTTTTTTTTTAAATAAACTGCATCACACAATGGCAAGACATCACAAGTAGTAAGGATGAGGGCTGTCTCCCAAAACTTTGGTTTCATATCTTGATGTAAAATATACTCCTTACGTGGGTCACATACCAAAAAAGCTTGAAGCTTAGACATGACTGATAAAAATCGGTAAGAAACTTAGAAACCAAAATCTGAATCTTCACCAAATGAAGCTTACTTTTCTTCAAATCTGAATAAAACTGATTGAAACAACAAATGTTCAAGGACAGGGAGTACATACATCCACAACCAACCTAACTTCTTTATGTCTATTTGTAGTTACTACATTCAGTTTGTGATTTTTTTATTTTCTCCCCCATGCTAATAGGAAACTGGGATGTGGGAGGTAAAAAGGGAAAGAACCCCTGACAACCTCCTTTAAACATTCATCACAAATATTAACTCATTTGGATGTAGTCCTCAACCCCTCACCTAGGACGGGCCATTAAGTGTTCAATAACAGTTCCTGACTAATTTCATATTCCTAATTTCTCGTATTTCTTCAGCAAACCCAAACTGGAATGAAAAAAAAAAAACCTTTAACGTGTGCAAAGTTAATAATAAAGCAACAGTACAGCATGATGAGTAGAAGTATAGTCTGGGAGACAGGAAAGTTCTGGTTTCATATCACACTTGCCAGCTCACACTCTCTCCTTGGTCAGTTTCAATTAGTCTCTGCTGGCTTCCACATCTAGAAGACGGCATAATTAACACCTATGCCTCCAGAGGCACCAATAAAAATCTAGAGATAAAAATGATTTGCAAGACAACAAAAAATAGTGTTTATACTAAAATGTCCTTCCAGGTTTACTTCAAGTAATTCAGTAAATTCAAGTAATTCAAGTAAATTCAGGCTGTCTGAATCCACTCTTCCTGAATTTTTTAATCCAGTTCCTTGTAAACCCTGTTCAGAAGATGAGAGATGGGAAAAGGGGGAGAACAAGGGGGGAGAGGTATCAGGACAGGATACAGAAGGGTTAGCGCTTCTCCCTTGTTTTATCCTAGAGAACAGTCAAAAGCAGGTGTGCCTTTCATTTAATCCACAACGACTTTGAGGAAAGCTTCCTGGGGCAGTAGCAACTGCTAATTCAAAGTAGAAAAATAAATATGCTTGTTTTTCTTTTTGGGAGAAGGGAGAGGAAAGGAATGTTCTTCCCCAAATGGCACATTAAAAACAATTACACAGTCTGTAGATGCATTTAAATACAGGAGTGGTCAAAGCCACCTTTTGCACACACACCCAACACGGTGACAGCTGAAAATCTGGTGCTCTCAACCAAATAAAAACAGTTCCCTTGAAACAGAAACTTACCTTCTCTTCCCAAGACTTTGGCCCACTCTTTTGACAACAACAACAGCAAAAAAAAAAGTGAGGACAAAAAAATGTTGAGAACAGACCCCACCAGGTAACCATCTGATACTGACTTCAGGGCACCAGCCAGCAGGGCTTTAAAGTACCTCTTCAAATTGATTCGCTTTCCACAAAGGCCTGATACCTCCACCACAAACTCTAAGTGAGACATCTGTACTAGATTACAACCTGATTAACACAGGATAAGTCAGTCTAAAGGAAATACTGATGAAATTTAAAAAAAAATGTTAACTCGAGAGGTCCTTCTTGCTCTACTGGTCAGGACTAATTCCTCACCCAGTTCACCCTGCCTTCCTGCCTCTTGATTCAAACCAAAGTGAAGCACGAACTTTAGGAAATACTGAGAAACCACATCTAATTTTTACCTAGCAGTCCGCAGAAGCTTAGATTTTTAAATGTTTGTGGAGTTTAAAAGCTCAAGGACAGTTTTCTTCAAGTACACTCTTAAGATACGAACTTTGTTACTCTTTAAAAAAAAAAAAACTGTTTAAATTCTGGCAGCTTTGTGTTCCCACTTTTCTAGATTTCAAACCTGAATAATGAAATCCAGCTTTCTTTTTATGGTTAAAGGGGTAGGGGGGTAATGGGGATCCCTGGGTGGCTCAGTGGTTGAGCGTCTGCCTTTGGCCCAGGGCGTGATCCCAGAGTCCCGGGATCGAGTCCCATGTCGGGCTCCCTGCATGGAGCCTGCTTCTCCCTCTTTCTGTGTCTCTGCCTCTCTCTCTCTCTCTCTCTCTCTCTCATGAATAAATAAATAAAATCTTTATTAAAAAAATTTTTTTAAAATAGGGGGGAGGTATGATCTGCCTAGGAAGAGGGCAGATTCAAGTCTCAGCCCCTAAGATGCTAGGTCCAAACACTGCACTTCTCAGGCCTAAAAAGCAAAGGGAAGAAGTCAAAAAAAAAAAAAAAAAAAAGCGGCCCGCTGTCTGTAAAATAACAAATAACCCACTTGGATACCGTGGTTGGCTTTTTTTTTTTTTTTTAAAGCTCTTTATGTTCACTCGCTAAACTAAACTGGGACAGCAAAACTTTAAAGACATACTGTAATTGTATCGTGAGATCTTTGACCCTAATTATTTTGCCACCATTTGTGCGCTTACAAATACGACAGCTTAAGCAGAGCCCAGTGGTTTTGTTTTCCAAAGGGCTAAAAAAAAAAAAAAAAAAAAAAACAGTCCCCAAAGGCGAAAAAAACTCGAAGGCTAGCACGCTCCTTTGAACTTTCCCCTCCTCCAAGAGCGAGTCACCGGGCGGCCAAGATGCCACAGAGCACGGGCGGGAGGTTTACTGGGCAGGGCGCGGGGCGCGGGGCGCGGGGCTCGGGCAAGGCTCCAGGCCCGCGGCAGCTGGGCCGTCCGGGGGGTCCTCGTGCCCGGGGTCTCCGGCTCGCGCTCTCCCGGCGGCGGCGGCGGGAGGCTCGGCGGGGGCGAGGCGCCGGGAGCGGGGCCGGCGGGGGCACCTGGCCGCACCGCGCACCGCGCACCCCGCCCCGCCTCCGCGCCGGCCGCGCCCGGGGCTCCCCCCAGCCCCTCGCCTGCGCCGCCCGCCCGCACGCAGGGCCCAGGGCCGCGGCCGGGCCTCCGAGGGCACCGGCCCCGTCCCTTCTCCCGGGGACCCGGCGGGGCCTGCGGCGCCCGGGCGGCGGGCGGGGCGCGGCGGCGGCTCCCCCAGCGCAGCCGGACCTCCGCGGCGCCCCCAGGCCCCGGCCCCCCCGCCCCCCCCGGCCCCCCCGGCCCCGGCCCCGGCCCCCCCGGCCCCCCGGCCCCCCGGCCCCGGCCCCGGCCCCGCGCCCGAGGCCGGCGCGACCCCGGCAGGCGCGGCGTGGGGGGGCCGTGTTTACACCGCGAGTACCCGCTTCCGCCCCGGCCCGCGCATCCCCCCGCCCCGCGGCCCGGCTCCTGCCTACCTGCATGCCGGGCAGGCCCGACTGCACCGGGGAGTGAGCCATGGCGGTCGGGACGGCCACTTCCTGGGACGGGACGGCCGGGCCGCGGCGATCCGCGCGGGCGACGAGGCCCGCGGGCCGCGCGCAGCCCTGGGGCGGCGGGGGCGGCCGGCGAGCCCGAGTCCGGCTCGCGCGGGGCCGGCCGGAGTCTGCGGCCACCCCAGCCCCGGCAGGTCCCGGGCCGGGCGGCGGGCTCAGAGGCCGGCGAAGGGCCGCGCCGCCATGCACGGCGCCGGGAGGAGCTGCGAGGGGCGCGGGGAGGAGCTGCGAGGGGCGCCGGGAGGAGCTGCGAGGAGCGCGGGGACTCGCCGAGCTGCCGCCGCCGCCGCCGCCGCCGCCGCCGCTCGGCTGGAGCCGGGAGCCGGGAGCCGGGAGCCGGGAGCCGGGGGCCGGGAGCCGGGGGCCTGGGCCCGCGCGCTGGCCGCCTGGAGCCGAGTGGGCGCGCACAGCCCGCCGAGCCCGCGAGCGCCGAGCCCCGCGCGCCCCGCCCCGCCCCGGCCCGGCCCCCGCCCCCGCCCCCCGCGCCCGCGCCCGCCCCCGCCCCGGCGGCCCGGCCGGGGACCCCGCCCCGCGCTTCCGGGAGGGGGAGGAGGCTGGCGGCCGCCCGGAGCCCTAGGCCGCAGCTGCCTGTGCCGCCGCGGGCGCGGGGCGCGGGGGGCGGGGGGCCCGGCGGGGGTCGCAGCAACTCCCGGGGGCCGCCCGAGCGCGGGCTGGGGGCCTCCGCCCCGGGGACCGAGCGTGCGCTGGGGCTCGGCCGCCTGCCCAGCCCCCCATCCCGCCACCCCACCCCCACCCCCCAAGTCCCCGCCCGGGGTGGGCGCCGAGGGCGCGCCCCCATCTTCCTCCTGCACCGCACTGGCCTCCCCACTCCATCCGTGCGGGCACTTGGGGCCCGGGCGGCCCCCCGAGGGCAGAGCCTGGGGCAGGGAGACCTCGGGAGGGGCAGTACCCGGCGGGGCCTCCGCCCGGGGCCCGTCAGAACTACCGGGGCGGAGCTGCTGCGGCGCGCGGGTGCGGTTACCGCCAGCCCCGGGAGGAGACCGGCGGGAGGGCTCGGGCTCTGACTCCCAGGGCTCTGCCGCGTGGAAGCGGCCCCACCTGGAGTGCGAGGCGCTGAGGCTTACCTGAGCGGCGAGGGGCTGAACCCACCACCTCCGCGCTCCAGACCCTGGGGGAGCGTCCACCCAAAAGAAAAGAAAAACTGGGGTGGGGCGGGGGGTGTTGGGCCAGGAGGAAGGCGAGACAATCGGAGGAAACCATGTCTAGACTCATCCCGGCCCTCTCGCCCCTGGCCGCCCGCGAAAGCGCCAGCTCCCCTCTGGGCACCGGTACTGCCTCTACCTCCTTAGTCGCCTCTACTCCCAACTACAAAGGAAAGAAGCTCCAGAATGTGTTTGACTTTACCTGGACACTGGCAGCCGCTGACCTGCTGCCCCCCAGGTTGTTGGGAGCAGACGTTCATTCAAGAGCGCGAATGCCCGGATTGCAGCACTGCTGCCCGAGGTTGGACATTCAGAAAGTGAACCCCCCAGAGATCACAAACAATTGGAGGAAACTCTGAAAGTCCTCCAGCGAGGTAAGGAGTGTTTATACCCTGAGATGTCCCTGTATCCTGAGGATTTCTGTTCGCTCTGGTGCCCAAGATCAGATGAGGAGTGGGGTGCTAAAATTAGTCCCCTTTTCCCCTTTGGAAATGTGCAGTGTTTTTCTTCAAAGCCCCGGATGCCTTCAGATACCTTTATGGACCGACGCTGGCACAGTCTCTTCACTCAGTCGTGAAGCCCTGCCCCCCCCCCCCAAGCGCTGTGAAGAGAATGTGACAAACACAAAGTTAAGAAAAGCATGAACCCTGATACCTCAGAGCTCACCATCTCGTGTCAGTGTTGTGTCCCTAAGAAATGGGTACACAGAGAGATGAACAGCAACGCAAGCAAGAGTATGAATCTTTAAAATGTTCATAATCTTCAACCCCGAAAGTCTGCTTGCAGTAAGGTCTGCTAAGGTCACAACTAAGAAGCTCTCAAGGATGTATACAAAAAGAAGCCGTTGCGAGATAGCCATAATTGTGGGAAAACCAGGAACAGATTAAAAACTTAACAGCTTGTTAAGTAAATGATAGTATATTTATACAGTGAGTACTACGTAGTCATTAAAAATGATGATGTATTACAAGATTTAGTAACACGGAAAAGGATTTTCACTACACATTGTTAAAAGGAAGAAAACACTGTGCAAAACAAATGTTTGTAGCCTGACCTCAAGCCACTTCATATATATGAAGTTATATTTAAATATATAATTTGCATGTTTAAATAATGTATGTATATGCATAACCAGAGCAAAACCTGGAAGTATATATATCAAGATTTAGCAGTGGCCATTCCTGGAATTAAAGATGATTTTTTTCTCAGTCTGTAATCAACCAATAGAGATCATCATGCTAAAATTCTTTAGGAAAAAATTTTAAAAAATAATAAAACTCTTTAGGGTTAGCTGTCAGGGCAGTAACATGGCAGCAAGATAAGGAGGAAGAAACAAGACAAGTAGGCAGAAATATTTGGGCACTGATGTAAGGCATTACCCTTGGAAACTCATGGGGCCCACACTGCATGAACTTATTTCCAACGAATAAGCCAGGGGAGTGGGAGAGGCTGGCCTTGGACCATAAAAATCTCCTATAAAAAGTAACCAGAGGGGCACCTGGGTGGCTCAATGGTTGAGTGTCTGCCTTTGGCTCAGATCCTGATCCCAGGGATCAAGCCCCATATGAGGCTCCCCAAAGGGAGCCTGCTTCTCCCTCTGCCTATGGTCTCTACGTCTCTATGTCTTCTCCCTCTCTCTGTGTCTCTCATGAATAAATAAATAAAATCTTTAAAAAAAAAAAAAAAAGGAACCAGAATTCCACTTCATATCCAGAATCTTTTGAGGCCAAGAACATGTAGATTATAATGGGATGCAACTTTATCTGGAAATAGTGACTTGCATTCATTAGCTGGTCTCTTTCCCTGTTCATTTTTCTCTATTATTTTCCCTATTTATCTATCGCCTCACCGTGACCGAACTTCATTTCCTTCTTTGACCATATTTATACCACTGAGCACAGTTCTCCTTGCAAGAGAAGAAGGAGCCGAATAGGAGTTCCTGGTTTCACTCGGTCATATACAGACATTACCTAGTATTCCCGGGGCAGTGGCCCTCTGTCTCTTTGTTTCAGCAGAGCAGATGATTGACACAGCCTGAGCCCAGGATAAGATCCTGCCCAATTGCTTATTGCCTCCACTCATCCATTAACACATTCTTCGAATGCCAACTACATGTCAGACATCTGGGTCAGTGTTGAGCCCATAAACACTGGCACTCCTCAGGTGCCTCTTATCCCATCCTAGAGAAACAATCTCCCAGAATCCTAATGTCAGAATCTTACAGTAACATGATTAATTAAATTTAGAGTTGGAACAGCTTGAATTTCCACTAAGGAAAGAAGAGGATTATCCTTTCATCCTCTTCCTCTTGTCACTTCCTCTCCACCCTCAACATATAATTACAAGAGATCATATACTATTGTAATTTCAGAAGGAGAGATTTTGAGGGTCTCCATAGAGATTATGCATTTGCTGGTCTCCATGGAGATACTTACTAACCCATGGAATTATTTTCATCCCCTGGCCCTCTTTGTCTTTTGTGTTGACTTAAGGATAACAATTGGGCAATGAATTGTGCTCTGACACATATTCAGGACCACAAAGGACATTTCCATGCCCCTATATAGAGCCGTTCAAAATACAGAGCCCTTGGTTATTGACTCCCCCTAAGCCAGTAAGTAGTCTCAGCAGAGCTCAAAGAGCGCAGCCGAAAACAAGAATTCAACAATCAGTCCCTTCACTTCTCCTTCTGAGTTGAAAAGATAAACACCCCCAAATGCCACTTTCTAAAGAGCAGCTAGACAAGTAGCACATTAGCAATTTAAATTTACAGATTAAAGAAAGGGACTTAGATGGTGAACTTTAAAGAGAGAAATATGAGTAGCTTGGATAAGTAACTAACAGAAGGCTTGACAAATTTCCACACATGTTCAGCAGGTGAAGACACAAAAGAGGAAGACAGATTATTAAGATTGGTATCAAGAAGCATGGCTAGTCATGCCAGTTGGATGACATGACAGCAAGAAAATCTACGCTAGAGCCCCAGGAAGAGATCGGCTACATTGGTGCAAAGGAAGTTTCATTCTGTGGGTATTGGGCTCAGAGAGCAAGCTCTCACAGCGACTGACGGTACCCCGCATTTGTCTGCCAGGCCTGCCATGAAGTACCATGGGCTGGGTGGCTTTACAGAAACTTATTTCTTCACCACGACGGAAGCTGGAAGTCCGAGATCAAGGTGTTGGCAAGGTTGATTCCAAGGCCGAGGCCTCTCTCCTTGGCTTGCGGATGGCCATCTTCTCCCTGTACCTGGACATCATCTTCCCTGCGTGTACATACATGTGTGCCCTGATTTCTTTTTAGGACATCTGCCATATTTGATTAGGGCTTACCCTAATGGCTTCATTTTAATTAATTACCTCTTTATAGACCCTGTCTGCAACAGCAGTCACAAGCTGAGGGTCAAGATTTCAACATAGGAATGGGGGGTGGGGCACCAGTCAGCCCTTAACACACCCATTTCACTGTGCAGGCAGTTCTGGGGACCTGCTTTATCTGGTTCCTGCAGGCTCAGCTCCGCGAGTGAGAGCTTCCTTTCTCCTCTCCCAAGGCCTGTGGACCACTCTACACACTTCACATTTCACATTTATGCTAAATAGGCATGGCTTTATATTTCCGTGGGCATAGTCCCTAAACTTTTTCTCATATAGCAACTAGAATTAGTCTCTGACCAATGGACATCAGAGGGGAGAAGTAGGGAACAGAAGCATGTAGTCACTTGGTAAACCATTTCCAATTAGGAGAAATTACGTGAAATACGTGGTGGAATCTGCCAGAAAAGAGTTCAGAGTATTTTCCAGGGAGTACTTCAAAGGTAATAAATACTCATTTCAGCCAAAAGGTTATACTTTAATAAAATCTTTCTTTCTCTCTAGTGTCTCCCCTGCCTCTGAGTATCACTGTACTTGGATGTGCAATTTACCAGGATGGGGGAGCGACAGGGGGCGGGGGGTGGCAGGGAGGAGGAGGAGGGCTGAGACTGCACCAGGCAGGGGCTTTTTGTTATACATTCCTGGCAGGGTAGTACTAGGGGCTCCCACCAGGGAAGCGTGGGCTGTGTTAGGAGGGTGTGTTAGAACAGGCTCACTAGAAAAATTCTCATATGCAATTTTGCCTGGCAAAAAGCCAATTAACAGAGCTTGTCACCCTCTGAATAGTGGCCACTTGACCCTGCCAGTCAGCTCATAAAGGCTTCAGTACACAAAGACTCATGGAGCTGTGTGTGTAGATTTCCCTCCCTCCTGAGGCTGGCTTTGCTTTCAGACCTATCCAGAAAGGGCATAAATGAAATCATCTCCAGAAGGGTGATGTCATCCATCCCACAGTCTCAGAACTGTAGCTCCACTTCTTAAAAGCCCTTGGCCCTGTTTTCTGACAAGGAAGACAAATTGTAGAAAGTGATTTCAATTTTCCCTTCAAGGAGATCTAGGGAATTACATGCTTAAGGAACATTGTATAACCAACCACACAAAGGTAAAATGTGCCTGTGAGTTGCAGACTTTGGTTCCAGAAGGCACACAACCACCTATGCTCAGAATCCTCATTAAAATACTGACCTCAGGGATCCCTGGGTGGCTCAGGGGTTTAGCGCCTGCCTTTGGCCAGAGGCGTAAACCTGGAGTCCCAGAATCGAGTCCCGCATCGAGTCCCGCATCGGGCTTCCTGCCTGGAGCCTGCTTCTCCCTCTGCCTGTGTCTCTGCCTCTGTGTGTGTGTGTGTGTGTGTCTCATGAATAAATAAATAGTCTTAAAAAAAAAAAAAAAGAAAATACTGACCTCACACAACCCTATCATCAAAGTTTCACCTGAAAAAAAGCATGAAGTTTCATACCTTGATTTTACGGCCCAGTTTTATATGTTTTCCTACGAAACTATGTTACGTGATACTATTAGTCCATGGCCTTTGAACAACAAGTGATGGAAACCTAGCTCAAATCTTTACAACCACAAAAGGGAAATTTTAGCTCAGTGATGGAAATCCAAGCTTCCTGAATGAAGCTTGGATAAATCCAGGAGGATTTATGTGTTCAGTGATAAAATCAGAACTCTGCCTTCCTCTTCCTGCCTTCCCTGCTAGCCTCTACTTACCCTCACCTCATGTGGGCTTTCTAGGTGAGGCGTTAAGAATCTCTCTACAAAAAAAAAAAAAAAAAAAAAAAAAAAAAGAATCTCTCTACATGTCTTTGTAATCCCAGAGAGAAGACAGTAACTTCATCTTAGCAATGTCATATACCAAAGCTAGCAGAGGGATTCAAATTTGTGTATGTACGTTCTTGTGACCAGAGGGCGAGAAAACACAGGGATGGAACAGTCTAGTTCAGATTGATACATTCCACCCCCTTGGCTGCCCAGCATGTGTGCATGCTCACATACACCGACACACACACACGCGTGTACACACGTTCTCTTTTTCCATTTATAATTTTTTGGTGCACCCCCCTCCCCAATGTAATACAGCCAGCCCGTGCATAACCATTCATGTACTTATCCCTTCTCCAAAGCAAGGCAAGTTCAAGTGGAGGCTTGATAATATGTATTCCTCTTTGTCAAGTCTGGATGTAAGCTTTTCCCAGGTCAGCAACCTGCTGTATAGCTACCTGGTAAATGTTAGCACCCTTATTGTGTTTAATGTGGGAAAAAAATTCTGATAACCAACTTAAAAACTCTCATCTGAAAAGAAGGTGGGGGGAAATAAGCAGGTGTCATCATCAGTCCATGATATACATGATACCTTCCCGGAAAGTGAGGCGATTTGATGAGAGGGCCTGAGTTAGCCACTGGGACAGTACTTGCCTCTGTTCTTTGAAAGGTTCTCCATGTTCTGTGGCCTTCTGCAGCCATACTGGAGAGGAGCATGTGGAGGCTGACCCTTCTGGAGGGTGTACTATTTTAGCAGCCCACCTACTGGTGAGGATTTGAAGTCCTGGGGATGATCTTAAGCACAGAAATACTAAACTTTCTCATTCCCAGCACCTTTAGTACCTCAGTGACTTTCCATAGCAACTCTGAGCCAAAAGAAATACCTAACAGTCCAATTAACTAAGAAGCTAGGTACAAGCAACTTAATAAGTATTTCTGTCTGAATAACTTAGTAGCCCTTTGAAAAAATAACACTGCAAATTAGAAAATAGTCTAGGGGTGTCTGGGTGGCTCAGTCAGTTAAGCATCTGACTCTTGATTTCAACTCAGGTCATGATCTCAGGGTCATCAGATCAAGCCCTGACTGAGTTGGGCTCCATGTTGAGTATGGAGCCTAAGATTCTCTCTCCTCCTCTTTCCCTTCCTGCTTGTGCTCTCTCTCTCTTAAAAAAATTTTTTAATCAAAAACAAGAAAATTATTAATTTAATTCTTAAGTAATCACAGTTACACGCTAAGTTACATGCATAGGTCCTGTTGGACACTGTACAACTTATCAAGCCTTAGAATGAGATTGGACATATTTCTTCAATTCTTCAATTCTTGTTACACATTGATTTTTTATCATAGCAGCTGCCAAAATATAAGCAGTTGCTCTGCTGATATATGACATCATTGAAAAGAATGTGGCATGATCTAATGTTGAAACTGTGGACCACCTGTCAGTGTGGTGGCCGACAGATGCTTAATACTGCTGTATTTCTAGAAAATGTAAACTATCCTGTGGTACCCCTGTGAATGCTCTGCAGTACTCAGGGCACCTTGGGACAGAGTTTGGGAACCATGATTTTAGCAAATTTAATCGCAGGTTGTGTTTGCCCTAATGATATAATTCCCTTGAAAACTGAATAGGAAAAAAAAAAAAAAGAAAGAAAAAAGAAAACTGAATAGGAGACAAAAGCCACAAACCTGTTGAGTTAGGTTCCTTGAATCTGACCCTTTCAATTGCATTTTCTGGACTTTTTATACCAAGAGCTTCCTGAGTGTTGGGCTGTGGCACGCCACTATGACAAAAGTTCTTGTCATGATCCCCGACAATTGGGCAGTGCCAAGATATCCAGAACCCCAGGCCAGTGTCCTTTGGCTGGGAGCATCCTCTTCTGTTCAGACTGGTGTGCCTTATAAACATTAGGCTTCTTTGTGGAGATGTGGATGTCATGAATATTCACCCTCAGTACCTATAATGTCCAAGGTCTACAAATGATCCCTGTCCTAAGTACAAAGAAGTAGTAATTCAGCCAACTTCAAATCAAGCATCAATCAGGTAGGGGTCACCAGCTTCACCAGTACAAGAACTCCCACTGCCAGGACGCCTGGGTAGCTTAGTGGTTGAGCGTCTGCCTTCGGCTCAGGGTGTGATCCTGGGGTCCCAGGATCGAGCCCTGTATCCGGCTCCCCATAGGAGCCTGCTTTTCCCTCTGCCTGTCTCTGTGTGTCTCTCATGAATAAATAAATAAAATATTTTTTTTAAGATTTATTTATTTATTTATTTATTTATTTATTTATTTATGACAGACATAGAGAGGGAGAGAAAGAGGCAGAGACACAGGCAGAGGGAGAAGCAGGCTCCATGCCGGGAGCCCGACATGGGACTCGATCCCGGGACTCCAGGATCGCACCCTGGGCCAAAGGCAGGCGCTAAACCGCTGAGCCACCCAGGGATCCCTAAAATACTTTTTAAAACAAACAAAAAAAGAATTCCCACTGCCTTCCAATTTGTCTTACCCATGACAATTTTTCATTTGCACCTTCCACTCCTGGATCCAGTTTTATATTTGTCTGGGTTCTGTTGGTTTCACACAACAGAAACCCAGTTAAAATGAACTTAAGCAAAAAGAGTAATTTCTCTCTCATTTAACTGGGAAATCCAGTATTTATAAGCTAGTCATGTTAAGCTTAAAAAGTAAAATTGTAAAAGGTAAAGCTAGCTACTAGCAACTCAATTTGGGGATTCAAAGAAGGTAATTGGGACTCTGTGTATCTTGATATTTGGGTACATTGGCTCCTGCTTGCATTACCTGCCAGATAGGCTCTTTTCTAGGAGAGCAGGATGATTATGTCAGCCTTAGGCCTCCGTCATCTCATTGGCTTAGGAGCCCAGGTAAAAGGGAGCATGCTCAGGATACATCTGACAGAATTCATAGGGAGGATTCTGATTAGCTGGAGCAGTGGGAGGGACAAAATCATCCCATCAGAATCCTGAGACAGAGGACAGTTTTTCTGTGAGTGGTGGTACTCTAAATAAAGTCACCCTGAGCAGGCTGGGCCCTATGCCCACTGGTGTTGGGGGATTGGAGGTTTATTCAGAGTAGCTGTTTACTTGGGCAGTGGAGAAACCTTTCTTATTAAGTTCAGGATCTTATAGAGTTGTAAGGATCAGGGACTGGCAAACTTTTCCCAGGAAGGGCAGAAAAGTCAATATTTTAGGTTTGTGGAACACGTGATCTCTATCACAGCTACTCAACATCACCGCTGTATCAACAAAGTAGTCACAGACAATATGCATTCAAGTGAGCAGAGCAGAAACTTTACTTACCAACACAGCTGGTAAGCCAGATTGGCACCCTGCCCAGTAGTTTGTTGAACCCTGATCTAGATGAGTGTGACCTTGGTAAGTTGGGTGAGTGGTCAGACCACTGAATAGAGCTCAAGCAGGACAAGTTTAGGAAGTAAACGAAGGAGGAAAAATAAAATGTGGTCACACTATGTGGACACATAGAGCTGACAGAAAGAGACCAAGGACCATGTATTGTAAATAAGTCTTTAGTATATAATTGTAATTAAAGATAAGGCAGGGTCCAAAATACATAATATAATTGGTGAGAACACAAGGAAGCAAGTTTCTATATGGGAAGATTCAGGCTTTCTGGGAACAATACCAATGGACCTTTACAATGAAAATTGTGAAAAAGGGCACCTGGCTAGCTCAGTTGGTGGAGCATGCAACGCTTGATCTTGAGGTTGTGAGTTCAAGCCCACACTGGGTATAGAGATTACTTAAAAATAAAATCATTAAAAAAAAAAACCTATAAAGAATCATGAACTCCTTAAGATCAGGATCCAAGTTTAGTTTTTTTCCTTGTGATCCCAAGAGTGTTTCTGATATGGAACTATGGATGAATCACATAATAATTAGCTTATGCATGTCAGAAACAGGTAAGTTTAAAAATTAGAATTCTATTATTCAGAAAGTGCTTAAAAATATAAGGAAATGGGCTTACACATTGCTGGTGGAAATGTAAGTTGGTATAAATTTCTTAGAGGGAACTTTAGTAATGTAACAAAAACCTTAAAACATTCATACTTTGTTCTATTATATTTTTATTTCAAGGTGTTATACTGAAGAAATAAGTACAACTACTTAGAAAGGTAATAGGAAGATGAGCATCATATTGCTGTTTATAACAAAGAAAAAATAAAAGCAGTTGAAGTATCCAATTATAAGGGTTTGGCTAAAAGATTATGATTCACTCATAGAATTGTATAACTTCTAAGTACCATCTTAATTATTGTGTAAATTAATAATAACATACTTATTAAAGATATTCATGGTTCACATAAGGGTAAGTGAGAAAAGCAAGTTATAGGAATGCATGTATATTGCAATAATATATTTCATTAGAGTATATGTAAATTTTTGCTTCTGGCAATGGCTGAATTCTGACCTAGATTATTTCAGAATATTGCCATTAAGTATGGCCAGATAAAGTAGATAAATTAATAGACAAATTAATAAATTTAAAAAATGTGTGTTTGAAGTTATCAGAGAGTTAGCAAGGAAATTTGTGGAGCCAAGATCCAGAAGAGAGGGAAGCCACAAGAAGTGGACTTGGCATGGGGAGCTGCTCTCCTCCTTGAGGTAATTGCTAATTTGAAAGAAACCATTAAGTGGCAAAAGAATGAAACAGAGGGTTGGTGCTTCCACAGGCCCAGGTAAGCAAAGTTGGGATTTCAGTGCTAAGGAAGAGAAGTTCTGACAAATAACCCAGACTTTTGATTGGGAACACAAAGCACTATAATACTAAAAATGAAGGTGAATCAGAAATAGACTAACTTTCAGGGCTCCTGGGTAGCTCAGTCAGTTAAGTGTGTGACTCTTGATCTCAGCTCAGGTCTTGATCTCAGGGTCGTAAGTTCAAGCCCTGCATTGGGCTCCAAGTGGGCATGGAGCCTACTTTAAAAAAATAAAAAATAAATAGACTAAGTCTCAAGGAGTAAATCTAGCTTCAAATCAGCTCAATAAATTAGATTAAGACAATCTGTCCTAGCCTAGTGCTATGCCAGAAGTAAATCTTAATCCTTTCTGGAGGAAGATACCATCATCTAGAGTCTCAAACCATCTGAACATTTTTTCATAAGCAATGTATGGTGCTCAATAAAAAACAATCAGGCATAGTGAAATAGAACTTACAAAATATAACCAGGCATACAGGAAGGCAAGACAGGATGGAAGACCAAGAGAAAAATTATATGATACAAACATGATCATAGGAGATATCTAAGTAATCAGAAGGAACATTAAAATAAATATGACTGATATATTCAAGAAATTAAATGACAAGGTTGAGAATTTTCCAGACAAAAAATGGCAATTATAAAAAAGAATCAAATGGGGGTGCCTGGGTGGCTCAGTAGGTTAAGCATCTGACTCTTGATTTTTGGCTCAGGTCATGATCTCAGGGTCCTGAGATAGAGGCCCACATCAATCTCAGTGCTGGGCATGGAGCCTGCTTAACATTCTCTTTCCCTCTCTTTCTGCTCTTCCCCATCCCACTTGCATGCACATGCTCTCTGTTTCTCTCTAAAAATAAAAAATAAAAAAAATAAAAATAAACAAATAGAAATAAATTAATATATAAAAAAAGGAATCAAATGAAAATCCTAGACATAAAAATTATAATTGAAATTCTTAAAAATTTGATGAGTTTAAGAGCTGATCAAACACAGTGTTTGTACAGTGTGTGTACAAACTGAAGCTCAAAACATGAAATTGAATAAAAGAAGGCAGATTAAAAGAACACTGCATCATACAGTACTGATTCCACTTATGTGAAATTTTAAAACAAATGGAATTAATCTACAGCGATAGACATCCAAAGTGGTTAAATTTGAGAGGATAAAAGGAATAATAATTAGTTGTGGGAAAGAGGGGGCTATTTCTTGACCTGAATTGTGGTTACACTAGTGTTATACTTTGAATTATTTGTCAAGCTGGGTTTGATCTGTGTACTTTTTCCCACATATATGTCAATAAAATATTTATTAACATGTGTATACACACATGTAAATATGAAAGGCTATTTATATAGGTTATCTTTGAGCACTATAGTATGGATAATTTTTTTCTTTTCTTTTCTACAATGATCATAGATTCCCCATGAAAAAGGAAACAAAAGAGAGAAAAAGAAGAACAAAGAAATACTGACCAGTTGTTTTTGTTTAAAATTGAGATATAATTGACATATAACTGACCAGTTTTATTTATGAAAATTCTTCTAATCCCAGAATAAAAGCAAATGGGATTTAGATTTGTTTTAAGAAAGAATGTTCTGGAACTAAAGTTGTTAAACAGAGAAAACAATGGATTCTTCTTCCCAGGTGGCCTTTCAAAATAGAATAAGTATTCAGCTCCTGAAGGCATGGCTATAAGCCAGAGTACCTCTTAAGATTCACTTTGGGTCTATGGTCCTATAGTTTCAGCATGAGGGAGGTGTATTTAAGGAACTTCATTTATAGTGAGTTTACCTTCTAGGTAGTGAGCTGGTGGCTGGAAATAATATGTAATCATATCATTAGGAACTCACAGTCTATGGAGGTCATATAATTATAGATAAAATGTGAATTTTATTCACTTATTAACGGTTATGAAATGCACATGCCTCAGTCAGACTCTGATCAAGGGGCTGAGGTATTGCAGTAAGCATAACAAAATCCATGCTCTCAGAGTTTATACTCTAGTAAACAAACAAGTATATAACACGTCAAGTGGTGATAAGTACATTGAAGAAAAACAAAGCAGAGTAAGGATAAAGAATGATCGTGGAGATGGTTGTACAGAGTGAGCAGTTTTAAAGATTCTATTTTAAAGTAATCTCCACACCCAACACTAGCTCAAATTTACAATCCTGAGATCAAGAGTCACATGTTCTACCAACTGGGCCAGCCAGACACCCCCAGAGTGAGCTATTTTAGATAGGAGAGACAAGGAAAGCCTCTGTGTTTGGGGACATTTTTACAGTCACCCGAAGGAAGTGAGGAAATGATCCGTGTGTTTTTCCAACCTGAGCAGTTCCAAGAAGACTGAGTATGGTTGGATCATCCCTGAAGTAGCAAGGGAAGCAGTGTGGCTGGAGCAGTCTCAGTGGGCAAGAGAACGATAAGGGATGAAGCAGCTTGGAGCAGATCATGTAGGACTTGTGGTTCATGATGAGGACTTTCAACTTTATCTTTCTGAAATGGGAAGCTTTGAAGAATTTGAACAGAAGCATGATGTGATCTGACAAATTCTAAATGTTTTACTCTGGCTGCTGTGTGGAGAATTTTTTTTAAAAGATTTTATTTATTTATTCATGAGAAATACAGAGAGAGAGGCAGAGACACAGGCAGAGGGGAAGGAGAGAGAGAGAAGCAGGCTCCATGCAGGGAGCCTGATGTGGGACTTGATCCTGGGTCTCCGGGATCATGCCCTGAGCCGAAGGCAGGCACCAAACCACTGAGCCACCCGGGCGTCCCCTGTGTGGAGAATTGATAGTAAAAAGACAACCTTAGAAAAAGACTATGAGAAATCTCTTGCTCTTCTCTACTCAGGAAGTGATGGTGGCTTGGACCACAGAGGTATTAGGGGACCTAGGGAAAGGGATAGAATTCTGAATATATTTTGAAGACAAAGATCAATGGAATCTGAAGGAAGAGATGTGAAGTGTGAGGGAAAATACAACAATCAAGAATAACTCCAAAGATTTTGCTCTGAGAAACTAAGAGATTTGAGAAGCAACATTTTTTGAAATGGTGGTAGTCTTGAGAAATACAGCTGAGAGGGATATAGGACCACATTAGCAGAAGCAGCTCAGAGTTCTTTTTAGTCAAAGGCAGAAGCAACTAAAAAGACTGAGGCAAGTAACTCTTCAGAATGGATAAAAAGAACCATTCTCACATTTTGACAGTGACTTTGCAAATTACGCATACCACAGAGTTTGTAATGCTAATAATTTCATGAACTATTTCTTATTTTGTTCAAATTGCTCTTTCTTTCAATTGTTGCATTTCAACAGGGTCATAATTAATGGCAAACCAAAATATTTATGCCTGGGAACCACCATTGTAACTCATACATATCTTTTACCACCAATCTTAAGTATCACCTTTCCTGGAAAGCTTTCCCTTGCCTCTTCAATTAGGGTTAGGTACTCTTCCCATGGACTTCCAGAGAACCCCAAAGATTATTCTATCATATTTCTTACCAAATACATTGAATTGTCAGCAACTATTTTTCTCCCTGATCAAAAGGACAGATTCAATTATCTCTTAATACCCAATAGCCGGCTCAAGTCTTGGCACTTACTAAACAATATGGGAAAGGAAGGAAAAAGGGCAGGGAGGGAAGGAAGCCTAGAGAGATCTAGAATGTATTTTCTCTCCATTACCTGGAGAATATTTCATTGCACTAAGTGCACCTTTCCTTAGTTTACCCCTGATCCATTGGGCCTGGTGAGATGTAGGTATATTCTAAAAATGTTGTCTACTATGATTAAGTGCAAAATTACAACATGATGACTTATGGAAGCATCTTAACATTTTCCCTTTGTTGCAACTGTACTAAAACTGGAATTATAGACCAGAATTGTCCAAGAGAACTTTCTGCAGTGATGAAAATGTTCTATATCCATGCTGTCTAGTAGAGTAGCTACTAGCTGCATATGGCTATTGAATACTTGAAATGTGGCAAGTGTGACCAAGAAGCTGAATTTTTATTTAATTTAATGAATTTAAATTTAAGTAACCACATGTGGGTAGTTGCTACCATTTGGATAGTACAATCATAGACTCTGTTGGAATCATATTTTCTAATTTCCTTGCTTTACAGATGAAGAAACTCATTCTTAAAAGAAGCAGCATTATTTGTCCAACTTCCTAATTCTTTATACTGAAACATGTTTGATTTTGTCACTACTTATTCATAATGGGACCTTTGTGTTGAAATCTACTTCTTCCGTAGAAACTTTTAATTTTCAGCTAGCAGACCAAATGCAAGCCTTACAGACTAGTAACAGTAATAAACCACTTTAAAGGGAAAATAGACCTTAAGTGCCACTATATTTAGAAAAATGTGATTTTCTCAATAAGGAATCTTTAAAAATTATTATGATTATAATAAATTACATACTGTGGCTCATCAGATGATTACTTTCCTTAAGTGGTATCATTTGTTGAAACTCAGAATTAGCTACACCAAATGTTATTCCAGTGGTAAGCTGAACAACTGAACAAAAAACCTAATTTCTGAGACTCTACATTCTCACCTAGATAATAATGCAGTGGGGACACATAAAATAACTGAAAACTATAACTATATAAACCATATATAAATATATATAACTATATATACATAACTATATAAAATAAATATCACACCTACTTCCAAAAGCATCTCCATATTTTGTACAAATATCTTGGGGGAAAAATGTAAGTGGGGGTGGTCTTGTAGGAGGGGGGAGGGCTGCGGGGAGGCTGGGAACTCCGTTCTCCTGTAATAATGAGTACAATTCCTGTAAACCTACTGGGTGCCAGATACTATTGCCTAGAGAACTTTCGTTTCACTAGCTTTAACCAAACTCTACTTCTGTTTGGACTTTTCTTACACATTGACTCAGCAAATGGCCAAACCTTGATGGACCAAATGCCCACCTGCTTTCTTATACCTGAGAAGCTGAGCACCTGTTCGAAATAACACTGGGGCAGACCAGCTGTAGATGTAAGATCACCTGTCTTGTTTAGGTCTTCAGCTGGAAGATCACCTGAATGGTCATTCTTCCCATTATCCTTACAGCCCAGCACCCTACTTCTGTCCTATTGCTCTTAGCAGTTGACCCTCTCTCCTGCTTTGCCAAGAACAGGACCTCTGGGATGAGAGATGTCTAATATCTCACCTCCACGTCTACAAACCTATTAACTTTGGCCCTGATCCTCTCTTCTTGCTACAATACAAGGCAATACAATGCAAAAGCACAGGTCCTTCCTTGCATCTAAATCCATTTCCTCCAACCCCCTCTGTTTTCAAGGACCTCATGCTGCTTCTGCGTCACCACCATTTCTGGATCTTTGGTCTCCCCTCTTGACTCGGTCTTTCCCATCAACATTTAAACATGTTTGTCTTTTTCTATTTTGAAGGATAAAAGATAAGCTTCCCTCATTACCACACATTGCCCTGCTACCATTCCAACCATTTCTTTCCCTCCACAACCTTGATGAAAGTGTGTCTTCTTTCCTTGCTTTATTCTCCCCTCTCAGATCCCTCCAATCTGATGTACCCCCTCAACTCTGCAGACTGTGCTAAATTCACCAGTGACCTAGGGAGGCATTTGTAGCTCATGGGCAATTTGCAGTCTTTTATTTTTCATAAAATAAAATTCAGCTGGGGATCCCTGGGTGGTTCAGCGGTTTAGCACCTACCTTCGGCCCAATGCGTGATCCTGGAGTCCTGGGATTGACTCCCACATCAGGCTCCCTGCATGGAGCCTGCTTCTCCCTTTGCCTGTGTCTCTGCCCTCTCTCTCTCTCTCTCTCTCTCTCTCTCTCTCTCTCTCTCCTTGTCTCTCATGAATAAATAAAATCTTTAAAAAAATAAATTAAATTAAATAAAAAATAAAATGCAGCTGGTGTGGTTGACTATGCTGCCTTCTTGCAGCGTTTTCTTCTATTGGCATCTGTATCACACACTCCTGGTTTCCTCTCATGTTTTAGGGTTCTCTGTCTTCCTCTTCCCAACAGGCTCAGTCTACTTCACCAAACCTTTAAATACTAGAAGCTCCAGGTCTCCTCATCCTTACTCCTCTTTACTCCTTTGGGTCCATTATACTGTCTAGGTATCCTGATGACTCCCAAAGTTATATCTCTAGCCTTCTCTTTTGAGCTCAAGACTTGTAAATCCTGCCATCTCCATTTGTTTGTTTTCCAAGGTCAAGATCTGCCCCCATAGATTTGGGCCTCTTCCAGTGTTCTTAACACCAAATAATTAAACCACACAAAGCCACTTGCTCAAATATATGAGACTCATCCTTGACCCTTCCATCTCCTCCTGATTAATCAGCTAGTCCTATAAACCTGTCCTCTAAATTCCTTGGGTATCCATCCATTTTTTCCATCAGTGCTATTACTGCCCTACTCTGAACCTTGCTACTCAAGTGTGGCCCATGATCATCAGGAGCATCATATTCACCTGGGGATTCACTAAGAACCCCTGGTGATTTGCATGTACATGGAAGCTTGAGAAGCATCTCTCCAAACCAGTGTAATTTCCCCATCGGGGCTCCGTGATTCTACTCTGGCCCCTTCCAATGGATTCTCCCCACAGCAAACCAAATCATGTCACTTGTGTACTAAAAGCCTTTCAATAGCCTCCTATTTTCCTTAGAATAAAGTACTTTTCCTTTTATTTGCTGAGATTCAAGATACTCTTGTCCTTTGTCTAATTTACATCTTTATTGTATCTCTTTTAACACAAAAAATATTTGACAGCTTTAGTGTTTTAAAATACCTTTAATCAAGAAGTGTTTTATTTAATTTTGTCCCTTCTTTTGGTTCGAATGTTATATTTGCATTGTAAATGGGACTATTTCTCAGTTCCTGTAGTTCATTAATTCACATAATAAATGCATATAAAAAGCCCTCAAGTATTGAAGAAGTGCTTTTCTTTGCAAAATGCCATAAATTATGCTCCAAAAGCTTGAGAGAAACCCCTTTGGATGCACAGAAAATAAAACTCTTTCTAATTTTATTTTATTTTTTATGAGGAAGACAGTATTCTGGACATGATGGACACTTGAACAAATCCAGAGAATATCCTCTGATATACCCACTTATATTGCAAACAGGTTCTGCACTCTGTTTAAATTCCCCAGTCAAATACCAGTGTGGGAAAAGGTTTGTTGTCACAGGTAACCCATGGAGATTTTTAAATTAAATTAAATTTATTTATTTGAGAGAGAGAGAGAGAGCAGGAAGGAGGTGGGGAGCAGAGGGAGAGGGAGAAGCAGACTTTCAGCTGAGCAGGGAGCTCAATGTGGGGCTCGATCCCAGGACCCTGAGATCATGACCTGAGCTGAAGGCAGACATTTAACTGATTCAACCATTCAGACACCCCCAAGGAGCTTTAAAAGCAAAAGCATTATTGTCAAGTCTATAAAGTTCAATTTTAAAAATATCCCTTTCACTTTTTAAAAAAAAAGATTTTATTTATTTATTCATGAGAGACAGAGAGAGAGAGAGAGGCAGAGACACAGGCAGAGGGAGAAGCAGGCTCTATGCAGGGAGCCTGACGTGGATCTCCATCCTGGGTCTCCAGGATCACGCCCAGGGCTGAAGGCCGCGCCAAACCGCTGAGCGACCCCGGCTGCCCCCTTTGACTTGTTTAAGTATCAAAGAGGAGTTTGGGGTAGAAATATTTCATAGGGCTGTGGAATCCAATCCAAAATATGCACTGGAACATAGATTCCCCTCAAAAACTTTCTACCCCTTATAATCTCCAAGGTAAAGGGGTACTGTTGGTAAACTCTAATTAGGTTGCCTGGAATATTGGCTGACATCATCAGGCAGCCCTGCTGTCAGGTAGCACAGTCCAAGATACTCTGGAACGTTTCTGATTCATTTACAGCACTGAATGACAGTCAAGGGTGGGGTTGTAAGGAAGTGTCTGGCTTCTTATCAGGGAAGGCCAAAGAAGGGCAGGGTTTTCTAAGGACAACTGATTTCAAGAGTGATGACAGAGGCTTCTGCAAAGTTGGGACCAAAGAACCCAAAACTTGGTGGTGGGGGTAGGGAGGGCTTGAAAAGACAGAACATGGGAGAAAGGAAGAGGAGAGTCAAAAAACCTCAAACCAGCAAAGTGAACAACATACCGTAAGATTCTACTAATGTGAAATATTCAGAATAGGCCAGTCCATAGAGACATAAAGTAGATTATTGCTTGCCTAACCTAGGGGAGAGGGACAGGGGATTGAGGGTTGACAGCTAGGGGGTGCAGGATTTCTTTCTGGCATATAAGAAGATTCTACAATTGCTTGTAACGATGGTTGCACAACTCTGTGAATATACTAAAAGGTACTGAATTGTACATTTTAAATGGGTGAATTGTATAGTTGGTGAATCAGATCTTGAGAAAGCTGTTAAAGAAATTAAAATGGAGGGACGCCTGGGTGGCTCAGCGGTTTAGCGCCTGCCTTCGGCCCACGGCGTAGTCCTGGAGACCCAGGATCAAGACCCACATCCAGCTCCCTGCATGGAGCCTCCTTCTCCCTCTGCCTGTGTCTCTGCCTCTCTCTGTGTCTCTCATAAATAAATGAATAAAATCTTTAGAAAAAAAAAAAGAAATTAAAATGGAGGTGCTGGCTGGCTCTGGGTTGTGAGTTCAAGTCCTACCTTGGGTGTAGAGATTACTGTAAAAAAACCACATGAGTTCAATGCCTCCATGTGGTAGAAAAAAGTGATTAAAAAAGGAAATAAAAATGAACTCTTAAAAATACTCCTCCTAAGGGTGCTTGGGTGACAGTCGGTTAAGCATCTGCCTTTGGCTCAGGTCATGATCGAAGGGTCCTGGGATTGAGCCACCCCATGTTGGGCTCCCTGCTCAGTGGGGAGTCTGCTTATCCCTCTCCTTCTGCCCCTTGCCCTGCTCATACTGGCTCTCTCTCTCTCTCTCTCAAATAAATAAATAAAAATCTTTTTAAAAATACTCCTCCTTAAAAAAGATAAGGAAGAAAAATGTAGAGCTATTGAGCAGAAGTAATAGGGATGATTGCTTCTTATGATGCTTATACAGCTCTTTCTTGATTTTTTTCCCATTAGCTAGCTATCTACCACTGAGTTCCTGTTATACAGCATAAAGATTCTGCTCCTCATATACCCCTCCCCCGTGCACACATACACTTTTTCCTCCCACCTTCCTCCCATTATAGCTGTATTGTAATTTTTGGAAAGATCAATATTCAGCATTGATGACTCTCAAATGAATTATCTCCAACAAAGTTCGTCCTGGAGTCTGGAGCATATCCAAATGCTCACTGAACGTCTATAATATCTGATAACGCATCTCAAACTTAAAATTGTCTAAAACAGCTCTAACTCCCCCCTCCAAACCCTGCTTCTCTCTGCCTTTCCCATCTCAGTAAATGCCAGAGCCATTTTGCCAGTTGTGCAAGTCAAAAACCCCAGAGACGCCTTTGACTTCACTCTTACTCTCCCATCCTATATCTGATTATTAGCAAATCCATTAGACTCTCCCTCAAAATATAACTGGAATCTGACACCTCCTCACAACCTCTAACCATACCCACACTGCTCCAAGTCACCATGACTTCTGTCTTGAATGACTGCAATGGCCTCTCAGTTGGTTTTCCCACTTCCACCCATGATCCTTTGATCTATTTTCAACAGAATGATACAGTTAAAGGTTGGATCATGCCACTCCTCTGCTTCAAAGCCTCCAGTGGCTCCCTATTGTACCGCAGGATGTCAGAGGTGGTGAGATTCTTGAACCAATAAATCCGGTTGGTCCCCAACTAGTCTGTTACCTAAGCACACAAGCCTAATATCTATTATCTATAGTTTTCTGGAAGGGCTAGAAAGTTTAAGCCTCCACTTGAAACATCAACCATAGAAACAACTCAGCCTTTACCTGCTAAACATATAATGCTCTCCAATGAAGATTTCTTTCATCCCAGTGAACAGAAGTCCCTGCGTTGTCCTATACATGGGATGAGGATAGTAGACTATTTTTTTGCCCAGTCTAAACTCCCCTAAAACAAATCCAGCTTCGATTTCCTTAATGAAGAGAAGGGGGAAATACCTGCTCACTTTCCTAAACTAGTCTCCATAGCTACAAGCCTTCTCTGGTTTCTTACACAAGCATTTGCAGCCTTCTTGGGGGCCTACTTGGGGCCCAAACAAGATTCTCCAATGAGACACTGAGACACATGTACTGAGGCCATCCTTTGGATGTCTTATACTATCTGTATCTTTATATTTGCAAATGGCTCTGTCCTTAATTAGCGTGACATTCTTGATCTAGTTAGTATTCTGTTCATCCACAGTAAACATCTTAATCTGTAAACATCTTAATCTGTAAAATCCAAGTACATTATCTAGTAAGTAGTATCACCTGAAATAGAGATAAGAATTGGCTTCGTGGGGATCCCTGGGTGGTGCAGCGGTTTAGCGCCTGCCTTTGGCGCAGGGCGCGATCCTGGAGACCCGGGATCGAGTCCCACGTCGGGCTCCCCGTGCATGGAGCCTGCTTCTCCCTCTGCCTGTGTCTCTGCCTCTCTCTGTGTGTGTGTGTGTGTGTGTGACTATCATAAATAAATAAAAATTAAAAAAAAAAAAAAAAGAATTGGCTTCATGGATTACAGAAGCAGAACCGGGAGAAATTACAGAAAAGTTGCTATAAGCTAGTTTAGGAAGTGGGCTTATTAAAATAATCTTTTTTGAGTCCATTTTTCTCTGAAATGCTGGGAAGGGGACAGTGGCAACAGCATTATGTTCTGCTGAGGCTATTAGACTCTTGTCTGTCACCTTCTAGTGAAGGGGCAGCTTCAGGGGAAACCGTCCTCCTCACACATCCTCATTGATTTGCTCAGGCTCCTGGGGGTTCAATCTGATTGCCTTTCCTCTTCAAGTCTTTTTTGTTTGTTTTGTTTTGTTTTTGTTTTTGTTTTTTCCTCTTCAAGTCTTTCACTGAGTATCTGCCTCTCGGAGATCTTCCAAAACTGACTTCAACGTTCTCAGCTTCCCTTTTCCCTGCTGTCCATCATTCACTTATTCACAAATGTTTGCTGAGCACCTGCTATGTCTTTACGTGTTTACACCAGACTCCATCTCCGCCCTGGAAAGTCACAAGCGTGAGTGAGGCAGATACAAAGGAAACGACCTGCAACCACCCTACAGGCTTGCACAGAAGATGCATGATCTCTTATTTCTCAATGCTTCTGAAATTGAAATGCATCTCTCTCATCTTATAGGTGATGAAAAAGAGACAGATGGAGAGTGAGAAGAAACTCGCCTGTCTCTGAGTTAGAGAGCACTGCAATGTAGTTAAGCCTCGAACGCTTTTAGTTTTCACCTCTGCTCTTTGCCCGTACAGTTATAAGTAAAATGCTGAAGCTGCTGTCCTGTGATGCCTTCCTCCCCAGTGCAGAGCCTGGGCTTCTGTATGGACAGAAGTTGGGGTCTGATCCCAGGGAGCAGGAATGAGTGGCTGGGCAGAGTTCTTGGGAGAGGAAGAGCCAATACAATGACTGTCACCACTGTGGGCACCTGGGGGCCTCCTGAGGAGCTATGTAGAACATGCCTCAGAACTGTCTACCCACAGATAGAAGGGAGAGGTTTCTCCACCCATGTCATCTTCCACACACTTGAGTGCCACACTGCATGCTAGAGAAGTCCCCATGTGCAGGGCAGCTGGGGCGAGGTGGTGTCAAATCACACCTGCTCAGAGCAATGGCTGAAGCAATGGCTGGAGAAAGAGGTGGGCAGGGAGGAGGGGACAGTGGGACAAAAGTATCCCATACAACTGCTATTTTTTTTTCTCTTTTTTAATAAGAATGACCATAGATAGAGTGCCTAGGTGGGCTGAGTCCATTAAGCATCCAACTCTTGATTTTGGCTCAGGTCATGATGTTGGGGTCACAAGGTTGAGCCCTGCATCAGGCTCCACAGTTTGAGCAAAATCTGAGATTCTCTTCTCCCTCTCCCTCTGCCCCTCCTCCACCACTTGCTCTCCCAAAAAACAAAACAAAACAAAACAAAACAAAAACAAATGAAAAGTAAGAATGCTCATAGCAGCTTTATATACAATAGCCAAAAAATAGAAAAAATGCAAAAGCTGGTCCATCATTAGAAGAATGGATAAACAAAAGGTGTCATATTTGGGCACCTGGATGGCTCATTCAGTTAAGTGTCTACCTATGGCTCAGGTCATGGTCTCAGGGTCCTGGGACTGAGCCTCATGTTGGGTTCCCTGCTCAGTGGGGAGTCTGCTTCTCCGCATGCTCTTTCCTCTTCTCATGCTTGTGCTTGCTCTTGCTCTTACTCTCTGTCTCTCAAAACTAAATAAATAAAAATATATTTTTGAAATGTGGCATAATTATCCAATGAAATCCTACTCAGCGACAAGATCCTGGAGCACAGATACATGGAATGAGAAGGGTGTCACTCGTACGAACACAACGCTAACCAAGAGAAGGTGGGAACCAAAGGATCCATACTATAAGATTGGACTAACATGAAGTCAGAGAACAGAATTCCACTTCTATCCAGGCCTTTGTACCCTCTTGAGGACTGTGCTCTTCCCATTCCATTTGAAAAATTTCTTATTAAAAAGAAAAAAAAGAAAAAACTAGATTGAAATTAAGTAGTTCTACTTTTTTCTCTCTTAAGTGTATTCCTGTTATATAAACCATGGAAGTTTATAGTTTACAAAATAGAGGGAAAAAGAAGAAAGTACCCATAAATTCAATACCCAAATGGCTCTCATTTTCTTTAACTGCATGCATACCAGCCTAATTCTATATTTACCAATGATGCCACTGGCTATCTGTTTCAAACTTGCTTTTTCCACTCAAACAACCTGTCTTGAAAAGACCTGTGTTTTCACCCTGGTCATTTATCCTTTCACCCCAGTCTCAAGCAGTGAGCTCTCTCTTTGTTAATCCTATTTCAATCATATCTATTTTTTAAAGCTCCTGAATATTTTGTTCTCTGAATTCCTTCTACCAGTTACTTTAGTTCTATAACTTTCATTGACTTGGCTCTATATACAGTTTTCTGTGTTGTACATAATCGTGTAGAGCCTGTCCATGTTGGTGTCACCCATATACCACCTTACTTCTTTTAGATATCGTCCCATTTCATCCTCAAAAAAGAGCATCATTTGTAATTGCTTGTTCAGAATTTTGCTTTTGTTAAGTCCCCAGCCCTCTTGAGCCAACTAAGCTTTTAGGGCCTCTGGCCTTGAAGTCAGATATATTTCTTCACTCTGGATATTTTTGACATCTGCTTTCCTAAAATCTAGGTTGTGTAATTGAGTGAGCCTAGACCAAGGGATCAAAGTGGAGTTGACCAGGTCCATCCTGAGCTTTTTCCTGAGAACTTGTTAATCTGTCCACCCCAACATTACAGACACACATACACAGGTTAAAACCCTGCACTCAGTGGTTGACCTATGGACCATCCCTGGCTCTTTGACCACAGTTAGTTGGACTAGGTGGAGACACCTGGTTCAATTTAAGCCCAGAGAGTCTCTGTCCTGGGGAGATGGAACAGGGATGCAGAGACTATTGGTCTCTTCCAGGCACTTGCACAGGAAGTGAGAGGAAACAGAGCCTGGAGCAGCCATACTTGGCCCAAACCCATGTAGATGGCAGAGAAAAGCTGATTTGCAGAGAGAGAGAGAGAGAGAGAGAGAGAGAGAACAAAGCAGGCACATGGAAGAAAGCAGAAAGACTACAGCAGACACAGCTGTTGCCCTGCCCAGACCCCCTTGGGTTCCTTTTACCAGTGTTGTGCATGCCCATTGCCAGCCTCTGCAAGCAATGACCTGAGGAGTGCCCTTGGGCGCTGGAGCCACACCATCCATCTAGAGAGTCTGGAGCCCCTGGGAGTTTCTATTCTAACTGCATGAGCTCCTGGCTCCTGCTGCACCCCACCTAGGCTATAATCATCAACTGATTGGAGCAAATATAGAAGTCCAGTTCCTTTGCTTGAGGCAGAACAAGCTCTGAGGTCTAATTTACACTCCTGAACTCCCCATTCCCCAGCCCTTGGGAAATTCCCCTCAGAGAACCTCACTTACACCCTAATCCTTGGTGTTTGGAAAAACCTCACAGAGCAGATGGGAACCATGCAGCCCAGGGAAACAAACCAGAAAAGCCTTGTGCCTGAGAGATTAGGTCCTGGTTCATATCCTCGTGAAGCCCCAAGCTTTCCCCGTCTGTGGGTGCTGTGGCCTGATCCTGAATCTTCAACTCACTTCTCCTTTGGGGTTAAGCTTGAACCAGCCAGGATCTCTGACCTATTTACCCTAAAATCCTACATGAGCACCCAGCATTCCCTCTTTACTGACAGAGTCACTGTCCTCCAAAGTTCTCAGACTTTCACTGGGATTGATTCTTTTTTTCCAGTTGTTCAGTGTCTGGGAGATGGAATTATGACCAAGGCAAGTTTTGAATTTATCAGAGACTCTGCTTTTATTGGAAAGGGGCTTCTGGCAGAATTCTAGACCTTTAAGTCACTCATTGCTGCTATGTTTGGCCATGTTTATGCTTTTATATTTATTTTTAGAACTTTAAGCAATAAATACATGCATTTATTACAAAATATAAATTTTATATACTGTATATATATATGTAAATGTCACTCTGGTCTAAAAACAAATTTTTATTATAATTAACAGCTTTTAAAGTATTATTTTAATGGAAAGTTTATGTCTTTTGCCCCTGTAACCAAAAGTCTATTTATAGGGGAAAAAAAAACACAAACTCATTCTCCTTATTTGGTGTTTTTGTGTTTCTTTTACTATAGCCTGCCTAAGAAAGATATTTTTGTTGTTGATATAGAATTTCTTTTCTTTTCTTTTTTTTTTTTTTTTTTTTTTTTGTTTCTTTCCCAAATGCTAAGGAATTCTTCATTTGTAAGTTATCAAGTTCCTCCCTGGCTGTGATGAAAGCAATATTGCTTAACAGACATCTCTGTCGGGGGAGCTGAGTGGCTCAGTTGGTTGAGTGGCCAGCTCTTGGTTTGGGCTCAGGTCATGATCTCACGGGCCATGGGATTGAGCCCCACGCTGGGCTTGAGATTCTGTCCCTCCACCCACCCACCCCCACTTGTGCATGTGCACTCTCTCTCAGATAAATAAATAAATCTTAAATAAATAAATAAATAAATAAATAAATCTTAAAAAAAAAACCAGACATCCCTGTCAATAAATGTGCTTCCATTGTACTGAGAACATATTATACAACAATTAATAAGTATAGGAAATAAATACAGGAGGAAGGGAGGGAATGCACCATGGACCTGCCAGAAGCCAAGTCTCCCTCAGGTCACCTCATGAAATGGACATGAAGTACCCTGATGATTCTTATAATGCTTAGAAGGGAGACATGGAAAGGAAATGTCTGACTTGGAGAAGCAAGAACTTGGAGAAGCAAGGACCAGAAATTAGTTCTCATTCCTTATTCAAGGATTCTTTCTTTCTTTCTTTCTTTCTTCTTTCTTTCTTTCTTTCTTTCTTTCTTTCTTTCTTTCTTTCTTCTTTCTTCCTTCCCTCCTTCCTTCCTTCCTTCCTTCCTTCCTTCCTTCCTTCCTTCCTTCCTTCTTTCTCTTTCTTTCTCTTCTTTCCTTCCTTCCTTCTTTTATTTTTAAATGATCTCTAACCCAATGTGGGGCTTGAACCCATAACCCCAAGATTAAGAGCTGCATGCTCCACTGACTGAGCAAGCCAGGTGCCCCCAATTTTTATTTTTCCCTTCATCTTTAAGGCCTCAGGCTTTTCCACTTTCTCCAAAAGCTGCTTCTTTTTCAGCTATTCTTTTGACGTCCTGATCACCTTCCTGTCCACCTAACATGAGCAATGCTTAGGGCCTGCAAACACTTTCATGCCACAGATCGCTGAATTTGGTTTTGTTGAATGCTGCCCACGAGCCTGGAGAGCCCTTTGCACAGCATCAATTATGCAGTGTCAGTATGTGCTTGCTAAGTGGTGGGATGAAGGAAACAGAGCAGATGTGGAAAGGAAAGGAAGGCCCCAGGGTTCCACTTACTTAACAATCACAGGTATTAGTTCTTTTGAAGCCCATTTTAGATCTAAGTCTCAAAACCTATGCCCTATAGAATGGCTGGTATTGTGTCATAATCATGTGTGTAACTATCACAACCATCCAAGAAGGCGGTACCACCGATTTCATTAATTCTAACATATTAAACATTTTTACTCTTTCACTAACATCTCAGAATCCTGATGCACCTTACAATTGGTGGAGTTCTACAATCACTGTTGGCAAGACAGCAGCCAATAAGTAGCTGTCTTTGCTCCTATGGACCCAGACCTGGTCATCGCTGTTATAGTCGGGACTTTAACTGCGTTATGTGCATCGTTGGGACTATGTGAGCCCAAAAATCATTGAAATAGAACTGGAAATGTGCTGGTAGAGAAGTGATAGCACTTCTATATTTTCCTGCAAAGCTGTGACCAAGGGCTTCACGGACGTAAGGCCATGAGACTCCCTTCCAGGTAGATGAAGCTGTGTTTTTTTTTGTTTTGTTTTGTTAAACTTAGTCGGTTTTCGCTGTTTTTTTTTTTTTTTAAAGATTATTTATTTATTTATTCATGACAGAGAGAGAGAGGCAGAGACACAGGCAGAGGGAGAAGCCGGCTCCATGCAGGGAGCCGGATGTGGGACTCGATCCAGGGTCTCCAGGATCACACCCCAGGCTGAAGGCGGCGCTAAACCACTGAGCCACCGGGGCTGCCCAGCCGCACAAAGGCACTACCCATCACATGCCAGAGGATGTGATAGGAGGCAGAAGATATTGCTAGGTTTCTGGCATAGGTGAAAGAAATTTCAGAGCCAGGACTGGCTGGTGTGACCAATTCATACACTGTATAGGGCTACTGTTCCTGGCAACATGTTGAAGTTTAATTGGTAACATTTGTCTTTCTTAGGAGTAAATAACAGGTCCCTCTAATCAAAGCACCTTAGATTCGATTAAGTGTATTATCTCCATTTTTCATATGGAAGAAGCAGTTAAAAGTAATTTGCCCATTTCACAGTGTGAGGACATTAGAGAGTCAGAATTCAAATCCCAGTCGGTTGGATTCTAGATCTCACAGTTCTGATCACAAAACTATCCCCTCCTGACGCCTCCTCCCTCTCCTCCCCCCACCACAACACTTAGCACAGTGCCGGGTAAAATAAATATTTGTCAATATAAACTAAACTGTTTAGATAACTAAACTGTTATTCTCAGTGAGAAAAAAATCAAATATGTAGAGAATGTCTCTAAACATGGAAACATCATTCTTGTGGGAGAAAAACTCAGAGCCTCATTGCTTCCAAAGCTCTGAGCCCAAGGATAACTGGGGAACTTGGGAGGACTATACTCTCCAGATCACTCCTGTGATAACCTCCTCTCCAGATCACTGAGTGGGGAGTGCAGGAATGTCAACCAGCTATCAAGGGCTTGGGTTCATGGACAGCAGCATTGTCTTGGACCCCTGGCTTGAAGAGGCTAACTTCAACCCATCAATTCAGTTATTTGACTTTGAATGTTAAATGTTTGTAATAACATTGATTTTTTTTCTGATCACTGAAGTAACTCATGCCAAAAAAATTTTTTTTTAAAAGATCTATTCATTTCTTGGGATGCCTGGGTGGCTCAGTGGTTGAGTGTGTGCCTTCGGACCAGGGCGTGATCCTGGAGTCCCAGGATTAAGTCCCACATTGGGCTCCCTGCATGGAGCCTGCTTCTTTCTCTGCCTGTGTCTTTGCCTCTCTCTGTGTGTCTCTCATGAATAAATAAATACAATCTTTAAAAAAAAAGATTTATTCATTTCTTTTAGAGAGAAAGGGCAGGAGATAGGGGTAGGAGAGAGAGAGAGAGAGAGAGAATCCCAAGCAGGCTCTGTGCTGAGTGTGTGGGGCTCAATATTATGACTCTGAGATTATGACCTGAGGCGAAATCAAGAGTTGGTCCCTTAACCAAACCGCGCCACTCAGGCTCCCCTGCAAAAAATTTTGGAAACATTCCTGAGAAAATAGGCACTGTTAATGCACTGACATACATGCGTCTTCAAGTTTCGGGTCAGGTTGCTTTGTAACCTTTTCTCTGAACTTTAGTATATTTCATAAATACCTTTCCATATGTTAAACACCTAAAATATAGTATTCCATCATGCATATATTGTCATTTTTAAAAAATATTGTCATTTTTTTAACAGCTGAACTCCTATAAAGTAGGAATACCATTCAGATAGGGTTTACTGTACATGTGATAAGCCGTAAATAGACAATGAGATTTCATCAGACAAGATTCAAACGTAGGTGGTTTTTTTAAGATGAGCTGATGGAAAATAGTTTTCTAAATGTCCCCTTGAGTCCCTCCCTTCCTGTCCTTCTCCAACCTCCCAAATCAAAGGCTTCTTTTTTTATATTTAACTATCTGAAATATGCTGTGTTAGTCCCCCAGGGCTGATGTAACAAAGTACCACAATCTGGATGGCTTAAAACAACAAAAATTGATTCTCTCACAGTTTTGGAGGCTAGAAATCCAAATTCATGGTGTCAGCAGGGCCATGTTCACCCTGAAGACTCTGGGGGAGGATCCTTTCTCTCTTCTCCCAGTGTCTGATGCTTGCCATCCATCCTTGGAGGCTGTCAGCTCGTGGAGATGTCGCTGCCATGCCCATCTTATCTTCATGAGGACTTCTCCCCTTCAGTCTCTTCTCTTTTCTAGGACACCAGCCACACTTTTAAATATACAACTCAGTAGCATTAAGTACATTTGCATTGTTGTACAATTATCTCCAACATCCATTTCCAGAATGTTTTCATCATCCCAAACTGAAACTCTGAATCAGTTAAGTAATAACTCCCCAGGTTTCCTCCTCTCAACTCCTGGTGACCATTGTTCTACTTTCTGTCTCTATGAATTTGTCTATTTCTAGGTACTTCCGATAAGTGGAGTCATACAACATTTATCTTTTTGTGCTGTCTTATTACACCATAGCACATCATCAAGGTTCATCCATGTCATAGCAGGTGTCAGACTCTCAATCTTTTTAAGGCTGAATAATATTCCATTGTAATGTGTACACTGCATTTTTGTTTATCCATTCATCTGATAATGGGTATTTGGGTTATTTCCATCCTTTGGTGATTATGAACTATGCTGCTATGCATATCAGTGCACAAGTAACTGTTTGAGTTCCTGCTTTCAATTCTTCTAAGTGTATAGAGTCAGAATTGCTGAATCACATGGTGATTCTATGTGTAATTTTTGAGGAACTGCCAAACTGTTTGCCACAGTGGCTATACCATTTTACATTCCCACCAGCAATACACAAGGGTTCCCATTTTTCCACTTCCTCACCAACTTGCTGGCTTGTATTTTCTCCACAATAGCCATCCTAGTGGATATGAGTATGACATCATCTTAACTAATTACTTTGCAAAGACCCTATTTCCAAATAAGGTCATATTCTGAGGCCCCAGGAAGGATAAGAATTTGAGGTAGGAGGGATTCTATTCAATCCTGTCCTGTGGGGAAGACGCTTTCCCATAGGCAGAGTGGGATTAAACAGCCTAGTTCTTAGAAATAAAATTTCCTAAAGATAGGCTCTTATGTATAACTCTGAATTTGAGTGAGTAACAATGTAGGTTAAATGAAGGAAATCACTAAGGTTTTCCTCATATTCATGGTTGAATTGTTGTCCGTTACGGAATAAAACAGTGTTGAACTAACTGAGCTGATTGATAATGCAAATTTATTTTAAATGCAGCATATCATGAGTTTAAAATAGTAAATGGCAAAACTATTTTTAAAAAGTACTTTAGGGGATGCCTGGGTGGCTCAGCAGTTGAGCGCCTGCCTTCAGCCCTGGGCATGATCCCCGAGTGCCGGGATCAAGTCCCATGTCGGACTCCCTGCATGGAGCCTGCTTCTCCCTCTGCCTGTGTCTCTGCCAATCTCTCTCTCTCTCTCTCTCCCTCTCTCTCTGTCTCTCATGAATAAATAAATAAAATATTCTTTAAAATTTTTTTAAAATAAAAAGTACTGGGATCCCTGGGTGGCGCAGCGGTTTGGCGCCTGCCTTTGGCCCAGGGCGCGATCCTGGAGACCCGGGATCGAATCCCACGTCGGGCTCCCGGTGCATGGAGCCTGCTTCTCCCTCCGCCTGTGTCTCTGCCTCTCTCTCTCTCTCTCTGTGACTATCATAAATAAATAAAAAATTTAAAAAATAAAATAAAATAAAATAAAAAGTACTTTAGCAGGTGAAGGCCAAGAGAAAGGCACTGGTGAGCTAATTATCTCTCTGGATCTATCAAGTATGTTTCTAGACATATGAGGTAACGACGATGAAGACGTGATAAGGAAAGCTAATTATTCCAGCTTTTGTGTCCACATCCACTTCGGGAACACTTTGACGGGCATATGGAGCTGGGGTGCTGATTTTAGTGGACGTTGAGAAGTTTCAGATCTTTCCTCCCTTGGGTGTATGCTCTGACACCTCGTGACCTTGCAGAGATTACAGATGGCTTTGGTTGGGTTAATGTCACTGAGAGAAAGAGAGCGTGTTTAAGATATTGCATGTAATGAAGTAAAGTATTTATTAGACCTGGTTGAGCACGTGGCTGTTTCTACCTCTTTTCCTATTTTTAAATTTTTTTATTTAAAAAATTTTTTTATTTATTTATTCATGAGAGACACAGAGAGGCAGAGACACAGGCAGAGGGAGAAGCAGGCTCCCTGTGGGGAGCTTGATGCAGGATTCAGTCCCAGGACCCCGGGATCACTGAGCCAGGCACCTCCTTTTTTCCTATTTTTTGGCTATCTTTATCTCCTTGTGGGCAAATTGTTTTTTGTGGGTAAATTTTAAAAAAAATATTAAAATAATCAAAATCCATAAAGAGAAAATACACAATTGTCTAGTCATTTCATTTCCTGAAATATTTGAGAGCAAAAATGTATTTGGTGGGATTAATTAATAATTAATTAATGGATCAATAATTCATTAAGGGCTATGATTCTGGAGTAACTGGATGACTTTGGTCACACCCTCAGTCTCTAATCCAGTGTGGTTCTCTGACAGATGGGAATAATCGCACCTACTTTCCTAACCCCAGGTGGGATTTGGGAGGTTACTTGATAGTCTCAAGTGTTCTGTTGGGGCCTTCTCTACTGTTCTGCATCTACTGCCTGGCCCTGGCTCACACACCCTCAGGGAGTATTTGAAGGTAGATGTCTCTAGCCCTGGCACCTCTGCTAAGTCCAGACCCTAATATTCACCACTTGCACTCTCTAGGCACTAAGGTTCACCATGGCCAGAACTGACCACCATCTTTTCTTTATGAATCTTGGTTTCATTCCACTTTCTCTGTCTCTGAACAAAATCTCACCCACAAGCAAAACCAGGAGTCAGTCACCCTCATTGCTTCTTCCTACCTGGCCTGCAATCGACCATCAGACACTTACCAAGTTCTTGATAGAGATTCTCTCCTTGACCAAACCCTGGCCAGCCTCCCATGAGCCCTCTCTAGACTAGGCCTCAATCGTGGCCTCTGAAGATTTGCACAAACACTCACAGCTCATGGCCATGTCCTTTGGATGACCTGAACCTCCCTTCTCACCAGAATTCTGTGCCTGCCTGAGAAAACCCAAGCCCACACCCAGAGAACTGACTGGCCCAGCCAACATCCCACAGCGGGGCCCCTGACTCCTGACCTCTAACTCCCATGAGCTCCAGTCAGCAAACCTAGATGGTTTCACAGGGACCAACCCTGCCTTCCTGTTTTTTGCAATTTCTCATGTCCCTGACTGTTTTAGAACCTCTGTTCCCCTCCCTCCTTCCTCCTTCTCCCTTTAAAATGCTCAGTCACCTCTGCTCAGATGGGAAAGGAGCTTGACAGTGTCCTCCCTATCCGTGGTCACCAAGTAAGGTCTGTGTCCACTGCTGTACCTGACAGCCAGCTGTGTGTATCTTTGATGCCCTCCTGGTTCCCCACATCAGCGTCTCTCAGCTCTATCCCTATCCTTCTGTCCTTCTCATCAGTTCTGGCCACCGTCCTCTCTCCCCTGGAATGTTGCCTCTGACAGGAGCAACACCGTCCTGGCCCTGAGACTTGCCTTCCTGTGACCCCCTTGCCCACTCTCTGCCCACAACAGGTTCGAGCACTGTGCTCTCCCCACCCTACTTAAAGCCCCCAGCAATGGTTTGCCCTTGCTCTCAGGATGCAGAAGCTCCCTCACATGGTCGGCGTGAGGAGACCAAATGAGTAAACTCAGGAGGAATTCATCTGGAGATAGAGTCCTTTGTAACAGGCTGACCTCTTCTTCTCCCCCGTGCCTATGGTGGGGGCAGAGATTGTGACTGTGCCTCTCCATCCCTGTCTCCCCATTCTCCCAGGCAGATCCAACCTTTCCAGGCCTGCTCTTTCTGGCTTCCTTGGTGCAAGGCTCCAGGTCTCCAGAGTAAAGAGGCATCAGGAAGATGTAGGATGCTCTTCTGTTTTCCTTTTCTTTTTTTATTTTCTTTTTTAAAAATATTTTATTTATTTATTCACAAGAGATAGAGCAGCAGAGGCATAAGCAGAGGGAGAAGCAGGCTTCATGCAAGGAGCCCGACGTGGGACTCGATCACAGGTCTCCAGGATCCAGGATCAGGCCCTGGGCTGAAGGCGGTGCTAAACCGCTGAGCTACCCGAGCTGCCTGTTCCTTTTCTTTTTAAAAAAACATTTTATTTAAATTCAACTTAGTTAACATATAGTATATTATTAGTTTCAGAGATAGAATTTAGTGATTCATCAGTTGCATCTAACACCAGGGCTCATTACATCATGTGCCCTCCTTAGTGTCCGTCCCCCAGTTACTCCCTTCCCCCCGCAACCCCTCTTCCCCATCCCCCTATACCCCTTCCTTCCTCCCCTCCAGCAACCTTCAGTTTGTTTCCTAGAGTTAAGAGTCTCTTATGATTTGCCTTCCTCTCTGTTTTTATCTATTTTATTTTTCCTTCTCTTCTCCTATGTTCATCTTCTTGTTTCTTGAATTCCACATACGAGTTTAATCATACGGTATTTGTCTTTTTCTGACTTATTTTGCTTAGCGTAATGCCCTCTAGCTCTATCCATGTCATTGCAAATGGTAAGACTTCATTTAAAAAAAATTTTTTTTTAATTTTTATTTATTTATGATAGTCACACAGAGAGAGAGAGAGAGGCAGAGACACAGGCAGAGGGAGAAGCAGGCTCCATGCACCGGGAGCCCGATGTGGGATTTGATCCCGGGTCTCCAGGATCGCGCCCTGGGCCAAAGACAGGCGCTAAACTGCTGCGCCACCCAGGGATCCCAATACTTCATTTTTTTAGTGGCTGAGTAGTATTCCATTGCATATATATATACCACCTTTTCTTTATCCATTCATTTGTCGACAGACATCTGGGCTCTTTCCATAGTCTGACTATTGTGGACATTGCTGCTATAAACGTTAGGGAGCAGGTGCCCCTTTAATTCACTATTTTTGTATTCTTTGGATAAATACATAGTAGTGCAATTGCTGAGTCATAGGGTAGCTCTATTTTTAAACTTTTGAGGAACCTCCATACTGTTCTCCAGAGTGGCTGCACCAGCTTGCATTCCCACCAGCAGTGCAGGAGGGTTCCCCTTTCTCCATGTCCTCACCAATATCTCTTGTTTCCTGATGTGCACACAGCCCTGTCCCTGTTCCAAGGCGCTTTCACATTTTTCTTTCATTCAGCCTTTACCTTATTTAACCTTGTGAGATCACTTTTGTTATTTCCATCTTACAGAGGAGAAAACACGCTTGGAGAACTTAAAACACTTACCCCTAGCTCCTCCATTTAGCTTAAAGAGGACTTAAATTCAAGTCTTCCACAGCCATAACACTGTTTCTTCCTTCCACTCCCTTACTCCTTGGCTCCCATTTCTCTGACAAACCCAGGGTTTCACCAGCTCTACTTCCTTCTGCATTTTAAGCTGTGTGCAATGCAAGTGTTTCTTCTGGTTTCCTGTTTCATCCTTCCCATTCTCTTCCGCCTCTTCTGTGTCCCATGGGACTGATGGATGATTGATCGCTGAAAACGTATCTTCTTTATTTGAAAACACTTTTTTTTGTCCAAGTAGTTTATATAAATGGCTCAAAAATTAAGTATACAGTAAGACAATGAACAGTGTGTTTCTACTTTTATTCTCCATCATCCTGTCCCTCTCGTCCCTTTCCCACCAAAAGCCACTTTTATTTTCTTGCTTATTTTTCCAGAGTTTCTTTGTGTGATACAAGTACCAACATCAATGCTTATACTCCTTGCCTCTTCTACAGAGAACTGCACTCTGCATACACCATTCTGCACCTTGCTTTTTTTCCCTTAACAATAATAATGCTGGAAATCATCCATTATCAGGGCATGGAAAGTTCCCTCATTCTTTTTTATAGCTGCAGAGTAGTTCAATGAATGGATATATTCCATGATGTATTTAGCTTGTTCCCTAGTGACAGATTTTGGATAGTTTCCATTCTTTGACTATTACAAAAAATGCTGCAAGGAATAACCTTGAATGTACCTCATTTTGCACATATAGCATAAATATGCCTGAGTAAGAGAAAATATTTGATAGATTGTGCCAAATCTTCTAATATCCATTAATATTCATTCCCCAGTAGTGAATGAGCGTGCTTGGTCAACAGTTTGTGTTGTCGAACTTCGAGATTTTTGCCAATCTCATAGATAAACGGTAGTAGATTACTGTAGCTTTAATGTGCATTTTGCTTATGTATAAGGGGGACTGTCTATTCATATTTTATTTTTTTTAAGATTTATTTATTTTAGAGAGAAAGAGCATGAGCGGAGGGGAGGGTTGGTGGTAGGAGAGAGAATGAAGCAGACTCCCTACTGACGCGGGGCTTAATCTCTTGATCCCGCAATCATGACCTGAGTTGAAATCAAGAGTCAGACGCCTAACCAATGAGCACCCAAGCACCCCTATTTATATTTTAAGTCATTTATGTTTCCTTTAAATGTTAACTGTCTGTTCATATTATTTGTTCTTTCAGGAGTGTTTTGGCCTTGTTATTGACATTGAAGAGATTTTTTATACATTAAGGACAGCAGTACTCTGTGGTATGAGTCATATGGATATTTTTTCTATCTATGACATTTGTCTTTTGAATGTGCTTATGATGCTTTTTGCCATGCAAAATATAATTTTCTTTTTTAAAGTACAATAGACTTTTTGGTGTACACATCTACACATGTATGGATTCATGGAATCACCACCACAATCAGGATACAGAGCAGGGCCATCACCCCAAAAAACTCCTTGGGGCTACCTGTTTGTAGAACAGTTCCTCTAGAAAAAACTGATATGTTCTCTCTATATATAGTTTTTTTTTTCAAGAATGTTTTATAAAGGGAATCATACAGTATGTAACCTTTTGAGACTGCCTTAGTGCAGCATAATGCCTTTATGAGCTTAATGAGATTCATCCAAGGTGTGGCTGTAACATCAGTTTGTTCCTTTCTTTCTTTTTTTTTTTTTTTTTTTTAAAGATTTTATTTACTGGGAGTCCCTGGGTGGCTCAGTGGTTTAGCACCTGCCTTCGGCCCAGGGGCATGATCCTGGAGTCCCAGGATCGAGTCCCACATCAGGCTCCCTGCATGGAACCTGCTTCTCCCTCTGCCTGTGTCTCTGCCTCTTTCTCTCCTCTGTGTCTTTCATGAATAAATAAATAAAATCTTTAAAAAAAAAAGATTTTATTTACTTAATTGAGAAAGACAAAGCTAAAGAGCATGAGAAGGAGGAGGGGCAGAGGAAGTGGAACAAGCAGACTCCCCACTGAGCACAGAGCTGAATGGTCATGCTAATGATGATGGGATGTGGGACTCCATCCCAGGAGCCTGGGATCATGACCTGAACCAAAGGCAGACAGTTAACCGACTGAACCCCCTGGTACCCCTGCTCGTGCCTTTCAACTGCTGAGTAGTAGTAGTCCGTTGTACAGGATATACCACAGTTGGTTTATCCATTTACCCATTGAAGGTGGTTTCCAGTTTTTGGCAAGTATGAATAGAACTGTATAAACATTCATGTATAGGTTTTTGTGTGAATATAATGGTGAATACAGTGGAGTGGGGTTTCTGGGTTGTATGTTAGACTTTATAGGGAGCTGCAAAATATTTGCTAGAGTGCCTACATTATCTTGCATTCCCACCAGCAAAATTGCTTTCCATCCTCCCCAGCAATTGGTGTTGACAGTATTTGTTTTTATTTCAGTCATTTTAATAGGTGTTTAACAGTATCTCATTGTGGTTTCGATTTGCATTTCCCTATTGGTTATGATACTAAACATATTTTCATGTGCCTATTTGCTGATGATCCCTTTATAGCAAAGTATCTGTTCAAGCCTTTGCCCATTTTTAAATTAGGTTGTTTTCTTACTGTTCGGTTTAGAGAATTCTTCAGATACTGCATGTGTAAGTCCTCTGTCAGATATGTGATTTGAAACTATTTGTCTCATTGTGTCACTTATCTTTTCATTCTCTTAGCAATATCTTTCAGATCAAAATTTGGTGTGCATTACACAAAATTGCATAATTTTGATGAAGTCTAATTAATCTTTTTTTTCTTTTATTGATCATGCTTTGGGCATCCTGCCCAAGAACAGTGTTTATACCCAAGTTCATGAAGATTTTCTCCTGGATACATTATTTTACACTTAGATCTATGGTCCTTTAAAAAAATTATTTATTTGAGAGAGAGAGAGTACAGTGAAAGAAAGAGCATGAGCAGGGGGTAGGGGCAGAAGGAGAAGGAGAAGCAGGCTCCCCACTTAGCAGGGAGCCTGATATTGGGCTCTATCCCAGGACCCTGGGATCAAGGCCTAAGCTGAAGGCAGACGCTTAACCAACTGAGCCCCCCGGGGTGCCCCATGGTCCATTTTGACTTCATTTTTCTAGAAGATGTGAGAATAGGACAGGCTCATTTTGTGTGTGTGTTGGTATTCAGTTGCTCCAATACAACTTATAAAAACACGTTGTCCTTTCTCCATTGTCTTGCCTTTTGCATATTTATCCAAAATCAATTGGCCATATTCATCTGGGTTTATTTCTGGCCTCTCTATTCTGTTCCATTGATCAGAATGCCTATCCCTTGCCATACCACACTGTCTTAATTACTGTCACTTTACAATAAGTTTTAAAATGGAGAAATAGGATTCCTATGAATTTATTTTTCTTTTTTCAAAACATTTTGAGTATTCTAGTTTCTTTGCCTCTCCATATACATTTAAGAAGCAGCTCATCGGGGATCCCTGGGTGGCTCCGTGGTTTAGCGCCTGCCTTCGGCCCACAAGCGTGATCCTGGAGTCCTGGGATCAAGCCCCACATCAGGCTCCCTGCATGGAGCCTGCTTCTCCCTCTGCCTGTGTCTCTGCCTCTCTCTCTGTCTCTCATGAATAAATAAATAAAATCTTAAAAAAAAAAAAAAAGAAGCAGCTCGTCTATATCTACAAAAAAAAAAAAATCCTGCTGCAGTTTTGATTAGAATTATGTTAAATCTGTAGATCAACTGGAGAGAACTGACATCTTTACTTTGTTGAATTCATTAATTCTTTCATTGTTTTTAGCATTAAAGTTTTGTAGTTTTCAGCATACAGATTTTATACATATTTAATGGTTTATACGTAATTGTTTCATTTTGAGTAAGCTACTGTAGGTAGTGTCTTAATTTCAGTACATGTTTTATTGCTGGTATGTAGGAATAGGATTGATTTTTATGTATTCCACAACCTGTTAAACCCACTAGTTATATCTAGGAGGCTTTTTGTCAATCCCTCGGGATTTGCTATGTAGACCATCATCTCATCGGTGCCTAGAAACTATCTGGATCTCTTTCCAATGTGCACACTCTGTATTTCTAGGTCTTGTCTTCTTGCTCTGGCAAGGACTTTCAGCAAGGTGTCAAGTCAGAAGCAGAAGACTTTGTGTGGGGTTTTTGCATGACTTTTTAAAAGATTTTATTTATTTATTCATGACAGACAGAGAGAAAGGGAGGCAGAGACACAGGCAGAGGGAGAAGCAGGCTCCCTGAAAGGAGCCTGATGTGGGACTTGATCCTGGGACTGATCATGCCCTCAGCCCAAGGCAGACGCTCAATTGCTGAGCCACCCAGGCGTCCCTTTGCATGATGTTTTGGACAATATTTTTATTGGTCTTATATAAAATTTGGATTTTGGGTAATGAAAGAGAAGACTTTCCCCCTAAAAATTATTTTATAATTCTCCTTTTGAATGCTTCTTGGAAACTGCTAGTGCACCAATTTTTGTGAAGCCTAGATAAGAGGAGAAAAGGTTTAAAAAGGCATTGCTGCAGTCTATGCATTTTTCTCATGATGTCTGAGAATTATATTACAATAACTCAAACTACTTTGAAATTAATATTTTTAAAGATTTTATTTATTTATTTGAGAGAGAGTGAGCACAAGCAGGGGGAGGGTAGAAGAAAAGGGAGAAGCAGACTTCCCACTGAGCAGGGACCCAGCGATTGTGACCTGAGCCAAAGGTCATGATCCACCAACTGAATCACCCAGGTGCCCCTGAAATTAATTTTTTATTTGATGGACTCTTTTCTTTAATCACACACCCCACTCTGAGACTGGATTATGGGTATGAGAGCTCTTTAAGTGCCAGGTTACAGAAGATGCAAAAGGTATCCACCATATTCAATTTTTTTTAAAAAAGATTTTATTCATTTGTTCATGAGAAATACAGAGAGAGAGGCAAAGACACAGGCAGAGGGAGAAGCAGGCTCCATGCAGGGAGCCCAATGTGGGACTCCATCCTGGGTTTCTAGGATCACGCCCTGGGCCAAAGGCGGCGTTAAACTGCTGAGCCACCTGAGCTGCCCCACCACATTCAATTTTAACACATGAGTCTGTTGACTGATGGAACATGAGATAAAATTAAAGTGGCCTGACAAATTTAAGTGTAATTTCAAGAATGATCAATACACATAAGATTCTCATTAGACATCATGAGGGCTATTAAAGCTATAATGTGACACTTACATGCTCAACACAATGGCTAACCTAGAAAAAGACCAAAATATACTGAGGATTAGTCAGGATATGGAATAACCAGAATGTTCATACACTGCTGTTGGGAGTGTAAATTGGTACAATCACTTTGAAAAATTGGTAATATCCACCAAACATATACCTTGGGACCAACCAGTCCTTAGGTAGATGTCCAAAATAAATGCATACACATGTTTGACAAAAGACATGTATAAGAATATTCATAGCAGCACTACTGGAATAGTCCTTAATTGGAAGTTCTCCAATTCTCCATCCATAGTAGAATGGACTATGGATGAAATTATGCCAAAGAAATATACCAAAGAAATTATGGTATATTTACTATATTCAATGAGAATGAATCAACTTTAACCACATACAATAATATAGGTGAATCTCACCAACATAATGTCAAGCGAAAGAAGCTAGACACAAAAGAATACATACTGAATGAGTTCATCTAAATAAAATTCAAAAATAAGCACAGTAGATCTATGGTACTAAGAATCAAGATGGTAGATACCTTTGAGGGGTCAAGTGTGAAGGACATGAAAGGGCTTATGGGATTCTGATAATGTTCTGTTTCTTGACATGAGTGCTACTGTATGGGTATATTCAATTTGTGAAAATCTACCAATTGTATACATTTCTGTATGTATTTAACACAGTTTTAAAAATTGAGTGTATTTCGGAGCACCTGGCTAGCTCAGTTAGTAGAGCATGTGACTCTTATTGTCAGGGTCGTGAGTTCAAGCCCTACGTTGGCCATGGAGCCTACATTAAAAAACAAAAAAAAAATCAATGTGCTTTTATTTAGTGGGTATGGTAGCTAACAGGTGGAATAAGACACAACTGGCATCAAAGGCCAGCTACATGATGCATTACCATTAATGTGCTGTTGGTTTCTGTTTGCTAATGTTTTATTTAAGATTTCTAGATTGTTATTCATAAATGAAATTGGCCTGTAGTTTTCTTTCTTAGTCCATCTTTATCAAGGACTGGGATCAATAGAACACTTGTTTCATAAAATCAGCTTGGCAGTTTTCCTTCTTTTTCCATGCTCTGGACTATGTTAAATAGCATTGGGACTACCTGAGTCCGTTCGTTCTTTCTTTCTTTCTTTCTTTCTTTCTTTCTTTCTTTCTTTCTTCTTTCATTTTATTTATTTATTTATTCATGAGAGACACAGAGAGAGAGAGGCAGAGACACAGGCAGAGGGGGAAGCAGGCTCCATGCAGGAAGCCCCATGCAGGACTCGATCCCAGGTCTCCAGGATCACGCCCTGGGCCGAAGGCAGGCGCCAAACCGCTGAGCCACCCAGGCATTCCTTTTTTTTTTTTTTTTTTTTTTTTAAGATTTTTAAAAAAAGTTTATATAAGCAATCAGTACATACAACATGGGGCTTGAACTTACCACCACCCTGAGATCAAGAGCCACATGCTCTACCCATCCAGCCAGCCAGGTGCTCTGGAACTTGGGGTATGTTTGAAGACAGCTCTTTACTTCCTCTATTTCTTTACTGGTAATTAGTCTATTTAGACAGGTTAATTTTAATAAGTAGTATTTTTCTGAAAATTATACATTAGATCACTTACTGTGTTATCTTAGTCTAGTTACCTCATCACCAGAAGCCTCAGTTTCTTGGTTTGAAAAAAAGGAGATAACGATATAACCTCCTTCATGTGTGAAAAATTTCTGACTAGTAGATAGTAAGTGCTCAGTAAATATGAGGTAGTATGCTAATGAACTTTAATATAGAAAAGATATCTTTCAAAAAAAAAAAAAAAGAAAAGATATCTTTCGAAACACAACTGATCTGCCTTGGTAGAAGAATTGGGAGCACCTGAATCCACTGCATTGCTGGTGTCTTTTCCCTGGAAAATAACCAGTTACGACACATACTAAAAACTTTGCTTTTCTAATTTTCCTTATAGTTTTCAAAGCAACTTCACGTATACTGTATTCATTTGTTTTACATAATTGACAGGAAGACAGTGGTTTATAAATACACATTTAAATTTTTTTCTGAATATAAAACTCACAAGATGCTCATTGAAGATACTTTATTTTTTTTTAAGATTTTATTTATTTATTCATGAGAGACACACAGAGAGAGGCAGAGACACAGGCAGAGGGAGAAGCAAGCTCCCTGCATGGAGTCCCCCATCAGGCTCCCTGCATGGAGCTTGCTTCTCCCTCTGCCTGTGTCTCTGCCTCTCTCTCTGTGTCTCTCATGAATAAATAAATAAAATCTTTTTAAAAAATTAAAAAAAAATAAAAAGTGAAAAAACTTATGGGATACCTGGTTGGCTCAGTTAAACATCTGACTCTTGATTTCAGCTGAGGTCAAGATCTCAGGTCGGATTGAGCTCTGCCCTGGGCGTGGAGCCTGCTTAAGGTTTTCCCTCTCCCTCTGCCTGCAGCTACCCTCAAACATGCTCCTGCTTTCTCTCTAAAAAAAAAAAAAAAAGTGGGCAGCCCAGGTGGTTCAGCGGTTTAATGCCACCTTCGGCCCAGGGCCTGATCCTGGAGACCTGGGATCGAGTCCTACGTCGGGCTCCCTGCATGGAGCCTGCTTCTCCCTCTGCCTGTGTCTCTGTCTCAGTCTCTGTCTCTCTCTCTCTCTCTGTGTCTCTCATGAATAAATAAAAATCTTTTTTAAAAAAAGTGAAAAAATTTATAATCCTAACACCAAAAAAAAAAGCACTCACATATTGCTTTTTCCCAAAAAACTTTTATCCTGTGATTTTAAGAATCAAAGTTGTAATTTGACTTTGTATGCAAATTTGTGTCCTGGTTCTTAAACTGAAAGTAATAAAAAGGCCTTATCCTGTCCGGATCAGTCACAGAAGGGAGTTCTTTCCAACAAAAACACATATAAGGTAGGACTTCCTCGATGTCACTGAAGCATTTGGTGATGGGAGAAAATCGAAGCAGTTTCAATGAGAACTTCAAGGAAAGTTAGAACAGTGTAAAATTGGTTCTGGACGTTTTTTGTTTTCATGATTGTGGCTTCCTTCACAGTCTCTACAGATGGTAAAGGGATAACAACCCTTCTCTTGTTTGCCTTTCCTTAGCCTTCTGTGTTAACTGTCCGTTAATATCCGTTCTCTCCTAATTTGATATAAATGGGGTTATCAATTTGGCTATGGTGGCTCTTCTAAAGACTACATTTCCCAGACTCCCTTGCGTTTGATGAGGCATTGAGACCACATTCTAGCCAATAGGGTGTGTGTTAAACTAATGCCTGTGACTTCTAGATTGTGGTCCTAAAAGAGAGTGTTTCCTTTTCTTCCACCCTCATACTTTCTTTTTTCTTCAAGATTTATTCATTTATTCATGAGAGACACACACAGAGAGGCAGAGACACAGGAAGAGGGAGAAGCTGGCTCCATGCAGGGAGCCTGATGGGGGACTCGATCCTGGGTCTCCAGGATCAAGCCCTGAGCTGAAGGCAGGAAAGGCCGACTCTCAACCAATGAGACACCCAGGCATCCCTTCCCCTCATACTGTTTGATTAGAATATGGGAACCAGAACAGTCATCTTGGCCTATGAGACGGAAGCCGTGTCTAGGATGGCACAACCACAGAAGGAAGCTGGGTTTCTGGTTCTGGCAGTTCCAGATAACATGCCTGGGTTTCTTTGCAAGAAAATCAGACTTCCATCCAGTTAAATAAATGTTTCTCTGCTAAAGAAGCCAAACCTAAATCCTAACAACCCATCTTCTGGCAAGTTTATACTCAGTTCTCATGGACTTTATGCTCACTCTGATCTTCGATCCACTGGCCTGGTGTCTTTGTGAATGCCTTATCATACAAGGGAGTCTGATGCCCATCCCTGCTGCCAACTCCTCCACCCAAGCCTGTCTGCTCTCATCCTCATCCAGGTGCTGGGCATGGACTACCTTTCCTTCTACCCTAGTCCCTCCCTAACTCTATTATGTATAAGAGTCTACTAAACATTTTAATTAAAAGTGATTAAAAACCTTGGGGGCACCTGAGTGATGCAGCCGGTTAAATGTCCCACTACAGCTCAGGTCGTGATCCCAGGGTCATAGGATCATGCCTTGAGTTGGGCTCTCCACTCAGCAGGGAGTCTGCTTGTCCCCCTCCTTCTGCCTCTTCCCCTGCTCAAGCTCTCTCTCTCAAATAATAAAACATTTTTTAAAAAAGATTTATTTATAAAAAAGATTTATTTATTTATTCATGAAAGACACACAGAAAGAGAGACAGAGACATAGGCAGAGGGAGAAGCAGGCTCCCCTCAGGGAGCCCAGTGTGGAACTTGATCCCGGGTCCCAGGATCGCACCCTGAGCCAAAGGCAGACAGTCAACTGCTGAGCTACTCAGGTGTCCCGTCAAATAAATAAAATATTTTTTAAATGATTAAAAACCTTTAAAAAAACCAATATTTTAATGGTGGAAAAAATTCCATTCTATAATTTTTAAATCAATCACTGTTATTGGGTACTGTTTATCATTACAGAGACTACCAAGCCATGGTAGAAAGGAAATGGGCAGCAAGAGAGGCAGGCATGACTTTGACTTCCAGTCTTAACCACTCACCACCTGTGTGATTTGGGGCAAAGAATTTCTCCCCTCTGGCCTTCCATTTCCTCATTTGTTTAATAAACACCGCAATACCCATCTCTCTGATTTGTCATGAAGATCAGAGACGATTAGATGAGTCAGCTAGCACGACAGCACTCTCACATGGCATGTTCAACCAACAGTAGCTACAAAAGGGTGGTGGTGGGAGATCTGCTATTTCTATGTACCAGAATTTTTCTTAAATGACAGAAATCCTGAAGTGGGAGATTATTGGTTCACAGGATAAAATGCTTTTTAGATTCTTATTATGTACTCGATAGGACTTATTACTGACATTTTTCAAATTAAGAAGCCAAGGCTCAGAGTAGTGAAGCAGTTCAGCTAGGGCGTTAGCCCTCACAAATGGTAGAGACCAGATTAAGCCCATATTTTCTAACTTTTGGTCTTGGACAATTTCTAACAAATGTCATAGACTTGGAACCCTAATATTGGCAGTTTGAGAAACTGAATTAAAACCCTCTGTCAAGGGGATCCCTGGGTGGCTCAGCGGTTTAGTGCCTGCCTTCAGCCCAGGTAGTGATCCTGGGGACCGGGGATCGAGTCCCACATCGGGCTCCTGCATGGAGCCTGTTCCTCCCTCTGCCTGTGTCTCTGCCTCTGTGTGTGTGTGTGTCTCTCATGAATAAATAAAATAAAATCTTAAAAAAAAACATTAAAAAAAACTCTGTGAAAATCAGTTGTATAATCTCATTAGACATTACAATATCATTGTTCATTCTGACTTGTCCTTCCCTCAGTAAACTTTCATGGGCATGCGGTAAGGGAGAGGATGTGGTAACAAGTCATCAACGTTGGTCAGGGAATCAGGAATTCTTACCTGCCTTGTCATCTACTCCTTATGTTATCTTGGCAGAACAGTCAATATATTGGGGTGACAACTTACCTGTAAAATGAGAACCCTGGATGATTACAGAAGGTCACTTCTTGCTTAAAGTTCTATCATTAAGTAGAATGATGAGGACACATCTGGGTAATCAAGCCTGAAATGGTCTTCCCAGACACCTCTTACTAAATATTATGCCACAGCTGAATTAATGGTTGCAAACATACATACATTTGTGCACACTTTCTTTTAAAATATCTTCAGATATGAAAAGAACGACTCATGTGCATATCCCATTAATGTTCAATAGAAGGGGGCACTGAGAATTTGAAGTTGGGTCTACTCAACTTCCCACTCAGTTTAACAAAAGCATGTATTTGTGTGGTTAAAGATTAGAAATGAGGTGTCTGGGTGGCATGGTCCAGTAAGTGTCCTTTCCTCGGTTGCAGTTCAGGTCATGATCTCAGGGTCTGTGCAGAGTCTGCTTGAGATTCTCTCTCTCCCTGTCCCTCTGCCCCTCCCACTTGTCCTTTCTATCTGTATCTCTAAAATAAATAAATAAATAAATAAATAAATAAATAAATAAATATTTTTAAAAAGATTAGAAGAAAAATGAAAATATGAAAGCTGTGGGATTTGGGAGAAGTCATAAGAGTAGAATTTTTCTTTTCTTTAAATTACCCTCAATGTTGTTTATGCAATGCCAACAACAACCATAATAATTCTTCCTAAGATGCTGGTGGTAACTTCTGGCTTTGAGAACTTTTCTGTGAGGACTTTAAAAAAGTAAAGTCTGGGGAATACCTGGGTGGCTCAGTGGTTTGGCGCCTGCCTTTGGCCCAGGGCGCGATCCTGGAGTCCCGGGATTGAGTCCCGCGTCAGGCTCCTGGCATGGAGCCTGCTCCTCCCTCCTCCTGTGTCTCTGCCTCTCTCTCTCTCTGTGTCTATCATAAATAAATAAATAAATAAATAAATAAATAAATAAATAAATCTTTAAAAAAATAAAAAAGTAAAGTCTTTAAAAATTTTTTAAAATCTATTTGATACAGAAAGAGAAAGCACGTACAAGCAGGGGGAGCAGCAGAAGGAGAGGTGGGGGAGAGAGAAGTGGGCTCCCCACTGAGCAGGGAGCCTGACATGGGGCTCAATCCCAGGACCCTGGGATCATGACCTGAGCTAAAGGCAGATGGTTAACAGACTGAGCCATTCAGGCATCCTTTAAAAAGCAGAATCTTATTCTCTTTTTTTAAAAAATATTTTTGAAATTCTGATTATTTTGAGTCTGAGTGGGTAAATGTAATAGATATGGGAGCCTTCATGGTGGGTCTCTGAAATTGGCCAGGATCTACAGTTGGGAACATTTCTGCACACAGTGTACTTAAACAATTTGCTGCATAAACATGTTTTTGAGATGTAGCAGCAAGGGAGCATCTGAGCCTTCTGTTTTGAGGAGATACCCACTTATTCCAACACTTCCCTCATTCTAATCTCATTCTCTCTCTCTGCAATCCCCTGACATTAGATGCAGTTAGTGTCAGCTGCTCTCCCTGCCCAGCCTCTGCTCTGTGATTCTGAAAGCACAGGGTAGCTTTTACATCTGTGGTTCTCAGCCAGGGGTGGCTGGCCCCTCCCGTCCCAGCCCAAGGGATATTTATCAACATCTGGAGACATTCTGAGTTGTCATAAACAATGCACAGGACAGCTCCCCACAGGAAAGAATGATCCAGCTCCAAAATGTCAATGCTGAGGTTGAGACACTGTGATTTAGGGGTAAGAGAAGTGAAGATAGGATGTGAGCTTCTGGCCCTAGTCCCCTGTGGCAGGCTGTCATTTGCAAAGGGCACAGGAAGTAAGCAAAGGGTCATGAGCAAGTCCTGCAGTTTCACCCAAGTGACATCATCAGCTCCCAGAAACCTTTCCTGAACCTTTCCCCAGACCTCGCTGGAGTGTGCTCCCCGGTGGACACAGGGAGCTGGACCTTGCCCGGTAAAAGTGCCTGTGACATACATTCCTGCTTCTTCATGCCAGTCGCTCTTTCTCGAACACCGGTTTCTCACCGTGGCGAGCTTCCTGCAAAACCAGTTTCTCAAGCTGGGCAGCACAGCCCTGCCCCTTCAAAATCTCCCTTCCTTGACCCTGTGAACTCAATGGCCCCGGAGGGCATGCAGGCAGGTCTAGCACTAGGTGAGTGGAAATCAGCTGAGAGAAGCTATCAGAAATGCTCATAAAACAATCAAGCCATAATGAGGAAGTGCAACGAAAACTGGCATAAACCCCACCCAAAGGACTGCGAGGACACCACCGTTCCATGAGTTCACTCTTGATAGCTGGCTTGTCTCTCAGAGAAAGGAAAGATGAAGAGAAAGTAGAGACCATGGGATCAGAGAAGAAAGGGCTCACGGCCTGGATAAAATAATGTCCATGTCTCAAAAACTGAGAAAGGGAACTGATTACCTGACCACTGCTTGGTGAAAGTGCTTCTTACACCATCTGGCTGGTTTTTTTTTTTTTTTTTTTTTTTTTTTTTTTTTTTTTAGTAAACTGTACACCCAACGTGGAGCTCAAACTCCCCACCCTGAGGTCAAGAGTCACGTGTCTTCCGATTGAACCAGCCAGGAGCCCCACCAGCTGGCTCCTTTCACTTTAATTTTGTATTTACTATATAACTCTGACCTCGGTGTGTTTTGTTATTTTTGTTTGTTTTTGAGGTCTTGCTTTTCAGTTGACCAGATAAAATGAAGACATGACTGCTTTTGTTGCAAATTAATAAATGAAGACTTTGATTTTGAGTCCCGCCCACTCACCCTTGGGAGAGTCTGAACTGCAGGAGCAGCAGTGCTGGGACTTCGGGAAACAGAGCTGGAGGCCTCTGGCTTTGCTCATGGCAACCAGAGGAGTGGTCATCTTGCTTCTGGGGCAAGTCCTTCAGTCTTAAGGTATTAAGAATGCCTTTCAGCTGAGTGGTTCTCTGTGCACAGATTGGCACAAAGCCTGATGCCAAGGCCCTTGTCACTCCCTAGTGGCTGACAGCATAGTGTAGGGAAGATAGAAAATAAAGCCTGTGTACCGCCAGGTCATTTGGCTCTTCCTCTTCCATGGAAGGATTTTGCACACCCATCAGTCCGGCTGAGCACATAATCTTATTAATGAACCAAGACAAAAGGAAAAGCAAGGAAAAAGGAGAGGCTTTTACATCCAGAGGATTGAAACAGATGGGTGAACCTGAGCAGGTCAGTAGGCAGGAGAGGTTTTTCTAATGTAGAACTCGGTGGAATCTTGTGAGCAGTTGGCAAGGTGAGAGTGGTTAACCGAGCAGGGACCAGGTGAGGCATTCTCTCTCCGGGTTGTGCGGGAAAATGCCCCCTGATATTCTGAGACATTCTGAGCCCCAGGACCCCTGGTCCCTCCGCTGATAGTTTAGGCCTTCTTCCAGCTGCTCTGACCATCAGCTTCTGGAACTTCTGTAGTTTCAGACCTCCTGCTCCAGACTTTGACTTTGCCCGGTGGATAGAGCCTGCTCAGATCTGGGTCTGCTTCTCTTGTCTGGATTCCCTACTTGGCTTAATCACACCTAGACCTGCCTGGACAGCTTGAAGGGAGTCAGTGTACAGGTTCTAGCAGAGGTAAATGACTGAATGTCACATTCCTTCCAACAGGTGCTTAATCTGAGCTCAATGCAACAAAGACTGAGCTGTGTTGGGAGGAAAATACAACCTGTACTGTGACACGCACACCTGAAGGCCGCTGGAAGCCCTGAGGGGGACACGTGATAACTGTGAAGCCAGGGAGGGGTGCTTGTGGTGAAGGCTCTCCATGAAATCGCATAGGAATATGCATGATGCCACAAAAATGTTTCTCAGAGCCCACGCTGTCACAAGTACCTGGGGTCCTAGTTCTGCTGAATCACGACATTGGAGGCTAGAATCCAGGAACCTGACCGTGAACCAAGTTTCCTTGGGGTTCTTATGGACTCTAAAGAGTGAGCACCATGGTGGAAAGGATGGTAAGCTTAGGACAGAACCGTGTAGCAAGGAGCTGCATCAGATTTGTGGGGTCATTGGTGGATCTTTCTTACCTCACGCTTTTTGCTGCTGTCATTTTGCCTTTACAGTGAGAAGTAAACTATTTTATTTTTCTTGTAAAATAAGAAAAATAAAATACATAAACACAGAAACAAATAAAACAGATAAAAAAATTTAAACATGTAAATAGGGGTATGTGGGTGGCTCAGTGATTGAGCATCTGCCTTCAGCTCAGAGTGTGATCATGGGGTCCTGGGATCGAGTCCTGCATCAGACTCCCTTCCTCTGCCTATCTCTCTCTCTTTCTCTCTCTCTCTCTCTCTCTCATTGTGTGCTTCTCATGAATAAATATAAAAAACCTTTAAAAAATATAAATAAAAAGGAGGAAGGAGGAGTTGGATGGAGAAGGACCCGGACACAGGGGTGTGGGCAGGCAGCCTTGATGAAGACAGGTCCTGCCCTGGGCAGCTATAGAAGGAGAGGAACCTTAGATCCAGACTTAGAACACTTGGGTTGGATGCTGGTTCTGCACTACCAGCCATGAACTCGGGGTAGGATGCTGAGTCTCAGATTTTTGTGAATCCCAAATTCAATTATGTGCTGACATCATGCCATCCCTGTTCTCAGCACTTTACCTGTATTATCTCATCCAATCATCAAAGAAAAAGGCTGGGATAGGTACAGTTATCATCCCAGCTAGCAGATGAGGAAAATGAGAGACAGAGAGGTTAAGTAAGTTGCCCAAAGATGCTCAGCTGGGAAGTGACAGAGCTGGGAAGTAAGTGTGACCGTGCTTTGGGAAGCTTACAGCTCTACCTGACGTGAGGCAGCTATTTTGTTTTGGCTTTTTCCTTAGTGGCAGAGTAATTCCCTTTAATCCAAAGGAAACCTTTGCCTCGTCTCTATGCTCTTGTCCACTCTGTTGCCAAAGGGTCGTTTTCTCTGAGATCAGCACCACCTAAGACAGACTCCAAACTGGCTCTGCGGGCAAAATACCAGCCCTTCTGTGACACATTAAGTGTTGTCACAGGGAAGCCCAGCAGAAGCCAGCATCCTCACGCCACATCTGCCCTGTGACTCAAGGTGTGGACTGTATCAGCACCCCTGGGCTCTAGGCCTGGGCCTGCCACCTGCCGGCTGCAGGGCTTCGGGCAACTCACTTCACCCACTGGCTTCAGTCTGCCTGCTATGCTGGCTGTGCTTGTGGATCACTGGGTTTTTTAAAAGCCCTGCGGGTGATTCCACTGTGCAGCCAGCATTGAGACTCTCTCCAAACTTTGCATTCCTTATATGTAAAATGGGAGTAGCCACTTATAACACAAACTTATTTCTTGAGCACCTGTTAGGCATTTTCTCACATATCGATCCGAAAAGACCCAGGAATGCAGCACCACTTCTCCTCTATTTCATGCTGTTTGTCATCAGTGGCAGAACCGAGACCCAAACCCAAGTGTTCAGACACCAGCACAATTCTCTCCATGCCTGACATCTCTCTAGCAATATATGTTTTTCCCAGTTGTTCCAAGGATCAGCCAAGAAATTCCCAGTACTATGCTTGGTACCTAAGGTGATAAATGTAAAATGCTTAATTATTCACTTGACAGAGATTTATTTTAACCTACATCTTCCCAGAGGTCTTGGAGTGCTCACGTTATTTATTTTTTTTTTTTAAGGTCAAGGCAACGTGTTCCTCATCAGTGATTACTGGATGCCTAAAATTCAAAATTGGGGACTTAAATGCCAATTCTGGATTTTTCAGGTCAACTTTGCTCAGCCACAGTCTGCCTCGGGTGATCCTCTGGGGCCACTACAACACTGTCCATTTCCTGGACACTAGCCTTCCAGCCAGGGTGGGGGTGCTGGGAAGTGGTGGTGACGCAAGGCAGCCTGGGCTGTATCCCCTTTGTCTGCATGGAGCTCATTTCAGGAAATCTTGGCCTGTTGTCCTTGGTTATCTAGGTATCTGGGATGACTTCCTGAAGCAGTCCAGAAATCTGGGGCTAAGGTCTTGCATGGCCTGTCAGCCCAGTGGGCCAGCGAAGGGCTATGAACCATCTAGGTGACTGTCTGTATCACAAGGTGGTGTGTAAAGGGCATAATATGTCCGTCCTAGTGTCTTCCCTGAAACACCCTCACCTACCCCCTGCCCACTTGACCTGTGTGCATCAGAATCACCTGCACGGCTTGTGAAAGCACCCATTTGTGGCCTCATGCCCAGAGTCTGATTGAGTATAGCTGTGCATTTGGAATTCCTCGGTTACTGCTGCTGCTGATCCAAGGACCACACTTTGAGAACCACCGAGCTAGAGAGACAGTTGTCGTGATTGTCTGGCTTTGTGAGGCCACCTCTTAGAGATTCCGACAATAGCTCTGAGGCAACTTCCTGATGGGGTTTTGTTTTGTTTTCTTTTTTTAAGATTTTTATCTGTTCATTCATGAGAGACACACAGAGAGAGGCAGAGACAGGCAGAGGGAGAAGCAGGCTGCATGCAGGGAGCCTGACATGGGACTCGATCCCAAGTCTCCAGGATCAGGCCCTGGTCTGAAAGTAGGCTCAACCACTGAGCCATCTAGGTGCCCCTCCTGATGGAGTTTTAATTCCACTGCAACCTCATGCCTTGACTGGCCCAGGAGCTCCTCTTCCCCTTGGTCACGCTGAGGCCAGAAGCCCCAGGGGGAGGCATAGGAGGCAATAATGTTGGGCAGATGAGAACCAGGAGTTTAGGAACTCCAATATATTGGGTCAGGTGATACCCAAGGCTGCATGGGGATGTTCTGTGGCTAAGAAAGTCCTATGTGCTAGTAGTCACAGTGATATCAAAATCCAAGGAGAAGTGCAGAGCTCAAACACTGAGAAAGTCTTACAAATAGTGGCAGACAAGGTCCGGGGGACTACATAGTTAGTGATTGCGACACTGATGAATGGGGATACCACCATCAAAGCTGATCCTCGAGCAGAAGGACGGGATATTCTGCATGCTTTATGCTTTGGGTGCAAGGGCAGCAGAGAGGCAAGCATTGCCTTGTGCTCATAGGGGAAGAAGTAAAAATGAAGGCAGAGGTAGGAGAACAGGGGTGTGCTGTGCTCCTGACTGGGGCTGAGGCAGAGGAGCCCAGAGTCCCAGGAAGGAACTCTGGCAGAGCCATGTCAAAGTATCCACGTATGGACACATACTTGTTGCTGTGGGAAGCCTCAAAAGAATTTCTCACATGATGCTTAGTGATGTAAGAAATTGATCTTGAGAAAGCATTTTGGTAGAAAAATCTGACGTCGATGGCTTTTGTGCAGGGTAGACAATTAGCGTTCAGCTCTCTCTTGGATTGATCTAGAACTGGCCACTCCTTTGTATTTTGCTGGTTCTGCCTCAACCCCAGAAGCATCACCTTCATTCAATAGCAAGGTATTCTGCAAAATGATTAAGAGCAAGCAACAGGGCAAAGCTGAGGTCACGAGTGGTTAACTGTCTCCCTGTAGATACAGGGAAATGCTGGCAGAGCCCTGAGCCTCTCCTGAGCTCTTCCATTAATCACTCAGGCTCTCCTTGACATTTCCAGACCGAATGAGGACACCCCACCTTAAATGAGGAAAGAATGCAACCTAGCCTAGGAGCTACCATTTTTTCTTAAGAAAATGCTGCACACTGCTTCATCACAATAAAAAAAAAAATATATATATATATATATATATATTTTTTTTTTTCAGCTAACTGCCTTTCAGCTGGTAAATTGTCCTTTTGGGAGCATGTTAGCATCATTAGACTGACTCGGGCCCCAGAGGCTCTGGTATCGGGGTCAGAGGAGGCTCACCCCTTGCCCGAGAGCCTCTAACAGAACCCCAGGATCTGGATGCTTAGCTCTCTCCACTGGTGTGCATGCTTTGGTGTTGTCTCTCATGCATATTTTCTTCCTGGTGGAGTTTTAATTCCACTGCAAACCATATTGGCTAAAACACGGTGCAGTGATAGATAGGAAGCCCGAAGATGCGTTAGTGCACGAATGGAACAGCAACTGAAAGAACCCCAGTGTGGTGACAGACAGTTACAAATGAGCGAGGCTGAGAAAGTCTCCCCAGGCCCATAATAGCTTCCACATTGTACTTGTACTAAAAGGGGCTTGGAACAGAATGAGAGAGACGGGGAGTTTGATGATAATGCTCCACACGTCTCCTCGGAGGGAGCTTGGAAAGCGTTTCTCCTAAGTCAAAAAAAGGTCCGCAAAGTGGAATTCAGTGCATTCGCCAGGTTAAGTATTCACGTGGGGGTCGTTTTGAGAACGTTCTCAGACCAAGCAGACATTACTGCTGTCACCAGCCAACCCGGACAGCCCTCTATCCATTTTTGGCTACATTTTGATGACAAGATGAAATCGAAACATCCCTGGTACGCAGTGGTTTCAGCCACATAGATGCTTGTTGGCATTTGTTTTGTGGATGTCTTTCTTTTCAACCGGGGCCTTAATTCTGTAAGGCCTACAGGACTTTTGTGGACAGCAACAAAAACAAACAAAAGAAGAACAATACTGGAGTTAGCCAGGACGTCTGGTCCAATCTAATGTCTGAGAGGTACAGACATTTGGGGGCCTGGTCTTGTCTGTTTCTTTATAATCCCCAGAACATCCCACACGGCTGAGTTAACACTCTCTCAAAATGTGGGCGAATCACTTTTAATGACATAGGAGGCTTTTCCTGAAGACTTTAGCATAAAGGACGGAGGCAAGGGCCACCTCCTCTGAATATTTTCATGGAAAGTTATTCCATCTCATGAAGGAAGCGCTGGAGAAAGTGCATGAAACTCTATCCTGCGGGGTCTGAGTCACTGTTTCTGTTGGGAAGCTGACTTGGTCTTCCTCCGAAGGTGGAGGTTGGGGTGGGAGAGAAGAGGCTGCCTGTGTTTTGTACCCGATCATCCCTCTCACCAGTCATCAGATTACCCAAAGGGGGTGTCAAGCAGAGTCCTGCTGATTCTATTAGGGTGTCCCATGGTGGTTTCTCCCTGCTTCCGTCCATGCCGCCACTTGCCACACTGCTGACAGCTCTGCCCATATGACCTCTGGTGGGACTTTGGTTTGCTTCCCAAAGGAGACAGGCCAGAGGGTCACTTCCCATGAAGCTCCAAAATGATCCCCCCCAGGTCTGATGCCGGAGTAACAGGAATATCGTGAGGGGGAGATGTATCTAGAGTATGTGAAAGCCACCTCAGGCTCCTGTCTGATCCTCTCCTCCTTAGGGAGGGAGGGCTGGGATGAGGTGACATTTAATGCACCTAAATTTCACCCGACTCCACATTGTGAAACCTGTGTGGTGTAACGCAATGCAGAGATTCTGGAAGGATGAGGGCTTTCATGCTTCATGCTGGTACGTGGCGTGACATCTTTCATACACCTCTGCCTGGGGTGACCACTAACTCTGCTCCATCCCAAAAATCATCCCTGGCCCCCTGGACATGTCATACAGGCTCACCTTGGCAGGAGGGGAGGACATCGCCCTGTCACTCCCCCACCCATCCGTCAACCTGGACAGCACCTTCTCTCTTCCGAGATAAGAGAACATGGTCTTCCCTCTGTGGAAATAAATGAAGATCAACCAAATGAGAAAAGCAGAGGCTACTTATTCAGAGATGCTGGAACAAGGGAGTTGGACACCATCACTTGGGGTAGGCAGAGACTGGGAAGCAAGCAGAGGATCCTTGGGAGGGCTTCACAGAGGGAAGCAGAAGGCCCTAGGGGTGCCCTGATTGGAGGCTGCTGGCCCAGGGAGGCTGGAGGTGGGCTAACTACAATCAGGGTGTCCTAGGTGATGGATTAGGCTACATATTTGGTTTTCTCTGATCGATGCTAAGTTGAAACCGGGTCCAAAATTAGGGAAGCTTGCAGCTCTTTGTCAGGTCGTGGCCATGTTTTGCCCAACTGCTCAAGTGGTTGTTGTCTAGCTCTCTGGTCTGGGTGCAGAGGTAGGGTGGTCTGACCGCCTGTAGAACCTACTCGTACTGCAGGCTGGCTTCTGAGCCCTCCATAAATGTCCCGAGATGCCTCTCTCTGCTGATGCACTCTGCTTAAATGCCCAGCCTTAAAATAACTTCTCCCTTAATCAATCTTTCCTCAGCCCTCAACTTCTCCTTCTAAAACTCCATCTTAAAGTGGGAGATCTTGGTGGACGCCTGCAAAAAGCAAACCAATCGAGGTGTGAGTATAGCTGCAGAGCCTTCCCAGATGACTCTGCGTCTCTAAAGAAGATGCTGGTTAAAGATAATGTAGCTCCAGTTTATGCAAGTTCTGGGGTGTGATTCAGAGAAAAGATCCACAGCAATCCCAGAGAGGAGTATCTTGAAGCAGGTAATTATGTCCTACGCTGCGGGAGGGCCTCTCTAATTGTTGAGAGGACAGCCACACCCCAGGGCAGGGCCCCAAACCAGGAGTGAACAGGAATGTGATGCCATCCTGGAGTGATGTAATTCAGAGGACTGTCACCATGCTGGATTTTCCCCTGACCTCTGGGGTTGGAGATGGAATTTGTCCATATGGAGTATCAGCAGCTCTCTCAGGTCACTTAGGAAATTCTGTCCCCATAGCTTAGGGTTCAAAATTCTGAGGTTCATGGAGTACATTCTGCCCACAGTTAAAAGCCCACAAGGGGGAAAAGCAGTGGCTGGAAATCTAGGAGAGAAGTTACCTCTAGAGGGCTGGTCAGGACCCCGTTTGCTGTGTCAATAGACGGATTTTGTGTGTCCCCATGTGTCCTTGATGTGAAAATCATGTTGGACAAAGTGCGGGGAATAGAATTAAAAACAAAATTGAGGGATCCCTGGGTGGCGCAGCGGTTTGGCGCTTGCCTTTGGCCCAGGGCGCGATCCTGGAGACCCGGGATCGAATCCCACATCAGGCTCCCGGTGCATGGAGCCTGCTTCTCCCTCTGCCTATGTCTCTGCCCCTCTCTCTCTCTCTCTCTGACTATCATAAATAAATAAAAAAAATTAAAAAAAAAAAAAACAAAAAAACAAAATTGACTCCCGACCCCCAAACCTCTCCACAAAGGTAGATGAGTAAGAAAACAGGTTTATCACTGAACAACACTTTTAAAAAAAGATTTTATTTATCCATTCATGAGAAACACAGAGAGAGAGAGAGGCAGAGGGAGAAGCAGGCTCCATGAAGGGAGCCCGATGCGGGGCTCGATCCTGGAACCCCAGGATCACGCCCTGAGCTGAAGGCAGATGCTCAACCGCTGAACCACCCAGGCGTCCCTGTTACTGAACAACATTAAACCACAATGTGATGAGCATCTCAGGCAACCAGCTAGAAGGGTTGCAAAGGCAGAAAGTGTCTCTCTTAGGGAGCTAAGTGGATAAATCCTTTACATTAGGCAAATTTCACAATGTGGAGTCAGGTGAAATTTAGGTGCATCTCCCCCTGGGGACACTGGGAGGTGGGGTGTTACCTTCCTCCATGATGATACATGGAGAGATGACCCCCAGGTCTCTAAGGACACAATCCTGAGTTGTCAGACTGGCAAGTGGCTTGTGTGGCCAATAAAAAAGATTTGTGAGCATTTGAGAAGGATGGAGAAAGGACTTCTGACAGAGCAGGGGAAGGTGGGGGAGTTTTCTTCCCCTTCCTTCCAACTGGGAGAATTAGGCTTCTTATTTTTAATTTATATTTGCCCCGACAAAGCCCCCCCCACCAAAGTCAGGGAGTCGGGAGCTGGTGCAGGGGACTGAGCCAGAACCCTGTAGCCATCAAGCCGTGGGATGGCACGGGATGGGGGGCAGGCCCCGTTCAGATGAGTTTTGTCTTCCCTGGGCCGCCAGCAGCCACCGGGGGACCAGGGCTCCGCATTCCTGGCTGGAGACACCCTCTGGGCCAGGGGCGCAGGTGTAGGGGCTCCGGCCCCCTTTTCTTCTCCCCACACAGCCCAACCCCCTCCCTGCCCCCTCCCGCTTACACTCTCACGTTGTTATCTCTGATCTTGATGCACAAGAAAGGTTTCGATATCGGAAAAATAAGAGCAAAAAGGAGCCCTTCCGCCCTCAATTGAAGAGCCCGGAGGGCTGCGGGCACGCGGAGCTCCACCTGCCCGGCCTCGCGGGCCTTACCCCTACCGCCTGCACGCGCGAGCTCACGCGCACACACGCACCACACACACACACACACCGCTCATAAGCACCACACACCACACCACCACACCACACACACACACATCACACACATCACACACATACCACACACACCACACACATGCACACCCCATCACACACGCACACACACACACCACACACATGCACACCCCCTACACACACACCACACACCCCACACACACCATGCACACACACACACACTATGCACACACGCACACACACACCAGACACATACCACGCACACCACATGCACATACACACATACACACACCACACACACCATGCACACATACACACACATATCACACACACACGTGCACACACACACGAATTCAGTTTCTGAGACATTCCCTAGGAGGCCCCGGCACCTACCACGGGTTTTAGCAAAGCCCTCAGAGGTTGAAAAATATCTTAATTAAACCATCAGGTCAAACCCTCTGCCTCCAGACAGGTCCTGACCTAACGTCCTCAGGGCAGATAACTGCGGATCTGATCTTAAATAAGACGCTGATACTGCTACAGCCTCCTGCGCCTTCCTTTGTTGGCTCATCCGCCTCTTCAACGAAAATGGATGGGTGGCCAGCTTTGTGCCGGGTGTTGCTCCCACGTGACAGGGACACAGGACAGATTGTGCCCCTGCCCATCCCTCCAGCGAGAGCAAAGGGTCAGGCTGTGGGGTCCGCGCCCTGCATCGCCCCAGAGGACTGAGCCCAACTGTGTCGCCTGGCATGGGGTCTGAACCCTGTTGTTCCTCACCTTGCTACCGGGAACCCCGGCTTGGCTGCCTGTCCCTGGTAAAGCCAATACTCAAGGGATGAGTTTTGTTTTTTAATTTATTCATGAGAGACACAGAGACACAGGCCAAGGGAGAAGCAGGCTCCGTGCGGGGAGCCCCATGTGGGACTCGATCCCCGGGCCCTGGGATCACGCCCTGAGCCGAAGGCAGCTGCTCAACCACTGAGCCACTCAGGCACCCAAAGCGACAGGTTTTGGTTGGAAAGGAATATGAGCTTTATTCAGGAGGCCGGCCACTTGGGCGAAAAGGTAGACTCTTGTCCAAAAACCAACTCTGAGGTTTCTGCCTGGCCCGATGATTTTTAAAGGAATTTTAGGGCAGTTAATCAGTAAAGGGGAAGCACCGTGGTCTATATAACACTGGATTGTGTGCAGACCCAGTGGTGCCAGCGGTGGTGTATTGGTGCCTGGGGGCAGGGGAGGGGAGGTTGTGCAAGACGGCTGGGTTCTGAGTCTTTCTAGGAAACAATGCATGATCTAGAGATAAAAAAAGGTTTAGTGAATTCCTCACTCGGGCTAAAGCTGCTTGCTAAAACTTAAAGACTACTAAGTTGGTGGAAGGGCCTACATGGTGGCCTCAACTTTCCCAAAACATGTCCAGCAGAAAGACCAGGAAACCTTTCTCGAAAAATACCTGGTAGCAGATAAGGCTGCAAGGACGCTTAGTTGTGGGCTCAGCTTTTGGCCCAAATCCATGATGCAGCTGCGCAGCCAGGTGTGCCCGTGCAAGGTCAGGGAGCCAACTTCTTCATCTTTTCGGGCATGCCTTCCCACTCCACCCCTACCCGAGCACCTAGGTCACCATGAACTCTGATCAGTGTAGCAATGCCAGTGTGACAGGAATGCTGTTTGCATTTATCCTTATATCAGAGTACTTACTTTCAATATGAACAAACATCGATGTATAATAAAAAACTCTCAGGAAGCATGTTTGAGAGCATGGCACAGGTCTTAGTTTGCAAGATTGCTTCAATGAACTTGCATTATAACCACTGATCAGTCTTTAAGTTAAATAAAGAATAGATAAAGCTTCACCTTTGTCACTTGCCACTGGAGGGGAAGAGAAGCTTCATAATGTGGAGACTATAGAGGCCACTTTTAGGCAACCAGCTTGGATAATGGAAATCTGAGTAAGGTAGGAAGGCTCCCTGGAACGGCCTTCAACCTCTGGCTGAATACAAACAGGTCCATTAGATGACCCACCTCAAAATATGCATAAGCCCTGGCTAACAAATGGGTTTCTTACACCAGGACCCAGGTACCAAATAGTGAAAATTTCTTAGGATCCCTTCCCTCTTCACCTTCCCCCTTAAATACAACTGCCCCCCCACCACCACCACCACCTTGGAGCAGATAACCTCTCTCTGTTGCTGTCCTGCCCATACTCCCTTGTGGTGTAGACAACAAAGTTTGATCTCCTTTGTTCTGCCTTGGGTGAATTCTTTCATTGCCCTTGCCCCCTGGCCTCCATCTGATTGGGTCACCTCATATTTGGTGGCTGCCCCATCTAATTGGGAGACCCCCCAGCGACAACATTTGCAATGTCGGTCCTTGCCCTTGCGAGGCTAAGCCCAAAAAAATCTCACTTCCCTACTGAGTTCAGGTGACAGCGAGTGACCAATATCATAAAGTGGTTTAGTGATCACAAGAGAAATCATCTGTATACTGAAATGTTCAATTAAAAATTGACTTCTGGGGCACCAGTATGGCTCAGTTGGTTGAGTCTTTGCCTTGGGTTCAGGTCATGATCTCATGGTCCTGGGATTGAGCCCCGCGTGGGGAATCCCTGCTTGATGGGGAGTCTGCTTCTCCCTCTGCCCCTCCACCCTAGTTGTGCTCTCAATCTGTTTCTCTCTTTCAAACAAATAAAATCTTTAAAAATAAAATAAAACAAACATTCAATGCACCTGTAGTCACAGATGACCCCCCTTTAAGCTGAATCTACACAGTTCTGAATGACTGGTCTATGGGTCGGGGTGGGTGGTGAATGAAGGACAGTGAAGGCAAAAATTAAAGGTAACCAAAACAGCTCAAGGAGTTGTGAGCTCAAGAGCTTGTATGTGATAACATGGATCTCCCTATACTGATGCCCCCTTCCTTCTCAGGAAAGGGATGTTTGCGTTTCTTTTTTGAGAACAACACCCAGTTTGGTATGAGCATTTTAGCACCTGAACTCCCTTCTTGTCCCCACTCTGAGTTCTTTTGTCCAAAAGCCTTGGTTTCTCCAGGACTGGGATAGCCTGCTCTTGAAACTCCAAGCTTGTAGCTGCACCCCTACTGCTCATTGCTGGGTTCCATCTCCCAGAGCCTAACCCGAGACTCTACTGCATGCCCCCTCCTGCTGAGCATCAACTGTCCAGTGCGGGCTGGTTCTGCTCCTGGCCTGACCTGAGCTGATGCCCCATAACAGTGGCACAGCTGCCACACTATTAAATATAGAAATGTGCTTAATCGGAGCATTAAGAGGAAATAAACTGGAATTTAAGAAATCTTTGGAATAAATAGGTAAAGAAAGAAAAATATGTCATAGGCACAGACATTAAAAAAACAAACAAACAAAAAGCAGCTCTTGTACCAAGCCAAATAATACCTGGCTTTGAAGGGTACTGATTTTACAAGTTAACAGGGAGTGAGGACCCAGGAGGAATCATACCAAATAATGGGGGAGGGCAAGCAATATCTCACTTCATCATGATCATAAGTCTAAAACAGTGGAGATGTCCAAAAAAATGTGCCATATAATCACATGAATTGGAAATTCTTCCACATTTGTCTTTCCAAAGCACGCTTGTTAATATTTGATTTAAACATTTCCAATGCTTGGGGCTCCTGGGTGGCTCAGAATATTGAGCATCCAACTCATGATTTTGGCTCAGGTCATGATCTCAGGGTTGTGAGCTCAAGCTCCATGTTGGGCTCCACACTCAGCATAGAATCTGCTTGAGATTCTCTCTCTCCTTTTGCCCCTCCCTCTCTCTACTCTCATTCTCTCTCAAATAAATAAATAAAATCTTTTTTAAAAAAAACATTTCCAATGCTTATGTTTTCTTTTTTAAATTTTAACTTTTTATTCTGAATAAAACCCTCAGACATCAGGGAAGTTATAAGACTACAATAAAGTACAAGAAACTCTATATACCCTTCACCTGAGTTCACTGATCTTAGTCATTTTTACTCATTGCTTTCTTGCTCTCATTCTCTCCTTTCTCTCCCTTCCTCTCCTTCCTCCCTCCCTCCCTCTCTCTCACTCAAAGTATCTCAAATCATCTCATAAGAACGTCGCAAAGATGTTCTCTTACCTAACTACGGTACCATTAGTCCAAGTCAGGGGATTTCATAATTTGATTCTATTATCTAGCCATTTGTCCAGTAATATCCTTTATAAGCAAATTTTCCTGGCTCAGGATCTAATCCAGGATTGTATATCACATTTAGGTGTCATGTCTTTCTTTACTTTCCTTTATTCAAGGCCAGCTCCTCCTTTTCTCCTCCTTTTCCTTCTTCTTTTTGGTCTTCAATGACATTGACATTTTGTTTTAAAGAGTACAGCTCATTTGCTTTGTACCATGTTCCTCCATTTTAGATGTGATTGTTTCTTCATGCTTACAATAAGCTTTCCTCTTGATTAGAATCAGGTGGTTCATTTGTGGCAGGGCTTCTATATCAGTAATACTGGATCGTCCTCAGTGCATCACATCAGGGGGCATGTGATGTTGCTCATCCCGTTATTGATATCACTCAGGTAAAGTAGTACCTTCCAGGTATCTCCACTACAAAGTTCCCTTTTTTCCTGTTGCAATTAATAAGTTAATCATGGTGGGACGCATGGGTAGCTCAGTGATTTGGCGCCTGCCTTTGGCCCAGGGCATGATCCTGGAGTCCCAGGATTGAGTCCCGCATCGGGCTCCCTGCATGGAGCCTGCTTCTCTCTCTACCTAAATCTCTGCCTCTCTCTGTGTGTGTTTCTTGTGAATAACTAAATAAAATTTTTTTAAAAAAAATTGGGATCCCTGATGGCTCAGCGGTTTAGTGCCTGTCTTCAGCCCAGGGTGTGATCCTGGAGACCTGGGATCGAGTCCCAGGTGGGGCTCCCTGCATGGAGCCTGCTCCTCCCTCTGCCTGTGTCTCTCTCTCTCTGTGTGTGTCTCTCATGAAAAAAAAAAAAAAAAAAAAAAGGTTAATCATGGGAGTATACTTTGAGATATGTAAATAGCCTGTAATTTGTTGTGTTTGTCAGGGTTCTCTGAAGAAATAAAACTGATAGGATGTACATCTCTATGTACGGGGCAGGGGAGGGGAGATTTAATTTTAAGAAGTTGGCTCAAATAAAATGGAGGTAATCGAGTCTAAAATTGGCAGGGTGGAAGGCTGAAGACAGAATTCCCACTTCTTTGGAGAACTTCAGACTTTTTCTCTTATGATCTTCAACTGGTTGGATGAGGCTCATTATGGAGGACAGTCTGCTTTAGTCAAAGTCTACAGATTTGAATGTTAATCTTATCTATAATAAGATTAATTGACGCATACAAGTAACCATCACACTCCTCACACTTTTATCCAATGGTTTAAGCATCTGATAATTTTAGCTTTGGTCAATCATTACAATGATGGTTCAAAATGCAATGTCTATAATTCCTTGTACATTTATTAACCCTTTAAAACAACCCAGAAAATTGCAGATAAAGCTAAGTCCTTCCACTGTTTCCCAGAGGTATGGTATATAATTATTATTTTGATGCAATGTTGCACCATCAATTCCACCTAGTTTCATTTTTTAAGAATTTAAATCTTTGCTTCATCTGGAACTTATTCTGAGTACATTGTGACAGATGGAGCCAACTGAATTTTTTCCCAGATAATGACCTTATTTTCTTATCACCATTTGTTGAAAGTCCATGCTTTCTCCCAATGATTTGATATGACAGCTTCATCAAATTCTGAATTCCCATGCAATTTGGGTCCATTTTAATCTTTATATTTTATTCCATTTGTTTGTCTTTTCATGGCCCATTGTCCCTGTTTTAATTATAAAGTTTCCATAATATGTTGTGCTATCTGTTGGGAGACAACTGTCTCTGGGTTTCTTGCATTTTTGCTCATCTTTTGAGCTGAAGATGCCTTTGTTCTGGGCTGTGTTTTAGGATATATGTATAGCAAGCAGCCTTGGAAGACAGAAATGATGTTTCCTGGAAGCAAAGGGCAGGTATTCTTCTGTGCATTATAAAACATCTGGGTTGCCTAAGTTCAGGGCTTCTCCTCTGTCATACAACCCACCTGGCCCTCTTTGTGTCACCTGTGGGAATTAGGGCTTAGAAACCCACCCTTGATAATGTTGATATTGCTGACACTTCGCTTTAGTTACGTGTCTCGTGTCTTCTACTATATCATGAACCTGTGGGAAGCTAACTTGTTAGGAGGTGGGATAAAATCTCTGACCCTTCCCAGTTTGCATCACTTCATGGAGGAGTCCTTCCCTCAATGCTCCTTTTGGTTAGAGTTTTCCTGGTATTCCTGAATGTTTATTTGTCCATGTTACCCCCTAGAATTAAACTAGATTGAATTCTCAAAGTCAATCAATCAAACAAAAAAACGTATATTTTATATGGAGCATGTTAATTTCACAAATTTCAAGAGCATCTGTAGCTTCACTGGTGAGCATTTCTCTTTTCCATGTTCTTATGGTCAATCTTATAATCCAGGTCTTTATCAGTTTACACTTGAACTACAGGACTTCTTAAAATCAAATCTTGGATTTGTTTTTAAATGTTTAAATTGTTTTCATTTAGATTTAAATTTAAATCTGAATGAAAAGAAAATGCTCTTAAACCTTAGGATGAAAGCATAGTAGCCAAAACATGGCCTGTCATTAAAATAGAACACACCCGGTAGGGCTTTCCTGAAGATTAAATGAATTCATGCATGTGGGTGAAGCATGGGAAGAACTCAATATATGGTAGTGATTGTTATTATAATTATTTCTTTTTTGTAGCAGTGATCTTTCATCTCAGATGGTCAGAAAAATCCCAGTTCTAGCCATTTCCATATGTGCAAATCTGTATGGCGAGGAAGCTCAAAATAATTCTTATAATATGGAAATATGATTTATTGGTACCTGACATGGATACATTAATTTGACTAATATGGTAATGATATCTATAAATAAAATCCTCTCCCTAAAAGTATCTTTTAATTGAAAACATTTTACATTTCTCATGGAAGCCACTGCTTCATCATTTTTACAATTTAATGAGGATGAAAGCTCTGCTTATGCAAGAAGAGATAGTAATGGATGGTTTGGTTCTGTATCAGAACCATTATGATAATTCTGAGTCCTCTGTCCTTGGAAATGTTTGGTTCATAGATTTAAACTGATTGAAGGTACAATAATCTAGTTTTTAAATGGGTTTTGGTTATTTGCTTTATTCTAAAGTATATTTTTCAATTCTTATTATTTCATTTAGATATTAAAAGTTCTGCCTTTTATGACATAATACAGTGCCTGAATGATTTCCATAACAACTTACTAGCCTAAATCTGAAACGTAAAGGAGTCCTGAGTTTTTTTTTTAATTTTTATTTATTTATGATAGTCACAGAGAGATAGAGAGAGAGAGGCAGAGACACAGGCAGAGGGAGAAGCAGGCTCCATGCACCGGGAGCCCGACGTGGGATTCGATCCCGGGTCTCCAGGATCGCGCCCTGGGCCAAAGGCAGGCGCCAAACCGCGCGCCACCCAGGGATCCCGAGTTTGTTTTTTTTTTTTTTTTAAGATTTTATTTATTTATTCATAGAGACACAGAGAGAGAGAGGCAGAGATACAGGCAGAGGGAGAAGCAGGCTCCACACAGAGAGCCTGATGTGGGACTTGATCCAGGGTCTCCAGGATCACGCCCTGGGCTGCAGGCGGCGCTAAACCGCTGTGCCACCGGGGCTGCCCAGAGTCCTGAGTTCTTAAGAACAAGCTACTGGTGGCATAGTACTAACCTTTTCCAGGGGAAGGAACAAAACCCAGGCAAGGCCAGGTGGGTCACTTGGAGCAGCCAGGTGGGGTCTGAGGCACTGGTCTCTCAGCCCCCAAACCACACCCACCCTATTCTCATGGATCCCTAAGACCCATTCCAACTGGGGAAACCAAGAAGCAAATTACCATCAGCTGGTTAACAGGGCTGAGAAAACCTGATGAGCACATTTCTTCGGAAGAAATGTGGCTGATGAGTTATGGAGACCAGGTGGGAGAGAGGCACTAACATCAAAGTCAGCCCTCGTGAGAGCTCTGGTTTCAATCCTCTCTTTGCCTCAGTGTCCCTCCTCCCAGTCTTTTGATAGTTTAGAGAACCAGCACTGTTGTAATCTGAAGAATCCTGCATAAATAGACACATGGAAATGTGGCTAACATCCCTGTTGTCACGCTCTTTGGCTCTCTTTCTGAGACACCTTACCTTTGAAAAAAGCTTCAAGCATATGGACTGGCTAAGAACATTCTAGCTGAAACCACATTTCCTGTTTCTTCCAGGGATATTTTCCACAGGCCCTTCCAGGTCCGGTCTCCACCCATCTCTCCTCTGCTCTCTGTCGCAGGACGCTGGTCTATAGGAACGGCATCAACATCTCCCATGCTCTGGCTTCTGGTTGGGTTCAGCCAAGGAAAGGTACAAGGAGAAGGAAGTCCAGAATTCCCCCTTCCAGATTGCCTCGGTTGGCTGCAACTCCTACAGCTGCGTGCTCTCTCTAGCTTTCAGAGATGGCTCCTTCTCTTGCTCCTGAAGTCTGGCACTGGTGAGGTTTTTACTAGACTCAGGTGCTTAATGGTGCTATGTTGGGTCCACCAGCTTTACCCACACCTGCTATGGTTCCTAGAGACCCTTCTTATCTTCCCTGTTTGAGTGTGCCATCTGTTTTTTGCGGGGGCCTGTGCTAGTTCCCTAGGGCCGCTGTAACAAATACTCATGACAGCTGCTGAAAAGAACAGAAATTTGTTCTCTTAGAATCTGGAGTTTAGTACTGTAAAATCAAGATGTTGGCTGCCCATAGGGCCGTGCCCTCTCTGGAGGCTCTAGAGAGACTCCTCCAGGCATTTCTCTCAGCTTCTGGTTTTGCCATCAGTCCTTGGCTTGCAGATGCATTGCTCCAATCCCCGCTCCCCCATCACAGGACTGCACGGCACATCTCTGTGTGTCTCTGTCTCTTCTTATATGGACACCAGTCATATTGGTACAAATGGTTAGCATTTGTACGGGTACAAAGGTACCAAGGGTTAGGATTTCAACATGTTTCTGGAAAGTAAGCTCAACCCACAACAGGGCCCAACTGATATGGTGCCTCAAGTGGGTTTTTCTCTCCCTCCAGGCTCTCATGCCCCCTGGGATCCTTCACTAGTCCTCCTTCTGGGTTCATTTTCTTCAAGTTGCTCTCCTACTTGATTTCCCAATTACCTCAAACACTATCCACCCCAAAACTCTTCTTTCTGTCCTGGTCCCATTGCTACCAGTCCAATGTTTGTTTGTTTTAAGATTTTATTTTTTTACTTTTTAAGTGAAGCCCAACATGGGCTTGAACTCATGACCCTGAGAGCAAGACCTGAGCTGAGATCAAGAGTCAGATGCTGGGACGCCTAGGTGGCTCAGCAACTGAGCACTTGCCTTCGGCTCAGGGCGTGATCCTAGGGTTCCAGGATCCAATCCTGCATCAGCCTCCCTGCAAGGAGCCTGCTTCTCTCTCTGCCTATGTCTCTGCCTCTCTCTCTGTGTGTGTCTCATGAATAAGTAAATAAAATCTTTTTTTAAAAAGTCATATATTTAACTGACTGAGCCACCCAGGCACCCCAAGATTTTATTTTATTTGGAAGTAATCTCTATACCCACATTAGGGCTTGAACTCCCAATCCTGAGATCAAGAGTCACATGCTCTACTGACTGAGCCAGCCAGGCATCCCAGCCACCACTCCAGTTTTAAGGCATTCATTTTCTTTGCCCTGTTCTGGTCTCCTGACTGACTTCCCCATCTCCCAGACCAGAGCCCACTGTGCATGGCATTCCCTGTTAACATGTGTGGCATGTGACATATGTCCACACAATCATGAAGGAAAGGGATTTGGGGGTAAAGTCTCTTTTGCCCCCCTGCCTTCCCTTTCCCTCCCTCTCATGCATGCGCACTCACATTGACCATGACAGTGGAAGATCTGCTACTGGCATAGCCTTCCTCTAACCATAAGATTAACTAGTTTCATAATGAGACAAGAATGATGTAGATGGGAAACAAAATGAAAAAACTTGGGCACTCATGACATCATAGAACAGCTGGGTCAATGAGCCCTGAAGGCTGGCCCATCTCAGACTTCCAATCATGGAAGCCCAACTATGCCCACATTACCTAAGTTGGTTTAGGTTGGGGTTTCTGTTACTTGCAGCTGAAGGCAATTGCACCACCAGGGTTTTGTTTTGTTTTGTTTCTTGTTTCTAAATGACTAAGCAGATGGAAAAAAATTAAAAACAAAACAAATCAGAAAACAGCTTTTTCAGATGCAAGATGGCCAGACCAGAATTTGAAGCTGCCTGATTCTCAGTGTCAGGATGTCGATGGGAACACTTCCACTCTTCCCAGATCCCTGGAGTTTCAGCCCATCAGGTCTGTCCTGAGTGGACACTGCGAACTTGCTCATGGCAGGAAGTCCCGTGGCTGGAAGTCCCATGGAAGGAGAGCTCGTGGCAAGCCGGCCTCTGAGGGTCTGGCAGACATGGCTTTGGGTTTGGGAAAAACAGGTCAGGGAAACACACCTGGGGGAGCGGGCAGCTTTCCTGAGCACTGGGGACAGACTGTTGGAAAGAGTAGAGACAGAAAACATATTCATGACAAAGAAGGCTGCAATTAGGACTTCTGGATAGAGACAGGACTGAATACAAATATTTATATCTACTCCCTCCTTACACTCACTAAATGACAGTAAAGATGGTGAAATATATATTTTTAAGTGTATAAACTCACAAGAATTGGAGAGAAGACAATATTGACAATTTTGGAAGCTGAACAGCAGATAGATGAATGGTAACTTAGCCGTCTTCAGAAAGCTGGATCCAAAGCCAGTAGCAGGGAAGCTACAGGACAACTAAGATTGCACGCATACGTACACACAGCTCTGAGGAATCAGCAGCCGTAGTACCTTAGGAAGTAGGAGTGAAGGTGGGGCATCAATCAGGTCAGATTTTGATCATTAAGCCCTCCTTCTCCTGCACCCCTGGGTGCTTCTGCCCCACTACCTCAGTGGCAGCTTTATCTCTGCCGAGGATAAAACCAAGGGTTACAGGCTCAGGAGACACCTGGAATATCTAGCACCTGGGGATAAGGTGCTAGATAACAAACAACAGGGGGGCATGAAGGAAGGTTTACACACTGGACGTAAGCTCCTCCTCTTCCTCCTCCCTCCTCTTTGCACTTCCACACTCTGGTCTGGATCAGCTGAAAGGGAAAAAAAAAATCTAAGGATGCCACCTTCTGGGTTTCTGCAATAAAATGGTTCATCCAGATCTCCCTATATGTAGACCAGATCTTGTGCACAGAGCTCCCAACCAGCTCTTTAGACCTCTCCTCTTAAATCTGAGCAGACAGCCAAGAATCATAAGATATTTGAGGAAATGTGCCATTTGACGAACAGACTAAGAAACAAGCAACTCAGAAAAAAAGCAGCTGAGAGGAAATAGAGACAATACAGAGGAAGAAGACTTCAAAATACCCATAGTGGTAGTCTAGAAGTTAGGAGAGAAGAGCAGCCATCATGAAATACAAGCTGGATGTGATCATAAATAATGAGTCAGGAAATTAGACTCTTTGGATTAAAGACATGATGACAGAAATTTAAGAAAAATACATGAGAGTCTGGAAAATAAATCGAGGATTTCTCAAACATAAAACAAGCAAAAAAAGGAGAGAAAGGATAAACCAATTTGGGTCTGGTCAAAGAGGAGGAATATCTAAATAATAGGAGTTCTAAAGAGAACAGAGGAAATGGAGGGAAAATTATTTTATTTTTTATTTTTATTTTTTAATTAAAAAAATTTTTAGGGATGCCTGGGTGGCTCAGCGGTTGAGTGCCTGCCTTTGGCCCAGGGCAAAAAAAAAAGGGGGGGGGGGGCAGCCCTGGCGGCTTAGCGGTTTAGCGCCACCTTCAGACGGGCGTGATCCTGGAGACCCGGGATCGAGTCCCTCATGCTCCCAGCATGGAGCCTGTGTCTCTGCCTGCCTCTGTGTCTTTCATGAATAAATAAATAAAATCTTTAAAACATTTTTTTAAAAGATCTTATTTGAGAGAAAGAGAAAGAGGGAGCACTAGTGGGGTGGTGGGGGCTGAGGAGTGGGGAGGAGGGACAGAGGGAGAGGGGGAAACAGACTCCCTCCCACAGAGCAGGAAGCCTGACGTGGGGCTCAATCCCAAAGACCCCGAGATCATGGCCTGAACCAAAGGCAGACGCTTAACCAACTGAGCCAACCCAGGGCCTGAGGACTTTTTAAAAAATTCATGAAAATGTCCCCAAATCAAAGGAGAGGAGTTCCTTGATCGGAAGGGCCCACAAAACATATAGCACAACAGATAAAAAATAGACCCACACCTGGGCAGATGGCTGAACTAGGTGATGGGGATTAAGGAATGCATTTGTCAAGATGAGTACTGAGTAATGTATAGAAGTGTTGAATCGCTCACTGTCTTGTACACCTGAAACCAATATAACATGGTAAGTTAGCTAACTGGAATTAAATTTTTTAAAAAATAACTCACACCAACATATGTCACCATGAAATTCAAACTCCCAGAAGCCAAGAGAAAATCCTACAAGCCTCTAGAGAAAAAAAAGTTTTCCTATGAAAGATAATAATCAGAATGGGTTGAACTTTTCAAAAGTGACACTGAAAAGCTTAGAGACGATGAGGATGGTCTTAGAATTCCTGGGGAAAAAAACTCCAAGTGGAACTCTACACCTGGCCCAATGTAAAGCAAATGGGAAGCTAGAATAAAAACCTCTCAGACATGCAAAACCCTAGAAAAATTTACTCCCCATGTCCACTTCTCAGGAATCAACTGTAGAAATGTCCCCTACCAAAAACTGGAATAAGTAAGGGAGAAGAGGGCATGAAATACACTCTAGGGGAGGTAACAAAGTCAAGAGGTGATGGGGATTTTAAGAGTTTTTTTTTACAAGGATCTTGTTGGCCTCCAGGTTGGAATCTGTTAAAAAAAAAAATTTAACTGAGTAAATTTGAAGATCTAATTGGCTTGAAGTGATTCAGAATAAGGCAGTAAGAGGGGGTGGGGCGCCCCAAGGGGGCATACAAAATGAAAGGTTTGTATAGGAAAGGGAGGGCGGCAAGAAGTTATTAGCTCAGGAAAGGAAAGGATTGTTTTTGGCAAGGTGGACTTCCTTTGCAGGAAGGGAAGGGGGTCTGATCATGCAGATGAGGTCTGATCCCTCATCTTTTGGGGGATGGCAGAGGGGCCCAGGCACAGATCAGCTCACAGGCACTAACCAGAAAATTGCGGATTAATTGGCTTCAAATTCTACTCCTGCAGAGGTTAAAATAGCATTTAAGTCTTGGTTTGCTGTCCTGGAGGCAAGTGACCCTGTCTTGGGCCTGTGTTTTCTTGTTTAACAAAGCCTTCAGGAGGTTCTAGAAGAAACCCTTGAAGATGATGAAACCGGTAGGACAGGTAGTGTATTTGGTCATATTGAGAGGAGGCTTACTAAGCCGAGAGAGGTTGAATTTGGAAACAACCTGCAGGAAAATAAGCAAATTTGGAAAGGAATGATTAACCCCAGGGTGAACAAACTATGGTATGGGGGATGGAAGTGAAAATGAATCACAGCCTCTGGTGTGGCTTATATGAAAATCCCATTCACATGAGCACAATCCTGTAACAGTGATCATTGTTTTAACCAAAATCACAACATGGCTGTGCCAGGAGGATGGAGACATCATCCTCCCCTCGAGTGTGCCTTTGTAGCTGGTGGGAATGGCATTCTCCTTCTCCACAGTAGGAAGTTCACATAGAAACTTAAAACTGAGGGCAGCCCAGGTGGCTCAGTGATTTAGCGCCATCTTCAGCCCAGGGCCTGATCCTGGGGACCGGGGATGGAGTCCCATGTCCGGCTCCCTGCATGGAGCCTGCTTCTCCCTCTGCCTGTGTCTCTGCCTCTCTCTCTGTGTCTCTCATGAATGAATAAATCTTTAAAAAAAAGGTTTAATTCTCAGGTGATTCTAAAAGGCAGCCAGTATTGAGAAACTACTGTTCTGACGGCTTCCTGACATAGGCCTATGTCCCCAGGGTGGCCTACAAGGCCCACATGACCAATCTGGGTCACCCCTCCCTCATCCCTTGCTCACCACACTCCAGACACAGGGACCTCTTTGCTGTTCTCAAACACACCAACCATATTCCCATCTCAGGACATGCTCATGTTAGGGCCCCTTCTGGAATGTTCTTTTGCTAGACGTTTGACAGACTTGCTTCCATATTCCATTCAGGTCTCTGCTCAAATGTCATCTCCTCAGAGAGGCCCTCCTTGGCCACTCCATTTAAAATACCAGCCTTCACCAGTCTGTGTCCCCTTACTTCATAGCACTTAACATCTGCCATTATGTTATATATTTACTTATCTGGCTTATATCAGTGCCTAGAAAACAGTACAAGCTTAATAAATATTTGTTGAATGAATAAGTGAGTGGAGAGGAAATATGTACAATAATGCAAAGTTGGGCATGAAGGAAAAGCTCAATAACTGAGTTTTTTCCCTGACTCACAAAACCCCAGTTGCTTCCTTATACTGCCTCCTGCCATCCTGAGGAACAGCGGGCCCAACTGGAATTTATACCTGAGTCCCAGACAGAATGGAAGTCCATTAACGCCAGTCCCAAGAAAGAAGCTTCTAGAAATAAACACTCTGTATCTGATGAGGCCTTCTGATATGAATGCATGAGAAATTCATAACAAGCATTTCTGACATGTACAAAAGCCTTTTGTTGGCGCCACAAATTGCCAAGCACGTTCTTGTCCGCCATCTTGTGGCCATGCTCGGGAATTCCAGACGAACTCTGTGTCCTGACTTGGCTTTGTCAAAAGGAAATTCTGGCAGCTGGACTTAGCCAGAGCCTTTGGGCAAAACACCTGTGGACACTTGACCAGGCCCAGGTGGTGCCAATCTTCTTAGGCTCCCATTTGTTAGGAACAGGAAGCGACGGAGGTGACTTCTTGGTTTGGTGGCTTTGGCTGGGGGACAACCGAGAGAAGTGCCTATGGGCAACTCCCCTAGAGACTAACCTAGCCTGACTTTGTCCTCCTATTCTGACACGGCCTCCACTATGAACCCAGTCACAACTAGACCCCTTTGATTCGGTGCAGGTACCCAATAAAGGCTTGTCAACTGCGCAAGTTTATCTTTGGCCTATTTTGTACCGTCAGTATATTAGCGCATGTTTGGCACGGAGCAGGTGTGCAACTAAAGATAGTTGTTGAAGGGATAAAATAATAATCCCTAGCATTTATAGAGCACTTACTATATGCCACGCACTGTTTGAAGCCCAAGCACTTTCCATACAGTCTCATAAGTCATGTGTCAATATTCCCAGGGACAATGAGTCCCCGAATTAGTCGGTGTGAACTGCCGTTACCAATATCGCACACCTGGTGGCTTAGACAACAGAAATCATTTATTCACAGTTTTGGAGGCTAGGAATCCAGGATTAAGATTCCGTCAGGGTTGGCTTTGGTTTTCTGGCTTACAGAAAGCCTTTTTTTTTAGATTTTATGTATTTATTTGAGAAAGTAGGAGAGCAAGAGGGGAAGAGGGAGAAGCAGATTCCCCACTGAGCAAGGAGCTCGACTCAGGGCTCGATACCAGGACTCTGAGGTCATGACCTGAGCTGAAGGCGGATACTTAACTGACTGAACCACGCAGGTGCCCTGACAGCTACCTTTTTGCTTGGGGTACAGAGAGGAAGGGAGGGGAGGAAGGAGAGGAGAGAGGCCTCACCTCATGCTTCCTCTTCATACGAGGACACTACCTCCATCCCGAGGGCTCACTTGCTCCCAGGATCCTGCTGTAGGTCCTCAATACTTATTGGACACACATGGGTGTGACCTTTGGCAGCTGAGTGGGACATAATGAGAATTCCTCCCAAGGACCAGTAAGTCTAAGGACTCAGCAAAGGGTATAGTCTTACCAGTGACTAAAATCCGGGCTGAACAGCAGGGGGCAGCTGGCAATGAGACCTCTGCCCCAAAGTAGGGTGTAGGGAAGGGGTCTTGGCATCCTTTGCGGGTGACAGGGAACGTGGTCAAACCGAGCTTTGGGGCAGGTGGCCTGAACCTCCCTTCTTTCTCTTCTGTGGCAAGGGGGGCAGAGTATGGGTGAGGAGTTTCACGAAATGGAGAGCGTTGAGGGAAAGGCTGAGGACAGGACTGTCCCCAGGCACGAAGGCTTGCTGCCCGGCTGGTCCCCTGACTACCACGCTCCCTGAAAGTGCTCGCACTTGCCTCCGGAACCGTCAGCTCCCAGAAGGGCTTGGCTCTTTATCCCAGGGCCCAGCCAGATGCTCCGTCAAGTAAAAACTCCACTGGCTCTGACTTGCCAGAGGTTAGCAGGACGAGGGAAAGAGAGCAAGACTGAAGGCCATTCCGGTCACGCTGCGGGGATGGAGTGGGGCTGTGTCCCTGCAGACGACCTCAGAGCCCCAGGCCCGGGCACCCTCGCCCCTCTTTACTGCCTTTGATCAGGTGAGAGGCAGCCGCCCCCGATGCTGCGCGTGCCTGGGTCTATCTCTAGAAAGCCTGCAGGCCAGGCCCTCGCATATCATAGGATGAAGGCAAGTGGAAAGAGAATTACTTTTTATTTTTCTGGAGGTCTCTGGGAGGACTGGGCATTGGGGAGTTACTATTTAGTGAGTGTGAAGATTTGCTTGAGCAACGTGAGTGCTCCTCATGCCACCGAACCATACATTTAAAAATGGCTAAATGGCAAGTGTTTTCATATGCATCTTTCCACAATTTAAAAAAACACACACACAAAAAAATACAGGACAGCTTGCACATCCTCAGCCATTCTCTACCTGCTGTGACTTTCTTGTTTCCTTTTCTCTCCAGCCCTGTCCAGGACCGGCCACCACCCCTGTGGCTCCTGCCTCTGCCCTGCGCCCCACCCCCCCGCACGGGAAGACCTTGGCCCCTGCATGCATCCTTCAGAGCTAATCACACCCTGAGGGGCCACTGCTGGGACTCCCACTGGCAAGTGCGGCACACAAAACTCAGATCCCAAGGAGAGGTTTCCATTGTTTTCAGAACATCACAAGAGGGATCCCTGGGTGGCTGAGCTGTTTAGCACCTGCCTTTGGCCCAGGGTGTGATCCTGGAGTCCCCGGATTGAGTCCCACGTCGGGCTTCCTGCATGGAGCCTGCTTCTCCTTCTGCCTGTATCTCTGCCTCTGTCTCTGTGTCTCTCATGAATAAATAAATAAAATCTTAAAAAAAAAAAATCACAAGGTCCTTAGCGGAGGCACTGGCTCCTTTTAAGATGGCAATGTGTTAAATCTTTTCTGTTTAAGGCTCTCTCCTCCCTACCTATGGCCTCTCTCTTTTTTTTAATTTCCAAATCAGCATAGCTTTTATTGCATCTTTAAAATATCACAAATTAAGTCTGAAAAATCATCTGGCATCTTGCTGTTTCTGTAGCTGGATAATTCAAATCTTATTCATGAGCCTGCTGAATTGTTCCTTTTTCAGAAACAGATACCATCCAAAAATTTTCTGATATTCTTGTTTTTAATTTTTTTTTTTTAATTTATGATAGTCACAGAGAGAGAGAGAGAGAGAGAGAGAGAGAGGCAGAGACACAGGCAGAGGGAGAAGCAGGCTCCATGCACCGGGAGCCTGATGTGGGATTCGATCCCGGGTCTCCAGGATCGCGCCCTGGGCCAAAGGCAAGCGCCAAACCACTGCGCCACCCAGGGATCCCCATATTCTTGTTTTTAACTGTTGTGGCTTGCTGGATCAAAGCAGCTGAGTTCAATACAAGTTCAATGTCATTTCCTTCAAGAATTAACTCATCTTTTTGGGCCTGAGATACAGAACAAGCAACACTTGGCCTCATCCGAACATATGGCCTCTCCTGCCCATCTAGCCCAGCCCTGGGCTGTCCATCCTGGGATTCAAGGGAACTGCTGCATCTCCGAGGCTTTCTGGGTCCCCCTTCACAATGCCCTCACCATCACGTGTTTGCACTTTGCTACGTGAATGGAGACAGAATAACCCAGTGGTTAAGAGGCAGATCCTTCTGTTCCCACTTACTTTGCTTCAAACCCTGACTCAGCTCCCCAACCCTACCTCTACTGGGTATATACCCTGGGGCAAGTAACTTACTGGCTATTCCTCAGTTTTCTCGTCTGTGAAATGGGGGAAATAAGACCTTCTTTGGTATTATCATAAGAATTAAATGGAGTTAATCCAAACTGTCCATGAAATGTTGGCAGTGAGAGGCAAGTTTGTGGAGTGGCTGGCCGTCTGGGCTCTGGAGCCAGACTATGGATGTGACTGTAGGCAGACTACTTGGTTTCTCTGTGGCTGTTTTCTCTTCTGTGAAATGGGAATAACAACAGTAATCTATATTATAGGGCTGTTGCAAGGATTAATGCTTATAAACTTCATGTGATAGCATGCTTAATGCTCTGTACATAGTGTCCAATAAATGTTGACTACCATTTGTCATATAAAAAAATGAGTCTGCAAAAAATCCTCCATCATGTATGACAAAATTTATGCAAAGTGATCAGCAAAAACCAAACTTGGACAGACATTTAGTAAAGTAATTGTATAAGGTCTAAAATAGACTGTGAGATATATATTTTAGTACCCCTAAAGAAAGAACATCCACAAAATTTTTATTAAAAAAATAGCAAGAGAAATGTGGAAACAGAACAAGAATAGGCCAATATGAAAAAGATTCATATATATTATAAAAATTTCTCAAAATAGTTTGGCTTTTAGGTACAGGTATTCTCTGCTTTCTGAAAGTTTGTATTATACCACTTGACTTGTATAGAAGACCTACATTAGGGCAGCCTGGGTGGCTCAGCGGTTTAGCACTGCCTTCAGCCCAGGGCGTGATCCTGGAGACCCAGGTTTGAGTCCCACGTCGGGCTCCCTGCAATGGAGCCTGCTTCTCCCTCTGCCTGTGTCTCTGCCTCTCTCTCATGAATAAATAAAATATTTTTAAAAAACAACAAAAAAAGAAGACCTACATTAGTAGCTGTTTTTGCTAGCAGACAGAAATCCAAAGAGGGCTTTCACTTTTACAAAAAAAAAAAAAAAAAAAAGGTGAAAAGCGAAAATAACATTCAGTGTTGGTTTTGCAGTGAGCTGTTACAGAGGCCACAAGCACCCCAAGCAGCAAGAGCCACGTAGCCTAAGCTCCTTCCCTGAGGACCATACTGAGCTTCACAGCATCCAGCTACCAGAGCTTTGAACTGTGCCTGTGAGCATCTGGGCTTTATCTCCATTTATATTGTGTCCCTGTTAGCAAAATGTGTCTGTAGGTATCAGAAAAGTCTAGGAAAGGTAATTTTGGGGGTCGAGAAGTGCTAGAATTTTTTCATATAAATTAATGCTAATTGCTTCTTGGCTTCCCACCATTTGGGCTAACAGAAGTCTCATAAGAGCACTCACACCCCATTTTTAGATAGCGGTGGTGGTGGGGGCGTATAGGAACCTGTATAAGTGATGAAGTAAGTCCTACTGTTTCCAATGCCAGCATTTCCATTCCAGGTGCTCTCCCCAACCCATGCTCGACCCATGTATTTAACAGTCAGTCAGTGACCAAGTCAGTGTACTATTTTGGTTGTACATTGATCAGCCCGGAACTTAGAGCATGAAAACATGTTTTCACAAAACCTGAAAACCTGAGAGCCCAAAAGACCCCAGGTTATTGATTCAGCCACCTGTCTCCCCTCTGGCATCCCCTCCCCATGACATTTGCTACTGTCCAATGTCTTATATCTAGAACACCCCTGCTGACCCCTGTCAGTCTTGATTAGATTTGGAAGAAGTAGTCAAATAATAGCTGGAGGGAGGATGACTCTAAAAACTCAGCCCCGATCAGCTCAGTGCACCTGTTTGTCTTCATGCTCTCCTCATGTCTTTCCAAGGCCAACAAAGATCATGTAGGAATTATTTCCATTCATACACAAAGCATACTACAGTGTTAATATCAGAGTAAAGCAGGGAGTTCATTCAAATATTTGGGAGCCTATTGTGTGCCAGCCACCCTAAAACGAAGGATTTTTAAAACCTCAGATTGTGTGGTATTCTTTGCTTTGTTGGAGAAATGAAACTGAAAAGATGGAGACATGCCCAGTGTTACCCAGCAGCTGTAAGGGCAGGTAGGACTAGAATATCTTTAGAGGATTTTGGATTAGTTCTCTTTCAGTTATTGGCAGGAGCAGATAATGACCACCAAGGGCTCGTCACAGTAGCTTCTAGTTTGCTCCGTCAGAGGCACAATAAGTAAGTCAGATGGCAGACTGATCGGACAGGCAAAATTAGTAGTTTCTTGTAGCTACTCTTGAGCGCTGGACTTGATTTATTAGGCTCATTCTGGTCTTCTATCATGTGCCTCCTAGCCTGAGGTTTACAGTGTTCGTGTAACATGTCGAGGCCCCCCATGTGCCAGAGAACAAGACACAAACACAGAGCTTTCAGTGTAGGCAGAGCTGGACAGTAAGAACACACCAGGCCATGGGGTGTGAGACAGCACACAGGGAAGACAGCCAGGCTGGGGGATGGGAAACTCCCCAGGGAAGTGGCCTGAAGCCTGAAGATGAAGAGGACCCACCCAGGCAGAGTGAGTGGGCAAAGGGCAGGTAGGGAATATGTGTGTCAGGACCTGATTTTTCTTCTGACTTGGAAATGAGAACTTGATGCATTCCAGAAGAGTCAGTGTTGGTTGGATCGGTGTGAGCAGAGAGAAAGATGTGTACTCAAAAAGCCTCAGGGGCCTCAGTGGAGAATCAGGGCTTGATCCTAAAGGTAGGAAAGGTCTTCAGCAAGGTTGGAGACTACACTGTATTTTTCACTCTGGGTTTTGAGCCTCCCCTTCATTCAGTCTCCACAATGTGATGATGAGCTTGCGCATGAAGCATCTTGGAAGTCCACCATGGGCCCTTCCTCCTAATCAATTACAGAAGCAAGTTCCAACATCTAGAGCTGTATACAAGTTTGAGAACTGTTGCTTGATTTTGTAGGAGTGACAAAATAGAACTACTCTGGGTCTGATACTTAAGATAAATACCTATAGGATGGATCAAGCATGAAGTATTTACAATATTTTATAAGCATTTTTTGCAAGCAGAAAAAAATGGTGGTTTTGAGAAAAAACACTTTGAGATGGTACATAAATATGCACAAGGAAAACCTAGCAATAAAAGAGAAGCATAGGTATCTATATCCAAGGGGATAAAAGGACCCCAGGAAGAAACAAACCTAGATATTTCATGTTCCTGGAATTTATTGTATGTGCGCATTGCTTTTGTTCATACTTTATCAACTTCTGATGACATTTTATTGAGTGTACATAACTTTTAGAATCGGGATACAGGTTAAGGATTTCTTATCTTACCCTCAAAACACACAGACACTTATTCTTAAAAACAGGAATGTATTTCATACCACTGAAACTCCAAAAATCATTACTGGCCTTTACCTGAGTGGTTTTTTGAGTCACACAAAATTTAAAAGAGGTAGGGAATGGAAAAAAACAAAACAAACAAACAAAAGGTAAAGTTATCAGTTAATACTAACTGGTGCTTATTACATGCCATTCTAAAGCATGTAAATTCACTTTTCACATTGGCTCTTGCCTCATTTAATGGTGTTTTCAGAGTGTTAGAATGTAAACCATATGGCACTTTGCCACCCTTTCAGAAAAATGATGTTAGTCTAAAATAATTTCATTTATGTGGTAGAAAAGGAGTTAAGGGCAAGGTATGGATTTATTGTTGTAAAAATGAGTGTGTATGTATATGTATGTGTGTTTGTGTATGTGCATGCCTTAAATATGACTTTTCTTTAAAAAAAAAAAAAGACTTCTTCCAGAGTTTTAGGTTCATTGCTGGCTGCTTAGAAAAGAGCTTTCTGATTCAAAATTTGGAAGTCTTTTCCATCAGAGTGTCCTGCCATCAGGGGACAGAAGTCCTGGACCCAGTCCATCCTCCACTTGCTTCCTGATATTCACATCTGTGTCTGTGAGACCGGAGTTACCGTGGAATATACATTCATCTTTTCCAGGTTCTTTTTCTCATCGTCGTCAAACTGAGCTTCAATCTCTGCTGGATTGACGTAAGTGTAAAACCGGGCCATGATGGCAAATATTACACAGACAACCAGAAGCAATGCCGCAAATAGGATGTATTCAGCCCACTTTGAAGGAATCAGAGTTGGAGCAAGAAAAAAAAAAAACAATACAGGTTATGATAATGTCTGCATTGTAAGTATGTTTTCTTGCTATGTCTAGGTAGTAGGTACTTTATGATTAAACTATGTTGGAAAATTGGTAGGCTACTACCATAGATATAGAATGGCCAGCTTTTCTTGAATACTCGAGTATAAAGATAACATTTTTTTCTCAACAGCACAGAAATGCAGAAACCAAGACTTTGGGAAGATGAGAGAAAATCTTTGAAAAACCCATGTTAAGGGACATAGCAGGCCTCTAGAAGGATGAGAACCAACAGAACAGCACACAGTACTCTTGAGGGAAAAATAATGTGCTGAACTGTCCTAAGACCCCCACATCATCCCTTGGTTAATCTTGAGGTTATGAGCACACAACAGGAGCACACGTGCTGATGAGATGCAGAGGGGAAAGTGGAGACATAGATAGGGTAAGGGAGACACATATGCTGAAGTGTTGAAGGAGAGAGTTTCAGTATCAGAGAAGCCCTCATTTTATGTTAGCTAGAAAAATTATAACCACCCTTAGAATGGCTCTAACTTTAGGTATTATGAAACTTTCTGGAAAACGTGTCTGGCTTGGGGCCATTAAGCTGCATTCAATGAAACTCAGATCTTTCCTTTTTTTTTTTTTTAAGATTTTATTTATTTATTCATGGGAGACACACACACACACCACACACACACACACAGAGAGAGAGAGAGAGAGAGAGAGAGGCAGAGACACAGGCAGAGGGAGAAGCAGGCTCCACGCAGGGAGCCCGATGTGGGACTCGATCCCGGGTCTCCAGGATCACGCCCTGGGCTGACAGCAATGCTAAACTGCTGAGCCACCCGGGCTGCCCAGATCTTTCCTTTGATAGTAAACCACATTAAGGTCTAGCTATGTGAAACCAATCTGAGTATTTTGGTTGTCATTTTCCAACTGTATAACCCCAAATAGAAATATGAAGAATAGGCACACAGCTGGCCAAAAGACCATTTGGTCATCACTCTCTCCGGCTGGTTTTATCCAGCCATTAGCCTAGATGACCATGTAAATGACCCATCCATCTCCCTAGGTGGCTAGGGAGCATCATCATAACAACCACCGACACATAAGGCAGATGGGACACTTTCTTTCTCCACCTCGTACCTGTTCACTGAACTGGCCTGCTCCTGCCACAATGAGCACAATGATGTTGCCAACAGCCACTGTCAGCAGCCATCCCGCCTGAAGCACTGACTTCATGTTGGAGGGGGCCTGAAGAAGTCAAAAAGCAAAGTCAACCCAATCTAGTTTGGAACTGTGGAGCTGCAGAACACAACTTACCAATTCATTTAATTGGGCAGTCCACCCAAAAAAATGCACATTGACAGGTTGGATCAAATATAAAAATTATCTTTTGGATAACAAGACACCCCAACCACTCATGTATGAACATACAAGAATCCTTTGTCTCCCACTCTCCACATACTTAGAAAGTTGTTGTCCTGAGTTAGGTGGACAAATCTCTAGATGAACCAATTCTATTTCTATAGAAGAGTTTCCAAGTAAAGCCATCCATCCCATTCTCTTTCCCCTAAATGGAGACTACTCTCTGGGTCAGAAGCTCGATCTTCTATGAGCTTCCCTGCCACGTCACCAAACCTCTCTTGTAACCTATGATTACAGTCATTTTATTAGACTGTGAGGTCATCACAGAAAGGGATTGTCTAACATATTTAAGATTTTTACTGCAAGACTTGAAGGTGCTAGGCATTGTAGGGCCACAGTGCCCTTAACTCTATTTTGATAAAATAATTGAGAAACTAAGCTCTAATTCAGGTACCAGCAAAATTTGCCTCATTAGTCTCATCTTTAACAGTTGAAAGCAATAATATATTTTAACTTTTAAAAGCTAGGACTTGAGTAGTGTTGTTTACTCGTAGCTATGGAGAGATCTCAACTGAGCCTTAATGATTATGAGGATATTACCCAGAAATGAGCACTATTATGAACAGTTGGTATCATTTAGTTGTTTCAGAATATAGAATCTGCTGCCTATCATGACTCTGGTCATGGTCATTAATACAGTTTTTCTCACTTAGGACTCTAAATCTCTAGCATATGATGTGGGAATGCAGAGTCATATGATACATGCACTCAAGATGCTAAACAGAGTCATATTATTATTCGATAAAGACACAACTTGGGGATCTCAAAAACCTTGTTTGGTGGAAGACATCATAATGCTTTCTAGACTCTTTTAAACTATAAATACATCATTTATTGAAGTTAAGTCCCAGCACCATTTTTTTGAAGGTGGGGGTATGGAGGAGGGGTTGATAGAAACAATGACCAAGAGACCTGAGAATATGAGAACTCCAGTCCTGTGACAGAGAAAACCACCTCGCCGCAGGTGATGAGGAAGTACTGCGGGATCTGCAGAGCCATGTTAACTGTGTTGGGTGAAATATCTTCAAACATATGCAATTCAGGGCAGCCAGTGCTCTAAACCACAAAGGCAAAAGTGAGAAGTTAAAATGGAGATTGCTTCTAGAATAAAAATTGCTCAAATAGGCAAATGGAGTTTGGACTTGTAAGATCACGTCAAAGGATTTGTCAAGTAAGTACACAATTTAAGTGGCAATATGCAATTGTGCATTTTATCCTCATGATGAAATGGCCTTGGTGGAATTTGAAAATCTGTTCACTAGCATTTTCCTCTTAAATCAGAGAGTAGTTTGGAAGTCAGGTTTGTTTAAAACCTTGCCATCTCTTTGAACTAAAAGTTCGTAAGTCCATGTAAATAGTCTATGGAGAAGCATCAAACACAGGTCAATGTGAACTTTTAAGTCAGAGTCAGTCAGTCTTGTTTATTTTTATTCTAAAAATAACAGCCAACTTAGGTCAATGATAAGTTAAGGAATTAGTGGCAAATGAATTCTAAGCCCATTTAAAACACAGATACTAACACTATCCCAGTTAAGTCATTACCAGGTCCTAAGTGTTTGAGTAGAACTTCTGATCCAATAGAATGACCTACTGACCTGCATTCCGATTACATAGGTATATGCACTACCAAATTCAAGGTTGGATGATTGGAGAACTTTAGTACAATTTTGTGAGATCTGTTGTGTTGAACTTATTGTAATGTTTTTTCTGTGGAAAGAAAGAATAAAATAGGTGAACCTTCCTGGTATTAACAGCTTCAATGTATAGAAAAAGACTTGAAATCCTTGAACTTTGGAGCACAGTGTCCAAGATGAGTACTTACGTGCCCAAAGAAAAGAACTGATACTCGCTGGCATTGTGACTGGTGACATTCACATAAACTTTGTCGCCCATGGTGATGTTGAGGCTCTCATTAAGACTATTTATAAATCTGAAACAGAAAACCATCGATTTTGTGACTGGACTATGGGATATTTTGCTTTAGGTCATAGCATGTGCACCTGAACTTGGGCTATGGTCTCTTTTGTAAGGAATTTAAGATGTTTATAGAAGATTTCTAGACTTATAAAGGCAGAAGGAAGCCACCCTAGGTTTGCCCTTGTTCACTCACTCATGAGAACACACCCAAAAGAACTGGCCACAGTCTTCTGCCTTGAGCTGTTTTGAGTCCTTTGTAATTATGAGCTATTGCAATGGTATGTTGGGATATTAGCATGGATTGAAATAGGAGCTGGTCTCCCCTTCAAGAAGGCAGAGGTTTGTGTTCCTTGCTCAGGAGCTTCAGAACTAAAGCAGTGAAGGACCAAAAGTTGAAGTTGCTTAGTACCCTAACAGTCTCCATCTGGGCTTCTTTCTGGGGTTGGGGATGGAAGGCCATGTTCTGTCCTTTGGCCCTAGCCCAAAGAGTGGAGAGGAAGAAGAGGGCCAATACAGCAACCAGAGACACTTTTGGGGAGCTCGCCTCAGGCAGGGAAGTCTGTGTCTGCAGGACCTGGAGTGATGGTGACTGGCATCACATTAGAATACAGGTAGGAGTGTAGCACCCACAGGACTTGGTGCTAGCTCCCATGGCTTCCTCCAGTTGCTGAAAATTCCCCTATTCCTAAGATTCACATGGAGCCAATTGAATTGCTTTCCTTCGAAAGGCCATATAGATAGCGACAGTATGGACAGGTGATTAGATCCCTTCCTTAAAAGTTTCAGACTATAGAAGACCCTGACACTACAGGCTATAGAAGGGTGCTGCCCCGAATAAGACTAATTGATTTCTTCCTTCCACGAGAGAGGTGAGGAAAGCTTTCTGCAGATTATCCAATTTAAAGAATGGGAAGTAATAAGATCGTATATCCAAGTATTGCAGAGAACCATTTAACCTGTGTGGCCAAATTTCACCAGCTTTGTGGCAACAAGAAATATTGGCCAAATTCTAATTACTGGGAGAACATTTCTCTGAATTAAGCTCAGGCCCTGGAGTCCCTGGGCATTTGACTTGGTGTAGTCTGATAGGTGCTTACCACAGAAAAGGGAACCCTGACGCAGGTCAACAGGAGCCTAATAGCTGGGTGGACAACTTTGGGTGAAATGACTGGCTCATAAGGTAACTATGTTTAACCTTTTGAGGAACAGTTTTTCAAAGTGTCTGCATCATTTTATCATTCTACGTTCCCACTAGCAGTGTCAAAGTCTTCTGATTCATCCACATCATCACCAACACTTGTTATGGTCTATTTTTTGGTTGCTTTTGTTTTGGTTTTTGGTTAGAGCCTAGTGGTGTGGGCTGGTATCTCATTGTGGTTTTGATTTGCCTTTTCCCAATAATTAACAATATATTTTCTATATTTTCTTTGGAGAACTATCTCTTTAAATACTTTGCCCATTTAAAAAATTGGGTTGTCTTTTTACTCCTGAGCAGTAAGAGTTCTTTATGTATTTGGAATCTCTTAGATATATAATTTGCAAATATTTTCTCTCATTCTATGGGCTGTCTTTTTAAAATATTTTATTTATTTATTTGAGAGAGAGAGAAAGCATAAGCAAAGAGGAGAGGGAGAAGCAGACTCCCCGTGAGCAGGGAGCCTGACATGGGGCTTGATCCCAGGACTCTGGGATCATAACCTGAGCCAAAGGTAGGGTACAACTTCAGTCTTTTGTATGTAGGCATCCAGTTGTCCCAGCACCACAATAATTTCAATAAACCCTTCATTTCAATAACTATCTTGAAGTGGAGAAATTTTTAAAAATCTACTATGGTCAGTTATGCACTGCCCATATTCCCTCCTCGAAGTATCTCTTTCAGTAAGACAGTCATGAAAACCAAGGACTGATACAAACTGAACTTAAAAACCAAGCCTATGCAGAGATTTTTCTAAATCTTAAATTGAGCTTATAGAAACTAATGAAGCATATATAATCATATCATCTACCTTAATGCTTTTTGTATCACTAATGAATAAAAATACTTGTAAAATATTGTTTTTTTTAACTTTTCTCATTCTCTTAATATATTTCAAATGATTTATATGCACATATTAATTTGTGCATATATAATTATATATAATAATTATATATAATTTATAACAGATACTATATTCATGCATTATGAATATAGTATAAAAATATCAAAATATTTTTATTGGATGTGATAAAAGTTTTAAAGGCCACCTCTCAAGAGAAATTTCATATGTGTGGACAAAAAAACCCATTTTGAATGTGAACTGGGGCACTGTTTGGAAAAATGGCAGCAACCTAAATTTCCTTGAAGAAAAGAATGGATAAATAAATTGTGGTATATGCATGCAATGGAATATTGTATAGTGGTTTAAGTGAGTGGATAAGGGATACATAATATGGATAAATATTAAAATTATATTTTATAACATAATATATTTTATAATATAAAATTACAGAACATATACAGTACAATAATATAAGTTTAAAAACATGCTCAAGAACATGGTAAGCATATATGTATGTAGCCATCCATAATGATAAAAAATTCATGAGAAAGATCAATATCAAATTCTCAACCAATTTTTGACCCAAGTATTCTCACTATTTTATTTTTTTTAGAGAGAGGGAGAGTGTGCATGTGTGTGCAAGCGTGCGCAAGATAGGGGGAGGGGCAGAGAGGAGGAGAATCTTGAGCAAGCCCCATGCTCAGCACTGAGCTGGTTGCAGGTCTCAATCTCACATCTGTGAGATCATGATCTGAGCTGAAATCAAGTCGGACACTCAACTCACTGAGCCACCCAAGTTTCCCTGTCACTTTATTTAAAGGGCTTTGTTGAAGGAGGTCATGGAAGTCTTGCAACTTACTGATACCTGAACTGAAGGCAGACCCTTAACCAACTGAGCTACCCAGATACTCCTCAACAAAGACAATTTAAAGAAGAATGAAGCTTTAGCATAGCACCAGAACAAGAAAGGATACCATGAATTAAATTGTTCAAAGTTTCTAAAGTGAGGAGACATTTCTGAAGAAACCAAAATGATGGTTCTGAGCCACAAAGGACATCCCAGATGCACTTCTAACTCAGACTCAGACACAAAGATCAGGAAAGGGCCAGGTGACCATCATCAGAGGATTTCTTTCCAGATCTGCTAGGACAGTTGTGTGTATGTGCATGTGTACAGGACAGAGGAACAATCCAGAAGACAGAAAGGAAGATCTTATGGGCTAAACTGTGTCTACCCCCCTACCCCTAATTCATATGTTGGAAGTCCTAACCCTCAGGACCTCAGAATGTGACTGTTTTTGGAGACAGGGTAAAATGAGGTCATGATGGATCCAAGATCATTGGTGTCATTTTTTTTTTTTTTTTAAGATTTGATTTATTTATGAGAGAGAAAGAGAGAGAGGGAGAGAGCATGATCAGAGGGTGGGGAGAGGGAGAAGCAGGCTCCTTGCTGAGGATGTGGGGCTTGATCCAGGACCCTGGGATCATGACCTGAGCCGAAAGCAGATGCTTAACTGACTGAGCCACCCAGGCGCCCCATTGGTGTCCTTATGAGAAGAGAAGATTAGGACACACACAGAAGAAAGGCCATGTGAAGACACAGAGAGAAGATGGGCATCTCTAAGCCAAGGGGAGAGGCCTCAGAGAAAACTAACCCAGCCAATGCTTTGTTGTTGGACTTCTAGCCTTTAGAACTATGATGAAATATTTTTCTATTGCTTAAGTCTTCCAGGCTGTGGTTCTTTGTTATGGCAGTCTTCACAAACTCATACAGAAGAGAACAAAGAAAATGAGATGGAACCAAAAATCAAAAGGACCTACTGCTGGTTACTACCCATATGTAGTTATACTACAGAGAGATGTGAGAATACCAAGGAGAAAGAAAATACCCAAAGCTTGGTGAAAGGAAAATTAAATCAACTACAAAGAGTGGCAGATGCTGTGTGTGTGTGTGTGTGTATGTGAGTGTGTGTGTGTGTGTGTGTGTGTGTGTGAAAGAGAGAAAGAGAGAGAGAGAGAGAGAGAGAGAGAGAGAGAGAACAAGGCCTGGATGTCAATAGGGACGAGCCTCCAGAATTGTGGGAAGAAAATGCCAGCCACCCTATAACCAACGATGAGAACAGACAACCATTTTCAGGCAAGCAAGGACTTGCAATTTACCTCACGCTTTTCTTGATCAGATATTTGAGCACAAGTCTGCAGCCAAACAAGAAAGGTGTCCGAGGAAGATACCATAGAATTCAAGAAAGAAAGGGCAATAGTGAAAATTCTAGGAGGACAGTGGCATCATAGGACTACAGAGCAAATGCCCTGGTTATGTCAAAGACGATGCTGAAGAGCTGGTTCTCAAAGAGGAACGTGAATTCCCTGGATTCATTCTCTGGATCACCCTGGAGTTAAAAGCTCATGCTTTGGTCAACAAGAGGCCAAGTGAGTTACAGGAAAACACAAAAGCTGTGCAAGAAAACCTTGGTTTAAAGACAATGGTATGAAAAAAAAAAATAAAGACAATGGTATGGGCAGCCCTGGTGGCTTAGCTGTTTAGCGCTGCCTTCGGCTCAGGGTGTGATCCTGGAGACCGGGGATCAAGTCCCATGTTGGGTTCCCTGCATGGAGCCTGCTTCTCCCTCTGCCTCTCTCTCTCTCTGTTTCTGTGTCTCTAATAAATAAATAAAATTTAAAAATAAATAAAGACAATGGTACCACTGAATAATTCAGGGTATTAGGATATTCCAATAAATTTTGACATTCAGAACATTTCCATATGTGGACATATTTTAAGGATATAAAATTACATTTCCTTCCCTTTCAGACTTTTATTACATTGTGACTAATATTTTTATAGTCAACCTGTAAATCCTGTTTATTAATCATTTTTAGAATTGACCTAGCACAGGGACTACACACAAAGATAAATATTACAAATATTAACAATGTAAAAGCTAAAATCTGAAATGGTTAATGAGTGGCCACAGGGGAACAAAGATTGGCAATAAGAGTTGAGGTTAATAGGAGCCCTACACTTATTTCTCCCCCAACTTGTTCATATTTTTCAATCTTACTTAAAAAGTGTATTTACAGTAAATTGGCTTTTTGGTGTATGGTTCCATGAGTTTTAACACATGTCTGGTTTCAGAGAAACACCATCACAACCAGGATACAGACTAGTTCTATTCGCCCCCACATCTCCCTCATGCTGACCCATAGCCAAACTTCTCCTCCATGCCTAACCCAAGGTAACCACTAATCTGTTCCCACATCCTTATCTTTTTTTGGCCACTTCCAGAATGCCAGGTAAGTGGAATTATACAGTACATATGTAACTTTCTGAGACTGGCTTTTTTCATAACATAATACATTTGAAATTCATTTATATTATTGTAAAGCAATAGTTTCTTTTTTTCTGAGTAATATTCTGTTGCATGGATGTACTATATAGTCTATTGTCTGTTTATCCATCACCCACTAAAGATCATTTGAGTGACTTCCAATCTTTGGTGATCATGAATAGATTTTTTTTTTAAGATTTTATTTATTTATTCATGAGACACACACACACACACACACAGACACACACAGAGAGAGAGAAGAGAGAGGCAGAGACACAGGCAGAGGGAGAAGCAGGCTTTATGCAGGGAGCCCAAAGTGGGACTGGATCCTGGGACGCCAGGATCACGCCCCGGACTGAAGGCAGGCACTAAACCGCTGAGCCACCCAGGGATCCCCCATGAATAGAGTTTCTATGTACATTTATGTTTAGATTTTTGTATGAACACAAGTTTGCATTTCTCTAGGATAAATATCTGAGTGGGATGGCTAGGTTGTATGGTAAGTATACATTTCACTTTATAAGAAACTGCCCCTCTGTTTTTCAGAGTGACTGTGCCATTTTGCACTCCCACTAGACAAAGCATGGGAATTCCGGTTGCCCTGCCTCCTCACCAGCATTTGTTGGCATTGTCAGTTTAAAAAATTTATTATAGCCATCTAATAGGTATGTCATGCAAATCACTGTGGTTTTAATTTCTATTTTTAATTTTATTTTAAAAATATTTTATTTATTTATTCATGAGAGACAGGGAGAGAGAGAGAGAGGCAGAGACATAGGCAGAGGGAAAAGCAGGCTCCATGCAGGGAGCCCAACGTGGGACTCGATCCCGGGCCTCCGGGATCATGCCCTGAGCCAAAAGCAGACACTCAACCGCTGAAACACCCAGGCATCCCTAATTTCTATTTTTTATTTATTTTATTTATTTTATTTTTTAAAGATTTTATTTATTCATGAGAGACACAGAGAGAGGCAGAGACACGGGCAGAGGAAGAAGCAGGCTCCCCGTGGGGAGCCAGATGTGGGACTCGATCCCAGGTCTCCAGGATCAGGCCCTGGGCTGAAGGCAGGCGCCCAACCACTGAGCCACCCAGGCGCCCCTAATTTCTATTTTTTAATGGCCAATAGTGTTGAGTATATTTTCATGTGCTTATTTGCCATTTGTATATCTTCTTTGGTGAAATGTCACAATCCTTTGCTGTTTTTAAACTGGGTTCTTTTCTTATTATTGTGTTTTGGCAGAGTACTTTATATATTCTGGATACAAATACTTAGATATGTGATTTGTAACTTTTTTTTGTTTTTTGTTGTTTTGTTTTTTGTTTTTTTTTTTGTAAATATTTTATACCACTATGTAGCTTACCTTTTCATTCTCTTAGCAGTGAGATTTACAGAACAAATCTTTTTAGTTTAGATGAAATTTAACTCACCTATGCCTATACGTATGTATTAAAATGAAATATTATTTAGACATTAAAAAGAAGGCCACCCTGCAATTGTGGCCACATGGATGAAACTAGAAACATTAAGTGCAATAAGCCAGAGAAAGACAAATACTACATGGTATCACATATATGCAGAACCTAAAAATCATTGGAACTCATAGAAACAATAGAATGGTGGTTACCAGGGATTGGAGGATGAGAAACAGGAAGTTGTGTTAAAGCTATAAACTTTCAGTTCCACAATAAATAAGTTCTGAGGTTCTAATGTAGAGCATGGTAACTATAATTCATACTATATTGTATACTTCAAATGTGCTAAGTGATTAGGTCTTAAGCATTCTTATTACACATACAGAAAGGGTAAGTGTACGGTGATTGTGTTAACTTGATTGTGGTAAATATCTCATGTATACATGTATCAAATCATATTGTATGCTTTAAATGTATTTGATTTTGTCACTTATACCTCAATAAAACTGGAAAAATCATAGAAAAATAATGCTGTGATCTTAATAGTAACTGCATTAACCCTATGGGTCAGTTTTGGGAAGAATTGACTTGTCACTATATTAAGTCTCCTGATCAATGCAGCCATCATGTCTCTCCATTTATTTCACTCATCACTAATTTCTTTCATAAGCCCTTTGTAGTTTTACTTCTCAAATCTTCATACATGTTTTTACTAGATTTGTACCTAGTATTTTATCTTTTTTTGAGCTATTGCAGAGTTTAAAAATTTCAGTTTCCAATCATTCATTGCTGGTATATAGAAACATGATCTTTGTTGCCAACCGTATGCTTTGTAACATTTCTACACTCATTTCTAAATTCACTTATTGATTCCATGAAGTTTTTTGGTAGAGTCTTTGGGACATTGTATGCAGATACTTATGTCATCTGAAGTAGGAATAGTTTTTATTTTTTCCTTTTTTATAAAGATTTTATTTATTCATTCATGAGACACACACAGAGAGAGAGAGAGAGAGAGAGAGAGAGAGAGGGGCAGAGGGAGAAGCAGGCTCCATGCAGGGAGCCCAACGTGGGACTCAATCCCGGGTCTCCAGGATCACACCCTGGGCTGAAGGCGGTGCTACACCACTGAGCCACCCGGGCTGCCCTATTTTCTTCCTTTATAATCAAGATGCTTTTTTCTTTTTCTAGTCTCATTGCACTAGCATCCAGAAAGATGTTGAATAGGAGTGGAGGGTGTGGATGAACTTATTGGGAAGAGCATTGAGACTTTCACCATTGAGTACAATGGTAGTTTGGGTTTTTTAGATGTCCTTTTTCAGAGTAAGAAAGTTCCCTTCAATTACTAGTTTGCTCTTTTTTGTTTTGTTTTGTTTTTTTTAAATCATGAATGGACACTGAATTTCATCAAATGCTTTTTCTGCATCCATCGATATGATGATATGGAATTTTCTCTTTAGTTTATTAAGTTGATAGATTATATTGATTGATTTTTCAAAATATTGAACCAGCTTTATATTCTTGGGATTAATTTCTATACTCTCATTTTATAGTCTTGTTATAGTTGAACTTTACTATGGGAGTGCATTACTTCCATAGAAGCTGATAAAACTTAGATTTTAAAGAAAAACACATACCTGATTCCATTTTCTCCTTTTTCTGGCTTCTGGTTAAGGCCATCCTTTACCTGAGAAAGAAAGTATTTTCAAATCTAATCCACTAGAATAAATTTAGATTACCATTTTAGCCTTCGAGAAGGAGAATAATGTTGACATTTATCCTAGGAATCAAGGGCATATGATTACATTTGCAGGGCTCCATCCTTCACCCAGGTTTTTCCTTGAGGTTGACATGAGCCTCAACAATTTTTGATGATTGCTTTCTAGTGGTTCCACAGAATACTACTGTCTAAGAATTTAGAATGAGTAACTCAAGAGTGCCCTAATAAAACACATGACCAAGAAATCTTAATTCCATATTGCAGTTTTATAGAAGGTCAACTTACAGAATACTCACAACTCCTCCTCTTAGGTCAGCCACACCTTCATAGTTTCTTAATATGATGAATGGTATATCTAGATGCTGATATTTTGTCATGAAGTATTTTGCATGTGTTTTTATTGCTTTTACCTAATATATTTATTATATTTTTTCAAAGACTGTTTTAAATTTCCAATTACTCAGTGCAAATTTTTTAACCAACACAATTATAGATGTATTTAAAATTTTATCTCAAAAAGTTGCTAAGAATGCACATATGTATTTGTGTGACTTGTGTATACTCATACATACCCCATCCCACGCCCAACAGTTCTTCTTCTTCTTTTTTTTTTTTTTTTTTTAGGGTGAAGGTGAAGGGCAGAGAAAGAATTTTAAGCATGCTGCATGCCCAGCACAGAGCCTGAGGTGGGGCTCAATCTCATCACCCTGAGATCAGTACTTGAGCTGAAATCAAGAGTCAGATGCTTTAATTGACTGAGCCACCCAGGTATCCCCTAAGCATTTAAAATATTTTTTAAAAAATAATATTAACCATTCCTATCCTCCAGTCAAAGTTTTATTGAGAGTCAAATGACTCGTATCCTTGAAGAAGGAAGAGCTTGAAGATTATCTTATGTAATACCACATGGAGTAAAACAAAGTCACACCCCTAAGAGGCTGTGTCTCTAACACCACAATTAGTAAAGAATCAGCTGTAGGTGTCCAACTACTTACCACTCGGTAATTATTGGGGGCCCATACTAGAAGGGTATGGCGATGGCCCTGCTCAAAGTTATAAGTCACTGGAATGACTGGTGATCCAGTGGAAGAAATGTTTATACTTGTCAGTTTGTCTACATCAAAAGTCATAAATCCATCTGACTGTAATGAGAGAAAAGGAGTTATAGTTAATACCCTGGATTCTTGTTCTGCACTGTGTAACTAAACATTATCATGGCATATAATTTGACACCCTCAGTTCACATTCATACACACCAAAAAATGCCTTGTGGGAGTGACATTGGTTTGTCTTGGCCCCCCACTCACCCTTACAGATTCTGTCATGAAGTTGTTTAGTGTTATACAAGAATTATACTTTTCGCATAGCATTTTACTTTTCATTTTGTTTTATGAAAATAAACATTCTGGAAATAATTTCTGCCACTGGGCAAAGTATAGCACTAGGGATGAAGTAATAACCCTGAGGAAAATCAGTACTGGGCTGCTCCAAGTACCAGTCAGATTTTCTTTTTTCTTCAAGGTCATCAGTTTGGTAAGATCTAAGGGAGTAGTTCTTAACCGTGGCTGAACAGGAATGAGACCAATTAAAGCAAAATCTCTGAGGTATCAGAATTATCAGAGCTCTCCAGGTGATTCTAATGTGGACTCAAGTTTGGGAGCCTCTAGTTCAGACCAGTGGCCATCCAGATTAGGGTTTTGCAACCTCAGCACTGCTGACATTTGTGGCCAGATAAGTCTTTGTGATGGGACCATGTGTCAGCAACCCTGGCTTCCTACATATGAAATGCCAATTGCATGCTCTGAGTAGTGACAATGAAAAATGTCTCTAGAAATTGCCAGATGTCCCTAAGGGGACAAAATAGCCCCTGGTAGAGAACCACTGACAGATCCTTGTTGTTTAAAGTGTGGTTCCACTCACCAACAGTGGCAACTGTCACCTGAGAGAGAGCATGTTAAAAAAGCAGAATTTCAGACCTTCTAATTCAGAATCTGCATTTTACAAGCTCCCCCAGTGATTCACATGCATATTAAAGTTTGAGGCGCACTGGTCTAGAGTGATGCCAAAATGAGACTAAGATACTAAGACATTTCAGTTCTAGGCTTGTTGTAGGAATTATATAAAGATTAAGTAGATCAGTTTCTCCAAATCCTAATATGACTCAGGTCAGAAGATAAAAAAAGGAAAGTTGCATTTCCTTCTACTTACTTGACTCATTTGGCCAACTGTCACCACCGTTCCAGGAAAAGATACATTCATGGCACCATTTCCTATATTCAGTACTTTGATTTGGACTTCATTTTGTTTGGGGAAGACTGGAAGAGTTTTCTGAGCAAAATAAAAGAAAATTGGCGGTGATGCCTTCTATGCATACTGAAGATAAGCTTGGCCCTGGCACTGCAATGCCACCATCCCAGCCCTCCAGCCATGGAAAGCTGCCCTGGCTGAGATGCCAATTCCCTGCCCCCCACCCCCCACCCAGAACCTCCATCACTTGCCTCATGGCACCCATAGGAAATGATGTTGGCACAGAACATGGAATCACAAAGTAGTCACAAAAAGGCTGCTCCTGCTCTTAACACCTCCAGGACAAAGGATGCTTGGTTATGAAACCTCCTATCTGAGGGAGTCAGAGTAAACACAACCCAAACCAAGTTGGTCTTGAGGCACATGAGATCTGCTCTCCTGCGAGGCCAGCATCATCTCCTGTAACTCTGGGAGCCTAGAGCACAGCCCTGACTGGTGCCCTAAACATCCTTTCACAACTGCTCTGTGCCTCTTGCCTCCACACGGTTTCTTCAGGGTTTCTGCCTTTTTTTCTAGTGTTCTCTCTCATATCCCAGTGTCCCTGAAGCAATCCATTCTATTTTATTCTAGAAGTCTGTCCTAGTTCCACAATTCATTTTGCACAAAGCTAGCTATGTTCAGGAGCAAGTGGCTATACTCATATTCACAGGAGCACTATTCACAGTAGGCAAAACATGAAAGCAACCCAAATGTCCACTTACAGATGGACAAACAAAATGTGGTTCATCCAACAGCAGACTATGGTTCCACTTTAAAAAAGGAGATTTTCTGACACCTGCTACAACACAGATGAACCTCGAGGACATTACACTTGGTGAAATAAGCCAATCACAAAGGACCGATACTGTACGAATCCACTTACATGAGGTACTTGGAGTAGACAAACCCATAGACACAGAAAGTAGAAGGGTGATAGCCAGGAGCTGCGGGGAGGGGAAATGGGGAGCTGTTTTCCAAGGGCCACTGAGTTTCAGTTTTGCAAGATGAAAAGTGTTCTGGAGATGGGTTACGCAACAACGTGAACGTATTTAACACTACTGAAAGGCACGCTTGGAAATGTGTAGGATGGTAACTTTTTGTTATGTTTATTTTATCACAATTGAACATTTAAAAAGAGAAATTAAGAAAGAAAGAGAAGGAGGGAGGGAGAGCTAAAGACAGAAACAGAGAAAGAGAAAGAGAAAGACACACACAGAGACAGGAGGAGGGGAGAGGGACGGGAGGACGGTGCTTTCTTACACACGACAAGCACCCACCCGTCCCTAGCCTGGCCTCAGACTGAGGGCGCTAGGAGTCCAGGGTGGGGGTGCCACTGTGGGTCCCGGCATCTACAAGGACTGGCCTGGGAACCGACATCACTAGAAACATTAGGCTACAAAGGCATCTTCCCAAAGACAACTGACACATTTTCCAAGTGCTGCTTGTTTGTGACTGATGGACTTCTCACCAGGCTTCCCAGGAGTTCAGATGGGAAAGAGCAAGTTCTATGAACTCCCGCTCCCATTGTAAAAGCGGGGTCAACAGAAACTCCCCGTGTGACTGCCATCCACCTCCCCGCTGCTTGCACCCACCCGCTGGCCCCCTCCTCCAGGCCGCCCTCTTCCTGGTGATGAGCACCCACAGTGCGTGCTGCCTGATAGGGACCACCTTGCCCCTGTGGCACATCCACGTCGGCCCTGGCGCCCACAGACTGTGGGCAGACACCACAGCCTCCCCGCAGTCCTGGAAAAAGAAGACTTCTCTGGATGTTCCACCCGACCCACAGGAAAGGCCACTGGGGATCCAGAGGACAACTCACATCAATTTCCAGCTGAACAATCGCCGCCATCACGAAGGCCATGGAAGCCAGGAACATTCCAACTGTCATCCTCTTCAAGGAGCTGGGAGACAAGTTGAAGAGTGGCTTTCAGCCAGCTTCACACAAGCGAGCTAATGATAACACTCCCCGCCCACCATCTGCCCAAATAAAACTAACTTCTCTACAAAAACACCCATTGAAAAGGTCTCGCTCTCTTATTTATCATTAAGACTAAGAAGGATAAAAGTAATGCAGCTTCTTATCTGCATTTTTAAAAAAGATTTTATTTATTTATTCATGACAGACACAGAGAGAGGGAGAGAGAGGCAGAGACACAGACAGAGGGAGAAGCAGGCTCCATGCAGGGAGCCCAATGTGGGACTCGATCCTGGGATTCCGGGATCATGCTCTGGGCCAAAGGCAGACACTCAACTGCTGAGCCACCCAGGGATCCCTCTTATCTGCATTTTTATATTTAATTTCTAGAAACTATAGCTCCGGTGATACACTGGATGATAGTTAATGTTTCTATCATCTACATATATGAAAAGCTTTAATTAGAAGCTTTTCAGGTTGCCATTAATAGTACTTTTATTTGAAGGGAAAATTTCCAGAAACATCAGCGCATAGGCTTCTAATTCAAAAATAATTCTTTTAAAACCCCATCACATAGGTGGTGTGGTGGGAGGGAAGATATTCTTTCCATTGAGGCACCAAAAGCTGTAGGGAATGCAGTGTTAGCAAAGCCCTAGGACTCAGAGAGCCTCACCCCAACCCCAACCCAAACCTGCCAGTCACCTACGTGAAATTGAAGCCACATTTTGCAATCAGAGGGTACACCACGGCATCCATGATGGGGACCATGACAACGATTAAGATGGCATTCACAGTCTACGGGTGAAGTGGAAATGAACCATTAGCTCTTGTCTCAAAGGTGCCTTTGAACTCAGAAAGCAACTTAAGTATTTGTTCCTACCTGCATCTGATCTGGCTGAACTTCAAGAAGTCCCTAAAAAGAGAGGGGGAAGTGTCACTGATAAGTTCCCATAGATGATCAGCTGGAGGAATGTCATGACAGGGAAGGGGAAAGGGGGCCAGGGGATTAGAGCAAAGGAATAGTGACCAGGGAGGTGAAGAAGCTTGATATCCCCAAACTTACAATTTTCCCACTCATAGCTGTTGCTTGCAGTGTCCACCTGGAGCCCTTAAAAACAAATACGTTTGCTGTGTCATTTGGGAATGTGAGTTTTAAACATTTTGCAAGACAGGGTTGAGTCTTTTCCAGATCAGGAATGAAGTCTGAAATGTTCTGGGATTTAAATGTTTTTTCAACATCCCAAGTTATCTCCCAGCTCCACTGTAATACCGGGTAAAACCAAACAACTTGCATTTCTGCTGTACAAATCAACACAACATATAGTTCTCCCACCCCAAGAGAAGAACCTACAGAGCACCACTCTGAGACACAGCTATCCTAGGAAGGACAAAGATGCGTGTGTGAGGCCTGTTGGAATGCATGGCAAGGAAATATATAGTCAGGAAATATATCACTGTTTGAATTCTTTTTTTTCTTTAAATCTCTGCACTCAACCTGGGGCTCACACTTATGACCCCAAGATCAAGAGCCACATGCTCTACCTACTGAGCCAGCCAGGATCCCCACAGGATCCCTTCCAGAAGGGTTATGGAATCCCCCTAGCCACAACAGCTAAAACGTGATGAGTGTATTTCTGGTGCAAGTCTGATTCCAAGAGCTGGTTCCTATTCAACATGCAAAACTGTGTTCCTGTGCTTAAGATGCTAATCTAAATCCCGTACTTACAAATAAAGAGATTAATGTGTTCACTCAATTTTTTTCTAAGAGATGTTTTGCCCTTATAATAATCCTGCCTACACAATAAAACCATCTGCCATTTGTAAATTTTTTTAAAGCTCCAGTTTCTAAAAGAAACAATATCTTATTACTTTGACTGCTGAGTATCATGCATTGAGTTGTTTAACTCAAATCTGAAAAATTCCTACAGTGGTGGGAGCAAGAGCAGGGCGACAAGGCAGCAGTCTGGGTTCTACTTCCTTGCTCTGGTCAGAATGACTTGAGCAGTCATTTTACACCCCTGGACGGTGCTTCTAGTTTAAGCATTCCATTTTAGAGTGAGAGGTATCAAGCGCCTCTCAGCTTCAATATTCTGTGGATCCCATAAAAGGCAATATTATATATCCTCTGAGCATACTGTATCAGAAAAACTCTTTATTCTCAGATTGACTGGTAGGAGTCCTAGATAATAATAATTAAAACAAGATTTTATTTATTTACTTGAAAGAGGGAGAGAGTGAGTGAGAGAGCATAAGTAGGGGAAAGGGGCAAAAGGAGAGGGCAAAGGAGGAGCCAGGAGCCCAAAGCAGGGCTTGATCCCAGGACCCTGAGATCATGACCTGAGCTAAAGGCAGATGCTTAACCAACTGAGCCACCCAGATGCCCCTGATAAGAGTCCTAGATACTTCGATCAAATCTTTCCAAAGTCTCCTTTACTTACCCACACCTAATTTTCCTCATTGTTTTGCAACAGAAATGTGGATAGAACCATCTAGAGTCTTTTTTTTTTTTTTTTAAGAAATTCAGTGTGGGGTGCCTGGATGGCTCAGTGGGTTAAGTGTCTGATTCATGATTTGGGCTCAGGTCATGATCTCATGGGATAGGATCTCATGTGATGATCTCGGGTCATGGGATGGAGTCCCAGGACAGCTCTGTGCTCAGCAGGGAGTCTGCTTACAATTCTCTTTCTCCCTCTCCCCATCCTCCAACTTCTGCATGTGTGCACTCTTCTCCCTTTCTCTCAAATCTTTTTTTTAAAGATTATTTATTTATTTATTCATGAGAGACACAGAGAGGGAGAGAGAAGCAGGCTCCATGCAGGGAGCCCGATGTGGGACTCGATCCTGGGTCTCCAAGATCATACCCTGGGCGGAAGGCAAGCGCTAAACCGCTGAGCCACTGAGGCTGCCCTCTCAAATCTTTTTTAAAAAGGAAATTCACTGTGATATAACACTTAGTAAATAAACAGAGAAAAAAGAAACCAGTGGAGAATGTTTTTAGGAGCTAAATACTAGGTACCACCCCTTCATGGTAGTGCCATAGAATATCTGTTAAAGACAGAAATTTGTATAGAAACATAGCTTCACACTACCTGCTGGTCAAACAGGGCCCAGAACATTGGGAGTGGGATGTACAAGAACATCACCTTTGTGACCATCTTAATTTGAGAGATGAGCCGCTCCTGTGGATAAAATAGGAGAAGGACAAATCAGCCACAACCTGGGTCACTCATAGCTATCAGCAATGCTGTTTTTGTGTAGACATACTTGCACCCACAACCAAGCTGGGAGATGACTAATTGTTCCAAAGAATCTTACCCCAGATTTCTTTGGAAAACTCAAAATTTCAGCCATTCAAAATGCGTAGGAGGCATTTTACTAGAGTTCAAATGTACTTCTAGTAAGTGTAAACCCCACCACCAACCAGCTCTTCTGTTTTCAAATTAGTTATGTGATCACAACCACATATAATTAATGGCAGATTATGCCAAACAAAAGACTATGAAAAGATAATATGGTTTCTAGATAAATTCTACCCATTGTTTATCAAGTTCTTCTCAATATTAAAAAATACTCTTGCATAGTCTTGGTTAAAACACTAATTGAATTTATAAGGATGCAACCAATAATTTTGTCCATGTAGCTGGAGTCCTACAGCTTAATTTTGACCATGGATGCTCTCCTTCTGGAGGAAGACCCCGGGACCACTGCAGGGATAATGACCCACTTACATCGTATTTCTCTTTAGCCCAGTCCAGCCAGTGCTCCCTCTTGGGAAACTGCTTACTCCGGTGCCTAAACCTATTTTTGAGGGCAAACTGAAGGAAAGAAGAAAAATCAAATTTCAAAACAGAACCGACCACTTTCTCAGGGAAATACATTTCAGGAAAACTGTCTTTAAAGGAAAACTAAGAGAAGATGGGTACAAAATTGTATATACTAGTATAATGATGATGCTAAGAGGCATAACCTGCATTTATTTCTAATCTCTAATGATGAGCCTTGGAGTGGGGTAAACAAAGTCATACCGTTACTACTTTACTCTCCAGGCCCTCTGGAGAGGAGTGTTCAATGGAAATATAATGTGTGCCATTTGTGATTTAAGTTTTTTGGTAGCCATATTAAACGTAATAGGGATAGACCTGAAACTGGTATAACATGGGTACATTAACTATACCAGAATTAGGATCATCTGGGTGGCTCAGTCAGTTAAGCGTTTGCCTTTGGCTCAAGTCGTGATCCCAGGGTCCTGGGACGGAGCCCCTCATCGGGCTCCCTGCTCAGCGGGGAGCCTGCTTCTCCCTCTTCCTCCTCTCCCTCCGCCCCTCTCCCTGCTCGTGCTCCCTCTCTCTTGCTTTTTCTCTCTCTCTCTCAAATAAATAAAATCTTAAAAAAGAAAACCAGAATTAAAATAAAAATATACATAAGTAAAAAAAAGTAACAGGGAAATAGGTGAAATTAATTTTAAGTATGTTATTTAACTCCATAAGCCCCAAATATGATCTTAATATGTAATAAATTAACATTAAATGTAAATCAGTAATTAAATAATTATGTAAAGTTATTAATAATATTAAATGTTAAAATTGATGCGAATTCTCCATTCTTTTTTCATGCCAGGTCTTCAAAATCCAGGGTATATTTTACACTTTTACACTTTTACAATTTGGATGCTCAATTTTTATCAGAAATATTTGATTTGCGTTTCCTTCTTATAAAACTTAAGTTTGGAAAAGTAAATTGACATACCTAAGTTGTCCCAAAGGTACTTAAAAGTTTTCCACTCACTGAGCTGAGTACCAGTTTTAAAATTTAAGAGAACCCACTATACAGAAACACGTTCATAAGAAGTTACGTGACTTAAATTAATTTGAATGTAATCCATCCAATTTAAAATTTTGTTCCCAGTTGCCTTTGCCACATTTCAAATGTTTGACAGTCGCGTGTGGCTAGTGGCTACCATGCTGCATGGTGCATGTTCACTGGAAGTGCGGTGACATTGCAGCAAGAGAAGGCGATGGTACTGGTGGCCTGGGGACACACGTGTGACTACAAGGCAGAGATTCAAAAGTAAGGACCAATTTTAGGATACCAAATAGTCCCGTTCTTGAGCCTCTTAATAGCTTCATGTCATTCTTTTGGAGTTTAAACTAAGTTGTCAAGTGCTTGTTAAGGAAGGTCTTGGTTTGAAAAAAAAAAAAAAAAAAGGAAGGTCTTGGAGAGAGAATTGGTAAGCTCCCCTTTTAGCTTAGAAAAAAATATTCATAGTGGGAATTGATCTCATTTTAGGGGACAGTACAGAAGGAGGGAAGTTTTTTTTTGTTTTTTGTTTTTGTTTTTTTTTAGGAGGGAAGTTTTTTGACCACGAGGAAGTGTTTATTTCACAAAGTGAAGTACACATGTATAATTTAATGCAATAAAGCCAAGTAAAGGGAAAGTAAAGGACTAAAATTGTTTTAAGGCTGTCTTTTCATCCACACATGTGGTTTTTAAAAAATAAATAAGTGACACATTTCCCCCAATTATGCAATATCTACATCCGTTTAAAAAATGGGGGCTTTATAGGGCAGAAGGTTATTTGATTCCTTTTTTGAAAGATTCCCTACAATCAACATTTATTTCCTGCCTTTAAATATGCCTGCATGCACATATAGCATGTAGATTCATAGGGAAGAGACCACATCCTGCATGCTGCTGTCACCAAATAGTCTTTGAAAACCAGGCTTCCAATGGCTGCAGAGCACGGCCGGATGTACTATAAGTCAAGCACCATTCTTCTGTTTCCAGAAACTTGGTGGTGTTGTGAATTCTTGCTGCTATAAATACGCTTGATAATCTTCATATGTGAATCTCTGTTCATTTTGCATGTTCATTTTATTTATTTAAAAATTTTATTTATTTGAGAGAAAGAGAGATCATGAGCAAGGGGAAAGGGCAGAGGGAGAAGCAGACTCCCCACTGAGCAGGAAGCCCAATGTGGGGCTCGATCCCAGGACCCTGGATCATGACCTGAGCCGAAGGCAGATGCTTAACCGACTGAGCCACTCAGGTGCCCCTTGCATGTTCATTTTTTAAACTATTATTTTCTTAGCCTTAATTCCTGAAATTTTCATGGCTGACACTTTCCACACTTCGGACCCTTGACAGGGTACTGAACCACGTCTCTCCCCTTCTGCTTCATGGCCTCCTGACCAACATCAGCCATGGACTGCTGGTCAGATAGCTTTAAAGTTGCTCTGCTTTGCCTTTCTTTGACTGCTGATCTAATGAACAGTTCAAGAGCCCTTTCTATCCCTCCCTGCTCAAGTTCTGTTTGTGTTCCTTTCCATCTGGTGAGTTTTACAAGAAACTGCAGTTTCCTGAAACAGCTAAGAACACTAATAAAGACATTGAAAGAAAAGTCAACGCTCCATTGCATTTTACTTTAAAGGAGGTAGAGGGTTCTAGGATGACTCAATGGCATGGAGAGAGGGAGCTACCAAAATACTTACACCGATGCACTTGACAACTTTACCCATGACATTACCCTGGGGCTGAAACTTCTTGTACATTCCACTGCCAATGACAAATACAACTGGGAAGGCAAAAGAAGATGCGTTAACAAGGCGTTTGACAGAAACACCTGTGACCTAGAAGATGTGATTTTATTTGAGTTATCAGCTTGTTTTGGAAACACTGAGATTACCCACATAATGGGCTTGCTGACCTATCTCCCCATGCAGAAAGTGCTTTTGATCCTAACGATCACTGGAGCTTCTGAGCGATGTTACAGATGTTACACTCGTGGTCTCGTATACAAACACTGAAGCCTATTACTACTCCCCACACCTCGGGGCAGCTCACAGACACTCAGTGAAGCTATCTACCCACACAGTCTACCCTCAGTAAAGGGAGACAAAGGGATAGGTGCTTTTGCATAATGGATCAGTGCATAATTCCATAAAGACAGAAATCATGGCTTTGATTTCCTGGTGGCAATGGCAGAAAAGTTTCTTCTTTCTTTATAAATATTCAGAAAAAAAAGGAACTAATTTGTTAAAGCTTTTTCCTAATCATATGTGGTTAAATTCATGGTACAGAAACACAGTTGGGGTTATTTGCCTCTGCAGCTACAGTTTTATAAAAGTAAAAGCATTTCAGGGGCGCCTGGGGGCTCAGTCTGTTAAATGTCCGACTCTTGATTTCAGCTCAGGTCATGATCTCAGGGTCATGAGATGGAGCCCTACATCGAGTTCTGAGCCCAGTGCTGAGTATGCTTGTCCTTCTCCCTTCTCTCCCTCCATCTCTCTAAAACAAATAAAATCTTAAAAAAAAAAAAAAGCATTTTACAATGAGACAATTCTTCCATGGATCTTCTTAGAGAAGGTTTTTGTTTTTTCTTTTTAACAGAGAGAGTAAGAGGGGATCCCTGGGTGGCTCAGCAGTTCAGCGCCTGCCTTTGGCCCAGGGTGTGATCCTGGAGGCCCAGGACCGAGTCCCACGTCGGGCTCCCGGCATGGAACCTGCTTCTCCTTCTGCCTGTGTCTCTGCTTCTCTCTCTCTCTATGTCTATCATGAATAAATAAATAAAATCTTTTTTTAAAAAAGAGAGAGAGTAAGAGCTGGAGGGGGGAGGGGCAGAGGGAGAGATAGAATCTTGACCAGGCTCCATGCTGGGCAGGCTCCAATTTGAGGCTCAATCTCACAGCTCTGAGATCATGACCTGAGCCAAAATCAAGGGTCAGATGCTAAACTGACCAACCACTCAGGTACAACTAGAAAAGACATATTGTAAAAATAGCTTAGAAAAATGCATTCCTGCAGGAGACCCTGAAAACACAATACTTATACTAGGATTTCTGATTATCTACTAGCACAATTTAATCATTTAAAAGCACTGATGGACGGGCAGCCCGGGTGGCTCTGTGGTTTAGCGCTGCCTTCAGCCCAGGGCCTGATCCTGGAGAACCAGGATCGAGTCCCGCATCAGGCTCCCTGCATGGAGCCTGCTTCTGCCTCTGCCTCTGTCTCTGCCTCTCTCTCTCTGTCTCTCACGAATAATTTTTTTAAAAAATCTAAAAAAAAAATTTAAAAGCACTGATGGACTGATGGATTGATGGAGTGCTGCTTGTTTTCCTCATTTTGAGGGCCTGAGATTTTGATAAGTGCCAACTCAAGCATAACTCCAAGTATGTGCCTGTTTTATAGCTGAAGAAAGAGAAGTTCATTTGTACCCTCACCTAATGTCTCTTCCTCAATCCAGAAGTGGAAGGCAAAGATGCCCTATAGATTGAGTCTATTCTTCTTTGCCAACTAATATTTTAATCTTTAAGCTTCTGATTAACTTAAGCCTAATTCAAGCACAAGATTGTTGCCAATAGAAACTTCTAGAAACAGTGTTGATGCATAGGATTTGGCCTGTTCTCAATTCCTCCATAAGAAAAAAGCATAATCTTAGTTTGTTTATTTATTTATTTATTTATTTGAAGAGCACATGAGTGTGGGGCAGGGGTAAGGGAGGAGGCGTAGAGGGAGAGAGAAAATCTCAAGCAGACTCCCCACTGAGCACAGAGCCCCACACGGGACTTGATCTCAGCACCCTGAGATCATGACCTGAGCCGAAGGCAGATGCTTAACCAACTGAGCCTCCTGGGCACCCCTCTAATAGGAACATTTGAAGATGATACATTATGGAAATCTAGATACTCATTGGTTGGAAGTATTTGAACGGCAACTGGCCCCGGTCGCCATGTGTTCTGGCAAGCTAGAGATGAGCACATATGAGTAAGCACAAAAGCTTCTGGCCATGGGGTCACCTTGTCTAACAGATCCTGTCACTTTCATCTTAGTCTCCTAAATAGTATCAAACTTTCAATGTCCAGCTCAATAGATCTTGTTTCCTGTAAACCCTTTTTTCACCTTCTTTCCTCTGAAGCAATATACCAACTCTGATTCTCAGAGCATGGGAATTATTATTACAACTTATTCCATGAGATTTTAAAAATTGGTTGTAATAATGTGAGGGTTTCACCTGATCATAGGATTATATTAATTCAACTGATTTCTACTTACTCAGAGATACGGCCATGAGAGCAGCAGGAACCCCAAATGCCAGTGGGTAACAAGCTTTCTGACTGTAAATTCCACATTCGTGAACTGAAGAGAAATTACAAGATTAAAATTCATTATGGTGTTGGTAATGCTTAGATACTTATCATTTTTAAAAATCCCCAACTGGTTATTACATATTGTTTTCACTTAATGTTCTAGACTTATCCATGTGCCTTAGTGATTTCATTGCCAGCTGAGTCAAGCAGCTTCATAGTAGAAAGAGCAGGTAATGAACACAGTTTCTAATCTTAGTTCCTAAATAGGTGTCTGTTACTAGACAAGCCAAAATCAGTGGGAACCCTTCTGTGGATTTTCTTAGTTAGGCAGATGACCTAACTAATGACCTGGATACAATAACTTAAGATCAGGGACTCAGTAAATAAAATCAAAAGTACCCTTGGATATCAACATTGTGTGCTCCATTCCTGAATTCATGGTAATTATTTTTTTAAGGTTTTATTTATTTATTCATGAGAGACACAGAGAGAGAGAGGCAGAGACAGAGGCAGAGGGAGAAGTAGGCTCCCTGCGGGGAGCCCAAGGTGGGGATTCGATCCCAGGACCCCGGGATCACACCCTGCAACGAAGGCAGACAGATGCTCAACCACTGAGCCATCCAGGCTTCCCAAATTCATGCTAATTAGAAAGCAATTAGATGGTCCAGGGAAGGGGTCAATAAACCAGATAGTAAATATTTTAGGCTTTGTGGATGATTCAGTCTCTGTCCCAACTACCCAACCCTGATTTTGTAAGATGAAAGCAACCATAGACAACACACAAATGGATGGTCTTGTTCAGATTTCTGGATTTGGCCTATTGGCCATAGTTTACTAACCCCTGACTGCAGATCTATTCTAGCTCTGAAATCCTAGGATTGGTAAAAAAGAAAACTTCAGATTTTGGAAGGAGCAATAGATTATTGGAAATTGTTCAATGGAATGGAGGCTCCAAGAATAATATGATCTGAAAGGGGCTTGACTTGGTCTTTGAATAGCTATTTCATAGTTCTGTAGAGAAAGAAGTTAATTTGTAGAAAGTTGATAGTTATGCAAATGTTTCTCATTCAAAGCTGTACAAATGATTCCAGTTCATGGAATGCAAAAGGACTCTTCCCTCTGTGAAGAATGTCAATCTCTATCAGTCAAATCTTTAATTTAACTGATTATGGCTGTATTCCAGTTTCCTCATCATTAATAAGTCATGTAAAATCATGGTACATGCTCACTTCATATTTGTGTGAGAGCCACAATTTTGCCTTTAAAATTGTCCTTTTTAACACATTTTGCAATTCAAACTTGCATAGTACATATTCTAGTAGAAATAGAGGCACGGGGAGGGGAGGGAAAAGAATGAAGGCTATTAAATGTTTATATGAAACAAGTTGGAATGGGGTTTAAGTGTCATCTTCACGCTACTATTCCATGCAGAAATACATAAATCCCCACAAAATATTTTCTTTCATCATTTAATCTACTTTGCAGCGTGACCGCCCTGGTGCTGGTTGGTCTAATCTGTCTTGGAATATTCCCTTCTACGTGGGAAACTCACAAACTCTCAGTGAAGTGTCAGTGAACACAAAAATCTGCAAGCTGTTGATAGCTGCTGTCTCATTTTCTTTCCTGGGCGGTTCTTTTAGAAACAGCTGAGAGGAGAGGAATGCAAAGGGTAAAGCCTCGCCCATTCCTAACTCCCTGAACATCACTGGGGAGCAAAGCTTGAAAGCAAAAATGTCAACTAGGACCTATCCAGATGTGGTTTCCAAATAGCACCTCTTGTCTTATCCTTTACCGTGAATGAAGACTTTGCATTAACAATAAATTTAGAGAAATCCATTGCTATGCTGAGAGTGTTTTCGATTCTTCAGGGGTCTTTGGGATAAGGGTGGGGGGGAGGGTCAAAAAAGATTAGAAAAGACAAGAAGCTCATCTTCTGGATTTCCAAGTATGTAACATGTATCCAACAACGGAAATATAGCAGGACAAAATGAACATGCAAACAAAACAAGGACTTAAACTTTCCATCTGAATTTCTCTCCATAATTAAAAAGAGGAAAACAAAAATCCCCTTCAGATATGTTTTACCTCTGAGCATGGGAGTGACAATAGTGGAAATCAAGCTTCCAGCATTAATGGCCAAATAGAAGATGGAAAAGAATCTGTTTCTTTGTTTTTCCTGTAATAAAAAGGAAGAAGTTTACAATATGACTTCGGTTATGCATTCACCTGATAAAATGTAGCTGATGATCTGCTTTCACTTCTAACTTAACCAAAAGGTCAGTCAGTGTCCTACTTTCAAATGTCCTTGAAAAGAATCAAATGGAGAATAGACTTTGTGTCTGTGGAACGTGATTCCTGGTTGTTTACAGTTCATTTATGTAGTTTCTGTGAAGGTACATGATCTTACCTGGCCCTCTTCAAACTGGTCTCCACCAAATGCAGACACACAGGGCTTTATTCCTCCAGTTCCCAGAGCTATCAGGGCCAGGCCAATCATGGACAGTGCCCTAGGGAAAGGAGAGGGGTTATTGCAGTAATGTGAGATTCTTTTTTTTTTTTTTTAAAGTAGGCTCCATGCCTAGTGTAGAGCCTAACGTGGGGCTCGAATTCACAACCCTGAGAGGGAGACTTGAGCTGGGATCAAGAGTCAGATGCTTAACTGCCTGAGCCACCCAGGGGTCCCAGAAATGCAAGATTCTTAAAAGCAGAAGCCTCTCTCTCCCCTAATTTCCCTCAGAGTACTAGGCACAGTGGTTCTTTTTGGGTTCTTGGCTCCAATTTCCAGTGTAGGGAGGTAATTCCCCCTACCAACAACAAGCAATTTTCAGACCCCAGCTGGGTGTCCCACAATTCAACTCAATTCCGACACTATTTACCCAGAGATAGCATCAGATCCCACAAATTAAATGCTCACTCCTGTATGACTGCCCCCTCCCCACCACTTCAGGCACCAGACACAAGCCTAGGTTGTCACCTGTGCTTCTGACTAACTACAGATTGAAGTTTCCAAAGACCCTCTCCTGAACTTCAGATGCCACTTACAAGTCCAGGTTGTTATGTTGTTATGTATTTCTGACCTACTGGCTATAAATCAGTGATTCACACAACCTTTCCTCCTAGGGTCCAATTAATTTGCTGGAGCTGCTCACTTACTAGGAAATGCTTTACTTACTAGATTGCCAGTTTACCATGAAAAGATATGACTCAGGAATACCTAGGGTGCACAGGGCAAAGTAGGTGGGAAGGGGCACAGAGCTGCCATGCCCTCTCCAGGGCACCACTGCCCTGTAGCTCCACTTGCTAACCAACCTGAAAGCTCTTCCAGCCCAGTCCTTTTGGGTTTTTATGGAGGCTTCATCACATAGGAATGACTGATTATATCATTGGCCACTGGATGGATATATATATATATATTTAGATTTTATTTATTTATTCATGAGAGACACAGAGAGAGGCAGAGACGTAGGCAGAGGGAGAAGTAGGCGTTTTGCAAGGAGCCCGATGCAGGACTCCATCCTGGGACTCTGGGATCACAACCCAAGCCAAAGGCAGACGCTCAACCATTGAGTCACCCAGGCGTCCCTGGCCACTGGATATTAATTCAATGTCCAGCCCATCTTCCCCTCCCTGGAGGTCAGAGAGTGTGAATGAAAATTACATGAATTTTTTTTAAAGATTTACCTATTTACTTCAGAGAGAGAGAGAGTGTGTGTGAATGGGAGGAGGGATATATATAGAGAGAGAATCTCAAGCCTACTCCACACTGAGGGTGGAACCAATGCAGGGCTTGATCCCAGGACCCTGAGATCATGACCTGAATGGAAACCAAGAGCCAGTCTCAACCGACTGAGCCACCCAGTTGCCCCCTCACATGATTGGTTCTTTTGGAAACCAGCCCCCCCATCCTTAGGTGGGGCCTGAAATTACCTCATTTACATGGCAAGAGACACTGGAGTCCCTCTTCCTCACTTAGGGAATTCCAAGGGTTTTAGGAGCTCTGTGTCCCAAATAAGGAAGACCAATATATATTTCTTATTACAAATCGCAGTCTCACAGTAGTTACACAAGGGGCTCAATCTGTTTGAGAAGATAATTCACAGGAATGCAGTCTTGACAGCTGAATGAAACTTGAATTCATGAGCCTTCACATAATATCATTACCTACTATTTAGAAAACTTAAAGCAATAGCGAATACTGAATGAGGATTTATGTATGGAATTCTTCTAGAGCCTTATCACTTTCAGTAAAAGAATGGGTAAGTGAAATATGTAAGCATTGTTTCTGGTACAATTATAATAGAACCATAAGAGTAATTAAGAGACATTGGAAAACGCAATTTAATTGCAAAGCAGAATATCAGGTTATGTAATATGATCTTAACTTGTTTACAAAGTATAGAAGACTGGAAAGAAGTAGAACATAAGATTTATTGCTATAATGTTTACAGTGATAAAAGGGACTATTTATAATAATAGAAGGTATTAAGGGTTAGTTATTTTTATTTTTTTAAGATTTTATTCATGAGAGACACACAGAGAGAGGCAGAGACATAGGCAGAGGGAGAAGCAGGCTTCCCATGGGGAGCCTGATGCAGGACTTGATCCGATGACCCTGGGATTGCAACCTGATCTGAAGTCAGATGCTCAACCACTGACCCACCCAGGCATCCCTAGTTATTTTTATTTCATTTGTATTTTCTATAAACATTTTACCTCCTAAATTGAAAAAAAATCACTCATAGAATTTACCAGCCCTCATTTTGTTCTTTTATTAGATTTACAGTAGGTAGTATTACACATTCCAGGTTTTATAAGTTTTATTCCATAATTTGTTTGCAAATATAGCTTTAAAATGCTGAAAAATATTTTATGGAACAGATAAAATTAAGGAAGATACTGCACATAGAAAGGATGCTTTAACATATCAAGCTCATCTTCTTGGATTAACAGGCTGAAGGATCTCTTTTGTTTGCCTCTTTTTTTTTTTTTTTTAAGATTTTATTTATTTGAGAGAGAGAGTATGTGTGGGAGGGAGAGAAGAGGGCAGAGGGAGAAGCAGACTCCTCGCTGAGCAGGGAGCCTGATGTGGGATCCCAGGACTCTGGGATCATGACCTGAGTCAAAAGCAGACACTTAACTGACTGAGCCACCCAGGTGCCCCCCGTTTGCCTCTTAATAGCACTTGTGCTCAGCGCTGTCACTCCAAGCATTTTAAATGACCATAAAACACGGCCAATTGGATGTGATATTCCCTGTGCTCTTGTGAGAGTTGTAGGTATGCTAAAATATTAACTCCATGAAACAAACCAAGTAGCTAAACTTTCTTGAGTACTTCTCACTGGAGTACTTTTACACTTGCCATGTAGTAGGTGCACTACTCAGACCCAGGCACGAGTGGTAGTCTAGTCCCACACAAGATAGACTTTAGTAAAAATGGGACCTACCTGCAAAAGTTAAGAAACTTACTCAAGGTCACACAACCAGTACACAGTCAGCATTTGAACCCACTTAGCCTGGCTCCAATATCCCTGTTCTTAAATGATATTGTAAAAGAGAATCCAGAGGCACGGGGAAGGTGAGCTACCCGGGCCTCATGGCTCCTCCATGGGTAGCTGGGAATCAGACGGGGAAGTCTGAGCTGCTGACCTTGGGCATGCAGCCACTCCCTTCCACCAACCCAGGGCCCTGTGGGCACTGCAGGATTTGCTGAGAGGGACCTGGTCTAAACAGCAATCTGATTGACTGACTAACAAACCAGAAATGCAGGAATTGCAGCAACTAATTTGGATTTCAGTGATTATTTTCCCCAACTCATAAGATGGGTTTACTCATAGATTGGGGAACTGAGGCCCAAGCACAGGAAACAAAAGAAATTGTTGTAAGTTGTCTACTGGGTCAGACTGCAGTGATGGGAAATTAATCTCACAGAGGAGCATGTCAATTGTGCTTGCCATCAAGGACTCAGAACACAGGGCTGGACCAAATATTTATGAAGCCCAATTACTGAAAAATAAGCAGGAGCATGGTACAAGAAGACAACTGTAAATACAGAGTCTTGAGGAAACCTGGCACAATCAGGGACCAAAGTCCCTGGGAGCTATGTCCCTGTAGGGAAGATCAAGATCAATACCCCATTCTGTGTGCTGACCATTCCTCATGCTGAGATGTACCCGAAACAGCAAGCTATTAGGTGAGCAGTGACTCCAGAGAACTGTGGGGATGGTGACATACAAAGCCCCAACTCTTAGTCAACTAAACAATTTTAGTTGGGAGGAAAGGGCTCCTTACACTTATGGTGAAGTTCAAGGGAAAAGATGAGCCATTTGAGCACCAAGGAAACAACCAGTATGAGTGTGTTGGGGGTGGTGGTGGGGAGGGCAGCAGTTAGCGTCTACTCACACATGCACGGACAGATTGTCAGGAGTTCCATCTTTGTTAAAGTCTGTGAGGTCATTAATTGAGCTTACTGCAGTGACCGCCTGTCCAATTGTGTAGACAATGGAGAGTGACACGATTGTCCTGTGTTGAAAGGGTTAAGAGAATCCAAGTTAGTTGCATAAGAGCCGTCCACTTCCTCCTCTCCCATAGAAAGGCCTCCTGCTTCAAGATGCAAGAGCCTAGTCATCCGTGTGCTTGTTCCTCAAACTTGGGTAAAGCTGGTAACTCTTGGAAAGGTAGCCTGCTAGAGGGTTTGTCGTCCAGCCAGCGAGTGTGGGGCAATATTGGCTGGAATTGGTGGTGGGTGGGGAGCTCTGTTTCACCTTTGACCTACTTGAAAAACTCAATGTTTTCTTCTACCTAACTACTGAAGTGAGAACATCTATCATTGAACAGTGAGAGAGACTTATCTTGTGCCTGGTAACCAATATTTGGCCAGGAGTGGGCCATTGGTTATGGTTGTATTATATTGAATTCTTTTGGGATAGTCAGTGAATTTGGCCCAGAAGAGCCTCCACTTCCTTGATCATTAAGTCCTAGGACTTCTCGAAAACCATCTATTGGGTACACTCTTGGAGCTGTTCCTTAGAACTGGGTGAGTGCCCCCATGTCCTCTCTGTCCAGCGAGCAATGTGACCCTTTCAGTGATTAATGATAGACGGTACTCCTGCTACTATTTCAAGAGGAGACAAAGATGTTATCACTGTTTGAAGGAGGAAAAAGTGCTGCCTGCATTCCCACTGCTCAATGCCAGGCACTGTGTTAGACTCTGGGAATGGGATGCTCAGAGCAGAAACAGGGCCTAGCGGGCTCTCCTAAGGCTTTTTTGTGCCTTGATTCGTTGTTCCCACCATCCATCATCTCCAACCACAAAGCTTACAATTACTTTTGGTCTTATTTCTTAACAAGGACGCTGTACATACTCACTTGAACTTTCCCAGCCAGGAGTCTGCGATCAGTGCGCCGAGGATCGGCGTCAGGTAGCACAGAGCCACAAACGTGTGGTAGATGGCCGTGGACAGATTATCGTCCCATCCGATGAACCGTCTGAAGTACAGAATCAGGAGTGCTTTTCGTGGAGGGCAAGGGGAGTGGGAGGGGAGACAAAGTTAGGAGCTGTGGAAACTCAGGCTTTTGACTCAAGGGGAGGAGGGTGAAAATCGTTACCTCTCATTCCATAGTAGGAAAATCTTTCACAGAACTCATTGACCACGATGAAGAAGATGCTCAAGGGGTAACCAAAGCAACCCTGACGAAAGGAAACAGTGTAGGATTGAAACATGCTCCTTGCTGGTGCAGTGTCACAAATGAGTGCTAACAGCACGAAAAGTAGCTGGTGCATATTTAGTAACTTGTCAGTGACTGACCATCCAGAAGTCAGTCTGAAATTCTAGATTCTAGAAAAATCTAGATTCTAGAAAAATCTAGAATATTCAACATTTTTCTTCCCTTACACTCCTCCCAGAGTGACAACAATGAAATAAAGCATCTGGTTTTACTGTTCATTGGAGGACTAGACACAGCGTGTCCTAAAGACAAGAAGTGCCACACCGAGACTCGGGACTGTCCCTGCACTGAATCACATGTATGACAGGCATTTATCGAGTGAGGGAAGCACAGCTGTGAACATTCAGGAGCAGAACAGACCGAAGTTTGCAAAATGAAGCTAGGTAGAGAAGGAAAAATCCGGATACTCACATATGACTTGGACATGCCTGAAAGAAAACCAAAAGGCCACCATTAAAGTCAAGTAATTAGAATACTTCTTGCTGAGCCCACACTCAGACCCTCTGACCTTCCAGGGCAGTGAGATGTGCCGTCCAGACTGGTCCAGCCCTTTCTGGCGAGTGGGGCCTGGCATCAGATTTTCTTTCAGTTTACCCCTCAGGCAATTCTCATTGTGGTCAGAATTGAGAGTCAGAGGCTCCGAGAACGGTGCCAGAAGCATTTCCTCCTTAAAACACTCCGAAGCCTGCTCATTGCCCTCGGGACGAAATCCCAGCATCTTTGCATGCCCTTTACTATCTCACGAGGTCAGGGGGGTTGGCGAGGACTCGGTGGTGGGAACGTAAAATGCTTCCCGGTGGCTAAGGCGCGGTGAGGATTCAGCTGCCATTGCCCTTCCCGTCAGGACCTTCCTTCCAGCCCCTTCCCTGCGCTTAGAGGACCCCTGGGATTCCCTCCTGTCAGTTTGCTGAGCACACTGGGGACCCGCCCGGAGTCCTGAATGCACAAGACGATGACTCCTGTGTCAGGAATTGCCCCTGCCCCTTCCTACACCTGTCAGAAATCTTGCCGTAGCATGACTGTCACAGAGCTGCATCTGCCCCCTGTGCTCCCAGAGAGCAACGGTTCGTATGTTTGACTCCCTTCTAGGGGTATCCATCTCCCCAACCCCAGCATCTTTTCCAGTGCCTACCCCCTAGCAGGGCCTTATTGTCAGAAGAGGGAATTAGGAGAGCAAGAAGAAAGGCGAGAGGCCAAGTGAGCCAGCGCAAACCAGGGCCCTACACTCGGCCTTCTAGGTCTTAGGTGTACCCTTCAGGCCCGGTGGCCCAGCCCCAGCTCTGGTCTCCCCTGAATTTTGACGAGAGCTGACCCATACCCTGTCTCAAGTCCTAACACCTTGTGGCACAGCACCAAGGTGCTGCCCTGTAGTTACGAGTGCCTGTCACATGCTGTGCCCTTTCCATGGGGTATCATCTCCCCTCACCCCTGCCGCCGACCAGATCTTAGAATCCTTTGTTTTGGGGGACCCTTGAGTATTCCCTGCCTCTATTACAAATCAGTGACCCCACACAATGGTCCTCAAACTTCATTGTGCTTCAGAATCACCGCAGGGCTTGTGGGAGCAGGTGACCCAACCCCATGCCCACAGCTGCTGACTCTGAGGGTCTGGGGTGACCCATGGAGTCTGCACTTCTCCCGAGTCCCACAGTGATGTTCCTGCTGGTTCAGGGACCACCCCCACCCCCAACCCCCCCCACCCCAGGCTGTGATGTCCACTTGTCTGACTGATCTCCTTGAGGGGGTTTTATTGCTTCCCTGGCCCCCGAGCTTGCCCGCTGTCTGGAGCAGGAAGCAAACACAGAAGCGAGCCTGACGCCTCATATTCTCATTATGTGCAAACCCTGAGCCCCAGGCCACAACAGACAAAAATCACGACTCAGCCTGAGGAACTCTGCTCTTGGCCCAGACCCAGGTGATGGTCGAGGCCCCCACCCCCCAGCCCCTCGTGGGCCGGGGCCTCGCTTCCTGACTCTGGTCACACTGTGCTGTGGGCATTGGCACTTCCCCGGCTCAGCATGGCCCCCGGCCTCACACCGCAAGCTCTCACTCCTGCCCACTTAAGAGCAGTGGTGCTATTTTAGGCCTTGTCCTAAAGCGGGAAGGAACCTCTTCTGGCCTCTCACGGCCTCAGTCCCCACTCTTGCCATCTATAAAGTTCTGGAAAGAGATTCTTCAACACTAATAGCCTGGTTTTTTCCCCAGTTAGACTTCCCTTTGGGAAGGGGATGCTTTGAGGGTCAACGTGTGAAAGATGTGGGCACCGGGGCAGATGTGTGATGGAATCACTGGTTGCTTTCCAGCTGTGGCCGTGGGTGAGCCCAGCTTCCCTCTGGGCAGCCCACCTGTCAGAGGAAGACAGCGCTATGCCCCTTACAGGCCTGTTGTAAGAGTTGTATGTGCGAAGCCCCATCCCAGGCCTGGTGTGTGGCTCAGGGAAGACGCTGCTACCTCAGAATCCTTGGCACCTCACATAGTGCTTTTCACAAACTGGAGTCAAATGTTTGTTGAATGAACAAGTATTCAAAGGACCAGTCGTATCGTCATCAAGTCCAGTGTTCAGATCCTGGCTCTGCCCGCCAGGCTCTAGCCTCCTCCTGCCCGTGAGGCTGCCCCACCTGCATCTCATCGCTGTCTGTCTGTCTTCTCCATCCCCCCACATGGTTTAGCCTGTGGGGAGTCCTGCTAGGAGATCACAGGGTCAGGGGATTCCTTTTTGTGCCTCCTTCCCAAAATGTCACCTCAAACTGCTGTGTCCTCAAGGGACAGTCACTGCTTCTCTGAAGTAGGCCCTCCTGTCACACAACTCTCCGTCCAGACTTTGCTCACAGTTTTGTACCACCTCAGTGGTCACTGAGGCCACTCTTCTGGGCACCTGCATTGTTATGTATGGCTCCCTGCCCCCACCCCTCAGCCTTTTCTCAATTGTGTGTGCATGTGTGTGTGTGAATAACCACTCCTATTCTGAATGTGCCATCTGTGTCCAGATAGGACCGTGACTGGTACAGCCCACAAGCCAGCTTTCACTACCAGACTGGAGAATGCCAACTCTCCAGTGCAATAAAAGACCCCGTCAGGAACACATGCTTTTGAAGAACTGCACACAAACAACCTTGGCAATATTTGAGGCCCTGTTTCATTGCGGGGGTGCCCTGTCTTCTAGAGGAAACAGCAAGGCCATACGATGCTCTGCCTTTCACTTCAGATAATGGGGTCTCACCAGTGTCTCCCAAAGACCAGACAAAAGCAAGCTGAGCACTGCCTGCCCAGGGCTCAGACTCATCCTTGCTATAGGCCTTTACAGGGAAGCAGGAGGGAGGTATAAACACCCAAGTCCAGCAGAAACATCCCAGAGATTCCTTGCAATTGTTCCTTCCACATGGTTTCTCAGGATTTGGGTTTGCAAGGAAAGATTTCATCTGGCCAGCGTAGCACCTATAATTTTTTTTAAAGATTTGTTCATTCATTTTAACGAGAGAGTGAGACAGAGAAAGAGAGAGAGATAGTAGGGGGAGGTGCAGAGGGAGAGAGAATCTCAAGCAGACTCCTTGCTGAGCATAGAGCCCAGTCACAGGGCTCGATCCCATGACCCATGAGATCATGACCTGAGCTGAAACCAAGAGTCGGACATTTAATCAGCTGAGTCACCCAGGTACCCCACACCTATAATTTTTTGAAAAATACTGTTTAGCACCTATTGTTTGCCAAATCATAATGGGAACGATTTTGTTTACTTTAAACATAAACTAGGTTACAAAAAAGAGAGCTTTGATCTTATTACAACCACCACCATTCTCAGAACTATGTAATGGAAAATGAAATCTGTAAACTCACCCAGGTGAAAATCTGAGATTTAGTACCCAGTCATCACCCAGGAGGCTTGTTATTTTCTGAAAGGCGTGCATTCCAAAGAGCAACTTTTATTATTGCGGGGCAGAGGTTGCTAACCTCTTCTGTTGCAGAATTCAGAGGTATTTGGTGGATGTATATTAGTCAGCATTTCTTATCTCACATGTATTAACAGGATCACTCTATGAGAAAGCTCAGGTGCAGAAGTGGTATGTATGTTGAGCCTTACATGACTGTATCCCGACAGTAAATCTAATCAGCATATTTGAGTGGTCCACGGTTCTCGCATCATCTGTGGGTCACTTGGATATAACTACTGATAGGAGTAAATAAAGCGGCTTAGAATCAGGCATGCCAGTACCGGGTGCAGAGTCAACACTGGCTCCTATTGTTATTCTAGGCCTAGCAGTGCTTTTGTCTTTCTTTTGGTTAAAGAAATTAATAAAATAAGTGTACATTATAAGTTTCTATGATTACTGACTTGGAAGGATAGCGGGAAAAACCAAGAAAGACACTCTATTAATAATTTCCCACTCCTTAATGAAATTTCTTCATTAAGGTATTTCCTACCATTTAACAAAGCACATTCCATATTTTGAACCATTTAGGGATGGAAATTCTAACTGTAATGGTTCATTACCTAGAAATTAAGTATTCTTGGGATGCCTGGGTGACTCAGGTTGAGTGTCTGCCTTCGGCTCAGGGCATGATTCCGGAGTCCTGGGATCGAGTCCGACGTTGGGCTCCCTGCATGGAGCCTGCTTCTCCCTCTGCCTGTGTCTCTGCCTCTCTTTCTGTGTTTCTCATGAATAAATAAATAAAATCTTTTTTTAAAAAAATGGTGATGGGTGATTTTTTTTTTTTTTAAATCAGCATGGTGATGGGTGTGAAGAGTGCATTTCTAGAACTTGGACTGGGGCAGTGGGAAGGAATGAAGAATCTGCTGCTGTTTGAGCAGCTCTTACCTTTAGGCAGAAAGAAAACTGCCTCCTACCATGACCAAGAGTGAAAATGAGGGAGTGAGCTCTGTGTTGCATGATGTTTTAGGAATGATACTCCTGTGTGGCGTGGTAGGCAGAACAGTGGTCCCCACGATGTCCGTGTCCTAACCCCTGGAGCTTGTGGACATGTTACCTTCCATGGTGGGGTGGGGGGTGTTCTGCAGACTAAGTTAAAGATCATGAGATGGGGAGTTTATCCTGGATTACCTGGTGGCCCCAATGTAGTCACATGGGCCCTTAAAAGAGTCAAAGGAAGAGATGTGAAGAAGGAAATACAGGCTGGAGTGATGGTACTTTGTAGAAAGCCAGCACGAACAAAGGGATATAGCAGTCTCTAGAAGCTGGAAAAGACAAGGAACTGGATTCTCCCCTACAACCTCCAGAAGGAACACAGCCTTGCTGACACCTTGATTTTAGCTCAGTGAGACTCATGTGACTTCTGACCTCCAGAACTGTGAGATTAAAAAGTTTGTGTCATATTAAGTTGCTTAGTTTGTGGCAGTGTGTGATATCGGCGGTGATAGGACACAAACAGGATTTGCCTCAAGCTCTATAAATGAAGGTCTTTATCGCTAAATCACTCACTCTTCATATAGAACTAAGACTCAAACCTCCAGCAACTTTTATATGCCAGCAAAGTGCTCTTTTTTATAATTTTCCCTTTTAGCTACATTTTCCCATTTTCCACCTGGGAGTTCAGGAGTCCAATCCCATGCCTTTTTTTTTTTTATTTTAAGATTTTATTTATTTATTCATGAGAGACACACACACACACAGAGGCAGAGACACAGGCAGAGGGAGAAGCAGGCTCCATGCAGGGAGCCTGTTGTGGGACTTGATCCCGGGTCTCCAGGATTAGGCCCTGGGCCGAAGGCGGCGCTAAACCACTGGGCCACCGGGGCTGCCCCAATCCCATGCCTTTTAAACAGGATCTGCACTTGCTCTGCTACTTTCTGCAGGTTACTCTTCCTTAGCCAGCTGTAAAGCGAGGGTGCTGCCTTCCAGGCCCGCTACAAGGAGCGAGGCGGTCTGAAAATGGTTTCATAACAAGTTAAATTGATCAACCCTGGATTCTTTTAGGTGGGAGGGTATGAGCCTTGGGGAGCAAGAGGTTGAGCCTCCACTTGGGGACATCCTTCCTAAACACGGGGCTTTAAAGATCCAAAGTACTTAACCTCTGGACCACCAATTCCTTCACCTAGAGATGCTAACACCGTCTTTGCAAGTTGGTTAATAAGATCAAATCTACAGGAATGCAATGAAGTTTGCTATTCGCTGCATCCCATGAAGACAGCTGGGGAGTGCAGACAGATGTTTGGAACAGGCTGATTTAAGATTAAAATATGGGCAAGAATGTGTGATGAGGAACCTGGTAGGGTTGAGAAGGGCCCTCAAAGAAAGAGGCAGTCTCTCCAGGGCTATTCACACTCACCAAAAGAAGAAGGTTCATATGACATTATCTTGGGAAATTAGGCCACAGGGATTAGCAAGTTGTGGGCCGGGGAATGCCAATCTTGAACATGAGCTACAGTGGCAAGCATTGATTTTTAATTAAGCTTCTTTTCAAATGGGCAGCACTAGAGTGTGCTGCATGTGTGTAGCTGTAGGGGCTTAAGGATCATGTGTAATCCTTCACTGCAGTGGTTTGCAAAGTGTGGTCTCTGGCCTAGCTGCACAGCACCTGGGAACCCATCAGAAATGCACATTCTCAGGTCCATCACAAACCTACCAAGTCAGAAACTCCCCATGTAAGCAGAGTTTTGTACATATGCATGTGTCTGTGCGTGTGATCAAGCCCTCCTGGGACTGAAGTTCTACAGTTTGGGAGTCCCTCCTCGTTCCAGAGCAACCGTGGGGAGCAGTCAAGGAAAGGGTCTGGTGTGAAGGCATGTATCCTAGGTGGCAGCTCCAGGCTAGGTGATCAGCTCCTATGATGTGATTCTGGCTCTGTTCATTATTCACTAGGATGACTGTGACAAGCAGATGCCATGTCTCAACCTTCCTTGTCTCCCATCTACCCAAGTGGACCTGAGCTTCCCAGATGCAGTGATTCAGGATGGCTCTCGAACCTGCCTGGCTCTCTGCTACCTGAAAGGTCAGACCTGCCACTCAGCACGGTGCAAAGAAGCCCTCCAGGACCTGACTTTGCTCTTCCTCCACCCCAGTGGTCAAGCCACATGACTTCTAATTCCCTCAGCACACTAGGTTCAGCACCCCACCAGCACCATTAGGGTAGTTAGTGCCTCACCTCTCCCCTTGGCCTCCCAGATACTCTCTTCTCCTTTTAGATTTCTTTAGTCTTTTTTTTTTTTTTTTAAGATTTTATTTATTTATTTGACACAGAGAGAGAGAGAGAGCACAAGCAGGCAGAGCTGCAGGCAGAGGGAGAAGCAGACACCCCCCAGAGGAGGGAGCTGATGTGGGGCTTGATCCCAGGACTCTAGGATCATGACCTGAGCTGAAGGCAGACACTTCACCGACTGAACCACCCAGGCGCCACTAGATTTCTTTAGTCTTTTTATAACTGCCTTGACAGGACACGTTGTTCTGACTTCTGAAAACATGTTACAGAGCCTCACATATCATATGATTTCCCCCCCAATTTCAGTGAGGAAATAAAGTGTATGCCACTTCAAAAGAGCCCAGCAGGATATGCACCCAGCAGAACTATGGTTGACCTGAGGCAAGGTGACAGGAGGCATGGGAGGAGAGGTAGCAGCTGAGTGCTTTGTGCAGCACACTTGGTTTGATTCCCACCCCACCCCCCCAAATCAATCAACTTTGATTAAGAAGTGAAAGGCACTCTTCTTAAACGGGCTATTCCAGGACAGCAGTCAGGTTAGCTCTAGAACAAGTTTTATGTCTGTAATCCAGGCCCTTGTTTCTGGAGTGGTTCTTCTTGAGGCTATTTCTTGCCCTACTTGATAATTATTTTTCTTACTTGGCTCTTTTGCCACATTTCTCACCCTCAGACCCCCTGCAGGTCCATATGGCACTTCTGTGCACATTCGAGAATTGTGATAATTTAAGCCGGATGCTGCCCCGGGAAGCATGGCTTGACTGGTGGATGGCAGCTCCGTTCCAACAAGAAAAAATGTCCCTGGGTGGATGCACTGCTTGGCAATGGAGCACGGGCCACATTCCAGCCCCACGGACCCTCCTGCGGGGGCCTTCACACAGGGTACTGCCTACACATTTATGACCAGTGCCCTGCCCATCCTTCTATTGTTTTGTTTTTTTTTTAAATAGAAAAAGCCTCTTTTCCACAAATGTTTTCTTCCTCACTGAGGGACAATCTATTTTTCCTTTGATCCATCAGCAAACAGCTATATAAACAGAACATACTGCTGTATGATTTTCAGAATGCCAGTTAATCAAGTTACCCTGCAAAAGGCAAATGAGTTATCCATTCCTTGAGAACCAGGAATGTCAACTAAACCCTAATTACATGAAGACACTTTAGAAATACAGGGAAGCTGGACTAATGGGACAGTAAAGGTTTTATTAAGTGACTTTGGCCTGGTGCCATGGCAGGGACCAGCTCAGTCTGGGAGCGCAGGCGACCCTGTAACCCTCCAGGCCAAAAGCGTGAGGCCAGCTGAGGAGAAGACGGACACGGAGTATAAAATCTCTTAGCTGGAGTCTGGCTCCTCGGCACCGGGTGTCTCACAGCCGTGTCCCCCCTTTGGGGTGGGGCAGGGGCCGCTGGGAGCCGGCTCCCGGGGCTGGTCTGCTTTCTCTGCCTGCGTGAGGGACACACAGCCGTGAACCTTTAACCGCCCGGCAGCCAGGCCTCGCCCTTGTGCTGTGCTGTGTGCGTCTCTGACAGCCGTGACTTGGCCACCGCCTCCCTTCGCCTGGACACCCCCGGTCAGGGACGTGGGAGGCAGCTCTCCATCCGTGCGTTAGTTTGCTGGGGCTGCCGTAACCATGCACCACAGATGGAGTAGCTTAAAACAACGGCAACGCATCCCCCCGGCCCCCGCAGTCGGGATCCGAGGGGGGGGGGTCCGAGCCCCAGGTGTCAGCCAGGTCGCCTCCTTCTGAGGCTGCAAGGGGGAATCTGGCCAGCCTCCCCCAGCTTCTGGGGGTCACTGGCCATCATAGACGTTCCTCGGCTCGTGAGAGCATCACCCAGACCTCTGCTTCCATCCTCGCACGGTGTTCTTGTGTGTGTGCCCGTGCTCGCATGTCCCCCTCGTATAAGGACACCAGTCATATTGGGTTGGGGGCCCCCTTCCTCCAGGATGACATCATCAGAACTAATTACAGCTGTGCAGGCCCTATCTCCACATAAGGTCCATGCTCTGAGGTCTCAGGGTTCGGACTTCAGCACCTGCATTTGTGGCTGGGTGGAAACAAATAAACCCACAACAGGCAGAGAGCTTTGGTAGTTGTCTGACCAACTGCTGTAGGTTACAGACATCCTTCTAGCTTTTAAAAAGATTTCTACAATGCTGGTCTAAAATCATCAGCTTAAGAGGCCCATAGTGGCCTCCTCTGATGGTTTTATAAATAACCCCATGACTTTTAGCATCTAATCTCATAATTACAGACGTGAATCACTGACGGGTCATTTCCATTCGCCTCCAGAAAGAAACGATCTCTCCAGGCCCTGGGGGAGCCACTTGCCTTCGGATATGCTCAGCGATTATTTACTTCTCAATTGTAGGGAAAGTTGTGGCCAGGCCAGAGGGTGCAGACGAGTTAATATGTTGTAAGCTGTTAATGCAAAACAGAAAGGGCCAGGCCTAAGTTCTGCCTTAGGCATGGGCAGGATCAATCACTCAGGTGAGCGAAGTTCCTGGGAGTCAGAAAGGTGACCCTTGGTCTCCCAGTTATGTCCTTTATCGACATGTGGGCGTTCTTTTATTCTGGAAGAACAGCCTTCGTTCTGAACTAAGCGAGGCTTGCTTTAAATGCTCTACTGCTGAGAGTCAGTAAACGGATCTATTCGCAGGCCAGCGATTAGACAGAGACGGATCCTCTGGAGCGGAGCGGGCTCTGGGAAGAAGCAAGAGGGGAGAGCCCCCGGAAGAGCAGCACGCTGCACACAGCGAACAGGCAACAGGGACAAGTCTGTAGCATCAGCCCTAAGACACTGTATACCGTCAGAAGGCGAAAACAAATGCCAGAGGCACACAAGTGTCATCAAATTAAAACCTCCTGGTCTTTTGGAGGTTTGTTTTGGAGGCAATTAAGTTAGAAACCCTAGGGGCACCTGGGTGGCTCAGTGGTTGAACATCGGCCTTTGGTTCAGGTCGTGATCCCAGAGTCCTGGGATCGAGTCCCACATCGGGCTCTCCTTCTGCCTTTGTCTCTGTGTCTCTCATGAATAAATAAAAACAATCTTAAAGAAAAAAAAAACTAGAGACTCTAACATTTATTTATTATTATTATTTTTGAAATCCTAAACTTTAGACCCAAATATATATATATATATATATATATATATATATATATATATATTTTGCTCTTAGATGTTAAAATGTAATTGGAAGAAATGCTGATGATCATGGTTAAGTGTAAAGTTAGGCTACAAAGTGATCTACAGAAAGCAGATTTTTTTTTCCAACTGATATTTAGGCTATGCATGCTTCATTCTTTTTTTTTTTTTTTTTTTTATGATAGTCACACACAGAGAGAGACAGAGAGAGAGAGAGAGAGACATAGGCAGAGGGAGAAGCAGGCTCCATGCACCGGGAGCCCGATGTGGGATTCGATCCCGGGTCTCCAGGATCACGCCCTGGGCCAAAGGCAGGCGCCAAACCGCTGCACCACCCAGGGATCCCTGCATGCTTCATTCCTATCATGAGAATATCTCTAAGAAATTTCTGGAGTGGTCAAAGATGTATATTTTAAAGACTTATTTATTTTAGAGAGAGAGTGCATACTTGCAAGCGAGTAGGGGGAGGGGAAAAGGAAGAGAGAGAAGCAGACTGCCCATTGAGCTCGGAACCCCACTCGGGCTCCATCTCACAACCAAGATCATGACCTGAGGCAAAATCGAGAGTCAGACACTTAACCGACTGAGTCACCCAGGCACCCCCAATTATGTGTATTTTAAATCTTGTTAGATATCACCTAACACTTATATAGAGAAGTGACTTATTTTTTCCCATATTATAATTTTAAGGTGAGCACGCATAGGAGCAGTTATAAAGAAAGAAAAATCTATCACACTGTTCATTAAGACTGCCTGGGAACTCCATAGTACAGTACAATACCTAATACAGTATCAATAGGGTATGAACATAATTTTTAGAATTAATTTGAGGTAAATGTCTACGACATCACTATGAGCATTTCTGATTCACTAATATTCTAGAATCGGCGGTGAGGGTGTTCCCTACATACCAATTCTGTTATTAAATAGATGCTGTTTAGAACTGACTCATGCTATACCCAGAAAATCCATCCATCTTGCTGGGGGAAGAGACTAGTTGTCGCGGGTAGCATCTCAGGTGAAGATACAGGCCACAGGGGCCTCTTCTTTACACACCAAGAATACGTGCTGCCTAAAGTCATATATAAGTGACATACATCTTTCAGAGAGAACATTTTCTATTACCATGTATACTGGGTCGAATAGTGTCCCCTGAAACTCACGTCCTTCCTAGAATCTCAGATTCTGACCTTATTTAAAAATGAGATCTTTGTAGATGTAATGAGGTCACATTGGAGTAGAGTGGATCCCTAACCCCCACACACCAGGGATTGCTGGCAACACCAAAAGCTAAGAGAAAGGCATGGAACAGATTCTCTTCTACAGCCCTCCGAGAGCACATGGCTCTGCAGACACCTTGATTTATGACTTCCAGCCTCCAGAACTGTGAGAATCCATTTCTGCTGCTTTAAACGATCTGGTTTGTGATACTTTCGTTATGGCAGCGGCAGGAAACTAGTCCACCATGGGAGCTGACACGTTTGATTAACTGGGATAAAGGTCTGTTCTTCCAAGAACATCTCAAGAGTACTTTCTGATGTGCCCTGATAGAACTTACAATAAAATATTGCCTCTTGAGAGAGACTGTATAAGTTCCAAATGCTTAACCTGTGAGCTTTCAACATGTCTCCTTATGTGAGTACATTTTATGAATTTTCCAGTCTTATATCCGATCCTTAAACCAAATTTTCCTTTGGGTTCATGGTCAGTGTCACACGTCCCCACACAACAACTGGATGGCTCTAAACCCTCTCTCCAACAACAGGCTCCTTTCAGGAGGCCCTTGCCAGTGGCCAATCTTGGAGGAACTAGGCCTTCCTCCTTCTCCAGAAAGTTTGTGGTAGATGCTCTCTGTTCCTCCTGGTATTGCCACTTTCTGCTGCTGAGACTGTGCTTTGACTACACCGCCTGCAGATGGTAGCTGCACTGGTTCTAAAGCTAGGCAGCGAGCAGAGGCCTGGCCTGGCCTGTCGGACACTGCCCCCTTCACAGCAGCCCCATGAGATGAGCCCATCGGCCTTCCAAAGTGATACCTTCCTGGGCTCTGAAACCAAGAGACGAAGTTACAAAACAGAGGTTCCTGGGTTCTTTATGTTGCAACCCCAGGATTCTGAGTCAGTGGTTCTCATTCATTTCCAGATAATACTGCTCTTATTCTTTCACCATCATCACAGAAGAATGTGGAAGCTTCCTCAGAGTCCTCCCTTGTTTTGATACCCTTTAATCAGTGCACCTGGGACACCTACCCACTCTCTCTCCCGCTAGGTATCAGATTGAGATGCAGTTGCATCTGAGAGCTGCTGCTGCCTGGAGAGGCGTGAGCACGGCTGGCAGGGTGCTCCACGCCCCGGGTCCCACTACAGCTCCTGTCGTGCGCGGCCCTACCCTGGACAACAGGTGGCTGTCCCTCTCACTAGTGAACCAGCCGCAGTGGGCTCCCTGCTCTTCGGTAACTCAAAGGGCAGCATATCAAACATCAGACAAAGACCAAGTACATCAAACCTGGAATAATTCCAGGAGAGGTGTGAAGGACCTCTGGGTCAGGTTGTTTTGAAATATAGTTGATTATATTCTTTGATGAGAATATCTTTATCATTAAGGCAAAAAATTAGCATTAAGACAGCAATCCTCTAGCTTTGACAAGACACCAGAAAGCTGTCGCTTTCTCTGGCCTCATGATAATTTATTTACTGCAACTATCCCTCACTGTGGAAAAATGTGTATGGGCTTGTGTTTCTGCCTCGCCCTGAGAATAGGAGTTTCTTCAAGACAGATGGTAAATAAATACCTGCATCCATCCATCATTTAGGCTCACTACCCCCCCCTCTCTGCACCAGCCACAGCTGGACCACATGGCTTCATTACTCCCCCTCTTTCCTACCCTATATTCTTAGCCGGTGCAAGCTAATTTTTAAATTCTAGCTACTAATTTACTGCAAAGTTGGTCATCATGGACAAGTCAGCAGTCAGGTGGCACTTGATCTTATTGTCACCATCTCATCTAGGGGGGACAGTAGCAATATTTGGGCATGGGTGTGGGTCACGAAAAAAAGCCTGTCAGGGGCACATGGGTGGCTCAGTTGGTTAAGTGTCTGCCTTTGGCTCAGGTCATGATCCTGGGGTCCTGTGATCAAGCCCCATGTTGGGCTCCTGGCTGAGGGGGAGTCTGCTTCTCCCTCTGCCCCTCCCACTGCTCATGTTCTCTTTCTTAAATAAATAAATAAATAAATAAATAAATAAATAAATAAAATCTTAATTAAAAAAAAAAAAGAGCCTGTCATTTAGAGTGATTCAGAGCAGTGGTTCGCCACGTGGGGTCTTAGGACCAGCAGCAGCAGGATGTGGGAACTTGTGTAAATGCTAATCCTTAGAGCTGCCCCAGACCCACTTGAAGCAGAGATTCTAGGGTGCAGGGCCCAGCAATGTGTTGGAATAAACCATCACTTGGGTGATCCCGATGGATCCTAAAGCCTGAAGATCACCACCTACACATGTCAGCCTGAGAGACGCTGAGAGGCAGACGATTCTCCCATGGGTCAGATGCCCAAGGTCTGCTTCAGTAGCAGCTTCAGCTTCTAGCCTCTACAGGGTACACTTACAGCCCCTACAAGGTTCCCTGGGACTTCAGCACTGTTCTTTGGTTTACCGGAGAACTTCTAGAAAGAAGCAAGGATGTAGAAGAACTTTTAAGTGGCAGGGTTGGGGTGCCTTCAAAACCAGTCCATCATTTTATGCTCAGGCAAGAAGCCGACTGGAAAAACTCACCAGAATCCCACAAGGCCAGTGGGAGGCTGAGAGGTGGGGGGACAGGATTATAATCAACTATCCTTCATCAAAGAATATAATCAACTATCTTTCAAAACAACCTGGAGGCTCTGGCAAAGGGAGGCAGGAGCTTGCTTCATAGAGCCTGAAATCTCTTCATACTTCATTTTCAAAGTTAAGTGTGTGGCAAATGACAGGGCAGCATCTAGGGTTTTCCAGGACCATAGTATGGAAAATAATTTGTAAGAACAGCAACATTAGTGCAGACTCTTGCTTAGCTCTGGGTGAGGGAGGGAAATGGGGTGAAGGGAGGAAGAGTGAATATTTGAAGTCTTCAGCCAAAGCATCCCTAGCCCCACAAAGTTCTCCCCTGAGAGGTTCTCTGCCCTTAGGAAACCTGGCCCCATAAGACAGCTCTTGGGAAGGCGGCCTTCTCTCTATCCTTGACTCTGATAAGTGCCACCAGACTTTAATGTAAGAGTAAGCAAAGGATAGTTCATGGGCCAAATCCGGCCCACCACCTGTTTTTCTGTGGCTCACCTGTTAAGGATGGCTTCCATGGGGGATCCCTGGGTGGCTCAGGGATTTAGTGCCTGCCTTCAGCCCAGGGCGTCATCCTGGAGTCCTGGGATCAACTCCTGCATCAGGCTCCTTGCACAGAGCCTGCCTCTCCCTCTGCTTCTCCCTCTGCTTCTTTCTCTCTGTGTCTCTCATGAATAAATAAATAAACTCTTTAAAAAAAAAAAAAGAATGGCTCCATGTTTTTAAGTGGCTGAAAAACAATTTTTAAAAACTATTTTGTGACACACGAAAATTCCATGAGATTCAGTTTTCTGTGCCCATAAATAAAGTTTTATTGGAACACAGCTCTGCTCATTTGTTTATATATTTTGCACCACAAAGGCAGAGTTGAGTGTGGCCACAGAGGCTATGCTACCTCAGAAAGCTGAAAATATTTACTATCTGGCCCTATCCAGGAGAAGCTTGCCAACCCATCTTTAAAGCAAAGGGTTTTCTGTTCATGATTCTAACTGAATACAGCTGCCAGGCTTAGCTATGCATCGTCATGCCCACAGCAACGTTTCATCCACTTTATTCTTGTGGATTCGTGTTGCTGTGTTACTGAGTCCAATAAATAGTATAATTCTGATTCTCGTTGCATCCATCACTTTCCGATTCCATCCCAACTCCTGCTCCCCATTCTCAGGGCCAGGAAAAGAACCTGGTGTGAAAATTAGTTTCAGATTCACATTGGACAAAATCAGCTCGAAGCAAATCTGTCTCTAAGACCTGCTGCCTGGCTTCCTTACCCCCTGACATGCTCACCAAGGATCCTGGGTGTCCCTTTTTCAGTCATGAGGGATCTGAAGCAATTCTGAAACCATCTGAGTGCCAGAGATCTGTTCTCAAGAGAAGACACTGCTACCTTTTATTTAAAAGCCTCTTAAAAATCATTTGTTCTACTTACTACCTAAACTTAGATATTAAAACATAGGACTGGAATAAACATAAAACTGGTGTGCGGCTATATTGCTACTCACGTGCTAAGCCAATCTCAGTTACCAGAACAAACAAACAAACAAAGAAACAAAAAAACAGCCACCACTGAAGGACTGATTTGCAAACTTGAAAGAATCTATTCATTTAGAATTATATTTCAGAAGCTAACTGTGTTCATTCACCAATAATCAGGCAGCTGACAGCTGGCCTGATTGGAAATACTTTAGGAAAGTCCAAACTTGGCACAGACGTTACTCAGGCATTTGGTCTCTAAAAATCAAATAAATACTCAGAGCACCTCCCAGGGAAGTCACACGGAGTGACAAGCAAATGATGTGTGAGGTAGGATAGAGAACTCCAGCCCAGGAGTTTGGCTGTGAAGCACATGTGCTGACAGCCTGCACCTCTGCGGGAGACAGTAGCATCTTTCAGGAAAAGGCGCAGGTGGCCACGGTAAGAGGTCCCAAGTGTGAACCCCTCAATACTGTTGCTTTGGAATCACAACACAGGGTGGTCCAGTGAGACACTGGGAGAGCTTGTTGCAGGGCTGCACACCAGGTCTCACACTCGTACACACCCCGATACACCCACTGAGGCTGTTATCAATACTTCTAAGGGCTGAGGAAGACAAAGCCCAAAGTTTGATTTACTGAGGCAAATCCATAGTGGTAGCAAGAGGTAGACAGGAAGAGAACTGAAGGCAGGCCAAAGTCAGGCTGCTTCTCTCAACTATGGGGCCACTTGTGCCTGCCTGGGCTCATCCGTGCCGTGACTTTGCTTTGCTGGGAGTCACCTGCCTTCCCATCCTTTTTTTTTTTTTTTTAAGATTTATTTATTTATTTATGATAGACACAGAGACAGAGAGAGGCAGAGACACAGGCAGAGGGAGAAGCAGGCTCCATGCACCGGGAGCCCGACGTGGGATTCGATCCCGGGTCTCCAGGATCGCGCCCTGGGCCAAAGGCAGGCGCCAAACCGCTGCGCCACCAGGGAGCCCGGCTTCCCCATCTTTAAGGGAGAAGAGGGCTGGGATGGGCTCTGCTGTCACCCCGCAGGGGCCTAGGCCGCAGCCGGCAGGGTGCAGTTCTCTCCTGGAGACACCCCACGCCTGGGGAGGCCCAGCTACCCTCGGCGGGCGCTTCCTCGTGAGGTCCGAGCAGCTGCAGGGTGACCAGCAGGGCCGCGGCTGCGGGCTCACCCCGGCTGCCCCCCCCCCCCCCCGCCGCGCGCCGCCCCGTCCGGCTGGATGCAGGTTCGGGGCGCTGCCATCGCCGGCACGACCGCCCCTCCGGTTCAAGCCCATTCCCAGCTCCCGGGCCGCGAACACGCGGACCCAGGATCCCCAGCCGGAGGCGCTGGTTCCCGCCACCTCCGAGCCTGGGCGCCCCGCGGCTCCCCGCCTCCGCGCAGGGACCGCATCGCGGCCGGCGACTCCCCGGGGCCGGGGACGCGGTTCTCGGACCCAGGTCGCCTCCCGCTGGCTCCGCGCGCAGGTCCGCTGCCCGCGCCCCCGGCTGCCCTCGCCCCCGCCCCCCGCCCCCCGCGGCCCCGGCTGCCCTCGCCCCCCGGCTGCCCTCGCCCCTCGCCCCTCGCCCCTAGTCCCTAGTCCCTCGCCCCCCGTGCGCCCCCGGCTGCCCTCGCCCCCCGGCTGCCCTCGCCCCTCGCCCCTAGTCCCTAGTCCCTCGCCCCCCGTGCGCCCCCGGCTGCCCTCGCCCCTCGCCCCTCGCCCCTAGTCCCTAGTCCCTCGCCGCCGCCCCCCGCCCCCGGCTGCCCTCGCCCCGCGCCCCCGCGCGCCCCCGGCCACGCGACCTACCCATGGTGGCGGCTCCGAGGGCTCCCTGCGACTGGCGAGCGGGCAGTCCGGGAGAGAGGACTCTTGCAAGGTGTCGCTCCTATGACTTGGTTTCCAGGCCCTGCCCAGCCACCTGTGCGGCGGAGGTGTGCGGGCGGGGCGGCGGGGCTCCACCCTCCGGCGGCCCAACGCGGGCGAGCCGAGGCGAGCGCCCCTTGAGCCCCGCGCGGGGCCGGCTCCGGGGCCCCCCCGGCCCGCCCCGGGGCCTGGGCACGGGCGCCCCGACGGGAGCGCACCCGGCCGCCGAGGCCTGTCGGAGCGCGGGCTCCCGGGCCTCCCGGGCGTGCGGGCTCGGCGGGGCCGGGGGGACCCAGGACCGCTGCTGCCGCTGCTGCGCCGGGGCCCGCTCTGGAAACCCCGGGGCTGGGACACCCGCGCCTCTGGGTGAACCCCGGTGGGTAGTTCTGGGCGCACATGCGTGTCTGTGGGGCTTTACCTGGAGGGCGAACCAGCCAAAGCACTCCTGGAAGACTCTGCAATAAACCTCCAGATCATTTTTCTGTTTCCTCGGCTGACTTGGAAGAGGGAAGCGCGGCCGTGCTTTGCAAATACTGAGAGGAACGTTAAAATGAGGGCAGTTTCTGTTTTTTAAATAGAATTAAATATGGTAAAGCAACATGAGATGTACATTCCGACCATTAAGAACACCGAACGGCATCAAGCTGGTGGAGCCGCCGCCACCGCTCATCCCAGGACTCCGTCATCCTTCCAAACAGAACCTCTGCGCCCATTCCCTCCCCGGGCCCCTGGCAACCACCCTTCTTTCTGTCTCCACGAATTTGAAGGCTCCTAAGTATCTAAGTACCCATATAGCTGCACTCTCGCAGTGGTTGTCCCCCGTGTCTGGCTTCTCTCCCTTGTTGTAACAGCTGCAAGATCCATCCCCGCAGGAGCCCATGTCAGAATTTCCTTCCTTTTGGGAGCAGTTTGATATTCGGTTGCGCATATGCCCCATCTCATTCCCCCACTCCTCTGTCTCAATGGTCTTTTGAATCTTAGCAATACCTGACCCCGACCTGCCACCCCCCTGCTGGCTAGAAGACTGGGGGGCAGGGAGAAACCCTCTAGCCAAAGGCAGCTCTCCCCCAGAGGCAGCTGGACCCCACCCTTCTTGGGCTTTCTTCCCCGCCTCCGCCTCTGGCTGGAGGATGACAAACATCTTTGGTGATGGCCAAATGGATACACAGGGGGCTGCAGCTGATGTTAACTGGAGGCCTGGGGGCTGTAGGTAAAGGGGCTGCATCCAGAAGAGCAATGTGCCCGGATGGAGGGAGGAATGCTCCCTCTGAGAGCTGGAAGCATGCTCATGGTCCTTATCCTGCCAGCAGATAAGCCACGGGTGGAAAGATGAAGCCTGCGATGGTTTATCTCCACCACAGCTTTCTCTGCGGAGTGGTATTTCTGTTGAGCTCATGACACCTGGAATCCTGAGCCACTGTAAAGCCACTCTTGTTCTAGGCTAGTTAGTGCTTCTCCAAGTGGGGTCCCCAGACCAGCAGCATCAGCAGCACCTGGAACTTCTGACAAATGCAAATTCTTAGGCCCCATCCCTGATCTACCAAATCAGGAACTCGGGTGTGTGCGCGTGTGCAGGTGACTTTTTAGTAGTGGTGAGGCACCTGCTATTTCTTCCACCTGTTTGTTGAATCCTTCGGTCAGCCATTGTTTATATATCACCACTACGTACAACCTACTGTGGTAGTGACATCTTAGTGCAGGGTCTGGAGGTGGACTCGTGTAGTAATTTGAGAGAAAGGCCTAGACAACATAGAATGTTCTCTGAGCATCTTCTGTGGGTCAGGGAGGGGTATACTCCCAAGGTTTCAAGAACCTCACAGCTGATTTGAGAGAGCTGCTGGCTCGATGGCATCACCTGTGTGACCTTGAGCAGGTTGCCTTCTCTTGCTGGGTTTTATTTTCCTCTCTTGTCACAGAGATTTCTCCTCTAAAACTGAGTTCATTTTCTTCACAAAGTTTCTTCCAAAGTAGAGGCTGATTGTGATATTGGGCTTATTGTGGGGAAGAGAGATTACTGTCACTGCTGGAAGGTAATTATTTATGATCTGAATCATATCACAAATGCTCATGTTGCCTTCTTGTCATCTGTGTCCCCCACTACAAGCACAGTGTCTGGCGCTTAGTAAATTCTCAACAAATAGCTGCTATGTGACCAACAGACTCAGTCTTACAATGACGTGGATCAATCTCTTACCACATTAAAAAATATATATGTGTATATATGTCGTTTATAACATGCATCCACTCTAAATACAAATTTTTCTTTTTGATAAAAACTTTACAAGATGATCTTCAGCAACAGCTGTAATACCAGCAGTCCACGATATTTGCCGGTAAGGGTAGAGGTGGTCATAGGCCCCTGGGTTAGAGCCACCTGGGTTGATGGATTCTCTAGAATCTTGGAGTACTATGCGGGGAGAAAGCGAGGGCCCAGCGTCTCTGGGTTGGCTAAGTTCCAGAGGGAATTAAAATAGTTTGTGAATTCCTCAATATGGTGCATGCAGAGATTCTAGCCTCTGTGGTCATGTTACAGTTTTATTGAGATATAATTCTCATACCATACAATTCACTCATTGAAAGTGTATAATTAAATCATTTTTAATATATTCACAAAGTGGGGAAGCCATCAGCACAAATTTTAGAACATTTCACCACCCCTGAAAAGAAACCCAGTCACAGTCACCCTCCTCTCCCAATCTTAGGCAATTACTACTCTGCTGTCTGCTTCTATGGACTTGCCTATTTGGGATGTTTCATATAAATGACTCATTCAACACATGGTCCTTTGTGTTTGGCTTCTTTGACTCAGCATAATATTCTCAAGATTCATCCATGTTGTAGCGAGTCCTGCATGTGTTCCATTGTATGGGTAGACCACATTTGGTTTATCCACTCATCACTTGATGGACATTTGTGATCTTTTCACTTTTTTGCAATTGTGAATTTTTTGCTGCTATGAAAATTTGCATATGAATTTTTGTGTGAACCTATATTTTCATTTCTTTTTGGTACGTACCTCAGAGTGGAACTGCTGGGCCATACAGTAACTCTATATTCAATCATCTAAGGAATCGCAAGACTGTTTTCTAAAACAGCTGCACCATTTTACAACCCCACAATTAGGGTATTAGAGTTCGAATTTCTCCACATTTTCACCAACACTGTTCATTATTTGTCTTTTTGATTATAGCCATCCTAGTGAGTGTGAAATGGTGTTACTTATTTTTAATATTTTAAAACATCTTTACATACGTTTTCATGTATTTACATACAATTTTAAGCATATTTAATATACCTTAATGTTAATGAAAGCCTTTGAAAGATTTCTTCAACCTGGTTTCTGTAGAGCAAAGCGGGCACCTTCATTCCCCAAACTGTAGTGCGAGTATGGACATCTGTGTTGGCAGTTACTGGGTTATATCTTTACCAGGGGGTGGGGGTAGGGAAGGTGGTTAGTTAGGGAATGTGAAGATGAGGGAGAGAGTGGTCATGGGGGTGGTGAAGGCAGTGTTCAGATTTACAGATGTTGAAGGATAAAGAATGAACAGATCATTATATTTGAACAAAAGGCCCAATTTAGGATAATCTATGGAATGTTGATTCTCTATGAACAGCCCGCTCTTTTTATCGTCCTCCCACATATGCTTCCTGTTCCTTAGCTGTAGAGGTCTTCATATTCTCTCTCTCCCTCAAAATCTACTCTCAAGAAGGAAGCTGGTAACTTACCCACACTCTGAAATAAATGCCTGATAAGCCTTAGTGTTACTTTTTCTTGGAATATCTGCATTTTAACAGAGTAGTGGGAGAGCCACCTATATAAACAAAACAAAGGAAACTCTAATTGTGAAATTGAAAGAAGGGAAGAAGTTTTTAGAAGCAATAGTTCTTTCCCAGCATGTAGGAGATGATACCACGTGAGCCACCTCCTCTGCACAAGAATGGCTTGCCCCATGACATTGGGTGGAGTGGCCAAGGTGTGGTCCACGTCCTAGTTTCTCCTTGGCTTCCTCCTTCATCCTCACTACACAGCCTGGTTTACCAGCTGCTGAGTGTAAAGTTATAGGACATAGGGACACAGGCATAGCCTGGGAAGATGACGTAAAACCCAACACTGGTACTCTCAGGTAGCTGAGCACAGAGAGAAAATGCGGAGACTTACCTAGAAGGTAGAACAGTCTTATCTCTGCCACGACCCAAGAGGCACTCAATTGTCTTCCTTCAAATTAAGAAGGAAGTCAACAACAAAAAAAATCAAATTATTTTTTATATAAAAACATATCACTTTTTTAGGGGGCGATAAAGGCCATGAAATGATTCTTCACCTCTTATGAGTGCAAATGACATAATTAAATAATATATTTGTCATTCTCAAATAAAGTTTATCTTCCTTAGGCACTTAGAAGAGAATGGAAAAGGATTCCATGTGCCCAGCAGATGGGCACATCTGATGCTGGAAGCTTTTCATTATCTGTAATGTCACCACTTAAGAAAGTGTTCAAAAGATGTATTCTAGGGGCACCTGGGGGTTTCAGTCAGTTAAGTGTCTGCCTTCAGCTCAAGTCACAATCCTGAGGGTCTTGGGATAGAGCCCCACATCGTGGGGGGGGGGTGTCCCTGCTCATCGGGAGTCTGCTTCCTTCTTTGTCTCTCCACTGCTCATGTTCTCTCTCTCTCAAATAAAGAAATAAAATCTTAAAAAAATAAAAACATTTAAAAAATAAATAAAAATTCAGGTATTTCTGTAACACATCACCTAATTTATCTTTCAAACTTTATATCATCCAAATCTATATTGCTGGCAAAAAAAAAAAAGAGGACAGATAATTTTTTTGAGGGAGTGTATTTGTTTCTTATTGCTGCTGTACAAGTTACCACAAACTTAGTGACTTAAAACAACACAAATTTAGGGGCATGTGGGGTCTCCGTTGGTTAAGTAGCTGACTCTTGATTTCAGCTTAGGCTGTGATCTCAGGGTCATGAGATCCAGTCCCAAGTCAGGCTCCGCAGTGGACAGGGAATCTGCTTGAGATCCTCTCCTTCTCCCACTCCTCCCTCCTTTTCTCTCTCTCAAATAAATTAATAAATATTTTTTTTAAAAACTCACAAATTTATGACAGTTCTGGGGGTCAGAATCCAAAAAAGGATCATCATATGTGGCTAAAATCCAGGTGCTGGCAAAGCTGAGTTTCTTCTGAAGGCTGTAGAGTAGAATCTGTCTTCTTGCCTTTCCCAGCTTCTAGGGGTTACCTGCATTCCTTGCTGTGGGCCCCTCTTTTTTTAAAATAAATTTATTTTTTATTGGTGTTCAATTTGTCAACATACAGAATAACACCCAGTGCTCATCCCGTCAAGTGTGGGGCCCCTCTTCTATCCTCAAAGCCAGCAGCTTGGCACCTTCAACTCTTTTTCTCCTTCATCTCTGCTTCTCTCATCACATGTCATTCTCTGACTCTGATCCTCTTGCCTTCATTTTACAAAGATCCTTGTGATTACACTGCACCAACCTGGATAATCCAGGAAAATCTTCCCATCTCGAGGTGCTTCACTTAGTCACACCTGCAAAGTCCTTTCTGCCGTTCAAGATAACGTATTCACTGAGATTCTGGGGATTTGGACGTGGACATCTTTGTGCAGGTGGAGGGCATTTTGCTCTATACCAGGGGCAGTGAGAAAGCTAGAATATCAGCTTAATGCCATGGTGACTCAGAAGCCCAGATCATTTCTTAATATTAGGTAAAGGGGGTAACACATTTAACTGAATCCTGCTAGCATGAGCTAATATTTTCTTAGAGGGAATTAGTATGGCAAACAAGATAAAGAAGCATATTTGGGTAGCATCACATCCATTCTTCAAATTCATAATGAATGCATGAAATAAACAAAAGAAAAAGCAAGTAAATATGTAAAAAATTCCTGAGCATTGACCATCCTATATGTATAAAAGTCCTAAGTGTATATAAGCCTTCAAATGAGGAGGACCCATACACTTCTTAACCTTCTTTGTGTGGTTAGAAAGAGCATGAAATCTCACTAGGAAAGAAGTAAAGGGGAAACTGGAAAATATTTAAATATTTAAATATTATGGATATTTATAAATTAGATCCTTAGTTATTGAGAATCAATAGCTAGCCACCCAACAAACCACTTGGGAATGTTAAGAAATTAACAAGCAATAAGGATGAGCAATCAAAGGATATTGCATCCAATCTTGAAATGTCTCTCTAAGATATTTATTACAAAGGGAAAAATAGTAACTTCATAATGGAGAAACCCAACAGATACCATCTTGATCAAGAGATCAGAGTCAACATCACCAAGAATAAGACACGTCAACATCACATACCCCTGCTACGATGTACTGAGAAGGGCACAACATCACTTCTGTAGATTTCTTGCAAAAAATGCATAACTTTGTCACAAGAAAACATATGACAAACCCAAACTAAGCAAAATACTACATAATAACTGACCTGAATGCTTGAAAAAATATAAAAGTTGTGAAAAACAAGGAAGAATGAAGGAACCGTCATAGATCTGAGGAAATTGAAGACATATGAAAACTAAATGCAATGTGGGGTCCTGGAAAAGAGAAAAGGGTGTTAGTGGAAAAAAATCAGTGAAAATCAAATTAGGTCAAAAAAAGATCTGTAAAAAAATGGTCTCCTATAGAAAGAATAATTTTATATTGGATATAAAATCATGCAAACTTACATGGAATAATTTTTTGTACCATCAACATAAAATTGGACTCAGCATTTGTAAATGATTTCAATAAATAAAATGTATATCCAAATGTTTCACCTGTGTGACTAAAATATATATATTAGAAATGTATATGAAATTTATTCACGAATAATTGGTGAGGCTACGCTCTCACTGCTTTGCCATGTAGGGCAGGTAACCCCCAGACACGTGAGCTTGTTAGCAGTGTACTTCAAGATATGAAACCAGTGTCTATAGTTGCTGTAGGCTCAAGTACGATAATTAAAATATTTCAGGAGATAAGACAAAATCTATCTCCAACTTCTTTTGGTATTATTATTTTAGTTTTAATTAAAAATTAAGTTTTAGAAATAAAATAAAGCAAAACCCATCATACAGTACAGAATAGCTTACAATGAAAAGGCAAAGTCTATGCTCCTAACTCCAGTCGAGTCCCCCAACTTTTAATTGTGTTAAAAAACACATAACATAAAATTTACCATCTTAATCCTTTTTAAGTGTACAGTGCCGTAGTGTTAACTATCTGTACCTGTTGTGTAATGGACTTTCATAACTTTTTCATTTTCTAAAACTGAAACACTATACTCACTGAACAATTCTCTTTTTCCCCCTCCTCAGCCCCTGGTAACCCCCATTCTATTCTGCTTCCTGATTCTTTTTTTTTTTTTTTTTTTTTGCTTCCTGATTCTATGGATCTGATTACACTAAGTACTTGAAATAAGTGAATTCAAACAATATTTGTCTTTTTGTGACTTGCTTATTTCACTCAGCATAATATCCTCAAGTTTCATCCATGTTTTAGCGTATGACAGGACTTGATTCTTCTTAAGGCTCAATAATATTCTGTTGCATGGATGTACCATATTTTCTTTCTCCATTTATCTGTAAAAGGACACTCAGGTTGCTTCCATCCCTTACCTATCGTGAATAATGCTGTAATGAACATAGGTGTGCAAATATATGGTTTTCAATTCCTTTGGAACTATACCCAGAAGTGAAAATGCTGAATTATATAGTAATTCTATTTTTAACTTTTTGGAGAACCTCCATAATGTTTTCCATAGTATCCAAGATTTAAAAAAAAGTAACAGTTCTACTGAGATGTAATTTACATACCATACAATTCTAAAGAGTGCACTTCATTGGTTTTTCGCATATTGAGAGTTGTGTGACTGTTGTCACAATCAATCTTAGGACATTTTCATTAGCTCCAAAAGAACTCCTGTATATATGAACAGTCATTCTTCAATTCTCCTATCCTTCCCCCAGTCCTCAGCAATCACCAGCCCACTTCCTGTCACTTTTTCTTTTTTAGGATTTTACTTATTTATTCATGATAGACATAGAGAAAGAGAGAGAGAGGCAGAGACACAGGCAGAGGGAGAAGCAGGCTCCATGCAGGGAGCCCGATGTGGGACTCGATCCCGGGTCTCTAGGATCATGCCCCGGGCCAAAGGCAGCCCCCGGCCAAAGGCAGGCGCTGAACCACCAAGCCACCCAGGGATCCCCAACTTCCTGTCACTTTGAATTTGCCTATTCTGGATATTCGGTCTAAACAGAATCATATAAGGTGCAGTCCTTTGTAACTGGCTCCTTTCATTTAAGTTTTAAGTCATTTAAGTTTTGTTTTTTTGGAAGTTAACCTCCATAATTCTAAATAATATGATTATATGTCTATTTCATGATGTATTAACTCTAAATTATATTTATAGACTCCCTACCATGAAAAATGAGAATTTAGCTCACTTATAACACCCCTCTTATCATATCTCCCTCCTCCTCCTCCTCTTCTCAACTTCAGATAGCTTTAAATTTTTTTTTTAGTTCTTCAGTTGGTTACCTCAACAATATTAAGTAATATCTGTAATTATTTATTTGTCTTAGATAGCATTTCCTTACTTACAGGGTATGTATGGTATTAGGTCTTTGTACTTCTTTCTTTAAAAAAAAAAAGATTTTATTTATTTATTTAAGAGAGAGAGAAGGTGGGAGCAGGGGGAGGAGCAGAGGGGGAGGGAGAGGGACAGCAGAATCCATGCTTGAGTGCGGAGCCAGATGCAGGGCTTGATCCCAGGACCCTGAGATCATGACCTGAGCCAAAACCAAGAGTTGTATGCTTAACTGACTGAGCCACCCAGGCACACCTCCTCTTTCTTTCTTTCTTCTTTCTTTCTTTCTTTCTTTCTTTCTTTCTTTCTTTCTTTCTTTCTTTCTTTCTTTCTTTCTTTTTCTTCTTCTTCTTCTTTCTTTCTTTCTTTCTTTCTTTCTTTCTTTTTCTTTCTTCTTCTTTCTTTTTCTTTCTTTTTTTAATGTGATCTCTCTTCTTTCATCTCCTCAAATCTGACTGCTGTAATTTTACTTACTTTTATGTGGTCCAGCCTGATAATATATACATTCTGTTCTCTAATATAGTCTTCTGTGGATGGCCTACAGGTTGATTACATAAATCAAAATCCAATAAACAACATTACCTTATTAGAATCACAAGTGCTCACTGCAAATACAAATAAGAAAATCTGATTACATCTTGGCAGGTTTTCTGATTCCATTTACTCAATGGTTCCAATGTTACACTCCCGTGCCATGCCAAGGAGAACGTTCCAAACGTCAGTGTCAAATAGATTTCTTTTCTAATGCTCCACGAATTGTCCCATTTGAGGAACATATAGTTTGCTTTACATAATTGTTGTATCACTTTTTAAAAATAATTGCATTGATTTTTTTTCTGACAGAGTAAATATACACCTTCACCTTATTCTGAAATTACCCAACCCTTCTATCATGTTATCTATTACATGGAATGCACTTTCTTCCAGAAGATTCATTAAAAAAAAAAAAGATTTTATTTATTTATTTGACAGAGAGAGAAATCACAAGCAGAGGAGCAGCAGAGGGAGAAGAAGAAGCAGACTCCCTGCTGGCAGGGAGCCCAATATGGGGCTGGATCCCAGGACCTTGGGATCATGACCTGAGCTGAAGGCAGACACTTAACCTATTGAGCCACCCAGGTGTCCCTAGAAGACTCATTCTTATAGCTTGTTCCCATTAAGGTTGGTGGCTTTGTGGGCCTGGGGGACCACCATCAGCCTGGGACTTCCTTTCAGTGTGCTCTGCCAGCTTAGACTTCTACTATTGGACCCCAGGACAGACTGACCAACTGACTTCCTCCATCCCTTCGTCCTTCTCTCTTTCCCTTGGTGGATATCATCAGAAAGAGTGCTTGACAAACACATTTTCTGTGTGCCTGAAAACACCTTTATTTTGCTCTGATATTTGAATAAAATTCTCCTTTGGAATCCAATTGCTCTCAGAATTATGAAGACATTGCCTTTTGTCTTATAGCATCAGTGTTGCTGGTGAATTTGATATCAGTCTGTTTTTCCACTGTAGTTTTTTTTTTTCCCCGTGGGGAAACTAGGTTTTTTACGCTTCTCATGAGAATGTGTAAAGATGCAGGTCTTCTATCTTTCATTTTCTTGAGTATTTTTAATTTGGAGGCATGTTGAGCTCTGGGAAACTTTCTTCTACTTTGTTTTATTACATTATTTCCTCTCTTCCACTGGGCTGTTTCTCCTTTTCTCAAAAACTGTTAAATGTTGGCCTCTTGATCTTCTTTTCTATCACATTTTCTGACTCTTGGCATAATGGGAGATTTCTTTATTTTTCATCATTTGAATTTTTATTTAGCAAAAAGATATTTTTAGTTTCTAAGAGCTCTTTGTTGATTTATTTAAAGATGGAATATCTCCTTGACTCTCTCTGAGGATATAAACTGAAATTGATATATCAAAATAAAATCCCTTTCTCATCCCTAAATCATCTCAGTTCCCTATTAGGGTTCCATTTGCTCATCTAGGATCTTCTAAGTTGCTGAATTCTTCCTAAATTCGGTGAACCTTCTTTATTTGTTCCTTTAAAGAATGAAGGAATATGTAGAGTTTTCTAGGCAGCTGGCCAGAGTTTCCCTGCAGTTGGGCAGGTAAATCAATGTTCTCAGTGGGGTTTTCCTCTGAATGGAGAGGCTGGTGATGGCAGTTGTGGCGTGTGAGTAAGGAGCAGTGGTACACTGGGGGCAAAGTCTCACCCTGACTCAAGAGAGCCAAATGTGCACATCTCTTCCCAATCCCACCTTGACACTCAGGCAGGTGGCCTGATGTCAGCCAAGATGGGAGTCTTTATGCCAAGGAAATTGGCCAATGCTACTAATCAGGGCTGTTTTTCCACCCGGAGAGGCAATTTTTAAATATTTGCCAACACATCACTGATAGGAGGGAAGATAGATAGGTTTCACTTTAGGAGTATGTGTGTGGGAGTTTAATCTGCATTCTCTCGATGACCAATAATATTGTACACTTTTCTGTGTCTAATAGCCATTTGTATATCTTCTTTGGGGAAATGTCTATTCGAACCTCTGCCCATTTTTAAATTGGATGTTAGTCTTGTTGAGTTCTAAAGAGTCTTTATGTATTCTGAACACAAGCCCTTTATTAGAAATATGATTTGCAAATATTTCTCCCCAGTATGTTGTTTGTCTTTTAATTCTCTTAGTGGTGTCTTTTGATATGCAAAAGTTTTAAGTTTCAATAAAATTAATTTATCAACTTTTTAAATGGATCACACTTTTGTTGTCATAGCTATTTATAGTTATTCTGAACCTTTCCCAAGATCCCAAAATTTGCTATCATGTTTTCTTCTAAAAGTTTTATATAGTTCTTACATTTAGGTCCTTGATCCATATTTTAGTTAATTTCAGTGTATGGTGTGAGGTAAAAGTCAAAGTTTATTTTTTGCAGATGGATATCCAATTGTCCCTTCACCATATGTTGAAAAGATTATTCTTTCCCTAATTGAACTACTCTGGAACCTTTGTCAAAAAGTAGTTGCTCATAAGTATAAGGGTTTATTTCTGGACTTTCTCTTCTATCCCATTGATCTATATTTCTATTCTTAATGCTAATGCCACATTCTCTTGATTACTGTAGCTTTACAATAAGTTTTGAAATCTGGTAGTGCATATCCTCCAACTTTGTTCTTCATTTCTAAGATTATTTTGGTCTTCTGTATTTACATATTAATTTTGGGGTCAGCTAAAACAGAGAGGGGAGCGGGGTGGGTGGAAGGAGGGAACTAACTGGCAAGCATGCCATTATCAATATCAATAACATAATTTTACATCAGATTATCTTAAGACCATATGTTTTCCTGTATCATTTTCTATCTTATCTTCCAAATGATATAAAATTGATTATTCATAATGAAATTTTACAACTGGTTTATGGTCCAAGATGGCAACATAGGAAGACTCTGAATGCACCTCCACTGACAAGCTGAATCTACATCAATTTATAGAGCAATTCTTCCTAAAGAACTGAGGGCTGACATATTAAATTCTACAGTTATCTATAAAAACCTACTACACTCAGTATTGTTCTCTAATATTTGCTCAGACTATATTGCGTAAATTTATTTCTTGAAAAAGGAGAACACAGGGTGAATGGTATGAGCATAACAAGCATACTAAGCACTCACAATTGCAGGATGAATCAGCTTTCCTAAGGTGCAAATCTCTGTACCAAGCAGAGAGAAAACTGCAGTCACAGAAGGAATCAAGTTTAGCAGAAGTAAGGTTGTAAATGAGTAATGTGATAGGAAGTGCTATTTTGTTACAAGGTTCATAATACACGTTTCTTTCTAGTTATTATATATGTAGTTATATAATCACAAAGTTGTGTATGAAACACATTTACGAAAATGGGTTCTTCAGAAAAATGTCTTTCCAAAAGATCAATGTATTTCAGGAAATGATCTGAAGCTTTCCTTTGTGACGACAAGCTATCAAGGATAGCTTACTATGACAACGTGAAACTGTGTTTCAGTTCTCCTGTTCTGCTGACTGTGGTTCATGGATTTTGTGGACAGGAAGGGAGGAGGCAAGACTGTCGTTAACTGGATTTTTCAATCTCCTTCAGGTCTTTAAATAATTTCCTTTAACTCTTCTATATGTGAGAAAATTGCTATGAAAGTCTTAATTTTCTACCTTTAAGAGCAAGGTTTTTGTCTTCTTTGTTTTTCTCTGTTTTTGTTTTGAAAGAGTAACTTAATGATCACAAATTTGGTGCTTAAAGCAACAGGGATGTCATCTCTCACAGATCTGGAGACCATTAGTCTGAAACCAAAGCGTCATCAGATCCACACTCCTGGAGACTCCCTTCTCTCTTCTAGATCTGGTGGCTGCCAGTGTTCCTTGGCTGGTGAGCACAGCACTCCAATCCCTGCCTCTTGGTCTTCCCACGGCCTTTGCATTTTCTGTAGATCCTCAATCTCCCTCTGCCTCCCTTTCCTAAGGATACAGGTGATTGCATTGAAGGCTTCTCTTGGTAGACCAAGTCCATCTTAATCACATCTGCCAAGATCTTGTTTCCATACAATTAACATTTACAAGCTCCAGGGATTAGGATCTATCTTTGGGGAAGCCATTACTCAACCTACCACACCTACGTATCTATTTTTTTTCCTCTAAGTCCCCTGTAAGTTCCCCACTTCCTTTGGGCAAAGTCATTGGTAGAACACACAACTGGGATGTCAGTGGCAAGAAAAGGTCATTTTAGGAGTAATATTATGTCGCTGTGAAATTGAGCTGAATTGATGAGGACTGGGAGCTAGTATTTCTCAGAAGTTCTAGAAGCTACTGAAATTTCCAGACCTCAGAATGTTTACACTGTTAAGTATCAGAGAGCTTGTTCCTCAGAAAATGTATTTACACACTGGTGAGTATGTCTATACATGTGCCTATTATACTCAGGCTGACCACATAATGTGCAGGGCTTGGTGGAAATAAAAGGGCAGTGCCCCTTGTTCAAAAAGCAGGACAAAAGTCCTATAGAAGGTCCTGAGCCATGTAACATTTTCCTTCTCCCACAGGGCCTCTCTTGACTCATAATACTGTTTATTTGCTAAATTAATGTGATTTTAAGAAAAGAATGAATTACTAGCATGAATTTTATTGTTCATCTTTATATTATGTGATGTCAGCAAATATAAGCACATTTAATTCATAACCAAATCATCAAAATTATATAATTTGCATTTCATAGCTAATAAATGTTTATCTGCTTTGTTCTCACCAGAGCAGTGGAGGCGCTGCATGACACTAACTCGATTGTTTTCACTTCACTTCTTGACATGGACGTTCTACCAATATTTTCAGCTTTTGCTTCCGAATGAGGAAGGAGCTCTAGAAGGATGAGGAACTGTGGGTAGGTCTATTTTTCTTTTTCCTTCTATGTCCTCATCTTCAGTATAAGTTACTGGCTAACACAAGGAATTAACACATGTCTAAGGGAGGAAATGATGGGGTTCCTTGGTTATGTTTCTTAGAACACTACTGCCTTCTTTCTGTGTTGGAAGTACCTTCTGCTTGGAGTGGGAAGTGGGGCCTCTTGGGGCTCTCAGCAGCCCTGCTTACTTAGTCAGAGACATAACTCTTATCTTGTGCTCACTGTGGGTCTCGCTGGACTCCCACACATCCCGAGTCCACCGGATCCTGTGCTCTTGGGGTATCGGGAACACTATGCTAACAGCAAGGAATGCGGCAGACGACGCATATGGGTGTCTCTCCCCTGCTCGTGCACACGCTCCGGTGTCCCAACAAACTTCACTTAGAAAACACAGAGCAAAGATAAAATTATTCAGAAATTCAAGATGGTGACAGCAGAGCAATAAATGAAGTACAGGGCCCTTCTGAGCTCAGAGCCCTCGGTGACTGCACAGGTCTTGTGCCTGTCAAAGCCAGCTCTGGTTTTATTTGCTTTCGTGGAGTATTAACCAATGTTTAAAGGCTGATGGTTCAGTTTAAGTTCTTTCATACTCTACCGGTCCCCACCTTTACTAACATCACTGTGACTAACATACTGAAAGTTCCTCAAGATCTGGAGTCAGAGACATCTGATTGGACATCTCAGTTTTGGTCACTTTATTAGGATGCAGATAATGACAAAATTTTATTTATTTATTTGTGAGAGAGAGCAGGAGCAATGGGGAGGGGAGAGGAAGAGGGAGAAGTAGACTCAGCATGGAGCAGGGAGCCTGATGTGAGGCTCAATCCCAGAACCCTGAGATCATAACCTGAGCTGAAAGCAGACCCTCAACCACGGAGCCACTCAGGTGTCCCCTCAGAATAGAGGATTTTTCAGGGCAAGTCATTGGCCTATACTTTGGGGGTAGTGACTTTGTTCATACAGGAGCTGAGTTTGAACTTACTTCAGTTCTGGCTCACTGCTATGAATAATGCTACGGCATTAAATCTGTGTAAATGGTTTTGAAGAGTTCTCAAAGAGATGGGATAAGCAGATCCGCAAACCTAGGTCTGGTTCCAGCTTCCTCGAGCAACAGCTGCATGACCTAGGTAAGTCACATCACTCTTGACATATGATTCCTCATCTGTAAGACTGTGATATCACCTACTTCATCAAGTCACAGAGAAGTTTCACTGAGATACTGTATATGGAAGTGCTCTGTAAAATGCTGTCAAATGTAAGTCACTACTCAGCAGACTGTCCCATTTGAGTTGCAATAGGTAAGGATCATTAAAAAGAAGCTTACTTACTCTCCACAACCTTGCCTTCTACTCCTGGTGAGTTTTATTGGTTGTGTCCTGTCTAACTTCTCAAGGCTCACAACATTTGCATTCTGATCTGTCAGTTTTTACTCTCATTGATTTTAGTCTCAATTTTATTTTTAAATATATTCAGCGCTCACCACTGGTTCTTTTGCCATGATGTCCCAGTTATCTCTTGGTGAAGACGTGCCATTCATTTATAGTTCCCAAAGGTTCATGGGAACAATGTTCCCCCCCCCCAAAATATTCTTCTAGCAAGATGAATTGTGTCACTTCTGTGGGGGCAATATAAAACCATAAAGCATACTTTCAATTCAAGAGTCTGTGACTAGTAAGAAAAACAGCTTCCATTAACTTAATGTGTTTACTGATCTCTGAAAACAAGGTTTTCTGGAACAAACATTAGAGTATTCTATTACTTGAGGGATTCTACTCTGAATATCTTGCATGCAAGCAAAAAGACACAGTGGACCAGAAACTCAAAGAATACGTTTACTGCTGATTATTGAACTGATGTGTCCAGAGATAAAAAGCAGTTCTCCACACGGAAGTTGTCTTATCCATAACACAGACCAAATAATTTCCTATCGTCTGGGAGACTGTATCCTAAGATCCCAGTGTGTTGCTGTCAGTGAGAATGGATTGGGTCCGCAGAGATTAGATCTGCATTAACTCTCCCTACGCCAGCCTGTTTAGTCAGGCGTGTTTGCTTTCCACAGTAAGCACACTGGGAAATTCTCTTTTGAATCACATCAACTGTTCCTATAAACCTAGTAACTGAGAAGAGCTAACATCCTTCCTGAAGATAAGAAAGTCACTCCCACATTATCGCCAAAATCAAATGGGCAATTGTTTTTTAGGTAGCTTTTATTTTTTCCTGAATGTAAAAGTAATATATTTTCACTACAATTTTTTTTTGGAAAATTCTGAAGAGTATATGGAAAAAATCTAGAGAGAGCTAGTGTTAACATTTTATTGCACTTCTTTGCAAACTTTTTCTTATATATAAATTAATAAATTTAGCAACACTGAATAACATCATACATGTTTCCTAACCTATTTTCACTCAGCCTTATGAACATTTTTCCATGTCACTAAGTCACCTTGAAATGATATTAACATGTGTATTTTGGTATAAATAGCTACCATAATTAAGTTAGTCTTTTTGGGGGTGGGGCCTTATTTTATTTTTTTAAAGATTTTATTTATTTATTCAGGAGAGACAAAGAGAGAGAGAGGCAGAGACATAGGCAGAGGGAGAAGCAGGCTTCCTGCGGGGAGCCCGATGTGGGACTTGATCCCAGGACCCTGGGATCACTACCTGAGCCAAAGACAGATGCTCAACCACTGAGCCACCCAGGTGCCCTTGGAAGTGGGGCTTTAGATTGGTTTCTTGTTTGGGGCTATTTTAACAACATGACAATAAACATTCTAGTACAGAAATATCTGTGTGTCTCTCCAATGGTTTCTCTGGCATAAGTTCCTAGAACTTGGAATTTCTTGGTTGAAAGGTATGAAAGCAATTTTAGGTCCTCCATACACACGTCAAGTTGCCTTCCCCGAACTCTTTTCTCCCCAGCAGTGTAAGAAAGTAATGAGCCAAATATATTGAAATTGAAAAAAAATGTCATAAGCTTAAGGATTATAGTCAATGTGATTGCTAGTTTAGAGGATCTGTTGCCAAGATTGCTCTGAGGACCTACTGACAAGAACAACCTGTGTAGCATTTTATGGGCCATGGGCCACTGGCCACTGGGCCACCAGGCGCAGGCGCACATCTGGTCACCTGAGGAGGACTCCCTCTGTAGCCCAGGTGCAGCTCTGCTGCCATCTGCCTGCTTCATTCTTACCCCCATCTCACCCGCTGATCCACCAACCTGCTACTCTCCACTTGCATTGAAGATGCAGCCCGTATAGTATTTTATAATGGTTTGTGCAAAGCACATAACCACAGTTATGTGTGCCCTCAGATTCAGCTCTCAGGCTGGTAACAGGATAGTTGGCAAACTAATCATTGGTTATCGTTGCTGTAATAATATGAGTCATATTGAGGAAGAGAGTCCACGGATGGGATCCTTCAGGAGGAATCCATGTGTACACTTCAGCCTCAGGAGCACTTATTGATTTATTTAAAGGTTTTATTTATTTATTCATGAGAGACACACAGAGAGAGGCAGAGACACAGGCAGAGGGAGAAGCAGGCTCCCCACAAGGAGCCGGATGCAGGACTCGATCCCAGGACTCCAGGATCATGCCCTGAGCTGAAAGCAGATGCTCAACCACTGAGCCACCCAGGCGTCCCAGGAGCATGTTTTTAAATAAGCGAAAGGCAGATGGACCACACACTAGGCTGGGAGGGAACCATGTAAGCCAGGCCTAGTTACTTGGTATCTCTAATTCCCTGTTTTTTCTGTCTGTACACAGGGAATATTATCTTTCTGGGTTATTGTAGAGGAGAGGTAGTCTCTGTTCAGTGCATGGCACACGAGGGCTGTATACCTATATCTATATAAATTTCAGGCATCTGCTTTATAGATGCATCTGCTTTATACAGCTTTATAACTTGGCATCTGCATACACTACAAAGTGATCACCACCACATGTCTAGTTACCATCCACCACCATACCGTTGACCCCCTTCCTTCATTCTGCCCACCCCTCAATCCTCTTCCCTTCTAGTAACCACCGGTCTGTTCTTTGTATCTATGAGCTTTTGTTTGTTCATTTTTTTTTGGCTTTTTTTTAGATTCCACATATGAGTGAGATCATACAATATTTGTCTTTCTTTGTCTGACATATTTCACATAGCATAACATCCTCAGAGTCGATCCATGGTCAAGAGTGCATTCTTTTTTATGGCTGAATAATATTCCATTGTAGATATATCACATCTTCTTTATCTGTTCATCTATCATTGGACACTTAGGTTGTTTCCAGATCTTTACTGCAGATAATGCTGGAATGAACATGAATATGTCTTTTGGAATGTGTTTTCATTTTCTTTGGGTGAATACCCAGAAATGGAAGAGCTGGGTCATGTGGTAGTTCTATTCTTAATTTTTTTAGGAATTTCCATACTGTTTTCCATGGTGGGTGCACCAACTTCCATTCCCGCCAATGCATGAGGGTTTCCTTTCTCCACATCCCCTCCAGTACTTGTTATTTCTTGTCTTTTTGATACTAGCCAATTTGACAGGTGTGAGATAATATCTGATGGTGGTTTTGATTTGCATTTCTCTAATAATTGGTGATACTAGCCTTTTCATGGGCCTGTTGGCCATGCATATGTATTGTTTGGAGCTTAGCTACTTTATGTATGTATGTATGTATGTATGTATGTATGTATGAATGTATGTTTTATTTTAATCATGATGTGCTTATCACAAGTGCACCCCTTAATCCCCATCACCTGTTCCACCCATCCTACACACACCTCCTCTCTGGTACCCACCAGTTTGTTCTCTGTGGTTAAGAGTCTGTTTCTTGGTTTGTCTCTCTCTCTCCCCTTTGCTTGTTTTTTTTTTTTTGTCTTAAATTCCACATATGACTGAAATCATATGGTATGTGTCTTTGACTGACTTATTTAACTTAGCAATATACTCTGTAGCTCTGTCCAAATTGTTGCAAATGGCAAAATTTCATTCGTTCTGATGTCTGAGTAATATTCCATTGTATATATACCACATCTCCCTTATCCATTCATCTATTTATGGAGACGTGGGCTGCTTCCATATCCTAGCTATTGTAAATAACGCTGCTGTGAACATAGGGTTGCATGTACCCTTTGAATTCGTGTTTTTGTATTCTTTGGGTAAATACTCAGTAGTGTGATTGCTGGGATCATAAGGTAGTTCTATTTTTAACTTTTTGAGGAAATTCCATACTGTATTCCACAGTGGCTGTACCAGTTTGCATCCCCACCAACAGTGCAAGAGGGTTCCTTTTTCTCCATATCCTTCCCAATACATGTTGTTTCTTATGGTTTTAATTCTTAGCCATTCTGACAGGTGTGAGGTGATATCTCATTATACTTTTGATTTGCATTTCCTTGATGAGTGATGATGAGCAATCTTTTCATGTGTCTGTTGGCCATCTGTATGTCTTCTTTGGAGAAATGTCTGTTCATGTCTTCCACCCAGTTTTTAATTTGATTATATGTGGTTTTGGGGGGTTGAGCTGTATAAGTTCTTTATATATTTTGGATACTAACCCTTCATGGGATATGTCATTTGCAAATACCTTCTCCCATTCAGTAGGTTGCCTTTTAGTTTTGTTCATTGTTTCCTTCGCTGTGCAGACTGTTTTATTTGGATGTCATCCCAGTAGTTTATTTTTGCTTTTGTTTCCCTTGCCTCAAGAGGCATATCTAGAAAAAATTTGCTACAACTGATATCGAAGAAGTTAGTGTTTCTGTTGTCTTCTAGGATGTTTATGGTTTCAAATCTCATATTTATTTTTTTAATTTTTATTTATTTATGATAGTCAGAGAGAGAGAGAGAGGCAGAGACACAGGCAGAGGGAGAAGCAGGCTCCATGCACCGGGAGCCCAACGTGGGATTCAATCCCAGGTCTCCAGGATCGCGCCCTGGGCCAAAGGCAGGCGCTAAACCGCTGCGCCACCCAGGGATCCCTTGAATTTATTTTTATGTATGGTATAAGAAAGTGGTCTTATTCCATTCTTTTCCATGTTTGCCTCTCAGTTTTCCCAATACCACTTGTTGAAGAGACTAACTTTATCCTATTGGATATTCTTTCCTGCTTGGTCAAAGATTAACTGACCATATAATTGTAGGTAAATTTCTGGATTTTCTATGTGTCTATTTTTGGGTGTGTGTGTGTGTGTGCCAGTACCATGCTGTTTTGATTACTACAGCTTTGTAATACAACTTGAAGTCTGGGATTGTGATGCCACTAGCTTTGCTCGGCTCTTTCAAGATTGCTTCGGCTATTTGGAGTCTTTCGTGGTTCCATACAAATTTTACAATTGTTCTAGTTCTGTAAAAACCATTGTTGGTATTTTGATAGGGACTACACTAAATGTGTAGATTGCTTTGGGTACTATAGACATTTTAACAATATTTGTTCTTCTAATCCATGAGCATGAAATATCTTTCCATTTCTTTGTGTCCTCTTCAATTTCTTTCATCAGTGTTTTATGGTTTTCATACAGATCTTTCATCTCTTTGGTCAGGTTTATTCCTAGGTATCTTATTAGTTTTGGTCCAATTGTAAATGAAATTATTTTCTTAATTTCTCTTCCTTCTGCTTCATTAGTGGTGTATAGAAATGCAACATTTTCTGTAGATTGATTTTATATCCTGTTAGTTTACCAAATTCATCTATCAGTTCTAGTTGTTTCCTGGTGGAATCTTTCAGGTTTTCTATCTATAGAATCATGTCATTGCAAATAGTGAAAGTTTTACTTCTTTACTGATTTAGATGCATTTTATTTCTTTTTGTTGTCTGATTGCTGTGGGCTAGGACTTCTACTGCTATGTTGAATAAAAGGGGTGAGAGTGGACATCATTGTCTTATTCTTGACCTTAGGGAAGGGTTCTCAGCTTTCACCCATTGAGAATGATGTCGGCTGTGAGTTTTTCATATACAGCCTTTACCACATTGAGGTGTGTTCCCTCTAAACCTACTTTGTTGAGGGTTTTTATCATGAATGGATGTTGTACTTTATCAAATGATCTTTCTGAATCTATTGAAATGATCATATGGTTCTTATCATTTCTCTTATTGTAATAATGTATACATTGATTTGCAAATATTGAACCACTCTTGCATCCCAGGAATAAATCCCACTTGATCGTGGCGAATGATTTTTTAAAATGTATTGTTGGATTTAGTTTGCCAGTATTTTGTTGAGGGATTTTTGCATCTATGTTTATCAGAGATATTGGCCTGTAGTTTTCTTTTTTCATGGTGTCTCTACCTGGTTTTGATATCAGGGTGATACCAGCTCCATAGAATGAATTTGGAACTTTTCCTTCCCTTTCTAATTTTGGAATATTTTGGGAAAAATAGGTATTACCTCTTTTTCAAATGTTTGGCAGAATTCACCTGTGAAGCCATCTGGTCCTAAATTTTTTTTTTGGGGGGGTAGTTTTTTGATTACTGATTAAATTCCTTTGCTGGTAATCCATTTATTCAAATTTTCTATTTCTTCTTGTTTCAAGTTTTGGTAGGTAATATGTTTCTAGGAATTTATCCATTTCTTCTAAGTAGTGGCCATTTGTTTTTTCTAATATTCTCTTATAATTGTTTGGATATTGTGGTGTTCATTGTTATTTCTTTTCTGTCCTTTGTGATTTTATTTGGTCATTTATTTTCTTTCTTGGTAAATCTGGCTAGTGGTTTATCAATTTTATTGATTTTTTTCAAAGAACAGGCTCCTGGTTTCACAGATCTATCTTATTGTGGTTTGTTTGTTTGTTTGTTTTTAGTTTCTATACCATTTATTTCTGTTCTAATCTTTATTATCTCCTTCCTTCTGCTGGTTTTAGATTTTGTTCATTTTTTCCCCTAGCTCCTTGAGGTATAAGGTTAGGTTGCTTATTTGAAATTTTTCTTGCTTCTTGAAGTAGGCCTGTATTGCAAAACTTCCCTCTTAGAACTGCTTTTGCTGCATCCCAAAAGTTTTGAACCATTATGCTTTCACTTTCATTTGTTTCTATGTACTTTTTAATTCTTTTTATTTCCTGGTTAGCCCATTCATTGTTATTTAAATAATAGTATCATATTATTTAATTTCCATGTATTTGTGGTCTTCCCAGATTGTTTTCTTGTGGTTAACTACTAGTTTCATAGAATTGTGGTCAGAAAAGATGCACGATATATATTTTGATACTTCTTGAATTTGTTGAGATTTGTTTTGTGGCCTAATATGTAACCTTTTCTGGAGAATGTTCTTTGTGACCTTCAAAAGAATGTGCATTCTGCTGTTTTAGGATGGAATGTCCTGAATATATCAGTTAAATCCACCTGGTCCAGTGTGTGTGTCATTAGAAGTCACTATTTCCTTGTTGATTTTCTGCTTAGATTATCTGTCCATTGATGTAAGTGGTTTGTTAAAGTCCCCTACTATTACTGTATTAATATTGATTAGTTCTTTTATGTTTGTTATTAACCATTTTATATATTTGGGTGCTCCCATGTTGGATGCATAAATATTTGCAATTGTTATATCTTCCTTTTGGATTATCTTCTTTATTATTATATAGTGTCCTTTGTCTCTTGTTACAGTTTTATTTTAAAGTTCATTTTGCCCAATATAAGTATTGCTACGCTGGCTTTCTTTTGACATCCATTTGTATGATAGATATTTCTCCATCCCCTCACTTTCAAGCTACAGGTCAAGTCTTCAATGAGTTTCTCATAGGCAGTATATAAATGGGTCTTGGTTTTTTATCCATTTGTCATCCCATGGCTCTTGATTGGACCACTTAGACCATTACATTCAAAATAATTATTAATACATATGTATTTATTGTCATTTTATTGCTTGCTTTGTGGTTGTTTCTGAAGATTTTCTCTGATCCTTTCTTGTCTCTCTCTCTCTCATGATTTGCTAATTTTCTTTAGTGATATATTTGAAATTTTTTCTCTTTATTATTTGCATATTTATTCGTGGTTCTTGATACATGGTTACCATTAGGTTTGTATATAACCTCTCCTGCATATAGCAGACTATATTAAGTTGATGGTCTTTTAAATTTGAACTATTCATCACACCTCTATCTCCCACACTTTAGGTAAATGTCATATTTTATATCCTTTTACATCTTGTGAGTTCCTTGACTTATTTTTTACAGAAATATTCATTTTTACTGATATTTTGTTTCCTACCTTTATACTATCACTTTTGGTCTCTCTTTTCCATTCAAAGAGTTCCCTTTAATATTTCTTGCAGGGCTGCTTTAGTGGTCATGAATTCCTTTAGTTTTTTGTTTTGTTTCCTGAGAAACTCCTTATCTCCCTTTCTATTATGAGTGATAGTCTTGCTGGAAAGAGTATTCTTGGCAGCAAATTTTTCTGATTCAGCACTTTGAATATATCATTCCACTACCTTCTGGCAGTTTCTACTGAAAAATACCCTGCAACCTCTATGGGTTTTCCCTTGTATGTTACTGTCTTCTTTTGTCTTGCTGCTTTTGGTATTTTTTCTTTACCAGTATATTTTGCCAATACATTTTATTTATTTATTTATTTATTTATTTATTTATTTATTTATTCATTCATTCATTCATTTTGAGAGAGAGACAGTGTGAGAGAATCCCAAGCAGGCTCCATGCTGACATGGAGCTTGTCCCATAACCATAAGACTGTGATCCAAGTGAAAATCAAGAGTTGACATCCAACTGACTGAGCTACACAGAAGCCCTTATATTTTGCCGATTTAATTACAATATGTCTTGGTATGGATCCGTTTTGTTGATTTTGGTGGGGGTTCTCTGTATCTCCTGGATCTGGATATCTGTTTCCTTCTCCAGATTCAGGAGGTTTTCAGTTGTTATTTCTTCAAATATGTTTTCTGCCCCTGTTTCTCAGTTCTTCTTCTTCTTCTGGGACTCCTACAGTGTGAATGTTATGTTTAATGGAGTCACTGGTTTTCCTAAGCCTGTTCCTTTTTGCATAATTCTTTTTATATTTTTTGTTCAGCTTGATTACTTTCCATTACTCTGTCTTGTAGGTCATTAATTCATTCCTCTGTTTCTTCCAGCCTGTTGTTCTTTCCATGAAGTGCATTTCTCATTTCATTTATTGAGCTCTTTATCTCTGCAATGTTATTCCTTATCTCTATGTTACGTCTTATCTATATATGTCCTTATCTATATGATATGTCTCACTCGTATCCTCCCCTCTTTTCTCAAGTCCATTGAGTATCCTTATGATCATTGCTTTAAATTCTCTATCAGACATGTTACTTAGATCTGTTTCACTTAGATCTCTGGCTGTCATCCTGTCTTGCTCTTTTATTTGAGACAAATTCCTCTATCTTCCCATTTCGTTTAAGTCTCTGGGCCTGTTTCTCTATGTTAGGAAAGTCAGCAATGTCTCCTGTTCTTGAGGGCAATGGCTTTATGAAGAACTCCTATAGTGCCCTGCAGTGCAGTCTCCCATTCCTAAGGGCCTGATGCTTCTGGGAGTGTCTCAAATATGTACTGTGTGTGCTCTGCTGGTGTGTTCTGGCCACTTTATTCTTCATGCCAGTCATTTGCAGAAGCTCTCTTTGTCTGTGCTTGGTCCCTGGCCTGAAAGTGGTGAGTTTTAACTAGGTATGCTCTGGTCTGCTTGTGAAATGCATCCATCACTGCCACCACCAGAACCAAGGCGTCTCCAGATTCCCAGGTCAGGAAATGCAGTGTTATCAGAATTTTGGCTTGGTCTTCTGGGGGAGGGGCTCACCACACTGGGACTGCTGGGAAGGGCAGTTCTTCTGGAGCTTAGTGGAGGGTGGGGCTTGGTGTAAGCAAGTTAAGCAGAGAGCATTGGTGCTGCACTGGTTTCAAAGTGGCTCTGTGTTTATGCTGAGGGGAAGAGAGGGAAATGGCATTGGCTCTTTCCTTTGTTCCTGGAGGGGTCTCTCCATGAACACCACCTCTCTGAGATATGCTCTGAAATGAGCAACCAACCTCCCCACTGTGTGTTCCAGGCACTTATCAGATCACTGTTTCTATGCTGTGTGTCTGCAGGCTGTTTGCCCTGCATTCTCTCCAAGAGCAGCCCCAGTGTCCTCTGAGCTCTCCCAGAGCTGAACATGCTGACCTTAAAAACTCCAGGCTTTAAGTTCCACTGCTTGCAAGAATTCATGAAATTCAAATGCTCTCACTTTCTAAGCCAATTGCTCTGAGGATTCTTCTTCTCTGGGTGGGCTCCTCTGTGTGTTAGTCTATCTCTTGCCCTTCTTCCTTCTACCTTCTTCCATGTGGCCTCTTTTTTTACTTTAATTGTTGAGTTTTTTCTGCCAGTCTTCAGATTGATTTCTGGGGTATTTAGGATGATATGATAGTTATCTAAGTGTATTGATTCATGAGATGAAGTGAGCCTAGGGTCCTCCTACTCCACCGCTATCTTCCCCTCCTCAACTATAGCTACTGGGTTTTTTGTTTTATTTTGTTTTGTTTTTGTTGTTGTTGTTGTCATTGTTATTTTTAAAGTTTAATTATTTAAGTAATCTCTACACCCCACATGGGGCTTGATCTCACAATCCTGAAGTTAAGAGTTACATGTTTTTCTGACTGAGTCAGACAGGTGCCCCTATAGCTACTGTTTTTAATCATTATTATTGGTAGAATGACTCTGGAAACCCAAGTATAGAATCTATATTTAGCTCAGCACCAGCTCTCAGAGGAGTTGAACCTCTGCCTATCTTTTTGCCAACTGCATTTCATCAAATCTAAGATGCCAACTATTGCAAGACACTGCATGGATCACTGAGAAAGAAATACACTACAGTTCAGCTAGGACCCAAGGCTTTCTTTTCATTGGCTATATGAGACCTCCTGATTTTAGAGATGCTTAAATGGGAAAATGTGTGTCAAAATCGTGAAGGATAGTTAACTGTATTTTACTAGATAATCTCTGTGATGTTTGAACTCTGGGGCAGGGAACGGGGGAAAAGATGGGCATAGGCAGGTGAGAAGCCTCTGAGCATAAAGCTAGGACAAGAGGATGGGAGCAGGAAGGACTGGATGGTATTTAGTACATCACACATGTATGAGTGTGACTGAGCTGCTTCTACACAAGCTATGTCTTCCAATGACAAGAAGGCTGTGTGCTCACAGCTGTCAGAACATGTAACTTAAACTTTCTGACTTTTAAATTACCCTAGAGTGTCTCTAACTTTTTTTTTGTCTCTAACTTTTGAAATGGGTTTTATGACTTTTTCAAGGAGACTCGAGAAAATACGGATTTTATACCCCACTGTATAAAATATACTCTGAGAAGGCTTAGTTCTTTTGTTCAGAAATATTTACTGAACATCTATGGTATGAATCACATTGAAAATGAGCTCTTCCTCTTGTAGAATTTATAGTCACATAAGATTGACAGGTTTTGCACAAAAATGAGTGACTTTTTGTGTTTAGCGTGGCACATGAAGAAGAGGAAACCATGCAAAGCACCACCTATCAAATGAGATCTTCAGACCCTGGGCTCTAGAAACATTTTTACCACTTACTGGCTTTCAGATCTTGAAAACCCCACTTTGTGAGGGTTTCTGTATCTCCATTTCCTCATCTGTAAAATGGGGCTTAAAATAAACTCATGCCAGGCACCTGGCTGGCTCAGTAGGAGGCATGTGTGACTCTTGATCTTTGGGTTGTGAGTTCAAGCCCCATATTGGGTGTAGAGATAACTTAAATAAATAAATTAATTAAAAGTTTAAAATAAAATAAACTTATGCCTTAGAATTACTGTGAAGACTTGGAGTGCCTGGGTGGCTCAATTGGTTAAACATCTGCTTTCAGCTCAGATCATGATCCCAGGGTTTGGGGATGGAGCCCCGCATTGGGCTCCCTGCTCAGTGAGGTAGTCCACTTCTCCTTCTCTCTCTGCCCCTGCTTGTGTGCCCCCTCTTGCTCTCTCTCTCTCTCTCTCAAATAAATAAATAAATAAAATCTTAAAAAAAAACTATCGTGAAGACTCAATTAATTAATAAATGACTGCGTGTTATGAGTACTCATTAAATGTTCATCATTGTAAGTTAGAAGGCACTATCCAAAATTTCTTTTTAAATATTAAAATTCAAAAAAATAAAAAATAAAAATGAATATTAAAATTCAAAAGAGTATAAGAGAATATAAACTCTTCCTTCCACTCCTATTCCTCAGCTACCCACTTCTTCTCCCAGTACCCAAATTGTCTTCCAGAGATAATTTAGGTACATACATCTAAGTGGTAGAACATATGTAAATGGTAGTATACTATACACACCATTCTTAAAGATTTTATTTATTTATTTATTTCAGAGACAGACAGACAGTGTGCAAGCACGGGGATGGGCAGAGAGAGAAGGAGAGAATCTCAGACTCCATGCTAAGTGCAGAGCCCAACACAGGGCTCAACCTCACAACCCTGAGATCATGAGCCAAAATCAAGAGTTGGACACTTAACTGACTGAGCCACCCGGGGGCCCCTACACACACCATTCTGCACCTTGATTTTTTTAGGTAAAATTTTCCAAGCCATTATCTTTCACACAGAAATTAATACACACAGAAATTTCTTATTCTTTTTTTTTTTTGATGGTATTGATTTTTTTCTGTTGCATGAACACAAAAGAAAGCAACAAAGGGTGGAAAGAGGAATAAAAAAGCCTACCTAAAAAAAAGACATATATTAGATTAAAATTATAAATGGGTATAAAAGAAAATAATGGAATAAATATATGCCATGGAAAATGAAAAAAATGAGAAATATGGAGTGGCCATATAATTATCAGACAAAATAAAACATTATTAGAGGTAGGGATATTTTGTTATGATAAAAAGATCAATATATCAGAAATGCAAATGTTTACACATGTATAACAGAATTTCAAAATATATGAAGGAAAAACTAATAAAATTGAATAAAATAGATAATTCAACAAGTATTGCTGAAAACCTCAATATCCCACTCTACATCATGTATAGAAGAAAGTTACTGAAGACATAGAACATTGCAACAACACTATCAACTGACTAGACCTAGTTGATATCTAAATAACACTCCACCTAACCAAAGCAGAATACTTGAGAGCACATGGAAACACAATGTACTAAACTTCATGGGACACAGCTAGAGCATTTCTTGGAGAGAAATGTATAGCTGTGAATTTCTGCATTAAAAAAGTGAAAATATCTCAAATCAATAACTTAAACTTCTACCTTAAGAAACTAGAAATAGAAGAGCAAACTGAATCCAAAGCAAGGAGAAGGGAGAAATTGATAAAGACTAGAGTGGGGGAGGGGAATTAAATAAGAAATAGAAAAACAATAAAGTAAATCAATGAAACCAAAAGTTGGTTCTTTGAAAAGAGCAACACAATGGACAAATCTTTAGCTGATGGAGGGAGAGGGGGAGAGAGGGACAAAGAGAAATTCAAAGTACTAACGTCAGGGCAGCCCAGGTGGCTCAGCAGTTTAGCACTACCTTCAGCCCAAGGCGTGATCCTGGAGACCCGGGATCGAGTCCCAAGTCAAGTTCCCTGCCCGGAGCCTGCTTCTCCCTCTGCCTGTGTCTCTGCCTGTGTCTCTCTCTGTGTGTCTCTCATAAATAAATAAATAAAATCTTTAAATTAAAAAAAGTACTAACAAAGAAAAAAGACCGAGCACCACTAATGACCTTGCAGAAATTAATAGGATTAAAAGGAAATCATATGAGCAGTTATATGCCAACTATTTGATAATCTAACTTAATAATTGATAATATAAATGAAAAGGACAAATCCTAGAAAGACATATACGGAAACTGATTCTGGAAGAAATAGAAAGTCTGAATAGACTCTTAATTAAGATAGTTGGGCTAGAGTCCTCTTGCTTTTTAGATAGAATCACTTGGTCCAGAGACCCAGTAAATACTGCAATTTGTAGCCTCCAATTCCATTTTACCAAGCTTCGAAACTCTGTCCTGATACTTACAGATGTGTTTCATTTGCTGTAGCATTTTGGGGGCTTGGTACAAGACCTAATATTAGAGGAACATAAAATATCTCAAATGGAAAACTTAGGCTTTAGACTTCAATTTCTTTTTTTTTTTTTTAAGACTTTAAGCAACCTCTACACCCAAGATGGGGCTTGAACACACAAACGTGAGATCAAGAGTCATACATGCCACTGACTGAGGCAGCCAGGCACCCCTACATTTCAATTTCAATCACGAAGTGGGGATATTGAGCTTACAGGGCAAGTGATCTCTAGAAACCTAAAAGGCACACAGAGGGATCAGTTAGTCTGAAAATAACAAACACTCGAATAGGAAGTGTTTTACTTTTTTGAATGACCACAATATCTTTTTTGGGCTATTTATTACAACTAAACCATTCCACGAAATGACTCAAGTAAGAGGACTTAAATATCACGATGGATCCAGCTTCTCCAAGATCCTGCTCAGCCACTCAAGTTATTTTTCAGACCTCAGAGCTGGTCACATCTCCCTCTTCCCCATCCACCACTCTAACAAAGCCTTCTGGGGCTGCTTACTGGCCACAGTATACATTCCAAACTCCAATGTGGCGTGTAAGATCCTTACTCTCCAATGTCAGGTTTGTGTTCAGCACTGGTTCTTGTCACCTCACACTCCATGTGAGAAGTTTCCCAAACACAGCCATGTTTTCTAGATCCTTATAACTGTACAGGCTGCTCCTGCTGCCTGAAATACCCTCCCCTACTTTGAAATGTCTGTCTTTGTTAAGTTGGCCCTACTGTCCCTGGTGCTGTGTAACACAGTTCTTGTTCAGACACTGATAACACAGTATTGCCATGAGAGGGTCCTCAAAACAAGCACAGGGTATGGCTTGACATGACAGGTGGCCAGTGCACTTAGTGTAAGGAGTTAAGAAAACTTGAGTTAATTGCTGATGCAATCCTATGGTCAGCCTGTGACTGCTCCAGTATGGGTGGTTCAGTCTCATGATGACCCCAGTTATTTGCTTCTCCTAATTTCCTTGATTGCTTTGTGAGAGGCTGGCAAAAAGGAAATAATGCCAGAAGGGAATGGATTGGTTTCCCTGGCCTGGATCAGAGCATCCTGCTTCCCCAAATTACCCCAAAAGGTGCAAACTCATCCCATTAGTTACATTAGTGCTAAGGCATATCTCATAGCTTCCCCACCATGGTGTCGCTTGAATAGAATGACTTAAAGTCAAAGGAGCTCATATCCAGAGCCACACGTTCAATGTCTCTGAGGGTCTGTAGTCCTGCCAAAGCTTTACTGGGCTACCAGTGAAAGGAGGGTACTGGAGCCTCTGGGAAGATGGACACTTAATGAAGAGCTGTTCTTGGTAGTTGGGAGACTCAGAGTCTCGGCCTTTAGGCTCAAGAGCCTGGTGCTGGGAGGCAGGTGGCAGGTGGTGGCCACATCTGGAGGTGGGTTTGGTAATTGAGGTGTACCCCCGGAATGAAGTGGCCCTGCAGGGACTGGAGCTGGACAGCGTGCTGATGTCCCTAGTAGACCTGCTTCTACCCGACTGCCCTCTGACCTGCGGCCCTTGGCTTTTTGAGGTGCATGGTCCACGGGAAGCTTGTGGGTGAGATGGCCATCTTCAGGGGCCCCAAGAAGAAGCTCCTGTCCTTCCTTGGTTTCAGGACCACTTGTGTTCTCCTTCAGCAGCTGTTTTACTGAGCTATTGAACACGGACTTTTGTTTCCGCTGGCAACTAACCAGCAAAGGTGTGAGCCTCCTGTGGGCAGCCCCCTACGTCTTTGATTACAGATAGTTTTGTCTACGCCCCTGTCTTGCCTCTAGCCTATGCGCTTCCCATTCTGCCACTTTCCATCTTACGCTCTCCTGAAATTATTTTTTGGGACGATGGTAAATATAAAGAAATTGGGTAAACATACTGGAGGCTTCCTGCAAAGGAGAAAAGGCCTGTCTCTTCTTGCCTTATCTCGTGGGCCGCCCACGGGCCGCTGTTTGTCGCCAGTACTTGGCACAGAGGACTTGGAGTTTGGTCCTGCTCTGCCAGCAAATCGCTGTACCCTTTGAGCCTCCTTCCCTGGTAGGCCGCTCGCCGCCAAGTGGCACAGAACAAGATAAGTGTGAAACACCTGGGGCAGGTGCCTCAGCAGCACCGTGGCCTAATCGCGGCGCCGGGCATCCCGCCGCGCTGGCCCTTGGGCTCCCGCCCACAGGGCTGGTGGTGGGGTGAGGGCGCGGGGAACAGAAGGCTTCAGGCTGATGACCTGGAGATGGAAGAGCTTTGAGAGGTGGCCAAGGCCTGAGTGGGGCTGCCCAGGCTGTCAGCTTGCCGTCTCCATTCCTCGGGGCCCTGGGAGGGCCCGGCTTCCAGCCTGTTCTGCACCCCGAAGCCCAGTCCGTCTGCACCCTGAGCACCTTGTGGACAGGCCAGCGGCCTGCCTGCCTTCATTCATTCCTCCTTTCTTCCTCCTCCTTCCCTCCCTCTCTCCCCCTTCCTCCCTCCTCCCTCTTTTCCTTCCTTCCTCTCTTCCTTCCCCCTCCTCACTCCCTCCTGCTCCCCACTTCTCTGGTTCCATTAATCCAACACGTGAGACTTCACTGGTTGCCAGGCACTGTGCTCAGCCCTGGGAGAAACTGAAAGAGAATGAGCCCCCATGTCTGCTCCTGTGAAGCTTGTTTTCTAGGAAGGTTATTCTGATGCTCAGGAAATAGCTAAGCCTGGGGGTGGGTGGAGAGTTTCAAAGCCGCCCCCTCTGTAACTGAGCCCCAAACGCTCCCATCAAGAGCTTTAGGGGAACTTTAAAACACTGGGACACGCCCCTGAAGGGTTTGTGGAATCTTCTGACCTCCAGATTAAAAACAATGATTAGGCTAAATCATTCCTTAAAATAAGTATCTTGAAGATGTTAATAGCCAGCTTGAAGAGCTGGCTATTTTAGAGCTTCTGTTGAGTACTACATTTGATGGGAAATTTGACTTTTGTCATCAGGCCCCTCTTGACATTGGGTTGAAGACTGAGAATCACTTGAAGAAGTGGTTCTTGAACCTTAATGGATGATGAAGCACCTGGGGTCTTGATGAAATGCAGATTCTGGTTCAGGAGGTTGGGGATGGGGGCCTTGACCCTCTAACAAGCTCCACGTACCTGTCTACTCTGGGCCGCTGCTCTGCAGATCACAACCTCACCAACAAGGACTTAGATCAAGGCTTCTAACCGTGGCACCACTGTTATTCTGGGCCAGGTAACTCTGTTGAGGGGCTGTCCCAGGTATCACAGGCCCTTAGCAACAGCCCTGGCCTCCACCCATGAGATTCCAATAGCATCTCCCTCCTACTGTGTAACGATCAAAAAAATATCTCCAAACACTGCCAAATGTCCCGAGGGCAAAATCATTCCCAATTGAGAACTATCAGATTAGAGGACTTTCAAAGGCCCTCTTGAGTCCAGGTTCCTTTGCTCAAAAGCCCATGTCAAAATCTCTCAGTCTGAAAACATGCATGCCACCAAGCCCAGAGAAGATGGCCCCAAGGCTGATTCTGATAGGTCCTTTTAAAGATATTAAGTTACAGATCCACTTGTCTTGACAACAGCCACATGCAGCAGCAGCTGCTCCCCCCAAAAGGCTGGGTGCGGTGGCATTTGCACCCTGAAAGGGACCCTGTTTGTGTGGCATGACTGCAGTGGGAGTGACAGGGAGGGGACCCCGGTTATCCAACCACAGGTGCTCCACAACAAGGAGGAGCGTGAACCTGATAGGTGGGACAAGTGCTGTTCCCTCTGGCTCAGCAACAGAGCCTCCCAAGAGGCAAGAGAGTTAACGTTCATCTAAATCAGCAGAATGTGTCCCTTTCTTTACGAGGGGACTTTGCTCCCGTTATCTGCAGGACCTAGGAGTGTGTGAGGGCTTTAAATGGAATTGGATGAGCAGCCAATGACTCAGTGCACATTGGGAGGATGGCAGAAGTCCAATGTTAACTCGAGAGACACCGTTTCAGCCCCTGCCCGGGATGAGGAGCCAGTGGGATGGAAAGCCACAGACGGAGCAAGCAAAGAGGTCCGTCTGTGAAAGGCCACTGCATAATTGGATGCCATGGATTTGGAAATGCACTATTAGCTTTTACTGCTCTGAAAGAAAAACAAGACAGTATTTCAGCCGTCGGATAAACTACTGTGCATAATGAGTAACAGAAACTCTTGGAATAGAAAGTTACATATAGGGATCCCTGGGTGGCGCAGCGGTTTGGCGCCTGCCTTTGGCCCAGGGCGCGATCCTGGAGACCCGGGATCGAATCCCATGTCGGGCTCCCGGTGCATGGAGCCTGCTTCTCCCTCTGCCTGTGTCTCTGCCTCTCTCTCTGTGTGTGACTATCATAAATAAATAAAAATTAAAAAAAAAAAAAGAAAGTTACATATACAGCTCTATAGGGGAATCTCCAGAGAGAGTGCCCTTACCATCCAAGTGAGGGTAGCATGCTGCCACTACCCAAGGTAGCAGAGGAGAGGGGTGTGTGTGTGTGTGTGTGATACTGAAAAAAAAAAAGAAGGATTCTCCAAAACACTTAAGATTGATTTTCTTTAAGGAACAGGAAAGAAAAGAAGGTACTAGCATGAAGCTAAACTTCTTTAAATGTACCTTTTTGCTTATATATTTGATCTTGGAACCATCTTAATTGAAAAACTAAAAATAGAGTAGTTTTAGGCTCCCAGCAAAATTGAGGGGAAAGTAGAGAGTTCACACATAATTCTGCCCCATCCCACACGGGCTCAGCCTCCCCCACTGGGGACATCCTGCACTGGAGTGGGACACTTGTCACACCACTCTGAGCCAATGTCATTATCATCCAAAGTCCAGAGGTGACATTAGGACTCGGTTTTGGTGATGTAGGTTCTAGGGGTTTGACAAATGTGTCATCCGGAACAGTCTCACCACCCTAAACAATTCTCTGCACCCCACCTGTTCATTCCCTTCCCAACCTTAACCCCATGATCACCATTCTTTTATTATCATCATAGATTTACCTTTTCCAGAATGTCATGGAGTTGGAGTGACACCGTATACTGACTTCTCAGGCTGGCTTCTTCACCTCTCAATACACATTTGAGTTTCTTCCATGTCTTTCTGTGTGATGTGAATCTTTCACCAAGTTGTAAACAAAATCAAATTTGAAACGAATGGTCTCTCTAAACTGAAAACAAAATGATATGGGTGACCTTAACGATTCTAAGTGACTTAATGCACACTCATCTGACTGGACATCCCAGGCTGGGTGGACCCTAAGGACAAAATAACTGCAGAAATGGTTTTACATGGTTTTCAACACTTGGAATTATTCAGTTGTGTTTTTTGTTTTTGCAACAGTGTGGGTATTGTTAATTCTGAGGTTGTCAAATATATAATGATGTGGAATAAAGCAAGTAGGTAATTAGTGATATACTAATTCTATCCTTTTTTTAAAAAAAAGATTTTATTAATAGAGACAGAGAGAGGCAGAGACACAGACAGAGGGAGAAGCAGGCTCCATGCAGGGAGCCCGATGCAGGACATGATCCCAGGACCCTGGGATCACGACCTGAGCCAAAGGCAGATGCTCAATCACTGAGCCACCCAAGTGCCCCAATTCTATCATTTTAAAAAAGATTTTATTTATTTATTTGAAAGAGAGCGTGAGAGAGATCATGGAGAGGAAGAGGGAGAAGCAGACTGGCCACTGAGTGAAGAACCCAATGTGAGCCTGGATCCCAGGACCCTAGATCATGACCTGAGCCAAAGGTAGATGCTTAACCAACTGAGCCACTCAAGTGCCCCTGGCTTGTAAATTTCTAACCAAAAAAACAAAAACAAAAAACCAGGAGAATGGGCTGATTCTGGGATGTCCCAGATGAGTCTGGGACATATGATGTCAAGTAGCAAGGAAGTTATTAAAGACTTGGGAGTCATGAAAACAGGGCCCAGGAGCAGCCAGAAGAAACCACCACTGGCCAAGAGGGCCCCATGTGGACAACAAGAATAATTATTGCAGTGTGATACATTGTTGAACTCCATTGCATTCATAATACCCCCAAAAAGAAAAATAGACTGGCCATTGTAGGAGGATGCAAGTGAACTAAGTCATTATTTTGAAAGCTGGTAATTAAAGGAAGAGAGTTAAGTATTCAGCCCCCTTTTCCTACATCAACTGTACTGAGTGCTACCCAAGTGGCAGATGAGGGCAAGTTTTTCTCAGAAGAATCACAGCTGGTCAATGAAGACAGAACATCACAGTTGAGCAACCTCCAACTAATTAACGGAATCGAGCATCGTAACAGCCCTACAAGACATAACCTGCCTCTGGATGGAGCGATACACAACCACCTATGAAACAGTCTTGCAAAAAAAAAAAAAGAAAAAGAAAAAGAAAATCCAATTGCAAGTCTCATCAAGCCTCTAGATCTGACAACCCATTGACAGGCAGTACAAAGGACAGAAGAACAGGTTACAGGAGACTTCAGAGCTACATTTTGCAAAATCCAGCAGGAAACGCCACAGGACAAATGGCCCACTTTCATCAACAACTAGATTTCAGGAAACTAAAAGGTGGAGCGGAAACCTCTCAATAAAAAGGCTCTAAATAAACCTCTGCTTCTCAAAATGTGGGTAATTATGAAAGAAATCATTGTTTTAGAAGTATGACATTAATGAGACAATTGGAAATAAACATTGACTGATGTGACTTAATATCATATTTGATGATATTAAGGGATACTTGTTAATGCTAAGGTATGATAATGATTTATCTTTTAGAGATACATCCTGCAGTGTCTGGAGAAGAAATGAGATAGTGTCTGGGATGTGCTTCTAAATGACACAGAAGGGGATGGGAACCTGGCTGGCTCAGTCGGTGGAGCATATGGCTGTTGATTTCGGGGTCATGAGTTCAAGCCCCATGTTGAGCATAGAACCTACTTAATGAAAAAATAAATGACACAGGCAGGGAAGTGGATGAGAAGGGAAGACTGGCCATGGTTGACCATTGCTGAAGCTAGGGGTCGGATTCATGGTGGGGGAGCGTTGTACCACTTTGTCTCCTTTGTATATGCTTGAAATTCTCCATCATAGAAAGGTTACAAATAAATGGATCCAAGTCAAGTGTATGAAAACCAAAGGCTCCAAAGGAAAAGATGTCTTTGCCTTTATGCCGAATTCCTTTCTGGCTCCCTCTCTGTACCACCTGCCTAAGCATAACATGGGCCTGGGGCCCAGAGGATCATTAGGGAAGGCTCTGGTTCGGTACGAATAGCACAATGGTGACAAGTGTGGACTCTGGAGCCAAGCACAGAGCTTCAAATACAAGCCCTGCCATTTCCTAGTGATGTGGCCCTGCATCAAGTAGGCATCCCCTCCTGCTCTCAGGGCCCTCATCTGTGAAGTGGGGCTAATGAGAGCACTGGAGCAGTGCCTGCTGCAAGCAAGCACTAAATTCCAGTTAGCTTCCCTCCTTTACCTGTCCTTTCATTATTTCGTTGGTTCCAGCTCAGTGCAAGGTGAGTTGAACGAATGAGTTGCTAATAAGAAGCACAGACCATGGGATCCCTGGGTGGCGCAGCAGTTTGGCGCTTGTCTTTGGCCCAGGGCGCGATCCCGGAGACCCCGGATCGAATCCCACGTCGGGCTCCCGGTGCATGGAGCCTGCTTCTCCCTCCGCCTGTGTCTCTGCCTCTCTCTCTCTCTCTCTCTCTCTCTCTCTGTGACTATAATAAATAATAAATTAAAAAAATTTAAAAAAAAAAAAAAAAAAAAAAGAAGCACAGACCATGATGTGGGTGCTGCCTCTGCTTTGCAGGCTGTGGGCCATGCCGCAGGGCGGGCAACAGCTAACCAGCACCCTCATTATGGAAGGCTGGCCTGCAAAGGGAGCTGTGGCCAATGTCACCCATGAGCAAAGGTGCAGAGCCCTGCAAGGTCAGGGTGGGCTGAAGCACCTGTGAAAAGCTCACCAGACCACAGTGTGGACAAAGGAGTTCCATAGGTTTCCCAGATATTTCAGGGCAGTGCAGGGACAGAATGGAAAGGGATCTTTCAACCTAAGGGCCTATTATGTGCTCGTGCATCACTGGATCTTTGCCACAATCCTTGAGGCTGGCAGGCCTGGAGGGCGTGAGTCACCTGCCCATCATTAGTAGTGGCAAAGCTGGCATTTGAATCCACAGAGTGGCATGACTCCAAAGCCCTCTGGAAAGTTGATTAGCTTTTAAGAGACTCTCCCCATATGGTAAAAAAAAAAAAAAGAGACTCTCCCCAGCCCTGGGAAAGTGAGGATACAGTAATGTTCATAAAGCTCCATTTCCTTACACACACCTCACTTTTCCATGGCAGTGCCATCAACTGGGTAAGAAAGACTTCTGGTGAGGAGCACTCTGACTTGACACATATTGAATTTCAGATTCTCCAATTTCTCCATTTCCAACAGGAGCTGTCAAGTTGATGAGTGGACAGAGTCTGGAGATTGGAGGAGGCTGCACTGGAGACACAAACGTGGACACCATGGAATAAATGATGGAAATCTTCACCTGGTGAGCAGAGAGATCAGTCAAGGTCACCAAGGGGGCAAGCAAGGTGATGTGCTGAGTGCTAGGGCGCCCCGAAAAGAAGCAGAAAAGCAACAAAGGCACTTGAGGAGAAAGGATCAAGAGGCAACAGAAGTTTGTCCTGGAAGCCAAGTGAAGATGGTGAGTCAAGGTGTGGCCATTGTACTCCAAGCTGCTGGTGGTCAGGCAAGGCGAGGACTGAGGATTGACCATGGGATTTGGCAATATGAAAGGTACGGGAGGACTTGACTAGAACAAGGGTGGAGCTATGCTAACTTGTGCCTTGAGCCAAAAGCACCCCTCAATGGTAGCTCTGACTTGGCGGAAGAGCATTGTGGTTAGGAGCATCTCTGAAGAGCTTCGCAAAAAGGCTAATTTTTCTTTTCTTTCTTTCATTAAAGATTTTATTTATTTATTTATTCATGAGAGACATACAAAGAGAGAGCAGAGACACAGGCAGAGGGAGAAGCACGCTTCCTGTGGGGAGCCTAATGCGGACTCAACGCCAGGACCCTGGAATCACTACCCGAGCCTAAGGCAGATACTCAACCACTGAGCTGCCCAGGTGCCCCAATAGGGCTCATCTCTGCTCAAGGGGAGTAGACTTGGGTCCCAGGAGCATGGTCAGAAGTGGGGTACCTTCCCAAGAGGGTCCATAGAACAAGACAGGCCTAGATTCTTGGGTGCTTTCGCTAGGTCTACGGGCCTTTGCCCATCACACCCTCTGCTCCTTTCCTGGATAGGTACAGCCTTGCTGGTGCTGTGGAGAATGAAGGGACCTGTGACCCATATCCTGGCCACCCCCACCATCACCAGGCTGAGGGAGAGGCTTCATGTCTGTGCAACAGTCTCTGAGAGGCCCAGACAGTGACCCCAGGGCAGTGCATGGTGACCCAGAATGGGCAGCTGGGCACCCAGTCTCACTCTTTCCAGCAGAAACTAAAGGAAGGTTGCCCTCAATAGAGACTAGGGGAGGAGGTGGACCCCGGGCTCCACGCAGAGGGGGACGACGCAGACACTGGGGCCAAGCAGGCAGGACCACTGGCGCCACCCCCTACACCATGTCCCAGGGACCGAGCATCCACGCAGCCCTCCCCGTGGAGTCACAGATGAAATCTTTCCCATATTCAGTTCTAAAATGACTTCTCTTACTCCCTGGAATCAGTCCTCATCCCCCTGGTGAGTTAGAATGACACTCAGGAGGAGAATCACAGGTCAACATCATTCTCACAAACTGGCTGATCATCCTGGAGAGGGATTTTCTTTCCTTTTTAAAATATTTTATTTATTTATTTGACAGAAAAAGAGAGCCCAGGCAGTGGGAACAGCAGGCAGAGGGAGAGGGAGAAGCAGGCTCCCCGCTGAGCAGAGACCATGATGTGGGGCTCCATCCCAGGACCCTGAGATCATCATGACCTGAGCCAAAGGCAGACACCTAACCGACTGAGCCACCCCGGCACCCCTGGAGTGGGATTTTCAAATGATGTGTGTTAATTTGTATGCATTAGGAATTTCAAAGAGTGAAATAAGAGACAAATGAGGATGGGTGGTAACTAGACTTAACTATGGTGATCATTTCACCATCTGTAAGATATTGAACCACTGTATTGTGCACCTGACACAGATACAATGTTCTGTGTCACTTACACCTCGGTAATATAAACAAGAAGGGGCAAGAGAGTTCAGAATGGTGCAGTGGACTTTTTTTTTTCAGGGTAATTTCACCCAAGGAGACAGGAATGTGGGGCAAGGAAATGTATGGTAGCTTGGGACTAGGTTTCCCATGAGACCAAGGTTGCTGAGAATTTGCAGGACAGAACCGTTTTGCAGTGGGAACTGGTCACGCCGGGCGCCCTCGATGAGATGTCCACACCTCAGCCCCGTGAAGGCAGCTGCTGCTCTGAGGCTCCCACAGGTGGGAAGGGGCGAAGCCAGCACCAGGAACAGGCTGCTCACTTTTCCTTTAAAGGTGATGAGCTCCAAGTCCAGGAGAGGTTGACAGGCTGGTAATTCTAGAGGCTCCTACACGGTGTTTATCCGGTGCAAAACCTTCTAAGGTAAAGGCAACCCAAAGCTCGTGAGTCAAGAGGTACCGAGAAAGTCAAAAGACACAGAGAAAATACTGGAATGAGCTCAATTGAAATGTTTGGTGGCAGGTATCTGGAAGGCATGGGACAAGGAGGACAATCAATATTTTAATTCTCATTTATATTTTTCAGTATTTCATACATTTCTACTAGGAGCAGGTTTTGCTCTCACAGCTAGAAAAAAAGTATAGATACTAGTTTTATAAAGGCAGAAGGAGAGGAAAAAAACATTTACTGGATTCATCTAGAACATGAGGTTGTGATTGGGAAGAGGCCACAGGGATAAATTAATCTGCTCTAAGTTCAATGACTCTAGAAAGTCTAAAATGTCTAGAAATGCAGGAAATTTTGAGTTCTAAACTCAGAATTCTGTTCTGTTGATTCTATTCATGTTTGGAATCTCACGTTGGAATAAAACAATCATTTTAAATATTGTGTAATGTTTACTTTAAAAGAGTATGGTAAGTGAAACAGTACAGTTTACAGTTTTTTTTTCCTATTTTTGAAAGTGTTCCACTTTTTCTCTTGGCTACCAGGATGCTCAGAGCTCAATTCTGGGCTTCTGTCCGTATCACATAGTATCATATATAACCATTTCCTCCCTCCCTTTCTTAACTTCCACTACTTTATGTTGCTTAGATGATTTTATTTTCTGATAATAATGAATGATTTTATTTGAGAGAAAAGGAGAAGTTTTTCTCATTTGCAGGCGATGAGGCTGATTTTCAGAGATGATGTGATTCCATGCTTGCTCCACTTGAACTAGATCTTAATTTTTCAAACTCCATATTCAGTGCTACTTTACAGCCAAGTTGAGTAGTGGGGCTTGAGGATGGCTCTTTGTGACCACTTGTCAGGGTTGGTGACAGGAGAGGCATATTGCCTCCTACTTCTGGTCACTCCTCATCTATCTAGAGGGGTGGAGAGTAGGTGACAAGGAGACATGGCCACAGTACTGTTCATCCCCTCCTAGGAAGCATGTCATAAGAACCAGTCACACAAGCCTGCCAAAGCTAATGGTGACGATGAGTGTTTCTCAATCTTGGTTTCAAAGCAAGGGCTAGTACCTTCAAAGACATGCTGCCCTCATTTGTCCTGGTTTGGTGACAGTTGTTCAAACTCTTGTTTCACTGAGCGTCCTGAGTCTCTCCACATGGCTGGGGAGAACTCTGCTTTCTTCCCTCATTGTTGGGAAGCTTGCTGGGCTAGTTTCCTGGGACTTCCATAACACGGTACCACGGAGACTTAAACTTCTGGAGGTGGGAAGCTTGAGATAGAGAGTTGGTTTCTTCTGAGGCCTCCCTCCGTGGCTGGTAGATGGCCGTCTTCTTCCCATGCCGGCATATGGTCTTCCCTTGATGCACATCTGTGTCCTAACCTCTACTTACAAGGATACCCTTGTATCCTTGTAATCCATAATACTGGATCAAGGCTCACCTAATGACCTTATTTTGACTTCATCACCTCTGTAAAGATCTTATCTCCAAATAAGGTCACATTCTGAAACACTAGAGGTTAGGACTTAAACATCTGAGTTTGAGGAGTGGGCACAATTTAGCTCCTATGCTTACTCTTCATCTCCTGGCTTGGGCAATGGGCTCTGCAGAGGGTGGCCCTGGGCATCCAGGCTGCCAGGCAGACCTACGCTTCTTGAGCTAGCAGCTGACCATGCTCCCGAGTCAGACACATCTCAACTAGAATCCCAGCTCCACCACCTACCATGTGACCTTTGGCAAATTCCCTCCATTTCTCTGAGGTTTGGTTTCATCATATGAAACCACCTCTCACCTAATTGGGTTGTTTATGAAGATTAAGAATAACAATGTCTGACAAGTGCTGCCCCATGGGAGGAGCTCAGTGAGGAGAGGCTGCAGCTAGCAACTGAGCAAATCGCCAGCTTATGCAACGAGACATGAGGCCTGTCCGGCCCCTGAGCTGATGGGCAAAGCTGATGGGCAAAGCCAAAGTCTCACTGGAAACAAAGTCTGTCCACGACGCTCTCTAGGCCTCCTCACTGAGTGATACATCCTCCTCGACCAGGGCACCTTTCAGAGCTCTCAGATCCATGTCTTAGGTTCAAAGAAAGAAGTTCTTTCTCAACTTCTCTTGCATCTGGTGACTTCAATGTCTGAATGGTGGATTTAGGTCTTGATTTGGGGTGATGTTGCTCTAATTTTTAAGGTTTAACAAGCTGCTTCTTTAATTTTTTCATTTTTTATCATGGCTCCCTTTACAAATCATAGGCGTGATGGATGATTCTATCTGTTAACTTGACTGGGCCATAGGGTGCCCAGATATTTGGCTAAACATTATCCTGGGTGTGTCTGTGAGGGCGTTTTTTTAAGTAAGATTAACATTTAAATCAGGTGCCTGGGTGGCTGTCGGTCAAGCATCCAATTCTTGGTTCAGCTCAGATCATGATCTCAGTGTTGTAAGATTGAGCCCCAAGTCAGGCTCCCAGCTCAGTGGGGAGTCTGGGATTTTCTCTCTCCCTCTCCCTCTGCCCTTTCCCCCACTAGTGCTCACTCTCTCTCTAAAATAAATAAAAATCTTTTTAAAAAACCAACCATTTAAATCAATAAACTCAGTAAAGCAAGTTGCTTTCCTTAATGTGGGTGGGCCTCATCTAATCAGCTGAAGGCCTGAATCATACAAAAGGCAGAACCTCCCCTGAATAAAAGAGAATTCTTCCTCTCTGACAGCTTTTTGAACTGAGACATCAGCTTTTTCCTGCCTTTGAACTCAAAATGAAATATTGGTTCTTTCTGGGTCTTGAGCCTACTGACATTTAGAATAGAGCTGCCCCATTGGCTCTCCCAGGTCTCTTGCTTGCCAACTCACCTTGCTGATCTTGGGACTTGCCAGCTTCCATAATTGTGCAAGCCAGTTCCTTAAAATAAATCTTATATAGCTATACCCGTATCTATAGGTATGTATATCTTTATGTATATGTATGTATAAATATATACATACATACATCACACACACACACACACACACACACACACACCCTATTATTTCTGTTTCTCCAGAGAACCCTGATTGATACACTAGGTAAATTCCCAGTGATTACCACCAGCATACCTATAGGTGCCACCACCCCATCCTAACCAGTGGGTCCACATTCCAGCAAACTCTTAATTGACACTGACTTCAAGGAACTATTGTAACCATTGTTCTTACTGCCTCCAAACAAGAGGAAAGTGTTCCTTCTCCGCCTGGATGGTCTCCCTTGAATGTGCATATCACTTCCCCCTGGTGCGGGGGTGGTGTGGCTTCACCCCTGGACTGGATGGCTTTACCCCTGGTGGTGTGGCTGTGCCCCTGCAGAGGGAGGTACAGAGAATAAAAAATGAATTTGCTCAAGTCACATGCAGACAAAGAAGAGCAAGCTCCAGACTTTGGTGCCAGCCTCTTACTCAATGTCTGTGCCATATGACAGGCCCCAGACCCTTGTTGGACATCAGATCCGTGTCAAGCTGCCTCAAACATCAAGAGCACAGGCGTGGCTGATCTGGGGCAGGGCTCCCCCTCTTTAGTCACTGTGTGTCCTGCCCCCCTGCATCTGGCCAAGAGCAGGAGCAGACAGCTGCCCATGTGAAGGAGATGACCACAAGCCTATCAGAGCCACAGAAAGAAAGAGAGAAAGCAGGACAGTGGACAGATCGAGTGCGGTCTAAAGGATCAGTCACCAGAGTGCGTTCTGTGGGACACTGGTTCTGGGAGTGCCTCTATCAGTTTGGGGAAATGCTCCACAGTAGAGACCTATCTTGGAAGCAAACTTCATTAAAAAGGCTCAGAGAGGGCAGCTCGGGTGGCTCAGCGGTTTAGCGCCGCCTTCAGCCCGGGGCGTGATCCTGGGAGACCCGGGATCAAGTCCCATGTCAGGCTCCCTGCGTGGAGCCTGCTTCTCCCTCTGCCTGTGTCTCTGCCTCTCTCTGTGTGTCTCTCATGAATAAATGAATACAAACTTAAAAAAAAAAAAAGGCTCCGAGAAGCACTGTAGTAAGAATCCGCTTAATGGATCCGCTTTTCTGGAGCCAGTCAGTGGTAAAGCACTTAACTCATGCAATCCTCAGGACCACCCAACATGTTGGGACCTATTACCACCCCCATTTTACAGATGAGGAAAATTAAGGCAAAGGAAAGGTAAGTCACTGGCCCGGGGCCAAAGAGCTGCATTTAGACAAAACTCACCTCTAGTGGCTTCATTTCCTAGTCTTTTCCTATTTGCTCAAGTGTAAAAAACACCATCAAGCTCTACCAGGCTGTAAGTCCAAAGTGAATTGAAATTGGAACATCTGTCAGAAGAACTTTCAGATACCACCACCAATCCAAGAAAGAGGCTAAGTTTTAAAGGAGACAAAATAACAAGATTGCCCTTGTCCTGGAGTTGTTTTTTGGAGAGTAATTTGGTGACGTTGCCTGAATTTAAAGATGTAGGTTCCCTTTGACCCAGGGATACCTTCCTAAGATTTTATCCTTCAGAGCTAGAGATATATGTGCAAAAATGACATCATAGAACATCATAGACATCTCTAAAACCTTAACACCTTTCCTTCCTATCTCTTAGGTTGTTATTGTGCCACTAAAGCCCCCACAAAGCCTCCTTGGGCCCTACATCTGGTGTTGTTAGCTATTATCCAATTTCTCTGGCTCTCTTGATGCAAAACATGCAGTGAGTGCTCTTACATACTCTCCCCCATTTCTTTCCTCCACCCTTTCTTGAATCTACTCCAATCAGGTGGTCCATACCCCTCCATCAAGGTGCAGTCACCTCCACTTTGCCAAGTGCGATGGCCAAGTCTTGAGCTGCGCTTTATTCCTTTATTCCCACTGGACTCCTGCCAATTGCACCCTCCTTCTTGGATACTTTATGCACTTTGGCTGTTGGGATTCCACTCTCTTGGTCCTCCTAGGACCCTGGCGGCCCCTTCACAGTCTTTGTTGTCATTCAGTCCCCTTTCTGTGACCTCCTAACACTGGAGGGCCCCCAGGCTCAGTCTTTGGGCTGCTTCTTCGTCTCCACTCACCCAGCTGGATGGTCTTATCTGGCCTCCCCTGGCGTTGTCATCTAGGCCATGATGTCTTCTCCATGGTGTCTTCTCTGCCAGGACTCTCTCCTGAATTCAAATGCTATGGCCAACCGCGTCCCTGGGCACATCACTTATAAACACTTCTCACGCTGAATGTGTCCACAGCAGAACCCCTCCTGCTGGGGCTACACAGGCTTCCCACTCGACCCCCCGGTCACTCAACGGTCGAGGCCTAACACTCTGGAGACCCCTTGGAGCCTCTCTTCCTCTCTCAACCCTAATTAGATCTGTCAGCAAGCACTGTCAGTTCCCTATTCCCTGTGTCCTCAGAATCCACTCCGTTCTCATCTCCTGCCCTGTTTCCACCCAGTCATGCCACCTGAGGGAGGTGAGGTCTCCCTAGGTCAAGGCCCCAGCCTTCTAAGGGTCTACCTGTTTTCAACAACCTCTTTTCCGCAGAGCAGCCAAACTGATCTGCACAAAACCTAAGTCTGGTCATATCGAGCATATGTCTAAAGCCTCCCTAATGCTTCCTATTTTAGCATAAAACGTAGTCTTCCTGAGGCCAACAGGGCCCCACTTTTGTCGCCTGCCTCATGCCCTCCTTCCTCATGGCTCATCCTGCTGCAGCCCCAGGGCCCCTCTACGGCTCCATGAATAGTTGCACACACTCCTGCTCCTCCCGTCCCAAACGCCCCGTGTCCCTCCATCCCCTCAAGGCTTGCCTCTCACTCGGGTCTCTCAAATATCCCTTGGGCAGAGAGAACTCTGCCAGCCACCACAGGCTGAACAGTCACCCCCAGCTTCGGCGCCCCCTTCTCCCTGGACCCTGCTTTATTTCACACCTGCGGCCCCATCAAGCACAGGAAGTGATTGTCTGGTTGTCCTTTGTCTCTCTTCTCTAGAACACAAGCTCCACCGGGTGGAAGGAACCCTGTTTCCATCCTTAGAGTTGAAAACAGCGCCTGGCAAAGTAGGCGCCCCACACATACATGCTGGGGAAATGAAGGATTGGGTTTCTTTCTTTTTTTAAAAGATTTTACTTATTTATTCATGAGAGACATAGAGAGAGAGAGGCAGAGACAGGCAAAGGGAGAAGCAGGCTCCCTTTGGGGAGCCGGATGCAGAACTTGATCCCAGGACCCTGGGATCACACCTTGAGCCAAAGGCAGACAGTCAACCACTGAGCCACCCAGGGGTCCTGGATTTGTTTTTCTCAATGCTGCTTCTAAACCCAGAAGTTTCACAGAAGTAGACGATCCAAACGGTTGTTGTGGACTGGCGCACTGGAACATGATTTAGGTGGTGCAGGGTTTTCTCCTTAAGATTTAGACTTAGACGGAGTGCTTCAGAGGCTTTCCCAGACGTGGGAGATGAAAACGAGTTAGCAAATAACATCAATGAGCAGCTCCCGTTAACGTCGAGTTACACATGGCGATCTACATGGCCATGTGTAGGGAGAGACCCGCAGAGGAGGCTGCTTTTATTGGGTGAATTGCAGCAGTTTTGTTTTTAAAGATTTTATTTATTTGTCAGAGAGAGAGAAAGAGAGAGAGAGAGCAAGCATGCACCACACGCAGGGGGAGCAGCAGGCAGAGAGAGAGGGAGAAGCAGGCTCCCTGCTGAGCAAGGAGCCTGACGTGGGATTCTATCCCAGGATCTGGGATCATGACCTGAGCCAAAGGCAGATGCTTAACCGACTGAGCACCGGGCGTCCCGGCAGTTTTGTCTTTATATACTTCTGTGCCGTTTGGATTCTCTACTAGGTGAAGCTGTTCTCCTTGCAAATGGGAATAAAAAGTGCCCTGGAGTCCAGCTGGAGGTTAGAGGGGAGGTCCGTATGAGGGAGGGTGAATGGTCCCTGCCCAAATGAGCTGGTCATGTCCAAACCATGGGGGGCTGCACTGATTCTGTGGTTCAGGCCTGTGTGAAAATTTCCTAAAAACAGATATCATCCATCTACTGGGATGACATCCCTGGACAGAGGAGATGGGGCCGTTTGAGACACAGCAGTCCATTCAGATATCAGCAAGGACAGCCCCACTCAGAGCAAACTGGCGTCCCCAGGAAGAGAAGGTGACTTTATGGAACTTCACTGTCTCTGGAGGTGGGACTCATGTAATTCGCTGGTTAGTTTTGAGTGAGCGCTGGTTAAAACAATACCAGGTGTATTAGTTTCCCATTGCTGCTGTAACAATTCACCGCGAGTTTAGAGACTGAAAACAACACGGATTTATTATATCACACTCAGAAACCAAAATCAGTGTCACTGGGCTAACGTGAAGATGTTGGCAGGGTTGCTTCCAGAGTGTCCAGGACAGAATTCGTTTCTTTGTCCTTTGCAGCTTCTAGAGGCTGTCCACATCCCTTGGCCTGGGCCTTTTCTCCATCTCACAAGGGCATTAACCCCGTATCTGCAGCTGCCATCCTGACAGCGCCTCTTCTAAGGACTGCTGGCTACACTGGCCCACCGGACGATTCAGGACAGTGTCCCCCTTGGGGGCTATCATTCAGCCCACCACACCAAGTAACAGAGAGGCCGTGGTTTCCTGTGAACACTGAGCAACACACAGTATTAAAATTCTAACGGTCTAGCCTTTGCTCCCATCAGTTGCTAAAAAGGAATGGGAAGTGGGGCACCTGGGTGGCTCAGTGGTTGGGTATCTGTTTTCGGCTCAGGTCATGATCCTGGGGTCCTGGGATTGAATCCCACATGGGGCTCCCCACAGGGAGCCTGCTTCTCCCCCTGCCTATGTCTCTGCGTTTCTGTGTCTCTCAGGAATAAATAAATAAAATCTTTGGAAAAAAAAAAAAGCAATGTGAAGTGATGGACACTTTGGCCAGGGGGATTGTGTGGCTGGTAACAGGGCAGGTTCTCAGGCTCCATCCCAAGGTCTGTAATACCCAGAAACTTGCGAGGTCAGATTGCTCTGATGCCATTGCAAACTATCCAAGTGCAAAGGAAATGACAAATGTGCCCTCCAAACTCTGTGCCTCCAGACTTGTCACATGAGGTTAAGTCAGATGTGTGAATAGGGATGTGCATGCAGTCCCTGTGCATAGAGGAAGATCAAAGATTGAGTTGGGGGATGGTAACTTCATCATTTTCCTACCACTGTGAGACCAGTTTGCTTAGAGTGGGGTCAAGCTTCACTGCAACATGTAATGGGCACTTGTGTCCAAGACTCTAAGCAGAGCCTGGTCACTTTGAGGGCGAGCTTGAGTGCCACATGCACTCTGCTGATATAGCTGTGGTCTTGGCTCAGACGATCCCAGTAAAGACAACACAGCCCATTCTGGCAGAGGGAGTGCATGGCTGGCAGGAGACAGGACGGGGCAGGCAGCAAGCAGCCTTGGAGACTCCTCACACTGGTCCTTCCCCTTCCATCCCTCCCCTTTAATCCCTGGCAACCACTAATCTGCTTGTTCTCCATTTCTATAATTTTGTCATTTCCAGAATAAATGGAATAAATGCAATCATATCGCATGCAACTTTAGAACTGGCTCTTTTCACTCAACCTAATTCTCGAGAGTCACAGGTCACCCGTTGGGTGTGTCAGCACCTGGTTCCGTGTCCCTGCTCGGCACTCCTCGGCCTGGATGCCCGGGTGCACCACCACCCAGTTACCCATCTGCCTGGTAAAGAGTATCCATGTCATTTCCAGTTTGGGGCTATCATATAAAGCTGCTATAAACATTTGTGCACAGGCTTTTGTGTAAATGTAAGGCTTCCTTTCTCTGGGACAAACATCTAAGAGTGCAATTTCTGAATCAGAAGGTGGTTACACACTTGGCTTTTTAAGCTGTTTTGGCAGAACGGTAGCATCGTTTTCCTTTCCCAGCGGCAATTTATAAGAGATCCAGTTTCTCCACATGCTCACCAGCACCTACCTAGTGGTGTCACTATGCTTGACTTTAGTCATTCTGACAGGTGTGTAGTAATTTCTCACTGTGGCTCTGATTTGCGTTACCCTAACAGCTAGTATTGCTGACCATCGTTTCATGGGCTTATTTGCCACCTGCAAATCCTCTCCAGGGAAATGTTTCAAGTCTCTTTCCCATGTCCTCATTGGATTTTTTTGTTTTGTTTTAACTTTTGAGTTCTGAGTGTACTTTATATATTCTAGATTTAGTCCTTTGTCAGCTATACTGGTTTGCAAATATTTTCTTCCAATCTGTATTTTTATCCTCTTTAATGGAATTCTCTCAGAGCAAAAGTTTTTACTTTTGATGAGCTTCAATTTATCAATTTGTCCTTTTATGGATCATGCTTTTGCTATCAAGTCTAGGCTCCTACTGGTGCCCACGGGCATTCCAGGGGTGGCATTGTCGCTAGGCCAGCCCTGAAGAAAGTCCTGGCTCCTTTCAGGCCTTTTCCAGTGCCAACCCAGCGAGGGTGTTGAGCCTTGGCTTCCTGTTCAGCCATTGCTGGTTGAGTGTGGGAGACGCTGCAGTTTTTTCTATGGTGTTGGCTGGAGTAGAGCCACTACTGTTGTAAAAAATTGGTCTTGGTAGGGGCACCTGTGGCTCAGTTCGATAGTCTTGGTTTCGGCTCAGGTCATGAGATCAAGCTCCTCTCCCAGTGCAGACTCAGCTTGAGCTTCTCTCTCTCTCCCTCTCTCTCTGCCCCTCCCCCTGGCTCATGTGTGCATGTGCGCTCTCTAAATAAATGATCGCTTAAAAATTTTTGTCTTGGTAGGCTTCCCTTTTTTTCTATCTTTGGCTAAGCAGCAAGCTTCTGTCATTTTTCTTTTTAAATTGTGGTTGATTATGCATAACATGGAAGTTATATTTCAAACGTTTAAAAAATGTTTAACTATTTAAAAACAGTTCTGTGGCATTAAGTTCATTCACATCGTTGTGCAGCCATCACCAGCATCCATCTCAACAACATCTTCATCTTACCCAAATGACTCAGTATCAGTTAGACACTACTCCCCTCTCTCCTTCCCCCAGCCCCTGGCAACCCCCAGTCTACGTTCTGTCTCTAGAATTTGATCACTCTAGATACTTCATTTAAGTGGGATCTTACAGTATCTGTCCTCTTGTGTCTGGCTTATTTCACTGAACACAATGTCCTTAAGGTTCATCTCATCCATGCTGTAGCATGTGTCATATTTCCTTCCTTTTTAAGGCTGAATAATATTCTGTTGTATATGCACATCACATTTTGTTCATTCATTCATCCATCAATGGATACTTGAGTTGCTTCCACCTTCTGGCTGTTGTGAACAATGCTGCCATGGCCATGGATGTACAAATATCTGTTCCAAGTCCCTACGTTCAATTCTTTTGGGGGTATCTCAAAAAGTGAGATTACCGGATTACACGGTAATTTTATGCTTAATTTTTGGGGAACCACTGTACTATTTTCCACAGCAGCTGCACAATTTCACATTCCCATTAGCAATGCAAGTAGGTTCCAATTTCTTCACATCTTCACCAACATTTTTGGGGGTAGTGGCTTAATAACCATCATAATGGGTGTGAAGTGGTGTTGGTCTTTTTTTTTGTCTCTGCCTATAGGTTTTTCCATGTTGCTGTTTTGTCTCCAAATATGAGCTACAGGAGGCAATACAAAATTGGGGATCTTAACACTGTATCATTCTTTGAGTCCCAAGGTCCTTAGATGGTCTGCTTTCAGAGTCTTTCTTATGTTCCTCTTTTCTAAAAGGTATTTAACATCTAAGATTTTTAGTTGTATTTAGAGGAAGGAATAGGAAAAGTCTATGTATTTTTTATAGTAGATATCCCATATCAAGAGAACACTGAATCTCTTTTAATACACAGGTCTTCTCTCCATCTTTTTCTTAGAATTTACTGTAGAAACCAGGTTGTCTGTCCTAAAAGCTTTCCACAGAAATGGATTTTACTGACTGCATTTCCTTTGGTATCATTTAACATGTTCCTCTGTGCCCTGTATTTCCTGGGGAGTTGGTAGATTTAGGGACTTCATCAGATTCGCATTAGAGTTTTTGGTAAGACTCCATCACAGGCGGGGTGTGCACTTCCATCACAAGGCACAAGGCATATTTTTGTTTTTCTCTGGTGATATTAACTCCTTCAATAGTTACTAGTTTTCCTTTTTAAAAATTTTCTAGTATCATCCTGAGCTCATGAATTTAATTATATATTTCCAATCAATTGCTATTATCCATGTTGATGTTCACCCCATGTCTAGCTACTAGCTTGAAGGAGCTTCTTTAAATTCTTTTGACAGAGCCCCAGGTGTTTTTGCCAGTTCCTGGACGTCTGATATGAAAAGATGCTCCAGACTCAAATTGGACTATTTATGTCCTAAATCTGGAACCAGCCATTCTTTGGGGAGTTCTGGATCCTTCTGGTAGGAAAGGTATTTAGAGACCACAGTTTGGGACTTAGGGGTGCTCACTAGCTACTGGCTTGGCCATTGTTTTTAGGACTTTTCTGTAAACCAAGCTAGGAAATAAGCATGTAAGTGTGGATTTAAGATAAATATATCATGAATTCAAGTTGGCATTTCCACATCAAATTTGAATGAAAGAGTTTTAATGTAGTCTCTTTGGTCTTAAAGATGCAACTTTTCTCTCATGCCAAAAACTTGGTTCCCAAAGATATCAATATAATTACTCACTTACTTTCTCCAGTAATAAATATAGAAGAGTCTCAGAATAACAATCCAATTTCACCAAAACAATATACCACTTCCACAAACAGAACAATTACTGAAAATGGTTCTTTTTTATTAGCCAATCATTTATTTGTTGTCCCTATTTTTGTCTTTGGGTATAATCCACTAGGAATGCACAGTGAAATTTCTCTATCTTAAAGTCATTTGAAGTATTTCCTTGTGCTTATGTCACCAATTTGATATATAGTTATGTTCATTCATTTCATTTTGCTTTTAATTTTTAAGAATTAAAAAATTATTTTAAGAATATGTAAACATTCACATGGTTCTTAAGCCAAATCTATAGAGCAAATTGTGCTTAGGTTTATCTTCTGTGTCGCCTATATATATATCATTCTCTCTCTTCCTCTAAAAGGCAATAATTTCAAGCTTTTTTTTTTTTCACTTTTCCTTTCCATCTAAAAAAGCAGAAACAGGGATGCCTGGGTGGCTCAGCGGTTTGGCACCTGCCTTCAGCTCACGGCGTGATCCTGGAGTCCCAGGATCAAGTCTTACATCAGGCTCCCTGCATGGAGCTTCCTTCTCTCTCTGCCTGTGTCTCTGCCTCTCTCTCTTTCTGTGTCTCTCATGAATAAATAAATAAAATCTTTAGATATAGATAGATAGATAGATAGATAAATAAAAATATAAAGAAGCAGAAACAAAATCTACTTATGTATATATCCTTCCCTTCTTAAATAATGGGTAGCATACTATTTACTTTTCCCTGTTTGTGGTTTTTACTTATGGCATTTTGAAAATCATTCCATAGCAGGTACAGATATTCTTAATTCCTTTTTATAGCTAAATCGTACTCTGTGTGGATGTACTTTAACTTATGCAAGCAATCCCCTGTTGGTGGAAATTTTCTATACTAAGTTTCTATACTAAGTAACTCTGTCACATGGTTAAGCAAGTCCCTATGGAGGGAACTTTCAAGTTACATCCTTATTTTCAGCAGCCTTCTCCATGTAAGAGGCTGGCTCTATTTATGTATATAGTACCTAGAGCTGGTTAGTTCTGGGTAGAAAATATTCCTAAGATACTAACCAGAGTTTTTTTTTTTTTAAACTAGAGAGGTTTTTTTAATAAAAAATATCTTATTTATTCGAGAGAGAAAGCATGCAACGAGTGGCGGGTGGGGCAGAGGAAGAGGAAGAAGCAGACTCCTCACTGAGCAGGGAGCGTGATGGCAGGGCTGGAACCCAGGACCCCGAGATCATGACCTGAGCTGAAGGCAGACACTAAACCTACTGACCCACTCAGGTATCCCCTAAGTAGAGTTTTAATTCCAAAGTTACTTCAAAATATTTTCCTGAGGGAGAATAGGAGTTCTGGTCTACGAAGTACAGAGTTTTTGTCTGGGATGATGAAAAAGTTCTGTGGATGGATGGTGGTGATGGTTGCACAATTGTACTTAATGCCACTGAACTGTATACTTATAAATAGTTCAAATGGTAAATTTTATATGTATATTTCATCTCAATGCAAAAAGGAAAGATCTATGGGAAACACTAAAAAATTTACTAAAAAATAGCAATAAAGACTTTTGAATGTTAAAAAAATTCCTAATAAATTGCTACTTTACTATGTAACTTTATGCCAAAATAAAAATTTATATAAAATGAGATTTTTAATTGGTACGAATGTGCTTTGTTGCATGGTCAGTAATGGATGTCCTTAATTAGGAGATGGCTCCTTTCTCTGCTATTGTAATAAATAAGGGTTGGTCACCTTCCAAGCTGAATCATATCTGACATGGCATCTGTACAAATTACTCTTCAAGTTTAATGAAGTGATAGCAAGTTAGCACTTTCCAGACTTATATTTATCTTACTACCTGGTGACTTGAATTTTATGGTTTCTAAACAAGGCAGTTATGACCAGGAAATTCAGCTCGGTGACAAAGGAGACACACTGTTATATTCATTCCTGCTGATGCTAGAGTCAAGGTTTATTACACTGTGCTGGGGAGGTCAGAAACTTGGGCCAAACCTACATAGAGAATTTTCTTAAGCTCTAAATCTTGATCCACTAATTGATGGGCTGCAGACTCTGGTGAGTTGCTTTGCCATCTCTTCTTCATGACCTTGTCTCCATCTGTAAAATACAACCTCATCACTGCCTGAGAACGTTTCAAAGATGCCAAAAGATCCTTGGCATCTGGGTGTTCAAGATGTGCATCATATTTTCTTTCCTCAACTGGTTATGTAAAAAGCAGCCTTGAAAACCCTTCAAGCAGAAAAAGCAACTATTTTGTTTCTTGTGGAAAGACTCCTCTTCCTGTCATCATTGAAAATATATGGAGCTGGGTGAAAATGAACTCACCTGCTAGTCACTGGACACGCCAGAGGCAGGACCAGCATGTGCAATGAGAGCTGTCACTTGACATGGTTTTCTTTGTGATGATGGAGGTCGCAAAGAGTATGTGCACACATGGCTGCAAATGCACTGCTGGGATCAATGACCACCTTGTCTCTGAGTATTCATCCCCCCCCCCCCCAAAAAAAAGCAAGGAAGCTGATGAAGATGGAACTCTTGATAAGAGTTGAAGAGAAAAGCCAGAGGCAATAAGGTGTCTACACACAGCTGGCAACAACTGGTAGAATTCAGAGCCAGACCATGGTGCAACAGTACATCTATGCAAATCCTCTGGCAGATGCGATGCCTAAACCTTCCTCTTGAAATCTGTATCATGGAAACATACACAGCAGCAGACAAAATGGTCTAATGATTCCCCATGTACACATGGGTACATGTACCCATATATCCTTGCCTCAACAATTACCAACATTTGTCCATCCTGTTTGTACTCTTTCTTTTTTTCTCTAGTATTTTAAAGTACATTTCATATACCATATTATTTCACCCCCAGGCACTCCGATATCCTGCTCCCCCTAGGACTGTCAATAATAAATACCCAATATTCACTACCAGAAAATCAGCAATGTTATTTTTAATACAGATGTGGTACAGAATGTTTAATTACAGCAGGGCAGAGATTCTAGTTAAATAAAATTAAAAACCTTTATTTTCCCAAATATAAAATTACTAAATTAATGTCTCAAAAGAAAATATAACATGGTGAAAGTTTGAAAGTACACCACTATTCACCACAGGATTTATGATTTACCAATTACATACTCCACCACTTTGGCAAAAGGATGAAAATTTTAAAATAGTTTATAAACCTAACATAGCAAAGACTGTATACATCTCCATATTGCACTTTTTTATGTACAAGGATAAAACAGTAAAGTCAAGTATATTGCATATACTAAGAGCGGCACAAGTTTGTCACAATCGAACTTAATGCAGAAGCTGATGTGAAGAGTATTAAAAATGTAGAAATGTATGTACAGAATGAGAGACTGTATTAACAAACTATGTACATAACAATATACTGTACTACTTTTAAATTTTTAGCATAGTTTTGTTTATTAATAGAGGCCTTTGGTTCTAAACTGCTTGACTAGTTTTAAGCTCATGTAGTTTCTTAAGCTTTCATGTTTTTTAAATGCAAGTCTATGAGTATAAAAGCACTAAACCTCCTGGCTCACTGGTACAAAAGTTACAATGGTCAGTTCCCTTAGGTCATCAAAAACTAGTCACAAAAATAGTTCTTGTATTCAACCTGAATGTGCCACAGGAAAAAAAAATATTTTCAAGATTCTCCAGCTTAGCCTAGAGGTGGAGGATTCTCCAGCCTCAATTTCAGTGCTACTGTCGCTGCTATATACATTCCAGAACACTTGTTTTCTCGAGGCCATTTATTTTAATACTACTCTTGTAAGGAAGAATAAAACCTCACTCCAGCTTAAGAGAGTCCATCACACACCTCTGTTAAGACATAATGAAAATTTGGAATATTGCCAGCAAGATTTAAAAAAATATGTGCACCCTCTCATGACTCCTCTAGAAAATCTGCTATGAAATAATAACAATTCTTTATTTCCCTCTTCTCCCATCCACCTTCACTTCTCCTTGTGCTCGGTCTTTCCCAGGTCTTGCATGAGCCCAGTGATTAGCTTTGGAGATCATCCTGAGTTTGCAAATGACAAAGCGAGTCCCCACATGTGGCCTGTGAGGCAAAATCACACAACTGAGGACGAGCTGGTCATCCCGTGAACCATGGTGCTTGTTGGAGTCCCACTGATGGCATTGAAGATGTGAAGGGAATTCGGTAAAACACTCGTCTTCTCTTCCAGCGGGCAAATCTTGAGGCACAGAAACACAACATTACCCAAGTGTAATGCCCCTAGTGACATTTCTCAAAATGGTGTGTTTTATGTGACACAGGGTATCACCCAATGGTCACTGTTACCCGAAATGATGGCATGCATGCCCAGGGAGCTTGGCTTTGGCAGTTTGCAGAGGGATTGTGTCAGTTCATGTAGCAAATGGCCTTTTTCAGATCAGGATTACAAGGAGGAAGTCAAGAACAACCAGTTTCGTTTCCCTTACAAATCAGTGAATGGAGCCTTCTAGACTCACTAGGTGATAAGGCGGTGAAGGCGGTCTTACACATACTTGGCAGGGACACGACCTAGCCTTGTCCCTTGGAAAAGTTTTTTTAAAACTGAATACTTAGCATACTGAATACTCTTCTGTTTGTCTACTGGCTCCTTTTCTCAGAGCCTTATGGATTTCCATCCTGGGAAGGAGATGGCCGCTGCCCCTCTGACCCTGGACAAGTCTTGACCTACTGCTAGGTGGAAACTGAGAAGAAAATACACATTCAGAGGCTCCCCTGGAAAAGCTAAAAGCAAGTCTACTCCAGGTTACAACCTTTTCTTGCTTAAGTGTTCTAAAGTGTTTAATATTCACAGTTGTTGAGATAATGGAATGTTCAAGTTTAGAGCACAGCACTCTGCTCAAGGTCCAAATAACGTGGGAGTTTATCATTATCAGTCCATAATTTTTTTCCTTTCATCTTTTCTTGTGCCAAATGCTGACACCCTCTGATCAAACTCCCTGTTCTATAGGAATCTGCAAGCTCTGTGGAAAAGACCTTGAGTTTTCTCCAAAAACTTGTCCCCACGAGACCATCCCTTTCTGCTTAATTAGTCACCTATTTATTTCTTTCATCATTTCAATTTTTTCCTCCTTTTCTCAGTATCCAGAAGAGGGTACCTCCCCTTTGCAAACACACTGTCCTCATGCCAACATCTGCGGTTGTTCAAACACAGTCCTAACACTATGTGTGGCAGTTTATTGAGGTTCAGAAAGATAAAATTAAAAAATGACATTACCATCCCATCTGATTGTGTTAGCATGGAGGAGGAAAAAAAGCAAACAAGTTAAAGTGTGGACATTTAAGTTAGTTTCCCGTGACAGACTTTCCTAACTAGGTTATCACATGATAGGTTAACTGACTGACACAAGTAGTCCTGGCTTCCGTTTGCAAGACTGAAAGACAATTAGGTAAGGAACAGATAAAAGTAGTTATGCGTGATGGAGGCGCTAACATTAACTATGAAGACTGGCCTCATGACTTGGAAGAAGTCACTGTGGTTGATACAGAATGGACTCCTAAGAAAGCAGTACTCTGGCAGCTGCTGACACTCACTCAGCTGCCTGGCCAGTTGTCCCCTCTGACTAATCCTAATGAAAGGAACTCCTGCAGGAAGGTGACAGTAGCAGTGTAACTGGGAAAGATGCCCGTAATGATGGGGAGTAGCCATGAAGAATCCACTGAGGCTCCCAGGTCAGTGGTAAATAGTCAAAATCTGAACAGCTGTTTTTTTTAAGTGACTAAAGACATTTAATGCAACAAAAAATTCCTTAAACTAGGCTGGTAAATTTTGGTCTTTCAAAGGATTGGGTTAATAAAAAAGTTTTTAGAAAAAATATGGGTATTTTTCTTATGTGAGTTTTGTTTTTGTTTTGAACTAGATTAGGGTGGGGAGGGACAGAGCTTCGAACCATGGTCATCTCTGAGAGTGACACAAGGGAGGTGGGTGGTGCTCTCCCCTGGTCGTATTGGCTAGTAACAGGTGGGTGAGTTGGTAGCCATTCCCCAAGTAACCTGTATTCAGAAAGTAGCAGGATGTAGCATGGTACGTTATTCTTTAGATATTAAAATTCTAGAAGGTTTAGGCCATCACAGGGTGTATCTGAGAGCCCAATTAATGTGTGCCTACTAATAACAATGAGAATGCCAGCATGGCACCTACTTGTTCATGCATGATTTCAGAAAGCTCTTTTGCCATCTCCCTGTAGTTGGCCTTCATTTCTTCCTGGTACTCTAACTGGTCCTCTTTGATCAGCCGCTCGTTTACTGCTAAGGCTTGACCGCAAGCTTCCACAAATTGCCTAAAATGGTATGAGAGGGGGAAATAAAAGGGTGTTGAGGATAAAGAGTGAGCCCAATAGGTAGTATCTCTTTCTTGAATGAGCATAGAAATGACTGATATTTGAAGAGAGAAAGACATTTCCAGCGTGTTTTACCTGAAAACTTCTTTAAGCAACTTCACTTTGTTGTCAGGGTATCTTTTTGTGTTTGTGTCATCTAAGAAAGCTCGGGCATATGCTAGTGGACCTGCGTTGACCTAAAGAACAAAGATTTAAAATTATGTTCGAATAAAAATGACCATTATCATTGATTTGGTTTCAGTTGTCAGGTTCTAAAAATGCTGTTTGAGTTAGTTATGACCCTTACCCTCTAGGAACTGACAATCCAAAAGACAAAACCACAAATAAAGCCTTTGTTGTTACATGTCATTTGATTTTATCACTTCAGACATCATCAGGGCACTTGAGATGGTGTCACACTTTATGAAGGAATAAGCAAAGTTGGGAAAACTGACCCATCTTTTCAAGGTTTAACATCCAATAAGTAAAACACCAAAGATCAGAGCCCAAGTCTTCTCCCTGGTATTTGTGCTACTCTATACTGAACTAAAGGTCCATCTGGTGAGTTCAGTGAAAAACTGAAGAATATAAATATAGTATATTGGCCAGTTTTTAAAAACCAACCATTTACCTCCTTGAACTGTATAGATAGGCATGAGCAAACTGACTTGCTACCTTCAAATGAAGTAACCATTTGAAATGTACTGGAATGCCAAAGATTAGGGGCATTTAGCAACAAAGGAGTGAACCAGAACCCTGCATCTCTCAATTAGCTAAGAAGAGTTCTCTGTAGTTGGGTAAGTCAAGATAACATGGGTATGTGTAGAGCGGGAAGGTTAGACCCACTGGATGGGAAGGAAAAAGCCCCACGCCTCTGAGACAGCGTGAGAAACAGCTTAACCACATGAAGGAGCTGGGCTGTGATTCTGATCCACAGTGGGCAGGACTTGTGCAGTATGGACAGGAGAACCAGAGGCGGGGAGACAGGGGGCCACAGTGGTGGGAAGTAGGCCCTTCAAGACAGGAACAACTAGCTAACTTTCTGTGACGACTGCAGGTGTCATCACACTGTTGTTTCATGGAGTGGTGTTGTATGTTAACGACTTGAACATGACCAAAATGACCAATTATCCAAAATAACAGAATCTACTCAATAATTTTAAGGACATGTAAAGAGAAAAGCTGACAAGACTTCATAAGGTCTAACATAATTAGATCTTGGAGTACAGCCACCCGGATGGCTCTGTCCTATATAAGAGCAACCCCAGAGAGGCTCTTAATGAAAGAATTACAGAAATATAGAAATAAAATGGTAAAGTTCATTTCCTATGGCTGCAACTTTGTTATTATTACCTTGGTGGGCACACGTGTATAAAAATCTCCTTATCATGGAATGATGATCTTTGCTTTTTAAGATGACTGGTTATTTATAAAACTCTAAGGCCACTGTTAAATGGCAGGGCACATTTTGCCCTTTAGAAAGCTTGGTCTGTCCAGCCTCACCCTTTACTGGAGCCACACCCCTCTGCTGGTGTTCTGATAGAGGCTGGATGTTCCTAAGCTATGTTATTGAGTGGTTTTGTTTTTTAGCTACAGAAAATTGTGACCTCTGACCCCATTATGTAATCACTCATGTGCTGGAATATTTATCATATTCACTTGATAACTTATTTTGGTATTTAAGTCTTTCAGATCATGAGGGAAGAGGTTGAAACATGGTAAGTACTTTTGTGGTGAATGACATTTAGAAAACATTAGGCAACAACCCAGTATGAATTTGATAAAAAGGTGACAAGAACTGATTCTAGAAAATGAACCAAAAAACCCCTAACACACATTACAGTCCACATGCAACTCTCATAAATGCACCCATTTTGAAAGAGAAAAGATTGGATATAAGGATAGGTGTATATGTATGTGTGTGCATGTTTACATGCACATGCATATGCTAGAATTATATATATATTCTTAAAATCAAAGTAAGAAGCATACTAATCACTAGAAGAAGGTGATTTAACATTTACCAGTTTCCTAGGAAATCATATAAGATACTTAAAAATCAGGTATTTTGAAGTATAATATACAAACAAAAAGGTACATCTATCATGAGTGTATAGCTTGTTGAATTTTCACAACTGGACACATATGTGTAATCAGGACTTAGATCAAAGATGATCTTCTCCATAAATGGTGCACGTTGCTTAGATAGCTAAATGGAAAAAAATGTATCTTGACCCTTATCTGTTATACATACAAAAATCAATTCTAGATGGATTGCAGATCTATATAGGAATGCTAAACAAAGGAAGGAAACATAGACTGCTTTTGAGACAGATTTAAGAACCAAGTTCTTAGAGAAAACACAAAAATGCTACCAATTAAGGAAAGGAAATATTAATTTCCTTTAAGGAAATATTAATTTTCCAATAAGGAAAAATTAATTAATTTATACTAAAATGAAGAATTTCTGTTAGTCAAAACATATCATTAAGAGAGTGAAACTTAGGGTACTTTTTCAGATATGATTTTTATAGAAACCAGAAAACAACAGTTTTGTAAGGAAACCTACAGCTATGTACACTTTATATTTAGAAGAGTCTTGATGCTTCTGGTTTGGCCCCTAGAATTTCCCAAACTGAAAAAACAGGTTGGTGTGGAGAGCTGTCTCTCAGCTAGCTGTCTCTCAGACAGCTCAGGGGACACTCTTACAAGTTGGGTCAGGTGGGGGACTTCATTCTACTGCCCCCCTCTGGTATCAGAGGAAACTGCATAGATACTAGAAGGTAACTGGGATCACCAGGTAAGCTAGGAAGCTACACTTGACCTTGCTGGAATTGAAATTTACCAAGGTCCAGATGAGCCTTTGCACCTTTTGCCCTGGGGTTTGCTTTGCCCAGCACTTGGCTCACCTGAACGCTCACACTGCCTTGGAGTTTGAGCTGCAGTTTGATCATGTCCACTTCGGCTGAGGAGCACAGTTGCCGGAGCTCGGCCACCTTCTTACTCATCTCATCAATGGCCACTTCGATGGGGTTCAGGTCGGTGTGGTGCTGGTACATGACGGGGATCCGCTTTTTCACATAAGGGAAGCAGTGTATTGCTGTGGAGGAATGAATCCCAGAATTATTCTGCAGCTTGCACAATCTTTATTATTATTGAGGCAGAAGTACTTAGTATTTTCATTTTATAGATAAGGAACCCAAACCTTGCCAAAGGCACATGCCAGTATTTTGTGGGACAGACTATTGTCTTCCTTTATCTCTGCATATGTTTAATGACAGGCTGTATCATATGAAGACAAGAGAGTTGGATCCTTTTAACCTTTAGTGTGAGAAGTATGTGTTTGAAGAAATTACTTTATCATTCCCTGCTCAATTTTCTTTTCTTTTTTTCAAGATCTTATTTATTTATTCATGAGAATATACAGAGAGGAGAGAGAGAGGTGGAGACACAGGCAGAGGGAGAAGCAGGCTCCATGTAGGGAACCCGACGTGGGACTCGATCCTGGGTCTCCAGGATCATGCTCTAGGCTGAAGGTGGTGCTAAACCGCTGAGCCACCCAGGCTGCCCCCTGCTCAATTTTTTTAACCATAAATGCTTTACCTTCCTTGAAGTTGTGAGATTTGAAAGAGCTAGTATAAGATGGCTTGGAAGATATAAAGAATAGTACACAGTTCTGAGATATCACAGAACAGATTTTAAGTCCTGAAAACTGTTCCGTAAACATATCCTTGAGAAAATTATTTCTCCATAGATCTTTGAATCACATGCTTGAGTTTGCACAAATCAGAGAAATCCATGAAAAATATCAAGTGAGAATATATTTCCAAGCAAAGTATTTTATGAACCAGAAATTCACAAACTGTTGAAATCACACTAATAATATATTTTGAAACATAAATGAATAAAAACAGAAACAAAAATATTTACGTTTTCTTGTACTTTTTTCCTACAAAAAGCCAATCAGTATTGTTTTTCATTTATCACAACAAGATATCTGAACATATCAACACCAAAGAGTTAGTTTAAAAATGAATAGAATAATGGCTGGTTCTAATTTGGGTCTGTGTCACATTTCTAACTTGCTGCTTTACATGATATATGAGTATCTATAATATCTATTTAATATATATTTATGAATAGACATGAATAGGCTTAACAGCTTCTTTTATTTTTTAACAAAAAGTAAGATGGGAGTGTTATGTGTGGATCACTGCTATTTAATAAGTGGCTTGGGAGAGTTTACTTAGAAAGGACAAATGAGAAAACAGGGCCAGCGCCATGTAGTGCACAGTTCAGATGGGCCATCCAGGGTTCGGAAAAGTGAGAGGTGTTTAACCTGCTGCAGCTTTGACTGCCATACCCCTACAGACTTGTTCTAGACCCTAAATGTCTTTTTTTTTTAAATAAATTTATTTTTTATTGGTGTTCAATTTACCAACATACAGAATAACACCCAGTGCTCATCCCGTCAAGTGCCCCCCCTCAGTGCCCGTCACCCATTCACCCCCACCCTCCGCCCTCATCCCCTTCCACCACCCCTAGTTCGTTTCCCAGAGTTAGGAGTCTTTATGTTCTGTCTCCTAAATGTTTTTTGTTTTGTTTTGTTTTTTAATCAATCTAAGGCCAAAGGTCTACTCTCCTATTTCTTTTACATTCCTTATGGATACAGTTTTTAAATTATAGCACTAGGATTGATAAATCTTCTTTGAATTTAACACCTCTTTGATAGTGTGACAAGAACCAGGCCTTGCTGTTTTCCAGCCAGGGAACCAGAGGTGTACTTGGATGTGCACAGAAAGTGTTTTTTTTTTTTTTTTTTTAAAATAGATTTTATTTATTTGCGAGAGAAAGAGAGCATGAATGGGGAGAAGCAGGCTCCTCACTGAGCAGGGAACCCAATACGGGGCTCCGATCCCAGGATCATGACCCAAGCTGAAGGCAGACGCTTAGCCCACTGAGCCACCGAGACGCCCTCACAGAAAGTGCTTTATAGATAAGTGCCACTGCAGTGGATTTGTAAGTATTGTGGAAGTGTTTCATAAGGCTACTAGCCATTTCAAAACACACATGATTGGTATAATCACAGTATTTTTGAGTGCTATGTTGTAATAGCACCACTGTTTCAGAAAGAAAAACTAATTTCAAAGATGTTTGTGAGGTGTCCATGGGCTATATGGAATTCACTCAGCATAAAATTCCTGAGTGTTGTGATAGTACCTGGAGACGTAGAGGAGCAAAGGAGAGTATAATACAGAAAACTGAGAGCCTGTGTCTGAGCCACCAGGTCCATGAGAGCTGGGACTCCCCCTGCCTTCCTTGTTGGCTCCAACTTTCCTCCTCTCCCTCAGAGTCACTCAGCTCCAGCCACGCCGGCCTGCTGGTCATCCCATGAATGTGCTGGGTACAAGCACCCACATCACTGGTCTTTGCCTGACAGCAACTTCTCCCTCCAGACATTTGCATGGTCTACCCCCTCACCTTCTTCAAGTCTGGACTGAAGTGTCACCTCCCTTGGCTACCCCATTTAAACTGCAACCCTCCCCAGTCAATCTCACATTCCTGATTGTTGGAAGTGAATGTGTGTCCTAGACAACAGCAAAAGGCACAGGTACATTTACCATTATGTTTATAGCTTATTGTCTGTCTCCTCCTGCTAGAAGAGTTTAGACTGGACAGATCTTGATTTTGTTCTTATGCCAGGTTGGAACACTGCCAGTACTCCATAAATTCTGCTGAATTAATGAATGTGTTACCACCCAAATGGCTAAATAAAAGAGCAAAATGGCCTGGATGGTGGAGGATTAGATGACTGACTGAGCGAGCCATCATGTTACTAAAAAAAAAAAAATGGCCGGACCTTGTATTGGGCAGCCCTTTCAGGAGGATGAGGAAGAGATGGCTGAGAGATATGGGTGCCTGCACAGTCTGGCAAGACTGAATAGAACATGAGGAGCAGGAGAATATTTCTTCCCTGAGTGGGAGTCTTGGCAGAATTTGGAAGATGCTGGAATAGCGACTGGAAGAATCTCCACAGCAGTTCTACAACAGGGGGACGGAGGGGTCAAGTAGGGAGGCAGGCTTAGACATTTACAGCAAAGGGGCCTGCAGGGTGATCACTAGGTGTTCCATATGACCCTACAACTGCAGCGAAGTGGCTGATCTATCCAGGGAAGTGAGCCTTTGCCGGGTTCAGAGGGCAGGGAGGCCCAGGGCTCCACCAGAGCCTGGACAGTCAAAGGTCTGGTCTGAAACAAAGCAATGGAAGAAGAACCTAAAGGCTTAATAACATAAGGGGAAACTCTCAAGTTCAAAGTCTTCAGAATATTCTGCTGTGTATCTTTAACTGAAGGTTGATATAGAGCTTACGTGCTTTTAAAGATGTTATTTATTTATTTATAGAGACAGAGAGAGAGCATGCAAGCAAGTAGTGGGAGAGGTAGAGGGAGAAGGAAAAGGAGAATCCTAAGCAGACTCCCCGCTGAGCGTGGAGCCTGATGTGGGGCTCCATCTCACGACCCTGAGATCATGACCTGAGCTGAAATCAAGAGTTGGACACTCAACTCAACTGAATGAGCCACCCAGGCGCCCCTAGCTTATGTGTTTTTACTAGCATTTTTACAACCTGCTCTTGAAATCTTTATGCTGCTCAATACTATGCTTTCGATATTTTGAGATCTTTCAGGGTTAAAACTGTATTTTTTCTTTCCCCTTTGGCTCATCAGCAACCTCAAATGGCAAAGGGCTCAATGGTGGATAAGATCCAGCAAAGTAAATACATTCTTTCCCCCCTGGGGAATAATTTACAAAGTTCTTTAACACAAGGTGGGTAGTGTAACTCTCATATTACAGATGAGGAACCTAAGGCATAGATAGGGAGAAAGTAAGTGACTTGCCCAAGATCACATAGTGAAGACTGACCCAGGTCTGCAGGACTCAGGCCCATGCTCTATTCTGCCCCCATGTTCTCATCCTCACAGCTGAGCCAATAACCTGCATGTCTACTTCATCTCTCTCTGCAGTGGGGATACTTTCTGTCTCCTCTGTTCTGGCAGGTAGGGAGCTTTGCTCATGTTAAGCTAATCAAAAATACTTTCCTGACAAAATGGTAAACTTGTAACCCTGAAGGAAATCTGGCCAGAAAACACCCTATGGTAAAAACTGTTTATGAATCAGTAATGCTACCTGAGCAGAATAATCCTAATAAAAAATCCTGACCCTAACTCATCAGTGAACTTGGTTTATTTAAAGCAAGTGCTTAAACTGAAGTGCTTAAACTGTGCTTAAACTGAAGCAGCACCACAATCACCTGGGGGCTTGCTAAACACAGTTAGCTGGGCCCCAGACCCAGAGTTTCTGATTCAGTAGGGCTGGGTGGGGCCTGAGAATCTGTGTTTCTCCTAAGTTCCCTGATGATGCTGATGCTGCAGGACCAGGAACAGTGTGATAAGCAGTGATTTAAAGTCATGACAGCTATAGAGATAAACACCATAAGCTAGCAAAATGACTCCACCTAGAAATGTAGTTATCTTGTCTAATAAGGAGAATTTGCTACTGTGTCCATTAGAAAAACAACTCATATCTGGGGAGGGGCTACCATTTTCAGGGACAAAATTGTGCTTTACACATTATCTTTACTCTAAAAACAGGACTAGATGCTCTTTATGAATGTAGGCTTTTTTTTTTTTAAACTTTTATCTCTATTCCTTCCTAGGAAGGGTAAAAAAATTCTCTGTAATATGCTATTCTAAGCTATTTTACAATGAATCATAGTCTTTTTTTTTTTTTTTTTTTTACTGAGATACAAATTCACCCATCAAAAGTGTCCAATTCAGCAGTGGGAGAGGAGCCTCATGTGAGATGTGGCATCTTAACGGTGTTCCTTCCACTGGTCATTACAGGGGTCCATATGATTGGCCATGCAGAACAGCCAGCAACATCAACCTCTAGACAAGCCATGCGTGCTTTCCTGGTTCAGTTTAACTATCACTCTTTGAAATACTGGATGTAGACATAACTGGCTTTCTAAGCAGATCTTCTCACTGATTTTTTTTTTTTTTTTAAGTCAAGAAAGTTCTATTTTAGGTTATCCTAGTCAGGGTGCTGACCCTAATCCAAGAGCAAGTGGGTCAAGCTCCCCTAAAGAAAGTAAAAATGACTCCCAAGATGACTCTAAACTCTTAGGAACTGGGAAATGATGCAAAACACATTTCTGAGAATGGTTATTGATGGCTAAACTGTGTCAAAGATCTAATAAAACTTAGTCACAGGAGCGCCTGCATGGCTCAGTTGATTAAGCATCTGCCTTTGGCTCAGGTCATGATTCCAGGGTCCTGGGATTGAGCCCCATGTTGGGCTCCTTACTCAGTGGGGAGTCTGCTTCTCCCTCACCCTCTGCTGTTCCCCCTATTTGTGCTCTCTCATTCTCTCTGTTAAATAAATAAATAAAACCTTAAAAAAACCAAACAAACATAGCCAAATGGATACCCTCTGAATGCAGTGAGCTTCCTGGTAGTGGAAATATTCAAGCTGAGGTTGTCCAGCCAACCTCTCAGAGATGAGGTGGAAGGGCTCCAGTCTCATATCCCATTTATTCACTCAGCCTAAAATCTCAGAGTAGGTTCATGCTGGGACCTATGTGATAAAGATATGGAAGGGGTCCCTTCCTGTGAGGGGGCCATAGAACTGTGTGCAGGGGCTCTTAGGGCCCTGGGCCTAAGTAGTGAGTCCACATGGTTTCAGACAGTATGTAAATCACCTGAAATTGTGTGCAAAAGCACTCTGAGGAGGTAAGGGCCCACTGCTTTCATCAGATTCTAAAAAGGGCCAGTGACTTGACTTTGGATATGAACTTCTGGTCTAGTAGTAGAAGGAAATGCTAACAGATCAGTAGAAAAAGGTCAGAAGTATTCCAAAGTAAGCATAAGATAAATTTAAACTGAAACGGATCTGTGAGGAAAGTTAACTAAGCTCGAGGGGTCCTTCATTCTTCAAGATTCTGGATTCTTCTGGAGAACTCTTTATCTCTGTGTCCAGGCTAATGTCTGCATGTAACTCTTCAAGGAAGAGGCCAGAGAGATAGTACCTGTCAGTATGGTGCGCCGTTTGCACTGCTCCTCAACCCCGCCCTGTCTCTTCCCCGTCTGAGTGAAGGGCATCTCAAACATGAAGCGGCGAATGTTATGAGATCGCTCAAACTCCGTTTTCCTTTCTTGCAATTCTTTCTCATCGAAGAATGGGATCACATGAGTCACCTGAATGTATGCATACTTAGAATCCAGATCCTTCGGGTTGACCTTTAAATGAATAAAAAAATGGAGATTGGTGCAATGCTATTTGAAGGGCTCTTTCCAAGCACCCTTAAGCTTATCTTTCCACTTTTTATTAATAAAAGATTTGGAGCAGCGCCTGGGTGGCTCAGTTGATTAAGCATCTGACTCTTGATTTGGGCTCAGTCATGATCTTGTGAGATTGAACCAAGCACGACCACCCCTTGGTCTCCGCATTACTCAGCAGGGAGTCTGCTTGTCCCTCCCCTCTGCTCCTCCCTACACTCATGACGTGTGTGCATGTGCCCTCTCTCTCTCAAATAAATTTTTAAAATAAATAATGATTTGGAAAAATTTAGAAAAGTTGAAATAGTACAACACCCTTATACCCACTGCTTAGAACAATTACTAATGCTTTGTTTCAAATACACACACTCATATACACGTGTGCATGCATACTTACACATAGACATTTTTTTTTTAGCTGAACCATTTCAAAGGAAATTATATCCATCATGACACTTCAGCCAGGATCTCCTAAACATGAGGACATTCTCCTCCAAGACCATAATATATTCTACTTAATAAAATTAATTTAATTCCATAATATTACTCAGTACCCAGTCCATTAAAGTTTCTAAATGTAGCTATTTGTGTTTGAACTAGAATCTAATCAATGATCATATTTAATCTAGAATTCTCCACTTTTTTTTCATGACTTTGAATTTTTTTAAGACATTCAGTATTTTTCTTGCTGAATGACTTCCTATGTGGATTTTTTTGCTGGGTTCCTGAACTATATTTTTACATTTTTGGCTTAGAGAAAAAAATGTTTATTTTAGTAACAATGTTTAACACCTAGAACCTCAAGTTGTAATTAATCTGTAGACAGATTAGATGTAAACAGATGTGGATGAATTAATTTAATTCAGGTACAGACTAATCTAAGACTCCTCTAACCGTAAGTTTAGCTCCTGATGAACTCAGCACACAAATGCTTTTACAATTGCATCGCTACAATTAGCGGTGCTCTAACATCTGTGACCTGCCAAAACATGAAACGTAGGCATTTCCCATACAGGCACAACAGCTAATTTATTAGGGAGACAAATCAATTTTACACATATGAATCCTATTTAAGCTTGTAGGGCAATAAAAGAGGGTCTGACAAATGACTACAGAGAATTTGGAGACAATTCTGGAGTTGGGGCCAGCAAACGAATGAGGCCAAGAAGGTTTTAGGTTTTGTCAGTCTCAAGTTATCAGGCATCACTGTCCTCTCTACAAGGACGTGTGTGAAGAAAAATGAAAAATAGATGCGAACATGCCTAAAACTTTGGAATTTAAGAAAGCACAACAATTCACGAGTTATTACTTCTATTAGAAACAGCCATGTGGCCAATCACTGTTAACTGTACTCAAACCTATGAAATATAACTCTCCTTAGTGGAAACAATTTAAAAGCAGTGCAAATACACACGCTTGCCTATCTTCTCAGTTGTATTTCCCTAGTCTTTCATTTCCAAAGTTGTATGTACATATCAGCAGAAGGAGCAGAGGACTGGTATTTGGGGGAAGAAGAATGCATGAGAGCCCAGAGAAGAGGTTATAAGGTTAAAGCCACAAGTTGACCCAGAAAAAGGTTACAGTTTGAGAGAAGGCAAATCAGACGTGATATGATCTAAGAAAAAAGTAGGTCTTCATAAGGTTGTATTGAGGTTTCTGCTTAAAAACAGACCAACAATGCATGTTTGTCCCCTTTCCTTTGTGCAACTCTGTTAAGATTCAGTGCAGAATTAACCTGTGAGCACCAAGCAAAGAGGAGAGAAGACAGCAGTGAGTGAGAACGTTTACTGAATTTCTGAAAGGTGCTTCCATGGAGGTGTGCTACCCAACTTCGCAGAAAGATGATTTTCCCATGCAGGTGAAAGGAGAGTTCTGAGGAAAACAGCACTTAGTGTTGATAGAAGTTCTAGTCTCAGTCCCCACAGAGAGGGGTAGCCAGTGAGTCAGAGCACCTCTTAGAAGCCTGCTGCTGCAGACAGAATGTCTGCAACCCCTGGCCCCCAATTTAATCTCCAATGTGATAGTTTTGAGAGGAAGGAGGTGACTAGGTCATGAGGGTGGAGCCCCATGAATGGGTTCATGCCCTTATTATAGGGGCCCCACAGAGCTCCCTCACCTGTTCCACCATGTTAGGACACTGTGAGGAGACGGTGGTCTGTGAATCAGGAAGAAGGACCTCACCAGGCACAGCATCTACTGGCGCCTTATCTTGGACTTCCCAACTGCCACACTGTGAAAGGTTTCTGTCGTGTGGAAGCTGCGCTGTGTAGGGTGTCTGTAACAGCAGTCTGAATGGTCTCATGTCCACAGAGGACTGGCAATAGGGTTAGGGTGACCGGGAGAGGTGGAAGCTGGAAACCAGGGCAAGTGGCCAAAGTCTATTTGGGGTGGTAAAACTCCAGGTTCCTACTCCCTGCCTCGTAAGAGAGAAGAGGTTGCTTCTTGGAGAAACTGGTCTGGAAAATGCGTTAAGTGGGTTTACCAGTCTCAGCAGAAAGCAGGGGCAAGGTACAGAGCAGAACACAGGGTAAGCAGGTTGAAGCTTGCAGGTCGAATGTGGGACCTTTAACCTTTGCTCATGTCCTGCATCCAGAACCCAGAATTACCTGCTTCCTTGTCCTCTCTCTACCACTTGGGCAGAAAACTGGAAGACTCTTCCCTGAAGAACAAAAGGACCTCAGGGAAACAGATTTCTGAGTCTAGGGACTCCAAAGCAGGCTCAGGATGCAAAATGAACTAGGGATTCTCCAAAACAGTGAACTTGGAAGGACCGGAGAGTTTATCATTGCTGGAAATTGAGGAGGTTTTTGTTTGCTTAATATTGAATATTTTTGTTTGCTTAATATTTAATATTTACTTATTTACATTATTTTTTATTTTTTAAAAAAGATTTACTTATTAATTTTAGAGAGAGAGTATGTGTGTGCGGGCGTGAGCAAGGGGAGAAAATCTTCAAGCTGATTTCCTGTTGAGCACCAAGCCTCACACGGGGCTCAATCCCATGACCCATGAGATCATGACCTGAATCGAAACCGAGAGTCAGATACCTAAGCTCCTGAGCTACCAAGGTGCTCCAATTTTTATTATTTTTACATTGAAGTATAACTGACAAGATTATATTCATATCAGGTGTACAACATAGTGATTTAGCATCTCTATACATTATGCTGTGCTCACCATCTGCACTATACGACACCATCTGTACCATACAACACTATTATATTATCACTGACTGTATTCCTTATGCTGTGCCTCTTAACTGGAAGCCTGCATCTCCTCTTCCCCTACAGCCATTTTGTCCATCCCTCCCCCCCTTCCCTTCTGGCAAACATCAGTTTGTTCTCTGTTTTTATGGGTATGATTCTGCTTTTTGTTTTTTGTTTATTTGTTTGGCTTTTTAGAGAGCAGGAGGATATTTTTAATGCAAAAAACCAGGAGCTCTATCTCAGCCTGAATTTCAGGAAGCAAAGGGATACCCAACTTCCTGGAGATATCCAGAGAACAGTGGGACACATAAATATACAGGAGACACGTGTAGTTTCAGAAAAGGTCTTCATGAGAGCAATACAGCAGAGGGCAGCCTCTCTAAATATAAAGTAGGTCTCATTCCCACAAATGTGGGGGACAGTTAGGCTCTTTCCTTGGCCTGTCCGTCTGCCTGTCTGTTCATCATCCTACTGAAAATGGTATATCTTCTCAGATGTTAATTTGTAAAAGAAGATCTTCTTAAAATTATGAAATCTTTACTTAATGTAGAACATCAGAAAGCATAGAAAGGTGTCAAGAAGAAAAAAAATACCCTTGCTACTCAAGGCCAATCATTCTTAATTTTTCCTGTTTTGTCCCCCATACACATTTATGAATATATATGACCAATCATACATAATCAATCAGCACAGTATTATATTGCTACAAAATATTTCCAAACATGGTCATACCTTGCCAGAATCCTGTATCATTTTGACATTTTCAGAACCGAATTTATCTGAGTAGAGTTTAAGGAGTCTCTGGGAAATTTCTGACAGAGGTGTGAGTTTGGGTTCTTTGTAAATATACTCTTTTCCATCTTCATCTTCGAAGAATCCCTGTGACATAAAGCACAATTAGAGCTATTCCTAACCATAAACCCCAGGTTTACCACCCGAGAAGGATTCTCGTGTTATAAGGGTTAAAAAAAAAAAAAAAAGGCAGGGAGAGGGGAGGATGATTCTAAAATAAAATCCTACTTAAACAGGCTTTCTGAAGAGGAAGGAAAATGATAATAATGTGAAGTTGGAGTACAAAGATAAAGGAAAACACACAAAACTGCAAACTCATTCAAGAATGCTGTCATTAAGTATTGAGTGAAATGGAGGATCAGGAACTCAAGACTGTTCTCTTGGGATCTAATGATGGGATTCAAGCCTGTTTCACATTCCCAAGAAGCAGAGCTCAGTAAGAAATGATTCAGCAGCCTGTTCCAGGCAGGCCTCAGAAATGCACACACACTCCCCTTCACTGGCTGCCCCCATTTATATAGGACTTTAGGACATAAACAGAAAAATATTCCAGTCCAGAGCAGATTTGGCACAAGTTATTGTGTAAGTTCTATTTTACTTTACTTATGAGAAAAATATGAAAGGGCTGGAGCATAATATCAGAAAATATTTTCACTATCACCAGTTAGCATGTGATTTAGCACTAATCGTGTCTGTCCAAGGCTTAGGATTGCATGGGAAGTGAAAAAGGTTGAAAATTTTAAAGTTCAGATTGGGGTTAATATTTGAAATAAATTTTAAAAAAAGTTTCTGATCTTAAATAAAAGAGAAAATGGTGCAAAAAAAACACAATATATTAAAAAAAATGCAGGCTAACATGAGACAAATAACACCCACATCAAACTAGGGAGTTTAGATGCAGTAATTTCACTATATTACTTGCTTTTTATGCATTTACTATAATTACCTCCACATCTGTTTCACTGTCTGTAAACTGGTATTGCTATAAAGTTATAAAAGACAATAACAGGATAAATTGAAGGTTATATAATGCTCATAGAAAACCACACACCCTAAATAAATGGATTATAATTTAATATCATTTAATTATGTTAGAGACTTGGAGGTTAAACTTCAGTTAAATTTAAATGAACCCTGTTCTACAGGGTTTTCTAAACTATGACAATGGTAAATATACTTGTGGAGATATTATACTACAAAAGAGAGAGATGCACAGGGAACAAAGGAAACTAGAACATCTTAATTTTGGTTTTAAAACATGCAGTATAGATGTGTAAGGAAAACAGGTGATTTATTTCTGTAAATGAAATAAAATGTTAATTTTTTTTTTTTTTGGAGTTTGCAATGACTGGACAGATATACATACAGACTGGAAAAGGAACTTGCAAACCACACTGAGGTACCAAAGGTGGTGCTAAAAATGTCTTATGGAGGGAGAACTTACCGCTGCCTTAAGAAAGTAATAAAGAAAAGACAGGAAGAAAGAAAAAAAGCAGAAAGTTTACTGCAGAGGAAGGTAAGAATCATACTAAATATGACAAATTCATCAAATTAGCATTTATAGAAAATAGAAAATTTACAAAATACTTTATAGAATAAAAACAAAAACAAAAAACAAAAAACAAGGGCTTAGATTGGCTTACAGAACAGAGAGGAGGCTCACCTGTCCGAAGAAGGCCACTCGGAAGTATGTCCCCAAAAGCCTGCGGCCCGAGTGCATGACCTCGGTCACTTTGCTGTAGGCCCGGTGAAGGGTGTCATACAGATGGGCTAACCTCTGGAAAGCAGAACAAAACCCGTTTCTTCCCATTTGCAACTAGTAGAATCCATTTAAAAACAATTAAGTGAAATCATAGGTAAAAAATTCCTTAAACTTGAGTAAAAGAAACAAAAATGAAAAAAAAAAATCAAGAATGTCTTGACTGCACAACTGGTAGTGACCATTTTTCAGTTATAATCTATTTCTACCAAATGAGCCATCTTGCATACTGAGGACCCATCAAATCTCCACATTGCCATAAGCAACTTCTGTGTTCAAGCTAACACGAAATGTCGGAGATGGTAAAGTCCTACGATGACGTTTTTAAGTCGATGCTTTTCCTACTCTGTTTGATAAGCTTCTTTTAGAAGCTGGACAAGCTCCCCAGCCCAGGAAGGATGGCAGGGCAAATAGCTTCCCACGTGGGTGGACCAAGGAAGAGCTCTAAGGAAGAAGGTACCCAGCAATTATAAAACTCTGTCCTTGGTAACCTTTCAAAAGTGGAGTGCCAAAATTACCAAACCTTGTTTTTCTAGATTTGGGGTCTATATGGAAGTGGGGCCCATGTGGGCCATGTATAATGGCTTTGAGGATCATGACCTCCAGCATCATGTGGAGGGTCAGGGACCACAGGTCATCTCTGACCGTGGCCTGCTTGTTTTCTTTGTATGTAAGGTTTGGGTGTATGTGTCACCCCATTGTCCTCTCAAACAGGAAAAAACCAAACCACTCTGATTACCTCAAAATCTCTCCGTTTCTCATAAATGGGGATGATGAGTTTATAGATGTCAGCGATTAGCTCATAGCGTTCAGCCTTCCAAAGTCCATCTGCACATTGTTCTAGAAGCTCCATGAGTACATCCTGATCAAAAAAGAAGGCCAGCGGCCAGAAAAGAGTGTTCAGGAAACATGACATTGTAATTCTTTGCAGAATGCTTAACCAGTTCCTAGTAAGAAGATTCCCAACTACATTATTTCTAAACACTAATTTCCATTCTGCACTATTTCTAAACATTATTTATTTAGTAATAAATAGCTCATCACTATGCTGTTTTTTTAATGAGCCATTTTTTAACCATTTACAAGCAGAAATGAAAGGTCACATTGTATGACTGTGTAATAGTTACATACCAGGGGAAAAAACTGACACTGATAGCTTCACACAGGCTCTCAATTTGTGTTTAGTTTTCTTTTTATAATTTAGATTTTTTTTTTCCTGGGGTGCTTGAGTGTCTTAGTTGGTTGAGCATCTTCATTTTGGCTTGGACCATGATCTCAGAGTTGTGGGATCAAGCCCTCTGTCAGGCTCTGTGCTCGGTGGGGATCTGCTTGAGATTCTTTCTCTCTCCCTCTCCCTCTGCCCTTCCTCCCTGCTTTCTCTCTAAAGGAAATAAAGAAATCTTTAAAAAAAATTTTTTTCCTTTCTAGGAAACAATAACAATGCTGAGACATGAAGTTACTAAGTGTGACTTCAACCCAAGTTAACCATCTCAGAGCAATTTAGTGTTGGCACATGGTAGGCATGACGCCTGCCTCACTAACAACCCTTTCCTTGGAAGCTTCTACCTACTGATCTAATCAGCATGACTATTTCCTGGCCAGTCACGGTTTCATCATCTGTGGACATGTGACCTAAATGGGCCAATCAGGATGACTTTTAGGACCTTGTATTGCAAAGCTGGCACCAAACTGTTCTCCCCGGCCCAGACATGACAGGCAGCCAAGAGCCTGACTGGGGCTGACATCTATCTCATGGCCAGCGAGGGGCCCATATGGCTTAGTAATAGAATGGAGAGCTCCCCCTCCCTCCCAAAGCGACTGTATCATGGATAACTCTGTTAAACACTCATATTGATTGCTCTCAATCTTTCTGGAATTTTCTAATGGAAGCCAATTTACTCAACTTTTATTGTTTAAGCCCATCTGAGTGGGGTTTCATTAAATGCTGTTGAGTAAATTTTCATGTGCTTCTTTGTCATCTGTATAGCTTTGGTGAAGTGTCTATTCAAATCTTTGGCTCATTTTTCTAGTGGGTTGTTTACTGAGTTTTGAGAATTCTTCACATATTTTGCATAAAAGTCCTTTACCAGACATGTGGTTTATAATTTTCTCCCAATCTGTGATTTATGTCTGGATTTTCTTAACAGTGTCATTTGAAGAGAATTTTAAAATTCTGATGAAGCTTATTTTTTTTCTGATGAAGTTTAATTTATCAAGTTTTTATTTCCTAGATTGTACTTTACATATTGAAAAAAATCTTTAACACAAGTCCACAAATATTTTCTCCTTAAGTTTTCTTCCAGAAGTTTTATAGTTTTACATTTAAGTCTATGATCTATGGAGTAATTTCTGAATATAGAGTGTAAAGTATGGGTTAATTTTTTTACATGAATGTCTAATTGTTCCAACACCATATGATGAAGACTATCATTTCTCCACTGAACTGCCTTTGAATTCTTGTCAAAAATCAATTGAACCTGTAATCAATCATAGGAAACAAAGTGAAGATTGCTGGAGGCGATGGGGGTGAGGGGATGCAGTAACTGGATGATGGACGTGAAGGAGGGCACATGATGTAATGAGTACTGATTGTACTCATTACAGTATATGTTAACTAACTGAATTTAAATTTTAAAAAAAGGGAAAGAAAAAAAACAAGAAGAATTTTATAAAATGATCTTCTCTAGGTATCAAATATACTACGTGCTCTACTAAAGCAAAGAAAATATATTACCTGAATGACTGGAAAAAAGTCATTTGAACCATATGTGTGTGGCTTCTCTATTTTGTTCCACTGATAGAGGATTACCACCCCAACTTTATAGAATGGTGTCTCCAGAGTGACACTAATGATATTTTGAGCCACACAACAATTTGTTCTGGGGTCTTTCCTGTGCACTACAGAATGGTTAGCAACATCCTTAGCCTCTACCTACTAGATGACAGTAGCAATACCTTCTCCCTCCCCCTTCCTCTAAATTGTGACACTAAAAAAAATTTCCAGATATTACCAAAAGTTCCCTGGAAGATGGGGGCAAAATCATCCCAACTGAAAACCAATGCTTTATAATAACCTTAAAAGTCAGATAGTGTGACTCTTTAAACTTTTTCAAAACTGTTTTGGCTAGTCTAGTTTTTTTGCTTTTCCTTATAAATTTTAAAATCCATTTTGTCAATTGCTACCAAAACCCCAGATGGGAGTTTGATCAGAACTGCTTCTGCATCTGTAAATCAGTTTAGGGAGAACTGACACTTTAACAATATTGAGTCTTCCACAAACACTTTAGGTCTTTGATTTTTTTCATCAGTGTTTTGTAATTTTTAGCATAGAAACCCACACAGATTTATATCTAAGTTTTTGTGAGGTTTTTGATGTTACTGTAAATAGTACTGTTTTTTAATCTTGATGATTTTTTTCCCAAGGAAAGTACTTTATTGAACAATATTTAAAGTCTACCAGCATACCTGTTTGTAAGAATTATATAAAACAATCATTAATATGGTGAAACCACAGTACAAGAATCTCTAAATGTGAAAAACGTTGATTGACTTTTGTATATCGGTTTTTGTATCCTGTGATCTTGCTAAACTTTGTAAATTCTTTGGGATTTTCTCTGTCATAAAGACAACTATATCATGGGAGTATAGGCAGTTTTCTTTCTTTCTTTCTTTTTTTTTGCCTATTGTACTGGTTAGAACCTCCAGCAGAACATTGAATAGAAGTGTGAAAGCAGGTATTCTTGTTTTTTTTTCCAGTTTTAGGGAAAATCACTTAGCCTTTCACCACTAAGTATAATGTTAGCTGCAGGTTTTTTGTAGATAATCTTTTTTGGGTTGAGGAAGTTCCTTTCTCTTCCTAGTTTTTTTGTTTTAAAACCGTGAGTGGATGTTCATCTTTCTCAAATGATTTTTCTGCATCTGTTGAGATGATCATACAGGTTTTTAAATTTATTCTGTTAATACAGTGAATTACATTAATTGGTTTTCCAATGTTGAACCAACAGTGCATTCCCAGGGTAAACCCCACATGGTCATGATTTATTTTTCTTTTATATTTTACTAGATTACATCTGCAAATTTATCTTTAAATGCCACTTGTCTTTAAACATATTTGTATCCTCTATCGCACCTTATTTTTTTAAAAAAGATTTTGTTTATTTATTTGAGAGACAGAGTGAGTAAGAGAACACATGAGCAGGGGCAGAAGGAGAGAGAGACAGACTCCCCGCTGAGCAGGGAGCCTGAAGTGAGGCTTCATCTCAGGATTCTGGGATCATGACCCAAGCCAAAGACAGATGCCCAATTGACTCAGTCACCCAGGTGCCCCTCTCTATCATATTTTAAATGAAGGGCAGGGTCTATGTTTTTTCATTCCTAATCTACTTTTTCACTATAGGCCTAATGTGTTCAGTTTATATATCCTAAGAAAATAAACATTTTTTTAAAGTAGGCTTCACACTCTGTGTGGAGCCCAATTGTGGGGCCTGAACCTATGACCTTGAGATCAACACATGAGCTCAGATCAAAAGTCAGATGGTGAACCAACTGAGCCACCCAGGCGCCCCAAAGATAAACATTTCTAAAGCAGTTGTGAGTCAAATTTATCAGAAAATACTGTCTGACTTTAAAAACCATCTTTAAAGCAAGACATTTAACTCTTATGTCATGTTTACAATATACAAATCATAAAACCATCATCAGTGTGACTAAACTGAGCCAATGCTTGTAAAGAAGATACCAATTGTCTCATACTTTTATTGCACATCTTTTAAGTGCAAACACTAAACTTTACATAGTAACTACTATAACAGCTATAGACAAAGAAAAAATCAGAAAAGGTTCTAATACCATCTCTTCTCCTTGAGCATTTGTATTATAAAAATGTACATCTTAGTTTTGTCTCAAATCTTTTCCAATGATAGAATCTCCCCAGACTAAGCATGACAAATGTTTATGATTACTCTCACACTCTTCTGATTATAAAAAGCTAGAAAAAAGCATACAAACAAAACTTGTATAACATCAGTATCAATATACTTACCTTTCTATATTAGTAAAACTGGGGATATAATAAAGGTCTAACCTTAATTTGGTGGTTGTGAGGATCAAATAAAATTTTACCCATCAAAGTGCTCTGAAAACTATAAATGCTGTGTGGTTAAATTTGCAGGCTAGTTAAACAGATTGCTCTTCTTTCAATTATCACTTTCTACTTTGTAGTGATTGTTTAAAAATGGTATCTTACTATCAATGGACTACATAATAGCCCACAGTGCCATACACATATTTGGTAGTGAGGACTTGGAGGAATGAATTAGTCTTCATTTTTCTTAGTAATTTAACTATTACTCATACCTGCCCTTTGCTGTCGGGAAGTAAGTTAACAGTCCTTTCATCAAAGCCTTCCATTTCTTGCACACCTTAGGTCAAAGTCGTTGCTAGTAGGTAGTTTTTGAACATCTTCGTTCTCAGTGGTGCTGAGGGACTACTGGTAGAGGTGGAAGGATTTTGGAAGCCTCAATTCCCCATCAGGGATGAGAATATTGCACACCCAAAGTGTTCTTCCAATAATGCAAATCAAATGGAACTTTACTTATTTAAAAACTAGGTTTAACTTACAGACTACTCATTTGGGCGCTTTCTCAATACTGGGCTTTGTTCAAAGAGAAATGTAAACTTTCTGTAAGAAACTACAATTGGTTCCATCAGTATTGGATAATCCACACTATGCATGTGAATGCACAATGATGATATTCTGTTTGTGGATGGGACCAAAGAGACCTACAGATTCTTAATTCCATGTCGTAGCAGTCATAACACAATAAGCATCTGGAGTCGTTTTGATGTCATCTTACAGAAAACTGAAATTCTTCTCAAAGAATTATAAAAGTTATAACTGGGCACAGTTACTACCACATTGTTAACTTGATTCTTTCCCTTTATTCATTTACATGTTTTACCAAGCATCTACTATATGCAAGGCACTGTGCTTGACACTGGGGTTATAAAGCAAATTTATATAAATAAAATGAAATTTCTATAATTTATAAAAATGGTTCTATAGATTTTTCTATGAATGTGGAAGGTATATTTTGGATGGTTTATTAGGGTATGCACATAAATAAAATTTGCTTTGAGGAGGGGCCTTCAAAGACACACAGAGGTTATCCTTCAGAGCAGCTAAGACTGATGTACTAGAGACTCATGACCACCAAATGGAAGATGTGAAATACACGTTAAGATACCATGGATAAGGAAAACAGTAATTTCAAATACATGCCCAAACTTCAAGTCACAAAGGTAGACACTCTGAATTGAGAGCAGTAGGGTTTTTTTTTTTTTTTAAACAGTAGTCAATGTATCTCTGGGTGAATATTGGGGAGGCCAATTATCAGTGAATGAAGCACTTCTTGGTCTCAAGGAGTCCAGTACGAAGACTGATCCATAAAGAGATTATAAAAAATGCTAGTAAGTGCTGATAAAGAAACATGCAGGCAATCAGTGATGCAGACAGGAATGGCCTCCATCCAGTGATGTGGGAGAGGAGAGACACAGGAAGTTCCAGAAAGTGGTGACTGAGTCTTAAAAATGATCAGGAGTTAGTAAGGCAAAGGTGAAAGGTGCCAGTAGGAAGGGAGGGGAGACCTTCCAGGGAGAGGGAACACGATGGGCAAAAGACATGGGAGTGAGGGCAGCACAGCGGGGGAGGAATTTACAAGTAGTCTGAGGGGTGATTCAGAATACAAAATCCAAACCAGGGAGTGGCAAGAGATGAGGCTAGGTGGGGCGGTGTGGAAAGGATTTAAACAGGCTAGATAGCTATACTCAAAGTTTTCTATGTCAAAAATAGATTAATTAAATGTAGATAATTTTGAGATATGAAAATACATATAGGCATATGTCAACTATCACAATGATTAAGGATTATATAAGGAAGGTATTACTTGATTTTGAAATGATCTTCTGTCTATCCATAAAAGGTACCTTTACAGCAGCCTTTCAGGTATATTTTAAATGGCCCTAGGGCAGCCCAGGTGGCTCAGTGGTTTGGTGCCACCTTCAGCCCAGGGCGTGATCCTGGAGACCAAGGATCGAGTTCCACATCGGGCTCCTTGCAGAGAGTCTGCTTCTCCCTCTGCCTGTATCTCTGCCTCTCTCTCTCTGTGTCTCTCATGAATAAATAAATAAAATCTTAAAAAAAAAAAAAAGGAAAATCTGTCAAATCTGTCAAATTGGAAAATCTGTCAAATCTGTCAAATTGGAAAATCTGTCAAATTGGGTTCAGAAAGATGGACTTCAAGCAGGAAACTCTCCTCCAGAGTGGTTGGAAAATGGGAACATTTGATAAAGCGAATAGAGCTTAGTAAATAATTGAAATTAAGTATCGCATTTGATGGTAATCAGGAATTAGGAAATAACACATCACCTATTTTTATATACTACTAGACATTATTTTATCTTTTTTTCTTATTCAGGAGGTAGATCTGTAGTTCATTAGTGTGATATCAGTTATTATTAAAAAGAAGTGATAATACATACTATAAAAAGCAATGCCTGTATAGATTTTACTCAAAAACAAACTAAGGAGTGCCTGTGTGGCTCAGTCAGTTAAAGTGTTTGGTTTCGGCTCAGGTCATGATCTCATGGGCTGTGGCAGGCTCCATGCTCAGCAAGGAAGTTTGCTGGAGATTCTCTCCTTCTGCACCCCCCCTAAATAAATAAATCTTAAAAAAAAAAAAAAACCCCAAAACTAAAAATAGCTTCTATAAGAAAGGATAAGCCCTCTCAAAAAAGTAGAGTATGGAACACCAAACATGAAAGTATAATTTAGTAACGTAAATTATCCAACCTAATGTCAATCTACATATACCTAGACATTTAGAGTTGGTACATCAAGTAAAAATTCTTTGAACAGAAATAACCAGTAAAAGAAAAAAAGAAAGAACCAGTACTCTCAGATAGTTCAGCTTGAGAGGCTATATGTCAACACAAAATTAGAGAGTCATAGGAATTATGATGTCATAGTAACTAAACACTGGGGCATATATGAATAATATTCTCAGCAGAAATTCCATGTATTAATTTACTTAGAATTCTCAGCAATCATAGCACCCTGAAAACCAGAGCTAATCCAGACAATGGTCAGAGAGTGATGACCTTGAACAGAAAGCTTGATGGTTTTATCACCTTACTTAAAATTTAAATGCCAAGATATATTTTCTAAATTGCCAATATATGCAAAGAACTATAAGTAATTACTGGTTGGGAAAAAAAAAAACCCTCAATGAACTTTATGCATCTGAAAAGCTTATATATTATGTCATTAGATTGATCTTAAAATGATTCCAGTGCAAGCTCATAAGCCATTGAGACAGCTGTTTAAATTGTAATTAGCCACTTCCATTTTCAAGTGTGCCACAGCAATGTGACTGAGGTCACAGAGCACCCGTCTGTGGAAACAGCACACTAATGTTGTATATGGGTATGTGTACACACAAAAACGCCTATTGGGGCCCGTTTATGTATAGGGTATTTAAAAATTCATTTAAATGCCAATTTTTCCATCTAGTATTAATTTAATTTAACCTTATGTATGAAGCTAGATGTTGTCCCTACTATCTGTCATTTAGAAATAACATAAACGCGAGACCAGGTTTGGGCAATGGCATACCTTATGGCTTAATTCACACTTCCACCAAATTACTGTTTCTTGAGATAGAGTTGAGAATCCCTTGCAGCAAGATAATCACTTGCAATGCTTATTGCAAGATATAAATACAGATTCCCAGGCACTACACTCACCCAGTGAAATCTGGGGACTGGCAGAGCAGGAAGACTGGAAATCTATATTTGTAACAAGAATCTATTTCTAATTAAGTACACTAAAATTTGAGGACTATTGGACCAAGTGACGTTTTCTGAGGCAGGCACATCACTTACGTATCCCCCAGCTAGCACATGGCATACAGCTAGTTTATGGAATGAATCAATATATGTCAATATAGAAATTCCAGGTCATGAAGAACTCAGACAACTTCCAATTCAGACTATAAAGGGCCATAGTTTTGGTATTTCTCCTCCATGGGAAGAAAGCATCATCAAATGCAGTCTAATGTGCTAGCGCAGGGAGCAGATCACACTCACATTTCTATCTCCAGTACCTAACTGAGTGCCAAGAAAGCTCAGTAAATATTTGCAAAATGAAGCAGGCCAATATGCCCTGGTATGAGCCAAAGGTAGAGCAGTTAGACCAGTTCCACGGGCGAAGTTCACTAGTCACCACTGCAATGACCTGCATGATGACAAAAGTGCCTCCATGGATATCGATTTTGGGGTTACAAGGACATTTTAGCAAGTGGGCAAATAGTGAAGATGAACTGTATTTTCTATTTCCCCTTCCAGAGTCCCTCTTAGCCCATCCTTCCTAGCTCTGTGCTTTGGGAGGTTGATGCACCAGCACTGCTGGCCTGCAGGCTGGGCTCCCTGTCCTCTGGCTCCTGGCTGAGTTCAGTCAATGGAAGGCCTGGTAAAAGCCTGGAGGGCAGGCGGAGAGTGAGGATGGACTGGCTGTGCACATGCCCCTCCCTGCCAGGGTAGGGTACAGGCCTGAGCTCTCCCCTACAACCTGTCATGTGCCCCCACCCTGTGGAGTTTCTCTCTTTCTCCCCTCCCCTAGTCCACAGGGTGAGAGGTGGTACCCCAGCTGTTGCTAACCTCAAGGGTACTGCAATATTATTTGTTCATTTCCCTTCACTCTATTCAAACTTTTCAAAATAGTCCCTTTGTTAGCCTTTTTTCAATGCCTCAAGTGTGCTGCCTATTTCTACATGGGATCCTGAGGGAGGAATTTCAAAACTTCATGGGCTGTGTGGAACTTTGATGCCACAGGGGATTCAGAATTCTTCAATCTGCACAAGCTCCAACTTGCGTAACAGAATTGTAAACAGGAATGGGATGTTTCTTTTTATCTAATCAAAAGCAACTGGGAGGGAGTCTGCTCTTTAGATCAGAGTCAGGGAAGATGAACCACAATCAATAAAAATCTATCTGAGGTCTGCTGCTGGGAGAACTGTGTGTTCTTATGCAGCTCCACGAAAATCGTGTTAGGAAAGCACAAGGCATTTAAGTACATCTAATAATGCAGATTAAAAGGGCAATGGTTTTTATTAAGCTATGTGCTACACACCTATCCCCATGAGCTTTTCCCAAAACTCCTTCTAGGAAAGAGATGTTCAACTTTTTCTTTTTCTTGAAAACATCCTGATAGCCAAAGCAAAAATGCATGTGGTAATCTGTTTTCCTGACTTTTAGATCATGTTCTTTCAACTCCCAGCTAGTTTCAATCTTGACATGCAGCGGTTGCTCAGGACTTTATAATTCTACCGCGTCACATCCTAATCCTTACAGATCATTGTGTACTATGGACCTTGCTAAACATTTACCAACTTTATGCTTCAAGGACAGGGTGGAAAATCCATTTTCTGGAAATAACTGATAAAGTGACTGCTCTCACATGTTTAGTTATCACTCAGACTGGGTGCCATTCACAAATTTCCTCAATCAAGTCTGTGCTTGATTTCCTAGGTTGATTCCCTAGGCTGAAGTGATTATTCCAGCCTATTACTTAATCAGATGAGCAAATCTGAGCTTCATTTTATCATCCTACAGGGCAGGTTACTGAGAACTGTTTTACTTTCTTTTTTCTTTTTAAGATTTTATTTATTAGAGAGAGAAAGAGCGCGAGCACGTGCACAAGCAGGGGGAGGGGCAGAGGGCGAGGGAGTAGCAGATTCCCCACTGAGCAGGGAGCCCAATGCAGGGGCTCGAACCCAGGATCCTGAGATCATGACCTGAGCTGAAGGCAAATGCTTAACCAACTGAGCTACCCAGGGCCCCGAGAACTGTTTACTTTCAAATCTTTAGTTGTTCTTGGCATCATTGCTTTCCTTATCAAATTCTAAACAAAATGCTGTAGTCCAGAGGTCTTTGTAGACACAAGGGGGCATGGCGGTTTCTGCAAGGAGACAATTTGAGCCTCCTCTCAAAGAAAAACCCAGTCAAACGCACCTTGGAAGGAGGAGTTTAATGCAAGCCTTTTGCCTCAGTGAGAGGTTTCACACTTCAGGGCAAAAACTGAAAATTACCATCTGCCCTGGCATTACAAGGTAGAGACACAGCTGAACTGTTAATGCCATGCAATAACTGCCTTTTTTTCTCCTTTGAGATACCTAGAAAAATTTATCTCCTGGTTAAAATTATTTTAATATTTCAATGTGAAATGCACTCAATATATTATCCTTCTTTCTCATGTTTACTTTTTAATTTACAGGGTCATATGAGACTAGACAATTTATGATAGTGGTTCTTAAACTATGGGGGCTTAAGACCCCTTTTATCATTAAAATTATTGAGAATTCCTTAAAAAATACTGAGAACTTTTATGTATATGAGTGTTATCTCTCAATATTCATAATATTAGGAATGGAAACTGGAAAATGCTAATTTATTTTTAAATTTTTAAAATTATTATTTTAAAATATTTTTTTATTTATTCGTGAGAGACACAGAGAGAGAGGCACAGACATAGGCAGAGGGAAGGGCAGGCTCCCCACAAAGTCCGATGTGGGACTCGATCCCGGAACTCTGGGAACACGACCTGAGCCAAAGGCAGATGTTAAGCCACCCAGGAGTCCCCCTAAAATATTTATTAATTTAAGTAAGATAATAATAAACCTATTACATGTTAATGAAACATTTTCTCCAAAAGAAAAAAAATATTAGGGAAGAAAGTAGCACCGTTTTACATTTTTGTAACTCTCTTTAATGACTGACATCATAGGAAAAACCTGGATTTTCATATCTACTTCTGTATTCAATCTGTTCAATATGCTGTTTTGGATGATGTATACCAAGAAAGTCCAGCCCTGCACATTCGGTTGGAAAAGGAGGGACCTCAAAGACTTCCTGAAAGGGTCTCGGGGACCCCAAATCTTCCTGGATCACACTTTGAGAACTGATTCTTTGACTGGTTAGTGTCGTGAAGGATGTTTGTCTGTAGCCCTACTTATGGGCAAAAACATATCTAGAAGTCATAACATTAATTGTAGGACCTCCACATCATAAAAACATGTAGAACGGAAGCAGAAGATAGTTACTTCTCTCTGTTCTTTCTCTCCACATGAAGAAACAGACGATTTATTTTTCTTTATTTAAAAGACAGGCAAGATCGACATGCTTTCCCTTGACTATTCCATTCTGCGCTGAGCTGAGGGGAGGCAGGCACACATGGAAAACCCTTCTGGCAGACAGTTGACTGAAGAGGAAATTCAGTGGACAGAGGCAGAAAACTCACATTTGTTCAAATTCCTAGCTTTACTTTAAAATTTTCTGGTTCCAGATAAATGGCTGTAAGGTAATCCTATTTTGACCAGAAAGTTGCAGAAACTGCCACCATGATCTAACGTGGAAGCTTCTGACCTCTATCGGGGGCAGGATGAGGTATTCTTCTTCACCAATGGTGAGAGGAATCTGGGATAAAGTAGAGGCAGGGGCCCGGGGCTGCTCTGGCCCTAAGCCCAGGCTGACCTCTCAATGGCTTTGTGTGTCTGCAGACCCAGGAGAGAGGTCAGTGTGGGGGACACTGATTTAAAAGTCTGAGTGACTGGTTAGCTCAGTTGGTTCAAGTGTGATGCTAATAAAAGTCAGATCAAAATAGCAATAAAACCCTATTTTAGCTGGAGAAATTAATTGCTGGAAAGAATGAGAAACCTTATGGTCAAAATACTAGACTTTTTCCCACATGTGTTTGAGCTCTTAGCCTCACTTTCCTCCCAACTAGCTCCTCAAACTCTCTTTCCAGAGCAAAGGAGGAATTCCTAGAAAGGGGAATGGCAGAGCTTTTGCTGCTCTGTTTCAGCCATCTGGAGCATTCGTTTAGTCAGGGGGAAGTGGGTAGCTGGCAGCTGCTGAGAGAAAACCATCATGTGATGTGCTGGCAGAGCACAGCCGCCTCGGAGATACTCACGAACTGAAGACCCACGCCAGCCGAGGCGCTCACCTCGTTGAAATGGACATCCTGCATTCCGACATCTTCCATCATGGAGGCCTCCTCGTCTATGTTTGGGGTGATCACCCTGAATGCTGTGCATCCTTGTCTAAACATGCCTACAAGTGACACAGCAGGGGAGAGAGTAGATTAGTAACCCTAAGTGGACGGACCTCGAGGGTTCTTCCTGCCCCCAAGTTTCTGTGTTGAAGGAAGCCACTGACTCTGAAATCTTTTAGGTCTCAGGTCACCCTTCTCACAGGGAGTCACTGTGTGTTTTCTTCATTTGCTTCCTCATATCAAGCCTTCCCTCCCTCAATTCTTTCTTCATCCTTTTAATTCTTTACCCACCTTTATTAAAATATACGTAATCTTTAAATAAACTATAAATAAACCGAACAGGTATTGGATCCAAATTAATAATTTTAAAACAACAACAATAATTTGACTTTCTATGATAACCCCATGCTCAGATACTGAGAAAGATAAAGCCAAAGCCAATCAAAGAGAAATGTGACTCAAACAGAACTGTTGCCTTCAAGCTGTCACCTTCCCTACTATGGCTGAGGGTAACTCATAACTCAGATGAGAACTTGCTCTTCTCCTTCATAAAGCAGCCTACCAACATGTAACTCAACAGCTGCAGCCATGAGCTGAGAGGCCATTTTAGCTGGTTCCATGTCTACTGCCTGAGGGGTAAGGACAGGCCTTCTGTCCTCCCCACAATCAAAGAGCAGGACCACCAACAGCATGAATACGTCAGGGGCCTGAGCACTCTGATTCTCTCAGGAAAATGGTATAAGGTTGGAGCTGGGATCAAGAACCGAGATAAGGATAAACTGCAAAGCCATAATGACTCTTTCACACTCATCTTGGAGGCCCTGGGGGAAAAGTCATAGGTCAGTTGGAGGATGTCAGCTGGGCAAAAATGATCAAGTACAGAAGGACTTGAAACGTACTGCTACTCTATTTTGAGATCACTATTTATAATAAAATAAAACTCAAAACTTGAATGGACACCTCCCATATTTTGGGAAGAAGAGGAGCACAGAGTATTTTGAAATCATGTCTTGAAAGAATAGATTGTGGAGTCAGAGATTTTTCTGCTACATGATGGTGGAGGTTTCCAAGCCTTGAGACAAAAGATATCCCCCTTGACAAGTATTAATCTAGGAGCTTAAAGATACGACTTTGTTTTTTTGTTAACATACAAAAAACCAAAATCAGAGAAGCCAACCACCCAGGTTTCTGGCTAGAGAGTACATTTAAATATACACCTCAGCTCTAACAGAGTAATTGTAGGAGTGGCCCAAGCGCTCCCCCCCTTGCAAAGGAACAGACCGCCATGGAATAAGAGAGGAAAAGAAGGAAGGGAAGGAGGGAGCCAAATCTATCCATGCAGAGTCGCGAGGGAGAATCCCCACACCTCTAAGTGTCAGGTGGATGGGGCAGCTGGGGCACTGGGGGCTGGACCCACCCTCAGGCTCACCTCCCCGGCGCCTCCTCTGGCAGGTGCTGTGGCTGTAGGGGAAGAGGGGCAGCTCCGGACGGAGGGCTATGTCTGCTTCTAAACACGAGGAAATGTATTACCTGACAAAAAGTCTCAACAGGAAATCATGCTGGTAGCAAGAGAATATGGAAACCTTTCCTTTCTCTTTCCTTTGGGTTCTGATGTATGACAAGCCTAGACTCCAATTAAATTCCATCTCAAAGAGCCAGCTGTACCAGAAATACAGAAATTCCCCGGTCCTAGCATCTGATTTTCTATCATCATTTCTGACTTTGGAAATGTATTTCTTGTTAGCCAGATCTAGGACTGCTGTACTCCAGGACACAGGCACACATGATGAGCTTTCCTAAAAACCTCAGTGTTTTTGATTTCCAAATGGAAATGAGCAACTGGTATTTAACCAAAAGAACCCATGAAAGAATTCATGGCCTGCTCATCTGGGAACAAACATATAATGCACAAAAGAGCAGCACTCACACACTCCTGCCCTCTCCTTCCCTAGGGAGGCAAGGTTTCTGGTCGGCAAGGCTGCCTACCCACATAATAAAGCCAACTGGGCTGTGGTTCTAAAAAAAAAAATGCTGATACTCTCCCATTAAAGCTGCCATTTGATTGATAAACAGTTCCAGTGGGAACTGTCTTTAGGGAAAATAAATCTTGTCTCAGCTCAAGATTAGCCAGTCAAGGACACCCAGATGCAAAGCTCATTAAGTAGTTTTTGCAAGATAGAGTCGTTAGTTAAAGGTCATACAATAACATGTCATCTAGTTTTCTTTTTGATATTGGCACCTCTGCTGTGCTTACCAAGCCAAGCAAATGTCTTACCGGTGAATAAAACCAAGAACACCTGCATGCACACAAATCCAAAATGCCCCCACTTCCAAGTCTTTCTGAATGGCTCTCACTTGTCTTTTCTGCTTTGTACGGTTTTATATTCATTTCACAAAACACAGAAATCATTCCTACCTTTCCGTGTGAGATACTCTGCCACCAGGGCTGTGACATGGACATAACACATCGCTGCCTACAATAAAAGACATATGCTTCAGGATCACCATGTATAGAGTGCATCTGAAAAAAAAACTGCAAATCGAGATGAATGGTAGTAAATTTGCTGAGGCTCATTCCTGTTTAGAATGACTGCATTTTAATATGAAAGATTAAAAAAGCATTTGTTCTTACTCTATTGAAGATTTCTGCATCATTTCTCTGAAGGTAAAAAGGACCATTTGAAGAAAAGGCATGTGTCTTCCTAGATTCTGAGAGAATTGCTCAGATTTCAGCAAATAGTTTTCTCTCAACTTAAAAAAAGATGTAGTGACTGCTTCCCAACATGGAATTATAATCTAAAATTATAGCTTAATGTTAGATAACATTAAAAGCACCTTAAAATGAAAGAAAAAATAAAAATTGATTTTTTTTAACAAAGTTCCACAGTACTATAAAAAATATAAAATAGCTGTTGGAAAAGACCCCGACTCTGATGCCTGAGTACCTGGTTCTTGTCAGAATGACAGAAAAATTACTACTAGTAGTAATATGTGATTCACTTTTATTATAGCTAATAATAAGTAGTTAGGCTAATATGTAGATTAAATTTATGGTGAAACGTCTTGATTAATCAATACGTAAAAATTGTGACATAAACTTTTCAGATGTAGAAAATGATTTTACTAATTCAGGCAATTACAGAAGTTTAAGAGTAAAATCATGCTTCTTTGGTAATACTGTTGATCATACCTAAATGCTTTCAGCACAAATCAGAAACAGTTTTCAGAGGAACACAGAACCTGCCATACATACAGCCTACTGCTTTCCTTAACATCACCCCATTACTGATGATGTCACGAGGCATTGAGGGGTTAGAAAGGGGCTCAATGTTACAGACTCAGTAAGCGTTGATGTGAGATCTAGTCTATCTCCAGGGCCCACACACCCAACTTCCTGCCACCACCCTGTCTACTTCTAAAAACATGTGGCAGCTCTGAACACGAGTAGCACTCTGATGCCTACCACTTCCACAGATGCCAATTGTTTTCTCCAAAAGGAAAAAGCAGTGTCTTACTATTACTTTAATGACAGGAAAAATTAAATTTCATCATAAAAGAGCTGAATTTTAGAACTATACAGAGTTTAGATGCAGAAACTGAGTGCACTTGGATTAGCAGATGTTTATGTGAATGTGGGTGCTTTCTAAGAGCTGGCCAACCATGTTCTCCTGTGACAGAAATGTTCCCTTACAGTGTTGTAAACTATGGAGATAATTAGAAGATACGAAGCAACCCTGAGCCTAACACCATTTAAGTATCGCTTCCTTTTTTTTTTTAATTAATTAATTAATTAATGATAGGCACAGAGAGAGAGAGAGAGAGAGAGAGAGAGAGAGGCAGAGACACAGGCAGAGGGAGAAGCAGGCTCCATGCACCAGGAGCCCGATGTGGGACTCGATCCCGGGTCTCCAGGATCGCGCCCGGGGCCAAAGGCAGGTGCCAAACCGCTGCGCCACCCAGGGATCCCAAGTATCGTTTCTTTTGATTACCGGGAAATTTTTCTTAAAATTGGCTTTTTTCAGTGAATGAGACATAGTTTTCCCAAAAACCCAGATCCATGGGCTTGTAGGATTACCTCAGACAGATCCCCATTTTTGACATGGATCCTGGCCATACTGTCCAGCCATGTCTTCCTGAGCTCGGGAGTGCTGGCGTAGGACTTAGCCAGACTATACTGGAGGTCCACCAGCATCTCTGGGTCATTCTCATGCTCCTTCATCTGGGCGGTGGCCATCAGAACCGTGCGGATCCTTTTGGTCAAGTCTTTCACATCCGAGGAGAATGTAGTATGCTAAAACAAGGGTGGAAGAAGGACACATGGCTTTCAGTGGTCTTCTTCCTGTCTGCACACATGCTAGATGATGAGACAGTCCTGGGGGCCACCCACCTTGATGAGCCTGTCACTGTTGGCACAGTTGTTGATGATGGACAAGGACTGCTGGAATCTGGTTCCCCCGATCCCAACAACATCTGCTATCAGCTGGCTGACGGAAATAATGACCTTAGGGACACACAAATGAGAACAAATCATTTCACCTTCAAAGGACTCCCCAGCCTTGGCTCCTGCCTTCAGTTAGGATGCGCACGAGGACAGGGCAAAGTTTTGAGCGCACAGATCATTCCTATGTAGGAAACAATGTCTGAGTCATCTTTTTCCCCTTCCAAGAATCATTCCAGAAAGTGATTTTGCTATCCTTAAGTATTTTGTTTGCATAGCAAGATGCTCATCAGGAGAGTGTAGAGGCATGAGAATCAAATAAGCCCGTATCACTTGGACAGTTATTTACTTTCTTTAATAAAGGAGGGAGACCTTATCATTTATCTCCTTGCTTAACTGTTTGAATGTATATACACTTAATATTCAATAAGTGGACTGTCCTCTGCATTTGTTATTAAAACATATACATTCTAACAATGTAACAGGCAGGGGGGGATCTGTCTTTATTGGGGTCTGTGAAGTGCTCTGCCTTTACCCAGTTACTCAAGCTAAAACATGGATTCTATCTTTATTCCCTCCTTTTCCTTCACATCCGCAGGTACAATTAATCACTAAGTACCATCAACTCAATCTCCCCTTCCTCTAACCTTACCATACCTGGTCCAAGACATCATCCTCTCTGGCCTGGATTTGACCATGGTTTCCCCCAAAGTCTCCCCAGCTAAGGCCTTGACTCCCCTGATTCATTCTTAGCATGAGTCTAGGTGATCCCTCCAAATACGCAATGATGTCTTCTTTACTTCACTATAAGGATTTTCTCTGGTTTCCTGGACAGTTCCTTTTCCTCCTGCATCCATCACCTGGAACATGCTCACCCTCTAGACCTGCTAACCCGTATTCATTCTTCACATCTTCCTAGAAGCCTCCCTGCCCCAGCCAGATATCCACCCCTCTCCTTGGTGCACCCAAGTTCCTCTATTATGGCACTGAGGACAGTGTAGTGAGAAGAGCCTTGGGGTTTGTCTGTCTTCCAGTGGACTATACGCTCCATGAAGGCCAGGAGAGGATTCTGTTTTGTTCATGCTTGTATCCATGAATCTTAGCATATAGTTTGCTAATAATAAGTATTTGTTTAAAAATGGAATAAATACAGAAATGGAAAAGGCACTCCTACATGAGTTTATAGAAAAAGAAAAGTCTATGAAAATATGAAAGATTTCTTATACCTTGCATGGTTCCCAGAGCAGAGCATTTCGGACATTTTAACTCTGGAGAGATGGCAGGTGTGTCAGTAGATGGAAGGCAGATAAGAACCACTTTAGACTTTCTGTGTTTTACCTAGGATGTTTGCTATTAGGCACCCTCACACGATTTCTTATCATGATTCAGTGGAATTTCAGGCAGTCCAATATTGAATCCATATCTGAATGTCAATTTACAACAGAAATGCACTTTGGGCCTAAATCTTACAATATGGAGAATGAAATAAACCTAACCAGTAAATGGGACTGTCCAATTTTCCATCTCAAGGCCAGATCTTGCCCTATGTACACTGAGGTAAACCAGTATATGTCACACAAGTCTTCCTGCTGAGACAGATCCCCACAGAACACACCTGTGCCAGAAAGTGAAACTACGCTCACCTGCAAGTGTGTCCGGACAAAGGACTTCTTCCCAGTGTAGTCAAAATTGTTCCTCATGAGGAAGTATAGCAGCTGGGAGGCCTCGGTTCTGATGGAGCTCAGCTTTGAGTTGCAGCACTTGAGGATCTCATAGCACAGAGCCGCACACATGTCTGCCCTCCCTTCGTAGAACGTCGAGGGAAACTAGGTGAACAGCAGTAGCAAGAGCCACATGGAGATCAGTGCTCCCTTCAACTCCAGGTAGAAAGCAGATAAGCATGGTAATCAACATGACTTCCCCTGAGGAAGCAGCTTACCTTATAAATGAATGACCTTAAGGCAGTGAAGACATTTTTTAAAGCTGTTTCAGACTGATGTTTTTGAAGAAAACACAGGTAGACGTCAAACACCTTTTTCATGAGAGGATTATGTCCATGGTCAGCCAGGAGTTGGTTCTTCAAACACACAAGGACAGCTTGGTTAGTGAGGCACACCAGACACCCCCATGGGGCTGCATACAATTTTCATACTCAAAGGTTAAATGCCCCAGGTACTAAGACAACTTATAATTTAAACAAACTCTGCCATGAGTCTCTAGGAAAGTGCAGAATCCTCAGGTAGTACAAATAAGCCTGTAACTAAATTTGTGCTTAGGAATGTTTTTTTCTTTTCTCTTTTCTTTTCTTTTTCTTTTTTTTCTTTTCTTTTCTTTTCTTTCTTTTCTTTTTTCTTTTCTTTTCTTTTCTCTTCTTCTTCTTCTTCTTTTTTAAAGATGTTATTTATTTTATTTGAGAGAGAGAGAGAGAGAGAGAGAGAAGCAAGCCCAAGCCGGAGAGAGGGACAAGCAGACTCCACGCTGAGCACAGAGCCCAACGCAGGGCTCGGTCTCATAACCCCAAGATCATGACCTGAGCTGAAATCAAGAATTGGATGCTTAACTGACTGAGCCACCCAGGCGCCTCTTGCTTTTTTCTATTAAGGGAGGGACTAATCATAAAACTTCCTAGCAAACCGTAACATGTATTGAAGGACAAGTGTTCTTCAGTACTGACTTGGCTTCTATTTATTTACTTAGTTTTACTGTATACCAGCAACCAATACAGAGGTGATCTTTGTGATATCTTAATTCTAAAAGACAGGTGCCATTACAAGTGTGAGCTGATTAAGAGGCTGGAAAAAATACTGAAGTGAGGTCCTCTAAAAGCAAGTTTGTGGGGCGCCTGGTGCCTTAGTCGGTTAAGTGCCTACCTGCGTTTAAGAATTCCATTTAGAGAAGAGCTGTTTCAGTTGCAAAGGCTTACCAATCCCATGTGTCCTTGCAGACCACAAACTCCCTAGAAGAACCCAATTATCCCAGTGCTCTTCACTGTCATATACTGACTCTCACCATGCAGCTCAAATTGAGAAAAGGCATAATGTGGAATTGCTAAAAATACATTCTCAGGTTAAATTTGTAAACACATTAAAAAAGATTATCAACTACTGAAAGGCCAGAATGGACTTGGGATTGTGTTCATCACAGACACTGTATAACAGCCAGAGAAGAACCTTATTTTTCTGCACTCAACTACCTTGGTTTACAAAATAAGAGAACATATGTGAAAGTGCCCAGCACAGGATCAGGATCAGCATCTCATAAGTGTTTGATAATATTCTCCTCTTTTCTTTTTTCTTTCTTTCTTTCTTTTTTTTTTTAAGATTTTATTTATTTGACAGAGAGAGAGAGCACAAGCAGGGGGAACAGCAGGCAGAGGAAGAGGGAGAGGGAGAAGCAGGCTTTCTGCTGAGCAGAGAGCCTGATGTGGGGCTCAGTCCCAGGGCCCTGGGATCATGACCTGAGCTGAAAGCAGATGCTTAACCAACTGAGCCACCCAGGCACCCCTCTCCTCTTTTTTCTATATGGGACCATTCAACTACCTTAATGTCGCTTATCTTTTCTTTCTTTGTCCCTCCGCTGCTACCACCTCCCCACAATGTTTGGCTTAGTGGTTGGAGAACAAAAGCTTTGGCAGGCCAGGTGTGCAGTGATCTTGGGCAGATTTCCTAACCTAGCTCAGCCTCAATCTCCTCATCTGTAAAATGGAGGATAAGAAGATCCACCAGTCCAGGCTGTTGGGAAGATTAATGCCTGAGGCACAGAAGGCACCCAACAAATACCAGGGCTTAAATCTCTTCAAACATTTTCTCTCATTAAGAATGTGTTTTCTTGCCTATCTTTGGCAACTTACTTGATGTGCTCAATTAAGAGACTGAGTAAACAAATGGGGCTATCTTTATGGAAGGTGATTTTTCTCGACTTATGTCAGCTAATTCAATGTAATAATTTAATTTTTCTGATAATATACTCCAAATGATGCCGCGGCTGAGTAAATTATTTGTAGAGGAAGATCCCAGTGGCTGGTGTGCTGGTGGACCTCATGAACCTGTGAATCTAGGCCAGGTAAGCCTGCAGCATGGCATGACATCCATCAATGCTGTAACATTTGCCAATCTTCCCACTTTTTAATGGGGGCACTGAGCTTTAAATGCTTTTGCACACAGGCAGATAAAATTTTGGCAGAGATTACCTCAGCACTAAAGCTCAATCTTCTCCCTAATTCCTGAGACCTTTTATTATAGGGCCAGGAAGGCACGAACATAGGGCGGATGTTTTCAGGTATTTCATATCAATCCATTATACAGCAGACATACTTGCCACGTTCTAGTTAAGGGAATCGGGGTTTCCAGATGTCAAGCCAACCCACCTGAGGCTTAGAATCTGGCTCATGGTAGAGCTGGGATCTAAAGTCTGGCCTATATCCACAAAGTGGCAGGTCTTTTCAAAGGTCATCTTACTTTAAATTTACAACAGCCCTTACCACAGGAGGCAGATGCTATTTCTTCTAATGTTCCAAATGAGAAATCTTAGGTCTGGAGACACAAAGTAATTTTCCCAAAGACATTCAGACAATAAATGTTACAATCAGGGACCATTAGGTTCTGTTTCTCTCCCAAGAGTCAGACAAAACCACACTGGAGATCTGGAAACCTCGATGAACACTCTTCTTTAATATGAGGCAAGCATTTCTAAGGAGGCTGAGAACCATAGGGCGAGCAGTAAAAAATTGTTACTATTCTCTTGGACCCACCAGACTATACCCATAGGGTATGTGCCCTTATACCTGGCCAGTGTTCCAGGCTCCACCCGCTGTGTAGCACCAGGGTTTCCTGCACACAGACATGACTGAGCCCAGGCAGAGTGCTGTTTCGGACTTACAGATTCTCAGCAGTGACACAGGTATACATGGCAAATATTCACATTAAGAATGTCATTGCCGGGATCCCTGGGTGGCGCAGCGGTTTAGCGCCTGCCTTTGGCCCAGGGCGCGATCCTGGAGACCCTGGATCGAATCCCACATCAGGCTCCCGGTGCATGGAGCCTGCTTCTCCCTCTGCCTGTGTCTCTGCCTCTCTCTCTCTCTCTCTCTGTATGACTATCATAAATAAATAAAAAATTTTAAAAAAAATGTTTAAAAAAAAAAAAAAAAGAATGTAATTGCCTATTTGTATAACATTTCTAAACCAAAATCACCCAAAGAAAATGGAAAGAGGTTCCAAACGTGGTTCTGGTAGTGTACTGGTTCTCCAGCCATGGCGTTCAGGTTTCACCCTTAGACTTTCTGATTTAGCCAGTCCGGGTCAGGACCTGAGAATCTGCACTTCTAACAAGCTCCCAGGGTCTGCAGCTGCTGCTAGCCAGGGGACCACACTTTGAAAGGCACGAGAGTGGAGGCTCCATGGAAAGAGACACTGCTCTTTCCACATACTCCATACTCATTGGATTAGGGTCTGTATTTCCTCATCTCTCAACTGGGCTCTTAGTAATGACATTGCCTGGGGACATGAATGGCATGGCTGCTAAGAAGAATAAAGGTATAGTATAATAAAGTGACATGATATCAGGGTACTATTTGTATCCTAATAAAGAAATGTGCCTTGTGAGAAGCAGAAATAAATAAAGCAGAAAATGACTTTGGCTATCTTTTCCAAATATCCTTGGAAACACACTGTTTCGATAGTCATAGCTTATTAACACTAATTCAATTTTCCCCTTCCTCGCTGGAAATGGAAGCAATCATTTAGCAAGACTGGGAAGTGTTAGGTTCCCTAAATCAAGTGAGTGGCTTACATGACCATCTCCACCTATCTGAATATTACTTGCTAAAACCTAAAAATAAAAGACCAAAGCAACTTTTTATTTTCTATCCTTGAAATGCTTCTATCACTGAAGTTACTAACAGACTTTTTTAAATTGCAAGAGGTCAATGTGTCTGTACTTATTACTCTTCTATATATAAATATCTAATTTTAACTGCTGCTACAATTGGATATTCTCAAAGATAGGAGGGGCAGAAATCTCTGATTAGGTTCCCACATTTATCATCCTTGAGGGCACAGCAAACCATGTTCCCTAGGCGAATGTTTTCTTCAGGCCAAGAGTTAACCACCTCCAGGGACTGTTCCCATCATTTGCAAGCATGCAGCACACGCTGAGCAGCTAAACTTTATTTTATTTCAGGGAATTCAAGTCATTAACCATGGAAAAGTTTCATTAAGGGATGTCAAGGATTTATGGTTTCTTTACCAGGGCAAAAACAGTTGCTGCAACAAGAAATACAACACAGGAAGTTCTTGCTGGTTCAACTAAACAAGCAGAATGAATTTAAGAGGTAAAGTACTGACCATGACCAGCTGTTCCATACGAACCTTAAATGCCAGTGTAAATAGAGAGAGTGTGTCCAGAGCTGTGAGGCACACCTCAGTAGCAATGTTGGCTTCCAGCAGCGACTGATGGAGAACATCTGCGTCCGAGTGGCCATAGCCTGCGTGAATTACAACAGAAGGTTACTGCCCAGTGACTGCAGACAGATTGGCTGGCGGCACTGTATAGTCACAGTCAACTTTTGATTATTTATGGAAGGCTTCTTCTGGGGCTTTGTTTCCCTTTTTCACTGGTGTATGTGGGAGGAGGGTAGGTAATTAATAATGTGTCCATTTGTTTAGAGCTCTTTTTCAATTCTGGAAGGGAAAGAGTAACAGCAAACATTTATTATGTGCTTGCTATGTGCCAGCCATGATTCTATGAACTTTAAATGTATTAGCTCATTTAATCCCAAAACAGCCCTGTGAAGTAGGTACATTATTCAACCCTTTTTGCAGATAAGGAAACAGAGGCACAGAAAGGCTAAACAGCTTGTCTTAGGTCATACAGTTGATAAATAGCGGAGCCAGGAAGGCACCTGGATGGGAGCCAATCAATTGAGCCACTTAGCTGAGCTGTTAGGATGGGAGGAGTGGTGAAGGAGGGGGATATTTCCAAAGCTTCCTGCACAGACAGAGATGGCAGCAGAGCACAGAGGTTAAGAAAATGAGCTGAGGGTCAGGCTCCTGGTACCTAAATGCAGCTCAGCCACTTGCTAGCTGTGTGACCTGGGGCAAGTTATTTGACCTCTTTATGCCTCAGTTCCCTAATCTGTAGAATGGGGGTAGTAATAGTATCCACCTCAAAGGGTTGTGGTGAGCATTAACTTTGTTAAGATTTGTGAAGTTCTTAGAATAGTGCCTGGCACATGGTGAATGGCCATGTGAATGTTAAATCGATAACATAAAGATCTCTATTATCATCCAGAACGATGAATGATAATCAAGAGTTGACTGCACTGCTGATAGTGCTGATCCTACTTGCTTTATCAAAAAGCATGAAAGCCAGTATATATCTGAAAGAAAAGTTTAAGAAAAGGAAAGGATTTAAAGAATCATAATTTAAATACAAACTGATATCTTCTATATATGGCTGTAAAAATCAATTTAGTACTGACATAAATGTAGCTTTATATACAATCTGAGATATTAAATTATGAAATGATATGCATTAGCAGAAATACATATAGGGATGCAGAGATGTTACAGTACTTATCTAGATGACAAAGAAAGATGGCAATAAAATAAAACATCATATAATGTCCTACTCTAAGGAGCAAAAATAAATCAACACTTACTATGTAGTTGTATGTAATTTTCTTTATACTCCAGAGAGAAGGACATTTTGTATATAGATCAGGAAAATGAAGTGCAGAAAACCTAGAGAATTTTCTTGAGGCCAGGAATAGGAAAAAACCCAGAAACTACACTCCAAATTCCTTATCCAGAATCACTGTGTAACAATACCTATTATTAGGATAAAATAAAGCAACTAGCATGATGTTACTTCTATTTTGATAAACATCAGAGTTACAAAATGATTTTTAAAAGACTCAAAGATTTTTCAAGCTACCAAGTTGTTTTTAAAATAGGCTAAAAATACCATAATGTGTTTTCATGTGATGCTGCTTTGCTTTTAGGAGGGTGATTCTGAAGCTCCATGTGTTTGAGGATTGTATGGTTTTCACACTGCAACAGAGTTGACTGTCCTTAGTGGAGCTACATGACACAGTGGCGCCATGCTAGTTCTGAATTTTTATTTTTGCTTTTTTGGTAAGAAGTCTCCCAGAGAAAGAAAGATGGATGTATTTTGGTACTAATTTTATTGCATTGCCTTTGTAAGCCAGGGCATCACCTCATTTGGCGTGGTTTGTCTGGTCAGATAGAGACGGTGAAAGAGGAAAACAGATTGTTAATTACTGCTAAAGTGATCACAAACTGGGGCAAGAAGGGGGAAAATACACCACCTTTTATTAGACCAACCAAGATTATCACAGGTCCAAAAGACCCTTTGAGGGCTGCTGGAGTTTTATAGTCTGGGTTAAATCATATAAGGAACTTCCTTTGGTGATCATTTTAATATTTTTCTTGCCAAAGAATTGATGTTTTCTTTTTTCTAGGTAACTTCTTGACAAAGTATATGTAGGCATGATAATTATAGATGAGGCTGCCTACACACAGAAGAATTTCTAGCACTGACTTTTAGATGAAGATCTAGACCTATTCAGGACTGGAATTTGGCAATGTGTTGTTTTTCAAACACAGAATCAATGGCCATGCTAATTAAGTTTTTATGTAATTATGTATACATGTACAGAAACATGACAATGAAAAAATTTCTCTAGGCTCTTAAGCCACCCATGAGGCTTGACATAGTCTACCTAATCTCCTTGAGGGTAACAGTCAGATTTACACAGAAATCTGTCCACCTGTGTCTGAATGACCTAAGAATAAAAGAAATGATCCTTTTAAGCCACAATTGGTTATAGTTTTGCTTTTCCTTAAACTCCTATCTCAAAAAAATCAGCAACATTCCCGAGCTAGTGTTATTATAAAGTCCTTAAAAATAAATGGCAGGGAATGCCTGGGTGGCTCAGTGGTTGAATGTCTGCCTTTGGCCCAGAGTGTGATCCTGCAGTCACGGGATCGAGTCCCACATGGGGCTCCCTGCATGGAGCCGGCTTCTCCCTCTGCCTGTGTCTCTGCCTCTCTCTCTGTGTCTCTCATGAATAAACAAATAAAATCTTTTTTAAAAAATAATAAATGACAGCACGGAGAGGTTGTCTTAAGTGGTAGAGAACTGCATGGACAGTTCTCCTACGGAAACTGCTTGACTCAATGCCTAGAACTAAGTTGTGCACAAGTGAAGGTTTTAGTCAATGGTCACCATAATACAGGCCAACCCAAAAAGGGGTCTTAAGAGAAAAAGCAGTTTCTTAAAGTACTGGTCAGCAACTTTTTGAAGCTAATTAAGCAGCTTCTCAGTGGGGCAAGTAAGGAATGCTCTCCTACCTGTTGTCTGGCTTTTCTTTCCTATCATACCAGTGAGAAACATGAATTATCATGCAAATGAATTTAATATATTCCTAGGGGAATATATAACTGCAAAATAAATGCAAAGTGTTATTTTATATGTTGTGCACATATATCACTTACTTGCAAACATGTCTCACTTAGCTTCCTTCCCACAGCGTGGTTTATGTAAAATATTCTACAGGTAGCTATCACTTTCAATTTGCTATTTTACACAAATAGTTTCTGTTGATAAACAATAGGATGTGCTTTACAATAAAAAGGTAGATGCTTTAATGTTGTAAATATTTACTTTTCATGTACCTGGGCAATGACCCAAATGTAATGAACCTCTATCTTCTTCTTCTTCTTCCTTTTTTAAAAAAATTTTATTTATTTATTTGAGAGCAAGATATGCAGAGAGCACAGAGGAAGAGGGAGATGGAGAAGCAGACTCCTGCTGAGCAGAGAGCCAGATGTGGGGCTTGATCCCAGGACCCTGAGATCATGTTCTGAGCTGAGGGCAGACATTTAACCAACTGAGCCACCCAGGTACCCTGAACCTCTATCTCTGAGTATTTTTGAAATACTTAAGACTATTTGGCTACAGTGGGACTCACCATTTTCATCACTTCCTATCAAAATCCAAGAGTAAAGATACATGCCATGATTACATGTAAGGTACATATGGTGTTTTATCCCACATTCTACCTGGATGTACTAAAGGGGACACGAGAACAGCCTCACTGGATTAAATTTCTGGCGGTCCTCTGCTGCCCCCACCTGGTCAAGCTGAGGCCTGACAAGGTCTTTCCTACTCAGAAAAAAAAAAAAAGACAAAAAATGCAGGTGGTGTATGTTGCGGGGGGCACTCTATTTTTATTCTTCTCTAAAATAAATTTTAGACTCTGGCACTCTGCAAATCTGTCACATACTGGATTTACATCATTATTGGTTGGCCCAACAGAAGGTATTGCATTCATTGTTAAAGAGGAATCTTTTAAAAAGACATACATGGCTACAAATCCCCCATAAAATACCTAGGTAATAAGTGTAAACAAATCATGTATGTATATATACATATACATGCTCACACACATACACATGTATACATACAGTATGTGTTGTCTTCTCTGTGGCTTCTGGATGAACTGAAGTTTGGAGCTCAAAAAGCTAACAGAAGGAAAGGCTGAAACCACCCAGATACATCATTAGATCTAGAGATGTTAAATGGAGACTGAGTTCTAGGAGAAGCAGCAAGGACTGTGAGACACCAGAACTGATTTGGGATAAGCAGGGATTGTAGGAATGCAGGAGAAGCCTAAAAGAAAAGGCTACACACTGTTTATTGGGAAGATGGAAGGAGAAGCACAGAATGGGGATGGTGTCACTGAAAAGCGGCTGAAGCAGAAACGGCAGAATGAAAAAGGAGAGGCAGGAAGGACCCTGTGGGTAGCAGGAAGAGAGAATGGGAATCGATCACGTTAGCAATATGGTGCTTGGCTGCAAAACACAGCCAGCTGTCTCTCCTCCAATTCAAGCCACCATCGCAAAATCTGTTTGCAGTGGGAGGAGCTGGTGTTTGTCTTTGTGGATTGAGGTTATATATTCATGTGTTGATCATTCATTTTACTTTTGTTTTCTGCATTTCATAAATGATTATCTTTGGAGCTGGGGACTTGATCTGCTGATTTTTTAAAGTGCTTTAAATTTTAAATATTGATTTCAACTGATAGTGAGACAATATGGATGTAACGTGCAAGATATACATATAAGATAGGTCTAACAGACCTGTGTTATAAACTATATGGGCAAAGGCAGTGTTAGCAAGCCTGCAGAAGTGAGAATTCAATTTCTGCTCGCTAAACAGGACATGAAAACTAAGAATAGCAAAAGTCCTTTTTTGTTTCGACTCCTTGTCTGCAGAGCTAGAAAAAGCCTTAGCAGACAAGATGTGGAAAAATCAAGTACTGTCTCCTGAGATGTGTCATGAACGTACATTCTGGAGGTGAGTAGAGGACTCAGAACTAGTTCTCGTATGCTACCGATTTCAGCGTGTGGCAGGTAAATATAGTACTGATCTAAATTCAGCTTAGAATTTTATATAGTCTATATCCATTACATTTAACTTTGTTGGGGTGGAAGAGTGGGTAGCTGCCTTATTTCAATTCCTCGGCCTTCTGACTCTGAACTATGATAATTCTAAAGCACCAGGAATATTGTCTTTACTCTTAGCCTATACAGAGAAAGAGGTATGAAGACCACAGTAAGTAGAATTCGTATGATTAGAAATGGTGAGAAGATATTAATAACTATGTATCAAAGGCATTGCTTGGAGTGAGGATAGCTATCTACATAAAACAATAACTAGCTATGCTATGTTCGGAGAAAAGATGAAACAGTTCAGAGAACACATCACTAACAGAAATGGTATTTATTATAAATTATGGCATTAGTTTTAAAATGCTACATGGTTGATGTCTTTTAGGTTTTCTGCTTTGAGAAACCCTCAAGGAGATGAGACATGTAAGTTTCTAGAAACAGTACATGATGGCATGTCCCCTCTGATGATGTGAAGAAAGTAAATTAAAAACACGCTCCCACTTTTTGGTAGAACCTCTATCGTGAAGTTAGAAAGCCCCAAAGTTAGGAAGGCAAGATGAACAAGAAGGTCTCGGTTTGCAAGTGAAGCGGCCTCGTAAGCAGACTTCAACCTGATTAAATCTTACCATTGTCTACAGAAATTCCAAGCACACTTGATATCTTTCTCACACTGAAAACACAGAAAAAGTCACTTTGTTATTGGCTTTTCCGCACCCTCACAAATTGATTCACGGGCTTTATGTTTTTCACAGCAGTTTTAAGGATTAACATACATTCAAGGCTGGAATGTCAGAATGTGGACACTTGATCAGCTACATCCTGGACTCAGAAGAATGAAAGGAACCCGTCCCAGATGGCCTTGGGACTTGCACAGGGAAAATCCAAATATTAAATTATAAATATCAGAGAACATCTGGCTGTCAAAGCTGCCGAATTTTACGTTAAGAAATACTGAACAGAGTGGTTGGGACAAAGGGTCCAGCACTTTTAGGTCTGCTTTTGCAGATGACCACGTTCCACATTGTGTCACTCTCTTCCAAAGAAGGAAATTTCACCACGAGCTCTTCATCCCACTTGCTCTGAGCTGGAAGGAAAGTCAAGTTGGTGATGTGGTGTGGTGTGGCCTGGGACTCTCCCCTCTGAGATGTCACATGAGATGGTTGGCTGTTACGATGGTATGTCATGGGACTTACTGTGGTTAAAAGTGAGAGAGTTATCCAGGCTGCCCAGCTGCTGCAATCTGGCATGCATCATTCCTGTTCTGTTACGGGAAACAGGCAAGGTCTGAGATTTTCGATCATGAACTATGGGTCCCAACCCCTCCTGGTTCCTGCAACATGAGTGAAATGGGATAGAAGCAAAAGTTAGACTTGTTACACTGCAGCGAAACGAGGAAGGTTAGTGAGGCCAGGACATAGCACGAAGGGGACCAGCCACACGCCAACCAGGAACAGCACGGCCTGCCTGGGGCCGGGTGAGCCAGGGATGCACACACAGGCGGCAGCTCTTAAAAAGGTTCACAGCCAAGCACCTGATGATGAGGAAGCAAAAAACCAAGCCAAAGCAGGGAACTTTTCAGTTTTTAGAAAGTACTTTAGAGATGCTGCTTTTAAAAAACTGGAGCATCGGTCTGATGTGGTGCTAAGGGTTAGAGTTCTGACAACTGCCAAACACCATGAATCTTTTCAGATTATATGTGTTATTAAAGAGCAAAAAAAATTGTTTTTAATGAGAATAATGCATTGGAAGAAACAGAACAAACATGCAATGAGAGGGTATATGAGGTGGTTTAACACCTTTATTCTTACCCAGGCAGGAAGGAGAAGAGCCACACCCTTTGTTAAACTTGTCAGCAGTCAAGTAAAGAAAATAGAAAAGTGATCTGGGTTAGCAATCAAACAGCTAACTTCCTACTGTGTACCATCACCAGAGCAGATGAAAAATGAGACCCGTGCTGGAATGACACCTGTCCCCCAGCCCGTAGCCAACCGTCTCCCTCACTGTGTTATTGTGTGGAGTAGAACAGGGCATGCATGGAGTATCATCGGGCAACATGCTGCTAGGTGATTTCAGAGGGACACAATGAGAAAACTCAGTATTCATCAGACCAGACTGCCACAGAGGGCAGACACTGACAGCATTTAGATAACTGCTCAGGATCCTTGTCACATGTAGCAGAGACCAAGTGAATCTTCTATAAAGCACGGCACATCTTTCCACAATGCACATAACAAGTTACACCACCTCCTGCCTCCGCCTTCCTATGCCCATCTATTTTTAGGATAGCCCAAGGAAGCACACTTTTACATGCAAATATATACAGGGGGCTTATAAAGTCAGGAAATCTTTTTTAAAAATTAAATTTGTAGCCCTTAAAAAAAGTAAGTTCACAGTTACACAAAACCCAATTCTAAAATATTTTGTTGGGCAGAAATCTTCAGCTTCCCACACGCACCATGTTCAGCTCCGAAGCATATCATCCTATTTTGCACAACACTCTCCAAATGCCATCCTGTTCTGTAAGTGACAGTTACTGCAAGAAGACTGTGAAGCTTGCTGGGCACAGTGCCTTCCAGTTACAAATACACTGTCTGCCCATCTTCACGGGGCAAAGTCAAAGGGAATAAATTTGGGGTGCGAGGTGTTACTGTATAAGGTCACCCTGTATATACTTGCATTTGGTACTCAAAAGTGCAAATGTAAAATTTACTGTTACAATTAAAAAAAAAGTTAAAATGAGAGAATTTTAAGTGCCACTGCATTTTAGTTAAAAATAAATACAAATAGGATGAAAGCATAAAATATGCTCTCTAAATCAGCTCTTTCAAAAAAAAACCCACAAACTTTTATTGAACATTAAACATAATTCTGCAATTTCTCAAATGTCCCAAGAAAAAGAACAATGTTAACATAAAAAGTAAAATCTCCATGCTCAAATAGTCTTAAATAATCTCTTTCCTGTTGCATTGCTGTAAAACAGAATTATAGATAAAAGGAAAAAGAAACTCAATAACGACTAAATTTTAAGTGTTTCCTAAAATGGAAATATGTTTACTTAGAAATAAACTGTTAAAAATGATAACAATAGAAAAATAGGATCCTCAGACCAACCATATAAATACATAATCACAGACACGCAACACGGACAAAACAGATCCGTGCAGCCACGGACGCACCGTGCAGCCACAGGGCAGATGAGAACTTGGGAAGGACAAGACATGCTCTAAAGAAATGCCTCAGAGAAGGAGCTGCGTGGGTGCCCCCTGCAATGAGTTTCTAGCTTCCCTTGAACTCAGTATGGATCTGAGAGTGTGGTGTGGGACAGGGCAATGAGGATTTGTAAGACTCAACCAAAAGTTGAGTCTGGCCAGACGAAAGCAGGGCATGGACAGCTTATCTGGAGTTAGGCTCCAGGTGGGAGCTTGGTAGAGCTTATCTGGAGTAAGACTCCATGGTACAGGGCATCCCGGGTGGCTCAGCAGTTTAGCGCCACCTTCAGCCCAGAGCCTGATCCTGGAGATCTCGGATCGAGTCCCCAGTCAGGCTCCCTGCGTGGAGCCTGCTTCTCCCTCTGCCTGTGTTTCTGCCTCTCTCTCTCTCTCTGTGTGTCTCTCATGAATAAATAAATACAATCTTAAAAAAAAAAAAAGACTCCAGGGTACAGATAGTTTTTATGGAACAAATCTGAGGTGGACTGAATACATTCTTTCACGAAGAAAAAAAAGGAAATGTTTTTTATTAAGTGAGAAATTAATATCTTTGTAGCTGGGAGAAGGCATGGGAAAAAGTGACCTCTAAAAGTCAAATAGGGGTGGAGAAAGCACTGGAGGAGGACAAAGGAATGAGAAGACACAGCTGGAGGAGCCGAGAGGAGAGAGAGGGGACACGGAAACAGAATCTGGGGGAGCACGTGGAAGGAAGCAAACAAGTGCAGCAGCAGGCCATGAAGGGAAATACTTCCAAGAGATGTACATGAGGCAAAATGAGACAGAAGGAGTGTAGGAATGTAGGCGAAAGATGCCACCAGATTTGATGGTCGCAGTCCAAAGATATCATGGCTGTTGATGAGATTTCCAACTGCCAATCATCACAGATGACAATTTCCACATATTCAGAGCCAAGTGATACAGAGAATGACGCACACTTCAAACTAAACCCCCACAGTACCTGGCTATATATCGCTTCCCCATGTACTGGAACTGGTGTAAGCAGACTCTGCAAACAGAATTAAAGACTGTTAGGAAAACATGAAAATAAAATGGTTTCCAATACATTGTTTATTATTTAAACCCATCAGCAACAATCCATTTGATAAACTCTTACACCTACCACTAGCCTCTTACTTCAGGTGTTCAGAAATTCTTGGGCAGGTCTCTCTCACCCAGAGAAAATTACTAACACTACAGGGGAGGCACCATGCTGAGCTATTGGTACTGTGCGACATGGTTAAAGCCACAAATAAAGGCCTGGGACCAACAGGATTGTCCAATGGCTCAGGGTTTAGACGTTGACTTAGTCAGTTTGCCTCAGAAATCACGACAGAAAGTACTGGTGCACTATTACCAGTTGTTAATTTGTCCTCATCCATTCTGCACAAGGAGCTCCCTCTTTTGGCTTTTCTAAATGGACCGGTCCCTTACAGACATCAAGTATCTGGTTTTTTGGTTTAATATATCCACAATATTGATTTTTTTTAAAAATCATATATTTAATAATTTAGTAGTTACAATAATGTCCAGTAAGTTCTTCTGGTGCTGAATCTCATCTGTCTCTCACACTTTTAAATTAGCAGAGAGAACAATCATGAGACCATGAAACCAAGACCATAATCCAAAATGCACAAAGCTCCGAACTCCACCTGAGTTTCTGCAAATATATTCAGCAACAAAATCATGACCCCAACTAAGAGATATAAAGCTACTTATAATTTACCCAATTATTGTGAGTAATCACAGTACTGCAGAAATAGTTTTTACTGTAATAACAATAACATGTTTGATTGTGGGGTACTAAGATTCTGCTAAAACTGCTAAAAATTCTGGATTTGGAAAGTCATCTGGCCCCAGTAAGTTTTGTTGTTGTTGTTGTTTTTTAAACTCACAACCCTGAGATCAAAACCTGAGCTGAGGGATCCCTGGGTGGCGCAGCGGTTTGGCGCCTGCCTTTGACCCAGGGCGCGATCCTGGAAACCCGGGATCGAATCCCACGTCGGGCTCCCGGTGCATGGAGCCTGCCTCTCCCTCTGCCTGTGTCTCTGCCTCTCTCTCTCTCTCTCTCTGTGACTATCATAAATAATAAAATAAAAATTTAAAAAAAAAAAAAACCTAAGCTGAGATCAAGAGTCAGACACTTAACTGACTTGAGTCCCCCCACAGCTATTAAAGCTGAGTCCCCACATATCCTCAACCCAGCAATTTGGATAAAGGATGGTGGATTCATGTTCTTTTAAAGCAAAGAGCTTAAAGGAAATCAGAAACTTAGATTGAAGAGATAAAGTGAGGTCATATAGATAAAATGTAAGATTTCACTTACATTTAAAAATGGTAGCAATTTTTGTCTGTTTTTACATCTGCTTGAGCTAAGTTAGATTCAACTTAGAAATGTAGCATCCACCCAATTCAACTATTGTGTTATTTTATTCAAATGCTTTGTACACATAAGCTCTCATCCATAACAACTACATATCTAATAACTTAGGGTTGGTCACTGCTTACTGAGTCATGTACTCCTAAGAGCAGGTACTGGGGTCAGGTCCAGGAAAAAAGATCTTAAAAAAGTAAATGTGCATGTGAATATACCACATTCCTGACTCAACTACATAGTACTGTTCACACTTCTTAATTAGCCAGGAAGAATCAAGAGGCAATGAGCAAAACAGAACTACTCACTCAGATATTGTAAAAAAATCCATAAGTTCAGATGTTGAAGCCTTGTTCCAATATGTAAACAAAGCATCTAAAAAGTAAACATTATTTTGGTCAGAATCATGAGGTATATACATGAGGGGATGGGGAAGAGATTTTGGAATATAAACTCAAACCTTTTAATAGCTGATCAAAGAAATTACAGTGACCAATCTATATACCAGTAACATAAACAACATGCATATTTAATTTAAAGAAGCTATATTTGAACACCTGAACTTTAATTTCATCATGCATCACCTAGCACTTTATAGTACATATTTAACTTGTATAATGTGCTCTTAAATGCATTAGAAATTTCAAACAATATAAGTAGGCAAATAATCTCAAGTTAGGATCTCTCTTGGATGACTACAGAATCTCTCTCCAGTAAGGAATCTGTTGAAAACTCTTGTATATACGTAAGTACTCTCTTCCTAACACATACATACAGAAATGAAAGCATACATGCTGCACACGCTGTTTTTCCTTGAGTTTTAATTCAACAGTATAGCTTGGATCTATTCCAAGCTATTTTCAAGTTGCCTGATATTCCTTTCCATGAATGCAGTATAACTGAGTTAGCCAGTTCCTTGCTGATACACATTTACTTGTTTTCCCCTGTAATCTTTGGCTACTTTAAATTATGCTCAGAAGAATATCCTTTTACATGATGTTTGCACACTTGTCCAACTACATCTATAGGACAAATATTCTCAGAAATAAAACAGCCATGTCAAATGTTATGTGCGTTTAAATTTTTGACAGATATTGCCAAATAGCTTCCCAAACAAGCAGGATATACAAGTTCCTGTGGACCAGCATAATGATGATGTATACTCTCGATGAAGGAGTCACGCTCACACCTGCTCTGCATCAAGATAACCTGGCATATTTTTAGTAAAGGCAAATCCTACAAATCCATCTAACAGGAAGCATTCTCTGCGTATGACCCTTAACTTTGAAGAATTGCAAAGAGACGGTTATCATTTGATAGTTAAACATTTTTGCATTCTTACATTTTAGACTGAGAAACTGGTGAAGAGATTTCCCTCAGGGAGAAAAGCCACTGAGTTTTGGGGCCTGAGGTGAGTGAGAGTGTGTCTGCAGAGATGCTGATGGCTCATGAAGGCACATGGCCATGGACTTTTTACTCCATACTTGTCAAGAACAGTGACAGGCAGGAGAAGCCATGAGATACACATGGAGAATCTGTTAGGTGCGAGTATTGTGCTAGGTAGTCTCACGATTGCACACCTATCATATGTGAATCGCCACCATAATCAGAGGCAGCGTTCCAATTTACAGATAAGCTCAGGAAGGTTCAGAGAAGTCAAGTAGTCTTCCCAATCACCAGCCTAAAGAATCATGGTGGAATGAGGATTTAAATCAAGTACACCTGATTTTAAAAGCCACGTTTAGTTTATTATTAGACCAGTAACAAGGGTGGGTCAGTGAGCTCCCATCTTTCAGGAATTCTGAGTTTAGAATCCAGAGGGACAGACTCTGAGGCTGGTCATCCTCATGTGGTGAGAAACCAGGAAGCCAAGAGAACAAAGGAGGACCTCTCTGGGGCAACTTGCAGATATCTGTGGTCACCCCAGCACACAACTGGCTGGCCAGCCAAGGGGCGCCATGCTGCCTTTCCTTACTCTTGGCTATTGGCTGAGGCCGAGACTATTGACTGAGAAGGGGGAAGACCGCTAACCTCTATGAAGGCGGGAGGGGCCTACCCTGTAGAAGATGCTCCTTGAATGGGGGAAAAGGGAAGGAGTGGCTGTAGAGTTACACAGTTGACTTTGGTTATCTATCTGTTAAACTATTCTGAAGGCAATTTCTCCTCCACCCCATACCATATCCAAGAATCAAGTCCAAGTAGATCATAAGATTTAAATGTGAAAATTTGAATAATACCACTTTTAAAGAAAATATACAAGAACATCTTTATGACTCTGGGGGTATGTGAAGATTCCTTAAACACAACACACACAAAAAGTCAAATTATAAAAAGAAGGAAAATTTTTAACTTAAAAGTAATTTTTTTTTAAAGCTCTAAAACTGTTTTGAAGAGGTCACTGCATTTTTAAAGTATATGCATGGCCTTCCAGAGGGCTGCCTTCAAAGCATAACTTTCACTTGGATGCAAAACTTCTGGTACTTATGTTCTTAAAAAAGTAGTTTTGTTCTAAATATCATATTTATATGAAATATACCATGTAGTTATATGTCATATTTATTATTTGAAACAATATATTTTAAGGAAAACTTTCAGCAAAGGAAAAAACAGAATTACAAAGCTGGCTAAAACTCACTACCACGATATGAAGTTCAGAACTTTTGACGCTAAGGGAAGAATTTCAACTTTATAACCCAAATATCAGAATAAGTGCCCAGTGCTTTGCTATTTGGTCATCATCAAGGAAAATCTTTTCTGTTGTTTTTTAAAAAGCTATTTTAAAGTAACAAATTGACAGAATAATAATCCAGTCCTGAAGCATTTTTAAGTACAGGTATGTGGTTCCTAATATCTGAGTACTAAGGTCAGGCTATTAATGTTGCACAAATGAAAACTTGATACAAAAGAAACACTATTTTCAGGCAGAAATCCCTTCCACTGGATGTTTAAGGCCGACACTGCCACCAAACATAGGCAGCATGAGAGGCCTTCAGCATTTTGTTTTCAAAAGACCTCACCTTCACTCAATACATTTCACAGGATACTTTCTGATATGTTGCAGTGAAAATAAGATAAGAAATGTGACGTCGTACCATGGCGCAATTTCATGTGATTGCTTATATCACAAAAGCAGAGTTGAAATGCCCTATCATGGATATTTACAAGTTTTATTCTATTAAAAATTATGGTTGTCAAACCCTTCACCAGAAACTTAATCTACTAGGATACCATGAATTCCATCAGAAAACTAAAAAGTCTCACTTTTTAGTGAGACTGGAAGCATCTCACTTCCAGTTAAAGCCAGGAATGTCAGATACACTCTACATGGAAGAGATGCTTGGGTTCCCCAACGCTAAATATTCTAATTCAAGAGCCTAATAAAGTTATGCAAGTTGCCAGTAAGTTTGTTTGGAAAATTAAATTATTATATTTTTTATTATTTATTATTAAATCAAAGGCTACCTCGTTAATCTGCTTCTGTCTCCTTTATTTACGATGATAGGTCTGAGTTTAATAAAAAAACTTTTAAATGGCCCATGCACATTTTAGAACTCACTTTCTAGAATAATTAGTAAAAATCTTTTTCCAAATTAAGACTTTTATTTCTGCTACACTTAGTAAATTAACATGTATTTCAAATGAGGAAGAAAAGCCTTTTAAGTCCTTCTATCTTTCAAGCAATTACAAGTTTTAAAAAAGAAACCAAATACTGAAATAAAGTAAAAACAGTATCTTCGCTTTCACCTACCATCAGACATGCTTTTTAAGATGTAGAGGAAACACATCAGCAGGCTTTTAATCTCGGACTGGTCAAGTTTGTCACAACGAACCACAGAATTTCCCAAAGTGCCACTTTGTTGGTGCTGAAAAAAAAAAAAAAAAAAGAAATACATGTGATTTTTTTAAAAAATCCATAAATCCCTCGTTATAGGTAAAACAAAATTAGGTTCATTTTTCTCCCTTGGAAGACAAAGATTCTTAGAATTGAGTCAAACTACACAAACTGGAAGGTATAACTCACTTGTTGAGAAACCACAGGCACACCTTCACCAAATACACACATAGGTGCTAGTTCACAGAAGCTCTGACTTGTTTGCATACTTTCCTAAGAGACAAGCCAGCAGGCACAGACTTTTCAAACTGGACAACCATAGCTGTAGATACCAGCTTAGTTCTGAAATGCCAAGTACCATCTCATGCAAAAAAGTATGTGTGCTAGGATCAAAGAGAGAAATGATGAGTTGGAAGACACCGCAGATCCAACCATATCCTCAGGAGAACAACAGTGGCTGAGAGAACAAATAAAATCTACACTCCTGTTGTGTACCAGCCATGAAAGCCTGGGGCTGAGTCCCTGTCATTCAGCTGACATTGTGGGGCACCCCGGGGGAACCAATAGGCAGGTACGCAATAGGGACACCTCAGCAGAGCTTGGCCAAAGACCCTAAACTGATGAGATCATTCCCCTCATCAGCTTAGCTCAACACTGCAAACTTCAGAAAGCACAGCGTACAGGGTAAGAGCAGTTTTGCCACTAGAGAGCAAGTTTCAGGTTTAAGGGGTTCACACTGAAAAACAAAAAAACAAGAATCTCATCTCCTGATAAAAACACAGGAGATTTAAAAAATTTCCAAGTTATATTTCCAATTGAAATCAGGAATTTGTGGGATGCCTGGGTGGCTCAGTGGTTGAGCATCTGCCTTTGGCTCAGGGCATGATCCTGGGGTCCTGGGATCAAGTTCCGCATCAGGCTCCCTGCTTCTCCCTCTGCCTATGTCTCTGCCTCTCTCTGTGTCTTTCATGAACAAATAAATAAAATCTTAAAAAAAAAAAAAAAAAAAGAAATCAGGAATTTGGTTTTTTGCCAAATACCAAAGCAGAAAGATCCATTAAAAATAGTCTGTCATTTAAGGTACTGGGGAGGCAATTGAAAAAAAAAATACACAGTAAACAGATTTAATTAATAACAGACATGAGTATTTTTATCATAGGAAGAAATACAGGTGCAGTTAGTGGCAAAACTGTGGTGCGGGTGCATCGTTTCGCCCACCCACTTCGCCAGGGCCACTAGGAGAACCCAGTACTTCTTGTAGTGTGAGGGAAGGTGCAGCATGCAAAGTTTCCTCTGGCAAAGTTGGAATTGTTAGAAGGGAAAAATCCACAGTGACCCGGTTTTTCCTGGCTGGCTGGCAGCTCTCTTCCTCCTCTCCAGCACTGCGTATGACACAAGCAGAATGCCTTCTGAGCAGCTTCTCACTCTACACGTGAAGGCAAGTCACAGTCAAGGGAAAAATTCAACACATCATGACACACACCCACTCTGAAATGCTCGCGCTTCTAACAGAACTGCACTGAAGGATAACCGTTTCATTGCCAGCCACAGAAATACAGGTACGATTACAAACATGATGCACAAGAAGGTCCTTTTCCATGCTTCTGAGAACTAGAAATACGTCCCTGAGTGGTTCACCTATTTGTTGGTATGTGTGCTTGCCTATAACCTGAAATAACTTAGGAAAACAGTGGCTAGGGCAAAACCAATCTATCATTGTTCCAGGTTTTTTTTTTTTTTTTTTTGTTCCAGGTTTAAATTCAAGCTTTATCCATTCCCATGAAGGTCCAAACAGTCTGACCCTTGATTATTTCAAGAAAATATGTTAAATACAAGGAGGATGTGTTGTGGTGGGGATATGAGTGTTAGCAGGTTTCCAATAAAGCCTTATCCCTGAATCATCTAGATAATCAATTCATTTTCCTGGAGCTGGCTCTGGACCAAATACCTTGCATGGATTAACTGTGTATAAATGATATTCTCTGGCATACAGATCATGGAGATTCTAAATGAGTGGCGTTTTGATCTCCCTACCTGTCCAACCTACCAAAACTATTTGCTCAAGGTCCTCCACTGTAAACACTGCCCTGATGTGAAATCTTGGAAACAGGAATTTGAGGGGGTGGGAGGAGTTTCAGGAGATGGGTCCCATCCTTAGATAATCCTCTGATCACAACTCTGATAATAACTCCAGATTAACTGAATTATTAAAAAAAAAAACTAATAAAAGTCACACTTAATGAACACCAGAACATGAAGCATGGTTTACTTTGGGCTAAATCCATTAGTTGTAAGAAACACTGAAGTTATATGAAAAGAAATTACCTTATCCAGGGAATTGCTTTTCTCAGTATTCCTTTCTGGAAGGCTGTTCCCTGAATCTGTGCTTATGAGAGATCCTCTTGAATCAGCATTTCTCACACTATTGATGTTTGGAGTTGATGTTGTATATGGAGAAGCTAAACAGAAATTAAGCCGAGACCAATGATTTGGTGAGGCAGAATAATATAAATACTGAACTTTATGGGAAATTGCTTCTATGACAATTACTACTATTATTATTTTTTTTGTTGTTGTTAGGAAGTTGGCTCAAGAGTATCATTCAACTACTTCACATTTAAAAAACCAGACCATCATCTGAAGCATTCAGACATAACCATCAATTCACTTATGTGAAGCCACCTTTGATTCCTCAGACTAAAGGAACACACGTTGTTCCAGAATGAGATAAAGACATTAAAAATAAAAAAGATAAATCTACCTACAGCTATCAAATAAAAAACTGAAGCCATGCAATAAACCACAGTATTCACACTGTATGCTGAGGTGCCCTAGGAAACTCATAGGAGTGTCTTGGGATGTTTTAAATTTTCAAGAAAAACACATGCTTGAATCTGCCAAAACTGCAGCTTCAATGCTACATCATGCTACGTTCCTTCCAATGATGTCCTATCTTTGTGAAGCTAGGTATTTGGTGGCTGCTATGATAAAAAGTACTGGGTGAAAATCAATTGTGTAACAGGAAATGAAGGTGGTGGTGACAATCTGATTCCAAATTTGAGAAGCTAGGCAGTGCCTAACAGGCACACACATCCCATTAGTAACAGCTGTGGTTATTAAAAAAATAATAATTTTTCTTTAAATGTATGTATGTATTTTTTCAAATGCCTATTAAGTGCAGATATAAGAACTTATTACATTACGTGGCTCTAAGTACCTAATAAACAGAATTGCTGGGTGTTTATTCTGGCCTGGGGACTCGAAAAAAATTAGTGTGATGATAAGCATGCTGTGAATGGAGAATGTTTGGGAATCTCTGCAACAAACAGTTACGAGCAGAAATGAAATCTTAGAAATAAAATTTGTCAGGGTACCTGGTGGCTCAGTGGTTGAGCATCTGCCTTTGGCTCAGGTCATGATCCTGGGGTCCTCTAATTTAGTCCTATATGGGGCTCCCTGCAGGAAGCCTGCTTCTCCCTCTGCCTATGTCTCTGCCTCTCTCTGTGTCTTTCATGAATAAGTAAAATTTTTAAAAATGTTAAAAAAAAAAAAAGAAATTTGTGACAGCCGTGAAAAAACAGCATATGAAGGCAGAAACCAGCCCCCATCTTGATACTATGGAAATTTAAAAAGTGATAGATTGACTTGACTTTCTGTTTAGATAAGACTTAAGTATATCACATAATTTAAAACAACTGTCAAACTTGCACATTCCACGCTAAACCAAAAGGCGTGCCTCCAGCTGAAAGGCCTGGCTGGCTGTGCACACTGTATGAAGAGCCTTTTGGCACTGTGCTCCAGCAAGCTGTAAGCACAGGCTCCCACACCCACACCGAAGATATTCCCCAATACCTCAGAACAGGCTGGCCATTTTCAGGTTTAAGGATGCAAATTAGCTGCCACAGATGGAGACATTTCTTCTTCTTTATTTTTTTAAGGTTTTATTTATTTGCTCTATCTATCTATCTATCTATCTATCTATCTATTTATTTAGAGTGTGTGTAACTCAAGGGGGGAGGGGCAGAAGGAGAGAAAGAATCCCAAGCAAACCCCACACTGAACATGGAGCCCGAAGTGAGGCTCAATCTCAAGACCCTGAGATCAGGAATTGAGCTGAAATCGAGAGTTGGATGCTCAACAGACTGAGCCACCCAGGTGCCCCTGAAATGCCTCTAAGTTAATGCCTCCCTCTACCTAACACTCAGGTTTATCCACCACCAACATTCCTGAAACTGACTCAACGTATTAAAATTAAGAAAAGCCAGCCAATTTGAAAATGTAAGTGACGGTTGGAATATGTAAACCACTGGCCCCAGGCTGCCTCATCCCAGAACAGAAACTGTGTGATTGATTGTCATGGGGAACAGGTATGAAAAAACTATGAGCCTTTTTCTATACTTTGAGATAAAACATACATTATGACCAAATTATAATTATAGTCCTCCTAATATAACCAGACTTCATATTTAATGTAGAACATAATGATCATGAGAAAGAAATCTTCACTAAAGTAAAATTAGACCTTAAGTTCTCAGGGTTTTAGGTTCAGTTCCAGAAATGGAGTCCTAATCTAAGGCAAACAGATGGAAATGCAATAAATCAAAATCAACATGTTTAGTAGAACTATGTTCCCATTGTGTATGGGGTGGGTATGCATGTGTGTTTGTACTTAATATATCAGCCTAGTGCATAACTTTTAAAAGTCTTAACTTGTAAGTAAAATGAAAAGAAGTTTGGTTCAGCTCCATCTTCTTTGTATAGACAGCCCAATGCAAAACACTGAGCAGGCCTAAGAATGAGTGCCTTTTAAAACGAATATAATCTCAGGGTAGTTTTCATCCAGGCAATGAATCAGTTCTAGAAATCTTCATGTACTACATTCCAAAGGCATTTAAAAACAATGCTGAAGGTGAATTCCCAGTATGTAAGGAAACAGGATTTCTACAAAATAGAGTTTTAAGGAGAAAGCCTGCTCTTGAAGGATAGCATCTGAATTCAAGTGAATTGGAAACTCCTTGGTGAATAAAAGAACAACGAGTTGCTCAAGCTACCAGGAAACTAGCAAACCCAGCTCAAGGGTGAGGGCTTTTCTGGAAGGCATTCCTAAAAGGGAACAAGGATTTAAGTCTTTAAAGATGGAGGTAATAGAAACAAAGCCTGAGGATATACAAGTCTGTGAGGGTGAATTCCTATGAAAAGTGGAATAAGATCTTGGAATTTAAGAGAGTGAAAAGGGATTAATTCAGTCTCCAATACTTTTCATAACTTTGTCATAAACATAGAGAAACTCAAGGTCATTAATACAAGTCAAGTCTTAGTAATGACACCCAATGGCTCATCCTTAAGTTCTCAAGGCAACCCACACCCTAACAAGGTGAATGCAGGGTTGGAGAATAAAGTCAGAGTCAAAGCATTACCTCATTCTAGTTTGATCATTTCCACAAAGTCTTGAATTCTACAGAGTATTGATCAGGGAGTTAAGATTTCAACATATTCCTGATCCCAAGAGTCATGAAATTGGCTCCTAAGAGTGTATCACAGAATATGTTTAACTGTGCTTGCTATAATGGCAGTCAGATATTAACACTGAGCATCACCATGCCAGGCACTGTGCATGTCATACAAGCTTTCCACTCCTTGCCATGACTCTGTTTTGGAGATATGGACACTGAGGGTAAAGAGGAGAGATGTGCTACCCAGGGCAATTAGTAACTGATGGATCCTGGATCCAAAACCACCTCTGTCTGACTTTAAAGCCAGTGCTGTGAATTCCTGCAGAAAGAATTTTCCCACAAAAGTCCCTTTCCTGCTCCAGGAACAGTGGCTAGGTGTGTGGGCGGAGCAGGGCAAAGAAGACAGACTGAGGGCCCCAGGAGAAAGGCACATACAAACACCATGTGCCAGTCTCTACTCTGAGCATTCTGCATGAATTAACGCATTTAATCTTTATGATGTCTAATGAGATAACTACAACTATGAAAAGTAAACATAAGTGTAAGATTAAAGATTGGTATTATAGGATAAATTTGGGCATTAGTATGGGGTTTCTGATTTTACATTCTTCTCATTTTCACCACCTGCATGAAACAGCATCATCTTGACATCAAGAACAACACAAAAGGTAAGGACATAAATTCCGAATAAACAATACTCCTGCAAATTAAATTGCTAAGAGGACTGCCCTTTATTCTGCCCTAGGAGTTAATTCCACTACTGGGTGTTCCAAGCACTGGCCTTAGCAGGCTCTTCATTTATTCAAAATGTAGTAAAAAAGAGGAATAAAGATAGAATAAACTCGTGAATATTTGTGACAATTCTGTGAAGACACATCTACTTTTTTTTGGTACCATCATGTTTATGAAGAGTTGGCACAGGTGCTCATTAGTCAGAATATTAATAAGTACATTTCTCAGGCATTTTCTTACAGAGCACTACTCAATTTGAATCTTGATTTATGCCATCTGTTTTCTTCCCTGTGGGGGTTGTTCTTACATTATGTCAGAAAGAAAAATATTCTAGGAAAGAAGATTTTAGAAAACCAATTTTAGAATTGTATTCTTGCCACAGACCACTATCTCCTCAGTAATTATTCTATCACATTTCACCAAAATCACTATCACCACAAATAAATTCTACCCACATTCCCCCCACACACACCTGCAAAGATATTCCTTTTCTAAGAACTCCTTTCCAAAAACTCCAATTTGAAAGTTTAAAATGATAAATTAACTAAAGCATTAATAACAAGCAAACAGCACAAATGATTAGGTGTACTGAATCAGCAATGCGTGAGAATTTGGGGAGTCTATATTTCAAGGTAGAGTTGAGGGGTTTCATTCATTAATATCAAAACCAGGAAAAGAATATTCCAAGCAGAAACTCAGACTCCGAGGTCCTGCTGTGAATGTCGGAGAGGCTCCCACCCTGTCAATGAAGGCCCTCTCAGAATCAGACCAGAGGGAAGCAGAGCAGGGAGCCTTACCTATGCCAGAGATGGCGCCAAAGAGATCTTTGTGTAGGCTGTTGTCCAGTGCGATCCCAGGTTTCTGCGGAGTCACCAGTGGGTTCGCAGCTGGCAGCAGGAGCGATTCCTCCTTCACAGTCTGTCCAAGGGGAGAGAAAGAAGAAGTAACCAAAGATGACTTCAAAAGAATCATCAGCTGTTCTCAGCATGTGAGGGCAGGTGCCAGCACAGGACACAAGAGCCTGGCCAGTCAGATGCACAACATGGGGGAAGCAGGAGCATCCTGCTTGCATCCTGGTGTGCAGGATGGAGGGGCTGATATAATAGATGGATGAGATGGGGCACAGATCTGTGGGCAGAGCAGGCCTGGTCTATGAAGTCTCTATTTTCTGCTCCAGAAGGTCTATCATGTTCCCTTTCCAGAGCTCTGATGCCCAACATTTCCTGCGATTGTTTTTTTTGCTGTGAGGCTTTTTCTAACTGGAACACTGGTTCTTCTCTCACATCGGAAATCCTCTCCAGTGAGCAACAGTAACTTACGACAGCAGCATTGTAAAGTTCTGCAAGCTTGCAGCTTCATGTGAACTCTCAGTCATGGAGAAATTATGTTAATTTTGAAGTTCTGTCATAAAAGGAATTTTACTTTGGTGATTTTCTGAGGATTAAAGAAGTACAAAGAGGTAGCATTATACTCTGAATTACTTATTCAGATCTGAAAAGCAGGCAGATTCAGAGAAACTTTAGTGCAAAGATGTGGCTTTCCCAAGACTGTGCAGCATGTTACTATCAGAACTAGAGCTAGTGCTGAGTTCTCACAGTACACAGGTTAGAACTACGCTTTATTTTTTTTAAACTTCCTCTCCCCATAAATTTTTGTTGAATATACAGAGAAGGTCCTTTTGTCTTACAAGATATGGCCCATCAGGAAAGCATGGTTTTAATATGATTTTCAGTCTAAGAGTTGAAGGTTTACTTACTGACTCCATCTTAGTAAAAAATGCAATTAATCAAGACTACTATGGATTATTATGGTTTTAGTGGCAAAATAAAAAAGAATGGGTGTGTCCTGGGTTCAATAGTGTTCCCCCCAAATTCATATCCAGCCAGAACATCAGAATGTTGGAAAGAGGATCTTTGTAGATGTGATTAAGATGGAAAGTAAAATGAAGTCATCCTGGATTAGGAGACCTGCATCCAATCACTGGTGTTCTTATAAGAAAAGGAGAGGACATTAGAGATGATACAGATACACACCAGGAAGAAGACCATGTGAAGACAGAGGCCAAAATTGTTTTAATGTAGCCATGAGCCATAGAATGCAAGGATTTATTTATTTATTTATTTATTTATTTATTTATTTATTTATTTATTTATGAAGATTCTATTTATTTATTCATGAGACACAGAGAGAGAGAGAGGCACAGACACAGGCAGAGAGAGAAGCAGGCTCCATGCAGGGAGCTTGACATGGGACTCGAGGATCACACCCCAGGGCTGAAGGAGGCGTTAAACCACTGAGCCACCTGGGCTACCCAAAAGCAAGGATTCCAAGCAAGCACCAGAAATTAGAAGAAAGGCACAGAACAGAACAGATTTTTCACACACAGCCTCCAGAGGGAACCAACACTGTGGATATTCTGATTTGGGACTTCTGGCCTCCTGACTATGAGAGAATGAATTTCCCTTGTTTTTGGCTACTCCGTCTGTGTTGCTGGTTACAGCAGCCACAGGAAACAAATGTAGGCTGTGTCTAGGTATGTATGCTTACGTACACTGCCAGGGTTCACAGGGAAGGGTGACACATCTCTCACGTTGATCCGCTGGACGTTCTCAATCAGCAGACCGAACAGAGGCAGGTAGAGAGTGGCTATCCTTGCTTGATGGCTCTGCAAAAAAGGCACACAGTGTAAAGCGATCCCATGGCTCTGAGAATTTAATGATGGACTGAGCTGGCATTGGCCATCTCCTGCATTTGAATCCTTCCTATAAAGACTGTTATTAGATTTTAGTGCGTAAACAGAGAAGAGTCTTAGTGCTGTTACCAACCACTAATTTTCTAATTGGTTACTTTCTTTATATTACTTAAAATAAAGGACATTTAACAATCCATATTTCCTTCCATTGGAGTCTACTCACCCTTGAAGCATATCTGTCATCAAAAGAGTGCTTTATCAGCAGGTTCTTGAGCACGCTGATGGCAATCAGCCGGACCTCCCTACACTCCTGAAGGGCGGTCCCCACTTCTCTCAGTAACAGTCCCACCAAGAAGTGGTTTCTGCAGAACTCGTCTGTTAGTGAGTAGTCAAGCTGGAGATCTGAAATGAGGATAGAAACTGCTTCAGTTACAGAAGCTACCATGTACTTTGAATAACATAAAAGCCAAACCCACCCTCTGTATTCAGCCCACCCTGTATGTCAACAGATGATCAGATAGCTTCAGAGGGAAAAGGGTCAATAATCTAAAATACTGCTCTATTTCTTATCACATCAGCTCTTAAATGTAAACATAGATAATTACACTGGATTTTGATTTCAGAAGACACTACATCTTACATAAATATTAAGTTAGTAAATCGTTTTAGTACCAATTTTTACAACATAGAACATATTATATTACAAATGAAATTTTATGATCGAAGTGAAGATAAAAAATAAAGTTATTGTCTAATGGACATTATAGAGAAGTAATTTGTACATAACACACGTAGCATTAAAGAAACAATAAATACATATAGTTTATTAAAATGTCTTTACTGCTTGAGTTCATTAATCTGTTTCCTGGTCATGAAAGCCTATATACTCTCATTAAAACCCAATGTGTTTAAAATGAACAAGTTAGCAAATAACCTCTTTATGTTACTATCCATGAATGAAGAAATTATTTAACCTAGAATTTTAAAAAATGTACTCGGGGATCCCTGGGTGGCTCAGCAGTTTGGCACCTGCCTTCAGCCCAGGGCGTGATCCTGGAGACCCAGGATCGAGTCCCACATCAGGCTCCTGCATAGAGCCTGCTTCTCCCTCTGCCTGTGTCTCTGCCCCTCTCTCTCTCTCTGTGTCTGTCATGAATAAATAAATAAAATCTTTAAAAAAATAAAAAAATAAAATAAATAAAAAAACATACCCCATACTTCTGCACCTCTAAAAGCAAGTTAACAAAAACTAATGTAAACTAAAACTGAAATTCACAAAGAACCAAACTAAACTAGTTAGTCTCAGCAAGCTAAATGATAAAAAACTGAAAGCTCTTCTGAAGAACAGATAGAAGGAAACATGAAATCTACTGAAGGAGGGTGAATACAAGCTCTAAAGCTTAAATATACCTTTTAGTAAGCTGTAGCTAGGATCTGAATTCTTATACTGAATCCATTACTAGAGGAAAATCTATAGACCCTTTCTTTGGCTTTGAGTCCATATTAGTTCCTTCTAAACCTATCCAAAATACTGACCCAAGTCCTTTGCAGAAGCAAGGGAAAGGGTATTTATCTTTCCAGAATAATCATGTCCATTGTATGGTTTTTTTAAAGCTCAGTTTACCTGCATGACAGTGCACAGCTTGAATTCACATAAAATTCTTAGGAAAAAAACTATGGACTAACTGTGCATGTGTATGCATGCAGAGAAGGGGGGAAGAGGTGAGGAGGGAGTGGATGCGGAATGCTGAAAACATGGACTCCACTGTCGTAAGGTATGTTATCTATAGGTGACCCACACTCCCCTGCCTAGGGCAGCCCCTCTTGGTACCAAACACCCTGACGATCTCCTAAGAGCATGTATCCTGAAGGATTTCATGTCCCTCAGTTCTACCGGATAAACAATAGGGCCCTGCGGGGTCCCAGGAAAAGCAGGCAGCAGCACACATTCACCGCCCAGCCACAGGGTAGAAAGGACTATCCCTAGTGTCCCGAGAGAAGGAAGGGAGAGAGTCACAATCCCCAAAGACAGGTGGGCTAGTCATTGACTGCAAGGTGAGGGGAGGGGGGACAAGGTCTGGAGTGCAGTCGGGGTCCTGGGAGAGATTGGGAGGAGATAAGGAAGGCTCTATGTAAGAGGTGCTGAGTGCCTCTCTGGGGAAGAAGAAGAAGATTCCCCAGAGAGGTGGCTGTGGGGGCTGAGTGCCAGGAGTGGGCATGCCATATTTGAGGAGCAGGGAATCAGCAGGAGTGTCTGATGTGTGGGGAGCAGCGGGAAGTAGGACCAGATAGGTGGGCCTGGTTGGATTCAGGATGCCAAATACCCGGTTGTTCCCTCAACCCAGGATGCACAATCCCTGGCTTTCTTTAGACTAACACCTCAAAGTCACCTTCGCGGTAAGGCTTTTCCTGGCCACTCTGTTGCAGATGCTCTGTTGCCCACTTCATACCCACCCCCCTGCTTGCTTTAGTTTTCTCTCTTCGGTCCTCATCACTAACACCACACATACTTCACTTAGGTAAAACAGCCAGGGATTTTCATCCTTGTCCATGACTGCCTCCCAAAGTCACATGCATCCTCTGCACGCCTGGTGCCAGGTAAATACTTGTTGAATGCATGAATGCCAACTCCAGGGCCCCTGCTCCCCTTCTTGCTGCTTAAAGGGCTGTCCAAGTCTATCTTGCGGAAAGATATTTATGTCTCTGAATGAATGCTTTTGTGTGTTTCTCTCTGAGTTTTAGAGGCCATTGATTTAAGGTGTCATTAATAGTTTGGCAGCATCCTTCTGCATTTCCTCTCTTTTAGCCTAACTAATTAACTGCAGGCACATACAAGCCACTAAACTCAGTAGTATTACTTGACAGACCTGACATACTAATTTGATTCGTCTGACATACTGAAGACAAAGAAATCTCTAAGAGTTTACTCTCCTCAAACTTTAAGATACAGAACAGTTAAAGACTCAACATGCAAGCATAAAATGCATGTGGAAAGCTTGTGATTTAGGTGACTGCCACCACTACAGACAAGGACTATGAAAATGGTGGAATAATACAGTTTTGGAGCAAAGCAGGGCATTTTGTTTGCTTTGCCTCTTAAAGAGATATCCTACATGACCTAGTGACCCCAGGAGCAAAACCCAGATGCCTCCCAGGGATGTTACAGCAGTCTCTTAGCTACAGTGAGAATAAATTCACTGGTTTATCGTGAATTTAAAAACAGATCCAATTATATGGGAAGTGCCTAAATGAAGAGCATATGTAAGCATTTCAGCAATTACTTGCATTCCTTTTCTTTTAAAGGAGGAAAATGCAAGAAAGCAAGCATCACACCCCACACCTACCTACAGGAGTGTCATTTGACTCCACAGTTGGTGAAAGAAAAGCTAATTCATAAGAAAAAAGGAAAAGTGAAACAAATAAAAAATAAACTACAGTAAGTAAAATGGATTTCTATTTAAGCAAAGGAATTTTTCAATGAAAAAAACAATGACATGACCTACAGTCTAATAAGTTTGCTGACAAGTAAGTTCCCATTAACATCTTATCTATAGTTTTTTAAGTGGAAAGTTAACAAGAAAAAAAATTAATCAACAAAAATAATCAGAAAATTCTAACGTCATATCTGAATCATTTCTCTTTTTTTATTAAAAATGAATGGCTTTGGGCAGCCCGGGTGGCTCAGCGGTTTAGCGCCGCCTTCAGCCCAGGGTGTGATCCTGGAGACTCGGGATGGAGTCCCTCCTCGAGCTCCCTGAATGGGGCTTGCTTCTCCCTCTGCCTGTGTCTCTGCCTCTCTCTCTCTCTCTCTCTCTCTCTCTGTGTCTCTCATGAATAAATAAAATCTTTAAAAAATAATAATAAATTAAAATAAATAAATAAAATAAAAGTGAATGGCTTTTTGTGAAGAGACTCAGATTATTGTATGTAAAGATAGATTACCTTGGTATCTCTGAATCCTGCCTTTTCCAAATGGCATCGGTAAATTCAAAGGTATATAATGTTCATGATTACACACCACACGGAGAAATTCAAACTTGTATTCAAAGAGGGTCTGCAGGAAACAATGGTTAGTGAGTGTTAAATGCCTCACTGAATACTTTATACAGCATGCTAAAGACCCATTAGAAATCATATACTCAGTCATTAGCTTCTTGACTCTCATAAAACTGCATGGTCTGGGCTATGCTATAGATTTTAGAATGGCAGTAGGCATTTGTTTGAAAATTGAGAACACATTAATTTCATTAGACAATGTCCTCCACTGACTTAGGACATTTATTATTTATGCTCCTCCTGCTTCAAAAAGGATTTCAGATGACTTATAGAAAAAGACTTAATACAATAAAAAAATGAGTAAGGCAGAGCTTTAAAATAGACAGGCTAGAGAGGAGATAGATAATTCTACCAGAGAAAGACTACATGGTTACTTCTATTACCTTGTTAAATAAACTATGATTTGCAACCCTTTTTTATACTTTTAATTTTGCAGTTGAGAAGTTTTACCGTTATTTATGAGAAAATCAGTAAGTATGTTTATTTTAAACTTAGAATTACTCCATCCCTAATATCTTACACATTAATGCAATTACTAGTTAGTACTAGTTAGTATCTCCAAAAAAGAGGACAAGAGTGCCTCTAGGACAGAAAGAAAACTGTGATGTGAGCCCAGGGAAAGGGTGGGTTTCTGGATGTCCATCAACGAGACAGAACAGTGGGTAACATACACACTACCTTCGGGTCTCCAGGAGCAAAGCAGCTGATGTAGTTGTTGATCTGCTTAAAGACAAAGCCCCTGTCCATGAAGGTAAAACATCTCTGCAGAGAAGAAACAAGCCAGAAAGGTAAGTATTTAGGTCCCAGATTTTTTTTTTTTTTTTGAAAGTTGGGTTGAAATCAGCATTTACTGTTATTAAGTTTATCCTTTAGCATAAAAATGTGCCCTTGGCATGGACTGAGCACCTACTATATACTAGTCATTGCTGGAATGAACATTTTTGCCACTTGACTGACACTCTCTGCGGCCTGAGGTCCTTACCTTGATGAACACAGCAAGACTGTGATTTGCATTTTTGGACGCCTCTGGGTTATCTCGAAACTTCTGAGTGATGTGCGGCATCAGCATATTCACAACCGTTTCCACTGCGTGATGATAGGATGCGGGAAATCTCTGGTTTCGCAATAACTAAAAAGAATTTAGAGCAAATGTGTATTATTTTTAAAGTTGCAGCCCTCTGGGGGGAAAAATATCTCATCCCTGAGTTCATTTTTTAAAAAAAACACATAGCTGTAATCTTATTTATCTAAAATGAGATAAATTATTCTTTCTTCTCTCAAAATACAGATATTTTGATACTTCAAATAACTGGTGTGCATTAGACCTGAGACCCTGAATTTCAGCCTGAGAAAGATCCCCTCGGAGGTACTTGTAAAAATGTGGAGTTATGCCTCTACTCTCAGATTCTCATCTGGATACTTTTGGTGGCTTGAACACTTGTACCTCTCAAAAATCTCTTTAGAAAACAGGGGCTCAGGTTTAAGCTTCAGGTATTCAAATGGAAAAGAAACAGATTAGAGACTATATGTCATCAGTTGAATCTGCTTAGAAATACTCCTCTTCAGGGATCCCTGGGTGGCGCAGCGGTTTGGCGCCTGCCTTTGGCCCAGGGCGCGATCCTGGAGACCCGGGATCGAATCCCACGTCAGGCTCCCGGTGCATGGAGCCTGCTTCTCCCTCTGCCTGTGTCTCTGCCTCTCTCTCTCTATCATAAATAAATAAAAATTAAAAAAAAAAAAAAAAGAAATACTCCTCTTCAAATTAACTTTACATAATCTTTTTTCCCATCAGGAATGCTTCCTGATGAAATTATACACAGCTCTCAGCAATTAGCTATCATGGACTGTAGATCTTCCACACATCGGGCACTGCACCAGTACATGTTTTTATGTGCTTTTTTAAAAAATTCTTAAAAGTTTTAACCCTCATTTCACAGACAGTTGCAGAGGTCAGATAAATGTGTCTTCAGTCACACAACTAACAAGTAACAAAGATTCAAATCCAGATCCACCATGAGGTCAAGAACTGTGTTCTTTCTGCTCTTTGACACTTTGCTTCCAATCACCCACCCAGGTTCCCAATAAATGAGAAAAATTACTGGGAACATGAAATGTGAAGGGTCTGAATTAGATGCTTCATGATATTTATCCACTCACGCATGTGATTCTAACAGCTTCAAAGGGGTGGGGAGGGGGGTATTTTCATCCCCATTTTAAAATGAGAAAACTGAAACTTAGACTGAATAAGTACTAAGTGAATGTAAGTATCCTTCACTTCCTTCTCCCTTTTAGTGGTGAAACCTCCGGGTTTCACAGGTACACACTGCTGTCCAGGTAGAGACTCTATTTCCTAGCCTAACTTGAGGCCAGAGAAGGGCCATGTGACTGAGTTCTGGCCAATAGGCTATAAGAGGAAGATTATGCCTTTCCCAGCCATGTCCATAAAAGGGGTTGCTTGTTTTGCAAGTCTTCTTTAGCACTGCCTGGAATATGGGGTAGTGGGTGAGCCAGCTTTTCAACCATACGACTGAGGGTGACACCCAGGGCTGGATAACTGGAAAGGAGCTTGAGTCCTAAATGACCCCAAGGGACAAGCTCCCCCACTCTCAGCGCTTCCTACTGGCTTATAATTTTCCAAAAGAGAAACCTTTTGAACCTTTTGCCTTATTTAGTCCGTTTTGCAACAGCCAAACCAGCATCGCAATATAAAAAAAAATACTATTTTCTAAAACTAGAATTGAAATCTAATTATTTCTGACATGAAAGCATGCATTATTTTATGCATTAAACACCAGAACCTATTGTGAGTTCTGAAGTGCCAGCTTTATGATAATCTCAATTCTCAAACCAATAATAAGACAATCTTTGTAAATTTATAAACTCAAGAATCCAGTGAGGAAGGGTTCAGATAATAAGTATTTGAAGTTTACCTACATTCAAAATAGAACTGTAAAATTAGAAATCCCAAAGGAATTTTGTTCTATATATGTAAGCAATAACTCTATATCCTGAGGGGTCATCTTTAATAGATGACCAGTTTCCTGGACCCCAAGCCAGCCACCTTGAACCACCAGGCATGACTGCTTGCTACCTAAGCTGGCTACTCCTTAAAAAAGGTCTCTTAAGAAATACCAAAGGCCTTCATAATGGAGCTTAGTCATGAAGCCACTTACATCATGAAAAGTGGATGGGAAATTCTATATGGATGGTGGGGTGGGCACCACTTAACCTATTAGTCAGTATTATCAAAACCATATGACTCCCGATGTGATGTGGTTATACCAGTTATGAAGTATCCTTGCCCAAAAGCAAATCAAACCTAGGTCAGATTGAGCCTCAACATCACTACCAGCTTACAGGAACCATGGAGGACAAAGGACCATGCCACATAACACTGCAAGATTACAATGTGGGAAATTCTGCAGGACAAATGGCCCATCTACTTCAACAAATACACTGCATTACAAAACAAACAAATGGAGAAGGAACAGTTTGAAAATCCAAGAAACTTCAGAGATATACCAACCACATGCAATGTGCAGACTATGTTTAGATCCTGATTCAGACCAGCCAACTGTAAAATGGCATTTCTGAGACACTGAGAAAACTGAATACAGATGGGGTGTCCAATGATAAGGAAGAAATGTGACTGACTTTATTGAATGTTATAATGGTAGAGTGTTTACACCTCTTTCAAAGGCTTTCTCCATTAAAGATGACACACTAAAGTTTTTGCAGATGAAATGATAAAATATTTGGTGATTGCTTTTAAAATACTCTAAAAACAGTGTGAAGGTGGATATATAAAGTCATAATGGCAGCATGCCAGTAACTGTTAAAGATGAGTGACAGCTTCAGTAGATAAGACTCATCAAACTCTTTCATGTTTACTTAAAAATTTCTATAACAAAAAGTTTTTACTAAAAAGAAAGAAAATGTGGTGAAGAATGGTGGATAATTAACACACCAACCAGCCAGCCAAGCTGCTCAGTGATTAGGGGTCAACTCAGTGCTTTTGAAGATGAAATGAAGCTCTCCCTGCTGTGACAAATAGCTATTATCTGGAGTCCTAATTTGGCAACAGGACAGTGAGGTAAGACACATCTCAAGGTGACAAAGACCAAAGTAATTAGACGTTGTTATAGGGATTATAGTGAAATGGAAGAAAATGATCTAGAATAATAGGCTGCTGGGCAAGGTGGTGAGTACAGAAGCGCTAATTCAGAGGAGAGGACACTGAGACATGAGACACTTGTCAGCCAGACAAAACCCCTACTCCTGACCATGTCCTGCAGTGAGATCTCCTCCTGGGGCTGTTGCCGCATCCCCAGTGGTCACCACCATCTGCTCCTCCGACCAATGCTGTCAATGTAGGGTCTGCCTGCCCAGTGCCTATCCACACCAGGGTAGCCCCCTTCAGCGGACCTGCTGTGCCCCATGCCCCCCACCCCTGCTGTGAGCCCCACCCCTCTGTGCCGTCCTGCTGGCTGCTTGGCTCCTGCCACCCGACCCCTGGCCTGAGTGGGATCTCCCTGATGAGAGATCTCAACATTCAGCAGTGTGAGAAGGTCCCTAGGAGCCCCACTGCTAACAGCCAGTCTGTAGACACCAGCGACAGGCTCCACCACATCCTTCACATCTTGTCTGGGCCGCAATAGCGGCTGCTACCCAAATCACTGCTTCGTGTGCAAGGGAGCATTCAAATGTTTAGTTCTCTTTTCCTTACTGTGTTCTTCCACTCCTTAGGAGTTAGAGAACTCTCTTTCCTACAAGCTATATTATGGCTCACTGAGATACAATAAATAAGTCTATTAGCTAATAAACTTCATTTTCCTGGCCTTTCCTGGGCATGAGCTCTTTCTCCCACCTCATGCTCATTGTTTTCTCCCTAAATGTGGCATCCTTCCAGGTCAAGTTCCACCCAAACCTCCACATTGATCTATAATTTTGGAGCTCACACATACATCTGTTTCATTGTTCTTTAACTGTGCCCAGCTGCCAGACTGTCTTCTTCCTCCCAGGACTATGTCAGCTTCAAGGCTGATGGTACACCATCTATGCCAGTTGCATATCTCCTCTGTGCTCTGTGCATAGTGAACAACTGCTCCAAACCTGTGCTCATGGATGGAGGTATGGATATTCATATTCTGCCATCATGTGTGTACACTGGTTACAAACACTGTTTAGGGGAAGTGCAGGCAGTCTATTTAGGACAAGAACCATACCATTCTTTGCCTGCTTTTCAGTTGAACACTCTTTCCTTGCTCAATTAAGGCAGGAAATGCTTGATAGCTAAACACCTAAGGTTATATATTCATCCTATCCTATGCCACATTTTCCAACTTCCATGAAATACACCTGTGGAATGCTAGCAATTTGGCTGGATTCAATGTGGGAGGAGAGGAAATTCAAAAAAAGTCTGCTGAAATTACAGCTACTAAATATAAGTGATAGAAAAGTAACACCTAAAATGTGTTGAGCCTGGAGGCAGAGTGGGGTTCAGAATTGGGAACTCCTTAGTAGGCCTTGACAAGGTCTGTTTTATATTTTCCTCCTGAAAACTACTCATTGTAAATTCCAAGCACATGTCACCTATGGAACACTTGAATCTGCACAGTCATATGTAATCAATCCAAACTCTGCAGGTCCAACTGTGGTAGTAAAGAAATTGTCTTATTTTATTTTAATTTAATTTAATTTTATTTTATTTTTTATAAGACTTTATTTATTTATTCATTAGACAGACAGACACACACACACACACACACACACACACACACACAGAGGCAGAGACACAGGCAGAGGGAGAAGCAGGCTCCCTTTAGGGAGATCGATATGGGGACTTGATCCCGGGATCCCAGGATCATGCCCTGAGCCAAAGGTAGATGCTCAACCACTGAGCCACTCAGGCATCCTAGGAAATTGCTTATTTTAGATACTAGTTCAAAGGGAGGCTATGATTCACAGCGTTTCTAAGCAAATGCGACAAAGTGAAGTTCAACTGGCTGGGATAGGAAGGTGGACACATGTGGCCGTATCCATCTTCAGCAAGAGTATAGCATTAGAAGCAAGCCCACCAGCATGCACCTTTCACAGGAGCACCTCCTTCTATGTAAATATACACCAGATGGAATGACCCCATTACCAGTGAGAGTGGACACTGCAGGCCTCAGCTCAACATACTATGCTTCCAAATGCTGATCCGTGCTAAACATTCTTGGGATGGGCATTGCAGTAAAAGCATTATCTGGCTCTCGTGTAAATCTGTGGCCCAGGTGCCCTACTAGGCAGATGTGTGCCTGGTTATGGCATTTTAAGAAAGACTCACAGTGAGGAAAAAAAACAAGGTCAGGATTATAAACACACTGGATTTACTAATAATCCTCAGTCTAAAAGTATAAAAATTCTGCAGGAATTTGATCATGATTCTGGAAATCACAAATGGCACAGGAATGGTGAATATGAACTTCTTCAATCAATTCAGAACACCAGGATCAGAGACTAGGATGTGTAATTCTTAAGATGCAAATAAAGACAAACATAAAAATAACTAATCCAAACATGTAAAATTCATTATTCCTCAGATATGAGGCAAAATGAATAAAACCTTCAAAATATGTGTGAAGTTCCTAGATCAATAATGTCTGATTCAGGGAAGCAGTGGCAAGTGACGCGGAAGTCCAAGGGTAGCCCTCTAAAAGTGAAATGTTAAGACTCTCCAAAGTGGGAAGTAAGTATTTTGAATCTCTTTTTATAGTAAATTATCTTATGGCTAAGCCCTCTCCTTTTAGCTGTATGTGTTTGTTTTTATGATGGATAACAATTTTTTTAAATAAAATACTTCTAAAAACTCTCTGAATATCCTTTTAGGACCAAGATATAATTAACTTACAGAAAAGGTTGTACATGGTAACATTTGAGCATTCTGTTCTAAAGAGTTTCAAAAACAGGGCTCCTGGGTCGCTCAGTTGGTTGAGCACCTGACTTCAGCTCAAGTCATGATCCTGGGGTCCTGGGATCGAGTCCCATGTCGGGCTCCCTGCTCAGTGGGGAGTCTGCTTCCCCGCGCCCCCCGTCTTTCCCCACTGCTCGTTTTCTCTCTTTCTGTCTCTGACTCATCCTCTCTCAAATAAATAAATACAATCTTTAAAAAAAATAAAAATAAAGAGTTCCAAAAACAAACTATTTCCCAGAGGTTCTAGAGAATTAGCTTATAAGGCTAGAAAGGGCAGGATACCTGGGAGAAGCTAATTCTGACTCTAGCATGAGTTCTAGGCTCTGCTCAGAATGCAATCCTCGGAATGCACCTCATGGGTCTATACTCCATCTTGACCTCTGTGGCATATGGGAGGAGTTGGATCAGAAGGCAGCTTTCAGTTTCCGACCATCCCTAAATTTCTATGGTTTAATTTGGCATCTTGAGAAAAAAAACACATGCAATTAAATTACTCTATTAAGGGATCCCTGGGTGGCTCAGTGGTTTAGCACCTGCCTTTGGCCCAGGGCGTGATCCTGGAGTCCCGGGATCAAGTCCCACATTGGGCTCCCTGCATGGAGCCTGCTTCTCCCTCTGCCTGTGTCTCTGCCTCTCTCTCTCTCTCTCTCTCTCTCTCTCTTTCTGTGTGTCTCTCATGAATAAATAAATGAAAGTCTTAAAAAATAAAAATTAAAAATTACTCTATTAATTTTGTATCACAGTTCTCAGAAAGAGATGTTACTGGTACTTCTGTGGGAGTTTCAAAAGTGTTCATTACCTCTTTGACCATTGCTCCCATGATCTAGTTGTGTACTTTCCCACCTAAACTCTGTGAAGACACAAACCACGCCACACTTAACTTTGTAACCCTTGAGCCTGCATATAAGTAAGGGATCTCCATGAATACTTTCTAAATAAAGCAGTTATATTTTTAAATATACCCAAGCCACCAGTCTTTCTCAAGTGATTACATTTACTCAGAGCCAAAAATAATGAAAAATCCACTGAGGCCTTGTTACAGACTGAATTTTGTCTCCTTGAAATTCGTATGTTGAAGTTCTAACCCACAGTCTCTCAGAATAGGACTGTATTTGGAGACACGGTCTTTAAAGAGGTAATTAAGTTAAAACAAAGTCATTAAGGTGGGCCTTAATCCAACAGGACTGGTATCCTTACAAGAAGAGGAGATTTGGACACAGACACATACCAAGGGAAGACAATACACAGACACACGGAGAAGGCAGCCATCTACAAGCCAAGGAGAGAGGCCTCAGAAACCAATCCTACAAATACCTTGATCTCAGACTTCTAGCCTCCAGAATCATGTGGAAATAAATTTCTTTTGTTAAAGCCACCCAGGCTGTGGTACTCACTATGGTAGCCCAAGCAAACTAAGACACGCCTATAGCTTATCCTACATATGACATTTTTAACAGAAAAGTCCTACATCCATACAACTTGCATGTGTGCTGCACGCATGCATGTGTGTGTGTGTATGTGCATGCATGCACACACACTTAGCTGCATACTGCCAAGTAGACAATCTGCTAGGTTTTTAACTTGGCAGGCTATTCTGGCATGATTTAGATGGTACGTTACTCTGTGGAAAGCAGGGCCCACCGCCATCTGGCATCTCCCTGTGTACTAAAACAGGAATTAAAAGAAAAAAAAAGAAGGAAACCACCTGGTCAGGCACCAGTGTCCGCTCTACTAGAGAAAGTGTGGCTTTCGGTTCTGAGCTGCCAACCTTCTGCCTGACAAAATCCAGCAGCCTTTCCCAAGGCTTTCTTGGAGAGTCCAGATCCCTGGTCCAGGGGGCCTAGATCTTCACCCTCCCTCCCTGGGGTTCCCCCTCTCCTCCCCTCATTCTTTGTGAAAGACTGCTGGGCACCATGACCTGCTTCCTGAGGGCCTCCTGTTCTGCAGGAGACTCAAGACCCTGCACAATGCAATGCAGAGAGAATTCATAGTCACAATCGCAACTCCAAGAGTATGCACATCTCAAAAGGGACTCTCACATGACCACTGTGTTTACCACATTAGAATCTTATCAAAATTTATCTACGCTGAGCCTCAGACAGCCAGCAGTGGCCAGTCATACATAGACAGGCATTAGTCCAGAGAGGTCTAAAGGTAGAGACTATAGGTACCTCAGGATACCTTTAGCCTGGGGGCCCAGAGTGTTACACATACCCAGGCATCTTAGGAGGAGGGAGGAGAGAAAAGAGGAGCCTGAGTTATCTCAGAGTCCATTCATTGCTTCCAGAGAATGTGAAGTGGCATCAGACAATCTACTCTCATCTAAGTCCCTGAGAAAGGTCTACAATGTTCAAGACTGGGTAACTACATTTAAAATAAATGCTTAGACTGCTACTCTCATTTCAAAAGACTTGAAGACTTCTGAGCAATACAAAGGAAAAGAGAGAGTTTTCTCTGGACTTAGTAACATGTGCTTCAGGAAAATGGGCTTTGGAGCCAGACTGGTCTCAAAACCTGGCCCCTTCCAGTCGCTAGAGGTGTGGCCTTACCAAGAGACTCACTCCAGTCTCTGTTTCTTCATCTATAAAATGAAGGGTAGTACTTTATGACAGCCCAATAGCTTCATTACTTGGAACAAAATGCTTTCTCACTTGGAAAACACTTAGGACTGTACTGTAATGGGCACACAGAAAGCATTCATGAATGTTAGCTAAAAATGTGACAAAAAGACCTTCCCCTAAGAGCCACCACAAAAGCCCTGATACAAAGCGACATACCTTAACTTTGGAGTTCTCTATCAAATGCTGAGCCATGGATTTTATCAAAACGTCAAAGAAAAACCATGAATACTGAAAGAAAAAAGAAAAGATCCCAGTGAGAAAAACAAATTAGAAGGTGAGATGTCTACTCTCTTAGGTTGGTAATATTACAGACACAAAACAGGTGTGACCTCAAAACAGGGCCAAACCTCTTGGCAAATTATTAACAGACCAGAGGTGTGTGGCAGCTGTTCTCTTGCTTTTGCATGTCCAACAAAAAACTGTATCCCACAAGGAAGCTGGACGCATATGCTCAGCGTGGCACAAACCAACAAGAGGCACCACTGGATTAGATTTGTGATCTTTCCTCTTGGCTGAGCCTCGCCTGCTGATGCTGCCTTTTTAATCTTCAACTCGGTATCCTCCACTCATTTCAGTATAATGACTTCTTAAAACTCAAGAGCCTGTGAAACGTTAAATATAGTAATATTTTGATAGAAGCACAAGTATAAGCAGCAAAGTTGGTCTCAAAGAACTAACTCTTTACCCCTTTTTAGGAGGTGGGGACGGTCTCTAAAAGTGCACAAGAAGGGTAAACTGATCAGGTTATGGTGTTTGGATTTTCTTCCATCGATTTCAATACTGCAGAGCCACACTGGCCCCCACCCCCCGATATACCTTAAGTAGTTTGTTGCTGGTGAGGAAGTCAGCAGAAGGCTTGAGAATTGTGGTCATGGCTTTTGTCAGTTCTTCATGCACGGTCTTGTATTCAGAAGCAATGTACGGCTCAGCCTTGTAAGCATACTTTGAAGAAAAGGGAAAGATACTTTAATGTCTCAGTTATCCAAGATGGGCTGAAAAGCAGGAGGCTCCAAGGGATGGCAGTAAGGGACCGAGGTACAAATGCAGGGTGGGAGAGGAAGGTGTGGAAACAGGAGGGAAGGGTGACATAAAGAGGGAGCCCAGGATACCTTCAGGGAACCCATTATAACATGGAACCACCCATCAGTGGTCCTCCAGCCCACAACTCCACCTCCCAGGAACTTCAAAGAATGTGTCACCCGACACTGGGTGACTCGATCCCACAGCTATAATTTATAGTGATGTCTAAGACTAAATGGAACATATGTAACTGAATGGTGATCACCACTCTGTTCACCAAATAGTATTACTTAAACAAAGAACCTGTTGATATTCATCCTAACGACATGTCTTGCTGTCCTACATCGTTATCTAATTTGACGGTGGCCAGAGCTAACCTCCTCTCAGGAGAAGCAGTTTTACTACAAATCTTAGTTGGTAAAAAGAAAAATGAAAACAATAGTACTATACCAAAGGCCTATCAAAAGGGACTTAAAATTCTTTAAAATTCCATGTTATTATTATTCGCAAAACCCATTAAGAGAAATGTGCATTGAAAAATAAAACTAAGTAAATAAATTAATTGCCCCTCTGAACTTCTTCTCGTTCAGGTATAAGTACTGACTATAGGTATAGAAGAGAAAGTAGAGATACTCAATTTCACCCCAAAATAACTAGATTTTTTTTTAAAAAAATGAGACCTTAGAAGGAAAATTGGAGAGCCACAGATTTAAATGATTTGGGACAGTTTATTTTACATACCTTAACATATGACCTCAAGTGGCTCTCCAATCCTTCCTCATGGCACTGGGCAACCACATGAATAATGACCCTACACACCACAGGAATGAATAAAGCAATGAATAGTAATGTGAAAATGAACACATTTCATTATTACACAGTAGTTGTACAACAATGATGATTCTATTGGCACCACAGGAAACAAGGAAACGAGGAATTAGATGGGGTCCCTACTCATGGGATCAAAAGAAATTTCTTAAATATAATGGTCAACACATACTAGCATCCCAGATATGTATGACCATGCTCCAGATGTGGACAGATTGAAAGGGAAGAAGGTATCCGTCTATCCACTTCTCTTACCGTGTCACATTGACAGCAACTTCCTCCTGGGTTGCTCTGGTGAGGACTCGGAATAGTTGGTTTAGGATGGTGGGCAAGAAGGCGATCATCACATGGCCTTCCATAGCATGCAGGCTCTACAGACAAAGAATGGCCATTCGTGTCATCTTCTTAAAGGGAAACCAACCCCAAGCAATTTCCACTCAGTTTCAAACAAGCATGGAAGACGTTTATCTAAAACAGTGGGAGGCCATGGCGGGCAGAATAAGGGACAAAGATGTTCACATCCTAATCCCCAGAACATGTGAATATGTTACACAGCTAAAGGGAATTAAGGCTGCTAATTGGCTGGGCTTAAGATAGAAGGACTCTTCTGGATAATCCAGGTGGACCCAAAGTCATCACAAGGGTCCTTAAAGTCAGAAGAGGGAAGCAGAAGGGGAGAGTCGGGGAAGACGTGCCTAAGGAAAGAATGGTCAGAGATGCAACATTGTTGGCTTTGTGGTGGAGGAAGGGGGCACACGCAAAGGAATGAGGGAAACCTTCAGAAGTAGAGAAAGGTCAAGTAAGATTCACCCCCAGAGTTTCCAGAAAGGAACTCAGCCATGTTAACAACATCTTGATTTGAGCTCAGTGAAGCCTGTGTCGGATTTTGGACCTACAAAGGTGTAAGAAAATAAATCTGTGTTGTTGAAGTCACCAAATTTGCAGCAATTTGTTATAGCAGCAATAGAAAACTAATACAAAGGCTCTTCTTAAAGTCACATGGCTCTCTGTGAGGTACCTAAAAGGGCACTTGGCCAACCTGTGATTTCAGAACTCCCACTCCGTGTTCCTTGCTGAAATCAAACAAACTTGTATTCCATTTCTCACATTTCTTTTTTTTTTTTTTTTTTTAAGATTTATTTATTTGAGAGAGAAACAGAGAGAGATCATGCAGAGTGAGGGGCAGAAAGAGAGAATCTCAAGCAGACTCCCTGCTGAGTGCAGAGGTTGATGCAGGATTCAATCCCAGGACCCCAAGATCATGACCTGAGCTGAAATCAAGAGCTAGTCACTTAACTGACTGAGCCACTCAGGTGCTCTCATTTTTCACATTTCTTATATTTTGTCCCCATGCCTGGAATGCTCTTTTAGCTACTCTCCTTTTTAAAAACACTCCCCTTGAACTGCATTCTGGATAAGGCTCCCCTAAAGAAACCCCATCTTGCTCTTACCATTTCATGACACTGGGAGTCTCCAACCCCTGTACAACACTGGGGTCAGTTATGTGCATTCTTTCTGTTTTTTCCATTCCCTGCCCTCTCACTCCCCAGCAGCATGTATTCTCCAAAGTTATCTCCTACAGTGAACTAAAAATTAATTAATGTTGGGACTTATGCTTCTTCACTGCTTATGTGTCTATTACTGTGCTCTACAGCTGGGGAGCACTCCACAGATAGGGCCTGTGAGTGAGTGATCTATGCAGAGAACAATGTGTTTTGGATTGGGCCTAAAAACAGTATAATATACATGGGACGAGAATGAAGGCAGGAGTTGTCTTTCTTTTATCTTCTTTTTATTTTTAAATTAAATTTTTAATTTTAAGACCAGTATAGTTAACATATAGTGTTCTGGACTTGTCCTATTTCTGAGTTCACTTTTTACCACCATCTAAAACCACAAATAAGCTATCAATGTGAGAATATCTAGTAAGAGCATTCTTCGAAGGTTCCCAAGTGGTAAGAACAACACTCACCACCAGAAAGAAAACCCAGCCTTCTCTGAACTCATTAGAAAGGGGTCACTAAAGAAGTCATCTGATACCTTAAGGTATTTTACAAGTTCACTCCCTAAGGCTTGGGCTCCAGATTCAGTTTTCTGGCAGTACTGGAAAAAATTATGCAAATGCTGATCCTGGGAGAAAAAAAGAAGAGAAAGAAATAAAGTCTATTAGCATAATGCTGTAGAAATAGGAGTATCTGCTTCTCGCAGCATGCATGTTTTATTTAGACTATGCAACTGATCATATAAAGATGAAAACATCAAGGAGATAAAAATAAATTTTAAAAAAGATTTCAAAGATCCTCCAACCAAAGAAGAAATTGTTGAGAAATGTTACTTATACTGTTCACTTATATCTGAACATTTGAGCACCTTATAATGTACTTTCTTCAACGAAAGACCTCTAGAGTACAAATACATCCATATAACATATAAATTAGGATTTCACTTTGCCAAAAAATCCTTCAAACTCATTCAATGAGCAATCACTGCTAATGCTAATAGGATAGTACATACCTGAGTATACACTGTGGAAACCAGATGAGTTGAAACCTTCAGCAGTGGCTTGCTTCCTTCTACCCATTTAATTTCTGGACCATAATGCTGAAAAGGTACGGAAGGGGTGGAAAAAATCCCAACATATTAGCCACCTTGGCTTCAAACACCATGCTCACTGAGGGGACTGATGAGGTGTCACAGGCCCAAGCAGAATCAGTGACTTAGTAGTTACAGCTGGCTCACAGTAGGGATGCAACCAGTCTTAATTTCCACTTACTTTCTTCCCCCAAGTACAGCACTCTCCTTACTGGATTTTCTAAATTATCTTCTGTTTAGGTGTGGCTATAGAACTACTATCCATTTGAGAGGGAAAGAATACTTTTTCATCAACGACTTAACCAAACTGGAGCTCAGGATCCTTAAAGTGATGGCAGAAGATACTGAATCCAGCAAATAGGACAGTAGAAGTCCTAACAGGGTAAAGAGCCAATCATCTGTGTGTGCTTATTTTGATTTCTGAAACGTCCTTTTTCTTTGTTCAGACTAGCAATTTTAACTGTTATATGATTTCCCCTGGTTTTGGAATATTTTGATTGTTTGTCCATAATATGGACCCAGAACTGGCAGTACTTAAATGCACAGAAACATTAAAAAGCCATTTAAAATGAAATGAAACCTTATCTCAGCATGTTATAAAACTGAAGTCTATAAAATTTAAGATGTCAAAAAAAATGCAAAACCAACTAACCAATTGGGAAAATCTAAGAAAATTCAGGTTTTAATGAATCAGAAAATGTCTTAGAATGGGCTGCCCTGTGGGTGAGATTTGTTACTAGATTTACTCTAGGCTGGAAGACAATTCCTAATAGTCTGCGTGACTCTAAGAACACATCCTTACTTAAGCATGGGCTAGTTTGCAGCGAAAAACTTCTACTTCATCCAGTTTCTCCAATCTCCACGTCTCTATTCCCCTGCTGAAGTACTGCTAGGTCAGGGCTTCTAAAACTGTAATTCTACCCCCCACCAAAAAAATAAATAAAATAAAACTGTAATTCTAAAGTGTGCCGTTAATAGCACTGCCTTTCACTGGCCTATGTTTACTTGAAAATGAATAACTAAAATCAAAATGTTGGGACCAGGAAAAATACTGTGTGCTTTTTTTACGTTATTCTTGCTTTAACTGATTTTTCATGTTTTCTGAAGTTACTGGGATAAATCAATCTTAAAGTTCTATACCCTGCCCATCCCGAGCTCCTGGTAGCCAAGGTAGCCAGATGGGAGATTGGCTGAGACAGGAACATGCTGTTCACTAGTCACCACTCTTCCATCCTTCAGGAGAGGAAGCCAGGAATATCCAACTGTTGAAACAAAGCACAAAACACTTCACTGTCGGTGTTCGAAAACATATCAAAGAAAGTCAATGCTACTAAACTGCCTGATCTTTAAGGCCCTGAATCTAGTCTTTGTAGAATATTGTCTACAACATTACTTTGGCCTCTTTGGGATTACAATTTCAAAATGATCTTTCAGAAAAATTTACATATGCAAGCCCCAGCATGCTACCTTCATAAACTTCATCTAAAAACTCTGCAAAGGGGCTTCTGGGTAGCTCCTAAGCATCTGCTTTTAGGCTTCAGTCATGATCTCAGGGTCCTGAGATTGAGTCCTACCTCAGGCTCCCTGCTCCACGGGGTGGCAGTGGGGGTGTGTGGTCTACATGCCCCTCCCTTTCTGCCCCTCCTCCCACTCATGCTCTCCCCTTTGTCTCTCAAATAAATAAAATCTTTTAAAAAATTAAAAATAAAAACTCTGAAAGAGGATGAGGATTCTGAATCAAAATAAAATTTAAGAACCTAAGATGTAAGTCATAAAGAGTCAAAGGAATGACGAAATCCCAAACCTTGTGTTTCAACCACATCCTTCTTCTTCGTGCTTCCTTTACTTGAACTATCACAGCTGACATGGAAAAATGTGAACAGCAAGTGGTGCTTTCCATGCAGCTGGGTGGGCAATTCTATTTTGATCTGCAAGGAAGACCAAAATAACAATCTTTTTAATATCTGAAAACAAAATCTCGATGAAAGTGGCTACACGATGCATTACCCCGTGCATGCATGAGCATACATTTGGTCTCCAAACTGATATTAACATTTGTGGTCAGAGAAAGCAGAGAACGTAGACAGTGCTAAAGAAATGGATCCATACACCACTGTCATGGTCTGAATGTGCAAGTCCCTACTCCCAACACTCAAATGCATTTGTTGAAATCCTAACCCCCTCCAACGTGATAGTATTTGGAGGTGGGGTCTTTGGGGGTGGATCAGGTCATAAGGATGGAGCCCCATGAATGGGATTAATGTTCTTATATCTAAGAGAGCCACCCCCCTGCCCCAGCCTTCCCACCATGTAAGGATACAATTGAGTCTGTGACCAGGAGGGAGATGGCCCTCACCCAGCCATGCTGGCATCTTGACCTAGGACTTTAGCTTCCAGAACTGTGAACAGTAAATGTCTGCTCTTTACATCTACCCAGTCTGGTATTTGTTCTGGCTACTGAACAGACTGAGAACATTCACTGACTAGAAACGAGAGAGTTGGTATGTCAACTCTAGAAAGAACTAGAAACATAACATCAACCAACTGAACTGAAATCTAGTAACATTAACCAGGATAGGACATTTAAAAGCAGGATTCTTAGAGCAGTTTTAATGAACTACACTATGATTCTATATAAAGAAACCCAATAATGAGAAAGAAAGATTCTCAGGTCCAACAAAGGTAACTATACTTAAGTATGAACTTGAAAGAAAATATGTCAGAATATTAATCGTAGTAGTAACAAAGGAGGGATTTTTGACTTTTTCTTTTCTATTATCAGCATTTTCCAAGTTTTTGGAATAAATGTTACTTTTTGTAATTACAAAAGATGTAAAATAAATACTTCAACATTTAGTTCTAGTACTGTAATTCTAGTATAGCATGCAGTTTCTTTTGTTTTTCTTTTTTTGCTTTATTAAGCACAGAATTCAGAGTTTCCTTTAAAACTGGTTAACTGGGTTTTCCCATGAAAACCCCTTGGCTTACCTCATCATAAAATTCTGGGTTTTGGTGATGGTGTAAAACCGCAGCAAAGGCGCTTCTTGTGAACACTGGCCCACCAGGTCTGCCATAAATGCACTAAGTAAGAGTTAGCAAAGGAAGACACCAGTATTTAATTAACAGAATAAGAAATTAAACTCAGATGTGTTGTCAAGAGGCATTTCTACAGCATAAACTTATAACCCCCTCCAAAAGATTTCTTCAACCTAAGAGACTCCAGGCCCCTCAGATCCCCTACTTCACGGTCCAACCCATCCTCCAGCCCATTTCCCAGCATCACTTCCCCTGCCAGGCACACACACCTGTCCTGGCTGTAACTAGACTGCACCTTACCCATAGTCACCTATCATACCTGCATGCCTGTGCTCATGCAATTCCTCTGTCTGAATGACAGTTCTATGTGCACGAAACTCCCATGTGTCCATCAAGAAATGATTCACTCCTTCCTATATGTCCCCCCAACATTTTTTATACCAATTATCAGGTTTGACAAAAAAACAGTTCTGTGTGCCAGGAGCTTTTTCTCCATGACTTCCTTTTCCACTAAGCCATGACTTTCTAGAGGGCAAAAGCTATTATTATATTCTTTGCATCTTTGTCTCCTTCTCTTCTTGGAAAGTCATCTTCAGAGTTACAGTAAAGAACTTGGGCTATAGGATCAGATGACCTGGGTTTGAACACCGGTTCCACTAAAGGATTACCTGAAGGAATTTATTTAAATTCTGTACATTAATCTCATCTAACAAATACTGTTAGGAGAATTAAAGGAGTTTAATACCTATAAGGGTCTAAGATCAGAGTCTGCACTATACAAGCATCCAGTAAACATCACCAATAATCTATTACTGTTATTACTATAATAATAAATATCAACAAATTTTTATTATTATTTCTATTATCAATCTTACTAATGCCAATTCTTAGCACCCATACAATGTCTGGCTCAGAGTAAGACATTATATGGTTACTGAAGTGAACATACACAGGAAACCTTGATCCCTAAAGAGTATAACAAAACCAGTCAATGAGGAGAAAGAACTCAAGTACTCCATATTCCATAAGGTTCAACACATGTGGTTACATATTGCGATGTCACATATTTTTGTGTTTGTGTCGATTATAATGTGCTAAATTCCTTTAGCTATGCAATATCATGCAGGTCCATTTTTAAAATGGAAAAATGCGAACATATATAAAAAAACAAACCTTCAGAGGCTGAGAATCTTCTTCATCCGAATCTTTGAATTCAATGCAAATAGCAATATTTCTGGCCTGCAGCAATATTTAAAGAAAAAGAAAAACAAAAAGCCAGAATATGTATTTATATAAGAACATAAGAATCAAAACCCAACAGAATCTGATATCAAAACTGAAACCTCGATCTTTGCACTCACCTTGGCAAAAGACTTTTGACTGTCATATTTCAAGTACTTAGGATAAACATAAAGGTGATTGTTGTAGATGGTGTAAGGCTGTGTGTGTTTTGGTATGCAGGGCACAAATTCTTCTACTTCAAATGTGATTGGAGTTTTACTACAGGTTTCAAATTGCTTCATGGGAATGTATGATGAGTTGACATAATCTGGAAAATTAAAAACAAACAAATTGAGGTAAAAGCCAAACAAAATTTTGTCTAGTTATTACAAAGAACTTATACTCACTAGGAAAGTCTGAGGAAACATTATCAATTGTAATGTCTAGGTTGCCCAAAATCACTGGGAGCTTAGCCATCTTCTCAGGTCTAGAAACAGAAGAGAAAAATCACACATTTATAAGTTAAGTTAGTTATAAAACCTAAATTCCAGAGCAGCACTCCCCAGAGAAATTTAGTGTGAGCCACAAAAGTAATTTTAAACCTTCCTAGTAGCCACACTTTAAAAAGTAAAAAGAAACAGGTAAAATTAGTTTTAAGAATATATTTTATTGGGCAGCCTGAGGGGCTCAGCAGTTTAGTGCTGCCTTTAGCCCAGGGTGTGATCCTGGAGACCCGGGATCGAGTCCCACATCAGGCTCCCTGCATGGAGCCTGCTTCTCCCTCTACCTGTGTCTCTACCTCTCTCTCTCTCTGTATGCATGTCTCTCATGAATAAATAAATAAAATCTTTTTTAAAAAAGGATATATTTTATTTAACCTAATATATCCAAAATATTATGATTTTAATCTGTAATCAGTATAAAAAATTACTCTAATTCTTTGAACCCAGATGTGTTTTACAGTTAGAGCTCATCTGTTTGGACTTGTGGTTCTCATGTTCAACAGCCACCTGCAGCCAGTGGCTACCATGTTGGACTGCACAAATCCAGATAAGACTATCAGACAGATGTTATAGGTCACTGTTTTCGTGAAACATGCCATCCTTACCCACATTCTTGGCTCACTCAGAATTATGAAAATAACAATCTCAAAGCTGCTTTAGACTCCAGTGTCTAGTAAAATGGTGGACACAAAGTAGGTACTCAGTGAAATGTTTGGTGTTTGTATTTGGTCTAACTTAAAGCAGTGTAAGAATCTCATCTGTGATATTTCTGACAAGAACTGCTACCACATCAACCCTTCCTGGTTGAAAGGAAACTTTCAACATAGCCATTTTGACACCCAGATTGTTCCTCCTCACTTGGACTCTCTGCAACTTCCATTCACCAAGGCACTTGGCTACATTTCTTTGTGTAACACCCTTTAACCATCTATATATAAACAGCAACCACAGCTTGCTGAAGTCCTCCATTCTCAGTGCTTTTGGACCTTCCTTCAATGCCAAATCTCCCCTAAAGGAATGTCCTGTTTATGTCAAGGCACCCAAACTGCACACAACAGGCCCAGTAAGCTCTGACCATGTGGGGATCGAGCAGCTATCTGGTTTTGAACAACATATCCTTCTACTAATGTAGCCAAATGCTATTATTTTGTGGTAGCCACACCTACCTGGTGATATACATTACATTTAAATCATCTAAAATCCCTAAATCTTTTCCCATATGCTTTACTACCATGCTAGATCTCTCCATCCTGTATTCATACAATTATGTTTTTTGGTACCTGGAACAGGATTTGATTTTTGCCTTGAGGAAATTTCACTCTTTCACATTTGAGCCATTTCTAGTTGATCAAAACCTTCCTAAATCCAGATTATAACCCCTAATGAATTAGATATTCCTAATAGCTTGATGTCATGAAGACATTTCATCAGCATGTTATATTCTCAAAAAAGTCACTGATGATGATACTGCACAGAATATAGCCAAGAACAGATTCCTTCTCAAACCTCCAAAGGCCCTTCGCCAGACCGATATTGGCCCATTCTGGTGTCTGGCTACTTCAGCAGTTGAACAACTGTCCACTCACGATTAGTACACTTCTCTAACTTGTTCACAGGACATCCTGGAATAGACAGTTGTTGAGGGCTTTGCACTCCTCTGTGGTACTAGTTTAGCAACCCAATTAGAAAGAGAAAAGCTGAAACGCAGTTAGGATGACTAGTTTGACGTGACATGACTTATTCCTAGAAAACAGAATGCTGCCTCGTGGTTCTTCATGAGCCACCTGTTTAATGTCTTTTAAAACAATGCCAGAAAACATCAGAGCTCACTGGCCTCCAAATTCTGCAGTTGGTCTTATTCCTATGTTTGAAAAGTTCCTAGCTCCTGCTTTTAAGATTCCTCTGATGTTAGTGTTATCTATTAATCAGTCTCACAAATAATGTATCAGTCTATCCTGGGGTATTGCTCATCTGTATCAGGACTTCCTAACAACCCTAAATTCTCGTCCTTATGACAACAGACCATGCTGAGCACCATTCATCTTTGCAGAATCACTTTCTCCTAGAGTTTTTCTCTTTTATCCGAATCTTTCCACCTGTCATATGTTTATATCGGAGTTTAAATGATCAATTCCTTCAAATCCTGAGAGAGATCACTGTCAGGAAGGTAAGCCAACAATTTTCTACACATTCTGCCTTCATTTAAAAAGATTTCTAGCCAAAAGATGTCCAGGTGCAGCCCAGCGTCACCCCTACATCTTGTCCTTGTGCCCATAGTGTGATTTGTTCAAAAACACAATCTTCTTTGCTACTAGCAGGAAGATTGTACCTTTGCCAATCATTTCCTTAGAGCTGTCTTGGGCCTCCCATACAACTTGTGCTCCCATTGATAGACTGCTGAAGCCTCTCTCAGCTTCACACAAAGCTCTCCAGGTACACTGACCCTTAGACCCATTGGATTCTATGCAGCTATAAATTCTCCTGATGTGGAATGCCTTCATTCAAACAACTCAGCACTGCCCCGTATCACAAAACACTATGCCCCACAAATCTTAGAGACACCTATAAAGTTGTATCTGCCTCCATGAGTCAGAAGTACCATTTATTACAAAGAATACTTTCAAATGTAAGTATTCAAGAGCATTGTATTTCACCCCTTCCCAGTTACTTCTACCCATAAATGAATATGTACCTTATTCATCATTTTTTCCTTTATTCTGACATCATCCTCATATAAACTTCTGATAACTGAATTTCTAAGCAACAAGTTTTAATTAAACAATCTTCACTGCAACTCTGTATAACGTGTTATTTCCTTCTGTGTCTAACTATATTAAGAAATAACTATATTATTTCTTATTCGTATTCTTTCCTCTGCTGAGAGCTTTTACTTCTGGCTGCTATTTCCATACAGACATTATGTCCATGTATTTCCAAGAAAGCACAAATCTGAGCTTAGTTCCATACCACATAGCACATGAGCTTTGGGGAAGCTCTTTCTATCAGCTTAGTTTTTTAAATACAATCTTAAGTTTACTTCAGAAGCTTAGGGGTTTTATTGAACTTGGCTTATCAGACATCAAAACCTCACAAACAATGAGAATTCTACTGCCTTTTTTATGTGCAATTTGTAAAGTGATAGGGCGTGTGTGTGTGTGTGTGTGTATGTGTGTGTTACACCAAGTGAATTCTATTATGACTAGGATTGGGTTTGTTTGTTTTTTTAATTTGTAAAGGACATATAAATTATATGCAAAACTTAGAATATTTCAGCATGAAAACTCATCCTAAAACTTCATTAAATAAATGTATAAAGTAAGCACAGATAGGGTATCTGGAATTTGGGAACTGCTTTTGTCTACATATAAACCTAGGAATGAGGCTCAAACTCTTGCTCTTAGGAAAAGGAAAGGTTTTCTCTTCCCATTGCCATACAATTGCTCCACAATTCCCAGAGGCAGGGAGAGCATCACAAACCAGCAGTCATCCCAACCCAACAGATTGGGTGTCCTCACCTCCATGTTTCTGCAGTCCAGTCCCCCCTTCCCCATTGTCTGTACTGACCCATTAAAGTGATTAACTGGCAATACAGTCGTGCCTGGGTCTGTTGGCAGCGAGTCTAATCTTCTAACTGCATTTTGTAAAAGGAAATAGCCCCTAAAAGCTTTGGAGTCCATTAAAAAAAATATGTATGTGACTGAAAGAAATTTGAGATATTTTTGTTTAAATGAAATCACTGAATTTATGTCTATGAGAAATTTTAATAGCTATTTATCAAGTGCTTATGGTGATACAACATTCACTAGACTAAGTTCCATAGATAATTCAAATATGATACAATTCTCATGCTCAACAAGACAAGATGACAACCACTTCCATACAGTGTGTGTGAACCTCTACAGGAAGGCAAGTGTCTAGTGTATTTTTTTTTAATTTTTTTTTTATTTTATTATTTATGATAGTCACAGAGAGAGAGAGAGAGAGAGAGAGAGAGAGAGAGGCAGAGACATAGGCAGAGGGAGAAGCAGGCTCCATGCACCGGGAGCCCGATGTGGGATTCGATCCTGGGTCTCCAGGATCGTGCCCTGGGCCAAAGGCAGGCGCCAAACCGCTGCGCCACCCAGGGATCCCGTGTCTAGTGTATTGAGAAGGAAGGGGTCAAGATGAGCCTTCTCAGTGAGAGAAATAACCTTGACATGCATCTTCCTTTATTCCCCACCAGAGCTGTAGGACACAGGGCCATTAGGATTCTCCCTTCAAAAGAGGAGACTCCAGCAGAACAGCTGCACGACCTGCCCCAGGTCTCCCAACATGGCCGTGAGCTGCAGACGAGTCTGAAAGAGGAGAAGGGATCCTTTGAAGAGACAAAAGCATAAGAGGACATGATTTAGGCAGAGGGCAAAGTGTTCTGTGGTGAAAGTATACACAGTGGCTTAAGGGAAAGGCAAATAGCCTCACCTGGTTTGAGCACAGAGTAACCAAGAGGGAATAGAAGTAAAGAATGTCAAACACGTTTACGCAACTCTCCTGAACAAACCCTAATAATATTATTACCTAAACTACCCGATGTGGTAGCATTAAAAAAAGGTTTATATTTAGGCAGCTCTTCTTGCCCACGGTCCTATCTCCATGTTATAATAAGAACACCTTTTTGGGGCACCTGGGTGGCTCAGCGGTTGAGTATCTGCCTTTGGTTCAGGTCATGACTCAAGGGTCCTGGGATCAAGTCCCGCGTCGGGCTCCCTACAGGGAACCTGCTTCTCCCTCTATGTTTCTGCCTCTCTCTGTGTGTCTTTCATGAATAAATAAATAAAATCTTGAAAAAAAAAAGTCCATGTAAAATCACAGATAAATATTTCTGGAAGCGTATATTTCAGCAATACCATCTACCTGACAAAATTGTTTTCTTACTAAATCTTGGAACACATCCCCTTATAATTACTGCGAGGGAATGGGAGAAGTGGCTTATGAGATTTGGCAGCTGTTTTCTAAAGACTGGGGCAGCTTGAGAAAACTTTTTCTATCCATTATTAAATGACATTTTGAGATAGTCATGGGAAAAGAAACAATAGCTTGGCACCCAAGCTGGTCCGCAGGCCAGTGACACAGGATTATCCTCCATAAAAAAAAATAAAAAAAAATAAATAAAAATAAATAAAGAGGAAAGAAAAAGAGCAATACTAAGTTTAAACGGGGGGGGGGGGGGGGAGGAAACCTCCACTTCCCTAATTCTGCTGTGGAAAGCACAGGGAGTGGACACGGGCATTTCTCTGGATTCTTGCTGAGAAGAAAGGAAAAGGCTCCCCTGCTACTGCTGCATCTTCCCATGCTGATAGCATCACATCCCTATTTGCAGGTTTCTGAGTCTCTCACCGGCCATTGGGAGCACGCTCCTCCCACAAGAACCTTCCTACTGAGCACACCCCTAAAGGCTCACTGTGCTGGTGAGAACACTGCTGTGCTCTGAACCACGGAAGGCTTATGCTTTTTGCTGCCTGGCCATGGCCTCTCAGCTCAGATCATTTTTTCATTAAAGACCCTATAGGGATGCCTGGGTGGCTCAGTTTGTTGAGCATCTGCCTTTGGCTCAGATCATGAAACCAGGGTCCTGAGATCAAGCCCCATGTATGGTTCCCTGTTCAATGGGGAACCTGCTTCTCCCTCTCCCTCTGCCACTACCCCCTGCTTGTGCTTTTCTTCTCCATGTCAAATAAATAAAATCTTAAAAAAAAAAAAAAAAAACACGACCCCATAGCGTCCTGCCCTTTGGCCTCTACTAAGGAACAGAAGTGTGAGCTGGAGCTACCATCAAAGCACCACCACCACTGCCAGGGCACTCTCAAGCTAGACAGTCTAGGACGTAATTTCTGAGCTAGGGCTTCCCGCCTCCATCATACACAAAAAAAACTTCATTGTGTGCATGTTTGTCAGAATATAAAAGTTAATGTTAAAAAAAAAAAAAAAAGTCCAGGGATGCCTGGGTGGCTCAGTGGTTGAGCATCTACCTTCAGCTCAGGGCATGATCCTGAGGTCCTGGAATCAAGTCCCACATCAGGCTCCCTACAGGGAACCTGTTTCTCCCTCTATGTTTCTGCCTCTTTCTCTGTGCCTCTCATGAATAAATAAATAAAATCTTAAAAAAAAAGTCCATGTAAAATCACAGAAAGCTATAAAGTAGAAGTGAAAAGCCATCTATCCACCCATCCCTCAGAGACAATCATGATCACTATTTTGGTATAAATCCAAATGACTATTTTATGCTCATCTTTCCATCTGGCTAGTTATTTGCCTATCTATTTCTTCACTGATACACAAAAAGAAATATATAAAATATTTTCTTCTCAAAAATGAGATCCCATAGATACTTTTTCCTCTCTAACAATATAGTGTGTACACCTTCCTAAGCAATTACTTTGGATCCACATCATGATTACTAAAAGTTGCATGGTAGTCTAGTGCAAGAAAACAGTAATCTATTTAACTAAGGTAACTAGAGTTTTCAAAAAAACAAAACAAAGTAAAATGACTTTTTATTCTATAAGCGAAGGGGAAACATGACAATAATGACTGTATAATGACATGTTATATATGATGACATACCAAATAGCACAGTGATAGGAGCAGATTCTCAGCCGGGCTGCCCCAGCCACTGCTTCCCTCTTTTTATCACATTGCTGTGAGCTGAATGGTGTCCCCAAACACATATGCTGAAGTCCTAACCCCTGGTATCTACGAATGTCTCCTTATTGGAAATAGGATCTTTGCAGATGTAACCAAGAGAAGATGAACTCACTGGGATTGGCTCTAATCCACGATGACACATTCCTTTATAAGAAGGACATTTCACCAGAAACGCACAGTAAAGGGGTCATGTGAAGCCAGAAGCGGAGATTAGAGTGATGCTGCCATAAGCCGAGGAATGCCTGGGTCACTAGAGCTGAAAGAAGCAAGGAAGGGTCCTCCCCCAGAGATTTCAGAGCAAGTGTGGCCATGCCAATGTCTTGGTTTCAAGCTTCGAGCGCCCAGAATTGCAAGAGAATACATATTCATTGTTTTAAGCCACCTAGTCTGTGGTACTTTGTTTTGGTAGCTCTAATACACTCGTGAATATAGGTAAAGCATTTGAAACAATGTGTGTAAACAGCACCATATAAGATATTGTCCTTCCCTTCCATCATCCATGCAGTGAATGGTACCTGAGTCACCCCACTGTACAAGTCAGAAACTCAGGGGTTATCTACCCAAGACCCACCTACTGCTCTCTCTCCTTCCACCCTTCACCCAACCAGGAACCCCAGACAGAGTAACGGCACTTCTCTGATGTGACCCCAATTAGCCCCTTCCTCCCATTTCCACGTACACTGGCTTTGCTGAGTCCTTTCCCATCTCTTGCCAAAGGTCTCTCCACTGTCTCCTTCCTCCCCGGGCTCATCTCTACCCATAGCACCACCAAAAACGTCATTTAAAGAATTCAAATGAGCCAGGACACTCTTCAATTTTAAACCTTTTCTTCCTTCCTGAGGACATGAGGTAAAGTGCTCACCCAACAGGCCCTATGATGTTTGAGTGGAGCCCTCTGCCCCCCTCCCCACCAAACACCTTCTGTTTCTCAGGTGTGCAAATAAGGAAGGCTTGGAGACTCACTTCCGGAAGTCTGCCAGGAACTTGAGCATGTCATCATTGGAGAGCTTATTGCTGTCTTGCCTGTAGAGAGCAGAGAATCTGGCATTTTTGTCAAGGTTTCCAGATGTGTCCTTAAACAATGTCCTGAAATAGCCAAACAACATTTCTAAACTGAGTTTCCAAAACCCCAAAATAAATCCACAACTTTGGTTTCCATGTGAAGACTAATTATTATTCCATTTGCTATAGCTACCAGAAATTTCATTATCTAAAAACATGGAAGACATTTATGAGGATGAACACAACTAACTCAATTTACATAGAGACATTTCCAGCAAATGGCTCGTGCTTAGGAAACAACATATACAGTCAAACGCTTTGGAAGCAGAGCTCACAAATAAAGATGATCTGCAGGCACTCCCCTCCCCACCCCATTCCACCCCCTCCTCCGGGGCTGCTGCCCAAGGTGAGCTCAGGATATGTGGCTGGAACCTGGAATGCCAGCTCTACCACAAGCACTCCTGTCCATCCTGCTGGTTCCAGCACAGCTCTCTCCAGCCAGCATCCTTCCTCTCTGTGACTCTAATAAGTGATTATTATTCACATAGGAGGCTTTCTTATTTTTCAGTTTTACACATTTAAATCTTCTTTGTCTCTGGGCAATAAACAGATCAGTCTACCTATCTCCATCTATCCAACTACCTCCATATATCCGTATCTATATCAAAGGTATAAAAGATGTCATCGTTAGTTACCTTGCTGCCCACGCAAATGGCATTCTGTACTGTCCTAGTCTTTGGCATGCCTGCTTGGCATTCTTCAGCACTTTCTGAGCAACCTTGAAGACATCAGAATCAAGCCATGAGATGCTGCATCCCACTGACAGAATTGTGATCTAAAGAGCCATTATCCCATGTTCATTAAACAAACTCTTATCATAGTGCAGATGCATGGAAAAGCACATGTTACTGTAATGAATATGCCTGGATTTACACAAGGTAGAGAGTCTTGTTTAATGCAATCATTGGCAGTGATTTTTAAAGAATATAGAATGAGTGCTTATCTTTTCTTAGATGCTGTTTTTACAGGTCACAAGCATACCATTTCATAGGCTTTCCATAGTTCCTTATGACTGTGGGCTACTTATAAGTCCACTGGGTTATCAGAATTACTAATACTTGGTATTCATGCCAAAATATATCACATTACTTAAAGTTTAAATAAGAACACTAATGAAGATACTGAGCTTGCATTGCTCCTAAATTGCACCAGCTGGTGCAGATCCTCACAATTTGGGGGATACATATTCTTTATATACGGCACAGGTGCTAACTAAAGTTACGCCAGAGTTTTTAATTGCTATATTCTCAGTTTCTAAGTATAAATTACTGCTATTTTCACTTCTTAATGATCAATTTTCATTTGTTGTGGGTTGGCTTATTAACCCTATAGTGCACAGTGAAGCAGATTCGCTTCGGCCTAAGATATATGCACGGCAGGTCTATTAAACAACCCTACCCCTACTGCTAAAGCAGAACCAATTTCCCCAAATTCCTTTGTATGGGGGATACTGCACTGTTACTAATGCAAAGTTTGATTCAGTCAGAGTGGTATGTTCAAGGGCCTTTTGCATTACTCAAGCATATCAGCATCAAACCAAGCTTGGGCATCCTGATCTAAAGCCTGTGAACCAAGGTGTGCACTGCAGAGCTGCAACATTAGCATCACCTGGGAACTTACCAGGAATGCAGAGTCTCAGGCCCCTCCACAGACCTCCCAGATCAGAACCTGCCTTCTGACCAGACCTCCAGTGACCTGTATGCACCTGGTCTAAGAAGTGCTCATCTAGAAGACTTATAAGTAGGACAATAGAGCTGTTTGTATCTAAGTTAAACTGAAACGAGCTGTGTGACTCTGGGCCATTAAAGGTCTTAGTGCAGATGCATGGAAAAGCACATGTTACTGTAATGAATATGCCTGGATATATAAAGTGGGGTCCACTTTCCCCACCTCAAAATTGAAGGGCGTGAGTCATAGTACTTTTCATTCATTATCCCTTCCAAACATTATGATTCTACCACAACTGTGCTGTGAGAATTGCTGTTGCCCTCACAAGTGAATTAGAAACACGTCTTGATTGAAACATGTCAGTTCATCCAGCTCCTCCCTTTCTTCACCCAGTAGTGCATGTTCTTGCGGGGATTTGGGGTACATAGTTATAAGGTAAAATGGCTACCTTCCTGGAGGGGTAATTATACTCCAACATTTTCAGATAGAAACTATTATTTTTAGATTCTAACAATAATGGTGTTGTGGAGTAAAATGCAGTATTTGCATAAAAAATTTTTTCAATATTTGCGTAAAATTTAAAACTAAAACATAGGCTTCAAATAAGTTTCACTGTTCCTGCAGCAAACAGAGTCTGAGCTTGCAGACTTACTGAGGGCACAAATGGAACATAAGGTATGCAAAAGACTCAAAAACTCATTTTTGCTGTGTAGGATTTCCCCCCCTCTTTCTTTTTTTTCTTCTTCTTTTTTAATCTATTCATGGCAGACACCTACAGAGACTTTTCATAAAAGTTTCTTCCTCCAAGACAAAATTTACTCTAAATGATATTTTAGACAATCTTGGAAAACAGGAAGAAACAGTTTTGATATACATTAGAAAATCAACCCTTAGTAATATCTCTGCGAGAACTTCTACTCTGATATAAAAGGGATATAAAATCTATTGTGATATAAAATGCTAATCTCTGCCTTAAATTAATACTTTGGAGGTGTTAATGCATGTATAATGTACATACATGGCTGAGCTTTCCATTCCGTAAGTAAAGAAGTAAGAACAGACTTCCACAGATGCTCAACGGACACTGGAAGTGTGGAGTAGATCATAAAACTTAGCCCAAAGTGAAATGTGATTTTGCAGCAACACGAGCTGCCAAGTTTCAAACTAGGCATGTGTTGGGCAGAAAAGCGAAGATGGTGCATTTAGGCCTTGGAAACGTGTTACATACACAGGGGAGTAGATCTTAGCTTGGGCCTTCATTGATTATTAATCAAAACATCGAAGAGCTAAAAGAGCTTCTCATCCAAGGTTTTACAAACTTGATTTAAAAAATAAAATAGCTTCTCTCCAGGGACTAAACCTTACTCAGCTTTTACCAGCCAGAAAGGCATAGTGTTGGAAGCAGTGCACCTGGGTAAATGGGCTTTCCCTGGCTGAGGGTGATAAGTGATAACGATATCCTGCATATCAGTGATTTGTAGCATTCCCTAGCAATGTATTGTACATTATCCATGTGATCACAGCACAGTTCCTGAGAGGGAAGTGGGACAAGGTAGTAATACCGTCCATCAACTACCAATAGGTCATCAGAGCCCAGATTGGTGACATGACTTCGAGGCTAGTTAGCACTCAGTACCCCGGTCTCTGACTCCTACAACTTATTCTTTAACAACCGTCCTCGTTCTGGTGGACACACCTGTGGTATACAGGCAGCCACAGACAGCTCTGAATCAGCTCAATAAATATCCCTTAGAGCCTGTGGAACAGCCCCTCCTGCTCCTGACCAGTCCTTCTCAATGTAACAGGGTCATCTCTCAGATGACCACTTATAAAAAATACTGTAAGACCATCACAGACAGCACTCAATAGCTCACTCTAACAGGAAGCTCAATGTGCTAGATGGTGACAGTCAAGTGCCTTTGGTCACTCTACCTATGGGATGCTGAGGAGGTAATTAAACCTTAGTAAACCTCATCTTATGATGCCTGAAAGGAGGTCTTGGACTAGATAACCTCTAATATTCAAGTCTGTGTGTGTCCACAGAGAGGCATACAACTAATGAGCATACACCGCAGTAATGAAAACACACCAAACACACATCTTGTATGTTTTCCTTCCTCTTCTACCTAAGGTCAAACCACCTCTATCACCATAACCTGCCCCAGATGGCCAAGCAAGGAACCTGAGGCACTGAACTTCCTGGCCAGACCATCTCCCAGTCCCCAGCCTCACATGTAAGTATAAATGGACCCAAAGATAATTCCAGAACCCGAGAGGCACATCAACAGTGAAATGAACTCTATATGAATATATGTACTTTTTAATGACAGAAAATTTACTATTAAGCTGGGAATTCCAGCTTTGCCAATTATTTTAGGATGTTAGGATTGCCTGGACAAATGAAGCATTATATATACACACAGGACTACTTTTCATTGAAAATAGGATACATCAGGTGAAGTATAAATCTATATAAAGCAGTGCACATCTTTTAGAATATAAATATGGCTTAACTTAGACTTCTTTAAGCATTTCTATTTTGACAGAGAGCCCTTTTTTTCTGTTGTTTATCATCACAAAGCATAAAAGTCACCCATACCTTAGAAGAGTCTGAACTTTTCATATATGGCTCAGCACCGTGGGTGATGCTCCCCTGAAGCACTTTTTCAATTCTAGCCACAAGGAATATATCGGGATGAGGACACGTGACTGAGAATATTCCCTAGGGAACAAATGGTTTTCTGTAGTGAGTAAAATCCACTGCCACGTTAAACAAATCCCCTGAATGCTGAACCTTCAAAAGCAGCAGAGTGCTGAAGCAGTATCGCTATTCAAAAGCAACCAGTGCTTCACCCCTAGTCGATCATCTGATTAAAAAGGTGATTTGGTGGGTGAGCAACTAGCACAAAGTTAGAAAAAAGAAATGAAAAATCAAATACCATTTCTTCTCTCAGCTTGCTTTCACTGCCTAATTTTAGATGCTGCCAACAGTCTCATTCAACCCAGTTGTGCATTACAAAGTCTTATGCATTCACATAGCATTTGGAAGAAAAGTTAGGAGTCTGACTGACTGCTGAGCTCAAGTCCCCCACCTGCTTCGGGTACTGCATGGCAGCTTCCTGGAGGATATCCTGAAGAACTGGTGAGCTCGGCCTGCCACCGTTCATCAGAGCTGGAGATGTGGTGGCCAGCATCTGCCTCACGGAGAAATGGTTCAGGTCCACGTGGAAATCAGCAGAAATCTTTCGGTTGTATTTTATGTCAAACAGGGATAGAGTAACAAAGAAAGGCTCTACCTGAACAAAACAAAACCATCCAGAGTGTCACTATGGCTCAAACTGTGGGGGAGAAAAAGAACGTTGCTATCAAAGAAGAAATTACTAAGTCTATTTATGATTGTTGCTATAAATTATTGCTAAAGAGAAACAGTCTCCATCCCTATCACAAACATCCCCTCCCTGAGGCTAAACAACCCTGTCTAAACACTGCGCTTCTTTATCAGGAACTAGGATTTTTCTGTCCAGGCTGCATGGCAATCGCACATCTGCAACCACTAAATACTTTTTTAGATTATTTTTTTAAAAGGGAAAATTACATTTGTTGTAGGTCCTTCTTCATTTTCTGCAACACAGCATTGCAAATTGAAAGATAAATCATTGCACTTGACAAGAATTCTCTTTCCAAACTTCTCTTCAAATGGCTTCACTTCTGGTTCAGCTGATGTGAAGTCAAGCTTCTTTAAAAGAAAATGTAAACACATAAATACATTATGCTCACATTTTTTAAAAATCTCATAATGAACGATAAGTATCCCAGGAAACTCTGTAAAATGTGGAAAAGCTATATATATTCATTTACTCACAAAAGTGTTACTTCTTTATAAGTTTATAAAATTTATAATAATGGTCAAATAAAGGATGGTATATCTATTCAATGGATTATTAGAGCTTAGAAATTATGGTTATGAACAACTTAACTGTCCATCAACAAATAAATAACATCTGGTAGTCCATACTATGGAATATTATTCAGCCATAAAAGGAAGAAAATTCTGACACACACTACAACATGTATGGACCCCGAAAATTAGCCAGAATGTTGTTATTTTTACTCAGTGCAGTAAGCCAGACACAAAAGGACATATACTGTATGGTTTCACATATAGGAGGTTCCCAGAATAGGCAAACTCATAAAGACAGGAAGGAAAACAGAGGTTACTTAGGGAGTGAGGGGAAGGAGGGATAGGGCATTTTAGTGTTTAACGGATACAGAGTTTCTGCTTGGTATGATGAAAAAGTCCTGGAATGGATGGTGATGACAGTTGCACAACAGTGTGAACATATTTAATGCTATGGAATTAAACATTTAAAAATGGTTACAACGGTAAATTTATGTGATGTGTATTTTATCACAACAAAAAAAAGTGTCAAAAAGCAAAAACATATATATGGCTTTGAAATCTGCAAAGAAATACAGATAAACATTTATTATCAAAGTGAAATATGGTAAAGCAGCCCTATACAAAAGATCACAAACGAAAAGGGGAAAAATACAGCAGAACTGTCATCCCCTCTGAGCAGACCTAGAGGTCCTTGCCACTCTGGGTTTGGACTCTGGGGCACAATGTGGATCATACACATCTTGGATGCATCAGGAAACACCACTGGCTGCTGGGCACCGGCAGTGATGCTTACTATTTTCTGATGGCATCTTATGGAGTAAATTATATGTTCTTTGTGGACTTGAGGAGGTCTTTGAATAAATCTGTTTCCAACAATCTACTGAATATGAAACACGGTGGTAGTGGTATGATGATGAGATTATGGTTGTTTTTTATTTTTCCTTTTTCCCCTGAATTTTCTATATTATGTTGCTTATCCATCCAAAGTAAACAAACAAGCAGACACATAAATAAATAAAACATATAATCTGTCAAATGTTTTCTTTCCCTGACTTGGTTTTAAAATGTAAACATTAAAATTGTTTGTACCTGGGCATCTGGGTCCAAGTAAAAAAGTTTAACTCTGCTTTCACTCTTCAGTTTTATTTCTGCTTCTCTGGTACTCTGATAACAAGAGAAACAAAAGATAAAAATTACATTTAAAAAAATCTTTTCAAAGAGGTGTCCAAACATGTTTGTCCCACCCTGAAGAGCAAGGCTGCCAGACAACTCCACTCTCACTTAGGAGAGTCGACTGCATGCTGATGAGCAAGGACAGGCTATTGAGTAGGTAACACACGAGAGTACCACTGGGGTGAAAGAAGATCTGATCCTGGAAAGTCAAACAATCAAAGAAAGCAAAAGAGAATAATTCAGCATTACTATCAAGAAAGGCTTCAAAAAGCAATAGAAGGGGCAGACAGGCTATGAATGAAGGGGTAAAATTTGAGTAGCTTAAAGTAGGAAAACACAAGCATTTGGGGCTGAAGGTAAAGGATGCATGGCACAGACAGACACGGAGTGGAAATGAGCCCAGATGGTAGAAAGAATGTGGGGTCCACCTAAGACTGAGGTATATGTCCAGGAAGAGAAAGGAATAGGTTCTGAATTGTGGGATAGGAAACTATGGCAGATCTTGAAGGATTGCCAATGGTGTTTACGGCAGGCAGGATGAGGCATTCAGTTAATATTTATTGAGCACCTATTATGTGTCAGACACTAGGGACATAAATATGAATGAAACAAAGCACTTATCCCCAAGGAATACTAGCGAAGATAGAATATAAACAGGCAATAAGAATGGCAAAGAAAGTGTAAGGCATAGTGAGTGCTAACCTGGACCAGGGGATGGCAGTCAGGAAAGAAGGGAGCTCTGGGACGAGGTACTAGAGCTACAAAGCTACAGACATATCTAAGCAATGATCAAGTCATTCATTATGATTGGATGGTTGGGCACAATGGGAAAAGTAAAGAGAAATGAATCTGGGATATGTATATTAGGGACTGCAGATTTCCTTCAGAAGCCAAAAAATCCAAGTGCCCTATTTTGAGCAAGGGAATAATATAACCAGGTCCTGCATTTTAAAGGAATCCTTTGGGCAGGGCTGAGGTAATGGGTTAGAAGGATAAGACCAAGAGGCTAGCATGGGCTCTTCACCACAACTGCCTCCCCATCCCAAAGCAGAGCCCATAACAAAGCCTAGTCCTCACGTGAGCAGCCATTAACTGAGATGGGTAAGTCAGCAGGAAAAGCAGGTTTGTGGAGCAGGTGATCGAGCGTGGAGATGCCCGTGGACAGATGGCACTTGAGCACAAGAAAGGGAGGAAGGCTGAAATTGCAGATTCGGAAAACATCAGTCTAGATTTGGGGCTCAGAGAAGCCTTGAGTTGAGAGTGGCTGAGATTCCCTGGGAGAAGATGTGGAAGAGTTTGCAGACAGAAGCACTGGGGCCCCAACACTGAAGGGATGGAGGGTCAGAGACATATGGAGGCAGAGACGGCGGGGGGGGGGGGGGGGGGGGGGGGGAGGAGGATGGAGAAGTGGAATTTAGAAGAGAAAGAAGTTTCTAAGACATTCACAAGATGGAAGTCATTGCCAATCACATTATTATTCACTCTCTATGCCTCTAAATCTGTATCCTGTTCTTATTACTATCAGTCTCCATGGTTAAGTCTACAGAGTCAGAATAGGATGTCCTCTCTCATCAGTTCTTCCCCACAGACCGAGTCACAGCTCAGCATGTGATGGGGCAGTGACAGCCACAGTGGGAAGGGTGTCTTGTCCTCTCTGCTGGAGGCTGAACATGGTATATTAATTACACATCTAGATCACAGCTAATAAGAAACTGGGCAGCTTCCTCATATTCTCAGCTATGTAGCTGTAATAGGTTGGTTCTCAGCAATGACTCAAACTCTATCATGACTATATTTGAAAACGAACTGTGTCTGGTAAAGTGAAATTGACCACCAGAATATGACCTAAGAAACTATGTTCTAGTTCTAGTTCACTTCTCAACTAGCTACGTGAACGTGAGCAAGCTGCTTAGCCTCTCTGGACTCCACTTTCATTTCTGAGTAAAATGTTGAACAAGATGTTGGCTAGAGTCTGCACAACAAAGTTTATCCTGATGTTCTCAATAGGAGCTTTAAGGCTTCTGGAGGTGAGGAGCCTTCCTACATTCCCACAAATCGCTTGATTTGAGCTGACGCAGGCTGTCTCCATACTCGGGAGAGGAAAACTTTTTAACTCCATCTTGCCTAACACCATTCCTAATTTTTCTTATCAAAAGAGCCAGAACATGTGCATAGAATATACTTAACCGAACACAAAGAATTTGCTTTATTTTGCATACAGCCCATTATGTTTCTGAACAAAAACATCAGTGCTAGGTGCTGCAAGCCACTACCAACAGTAATGCATTCTACTTCTCAATTTATGCTTCAGTCCTTCAACAAAGGCAGATCCTGTGATCTCAGACACTGAAGCAGAGCAATGGATTCTTAATGTAGATACAATTCCTGTTGTCTCAAACATCTTCTGAGATCAGAAATGAACATAGCACAGATGACTGCTACAAGGCCCACATAATTAGAGGGCAACCAGGGATGCGAACACAATAAGAGAAAAAAGAATCAACAACTAGCCAAAATAGACTTAAAGCATCCCAATGTTGCCATTAATATCCAAGGGATATATTCTTCACTAGAGAAACCATTTAATGGGAAAGAAGGGACAACTACAGATGTAAAAATAACTTAAAAGCTTATCATCTACCTTATATACTTTGACAGCTCTGCTGTATCATTGATTAAAAGCAAACTCAAAGCTCCTTAAAAGTTCCTCCCAAGGACTACAATGAATGCATTAAACAGAGGAGATGCCTGATAAATAGTGTTTGAAGGAATTGTCAAGTAAAACCAAGGCAGAAAAAAAATGTGGCTCAGGAAGTGCAGAGCTTTGCCCCAGACCCAGGGAATAACCGATATCTGGAAGCTTCCCAATGATAAAAGCAAATATTTATTGATAATAGCCAACATCTCTATGCTAAATATTATCCTAAGCGCACCTTTAAAACTTGTACAACCTTAGGAGCAGGGTTCTAGTGTGATCCTTGTTTTAAAAAGGGGACACTGAGGCATAAGGGATAAATACTTCAATCAAGAAGTCAACACATTTCCATTAAATGAAGCCTGACTTCAAACTGAGGCTGCTTGGTTTCAGAGCCCAGACTCTTTAACTATTAGACAAGAAAAAAAAAAAAAAAAAGGTAATGAATATGAACAGGCAAGTCAGAGAGGAAGAAACTGAAATATATAAATAATAAATAGGAACATCTCACTACAAAGCAGCAAAACACAACTTAAAGCAGTGAAAAACTATTTTCACTCCCCTGGTGAGGACACAGAAAAATGGGAACTGTTTCAACCTTTTGGGAAAGCAACCTGGCAATATTTAAAGCATTAAGAACAGAATAACCTCTGACCCACAGGCCCCACACTTTGAGGAACATCTCTACTGAAATAAGAACACAGGTATTTAAGCTTATAAATATGTCATATTTATAAGCTGGGGGCTCCCAGGTGGCTCAGTTGGCTAAGTTTCTGCCTTTAGCTCAGGTCATGATCTCAGGGTCCTAGGACTGAGCCCCATGTCAGGCTCCCTGCTCAGCAGGGAGTCTGCTTCTCCCTCTCCTTCTGCCCCTCCCCCCTCACTCATGTCTCTTTCAAATAAATAAGTAAAATCTTTAATTTATATATATGTCATATTATTTATTATATACTATTTGTAGAGGCTAAAAAAGTGAAAATAACCCAAAATGTTCATGAATATGGAGGTAGTAAATAAAGTGTACAATATCCACATTTAGAATATTACACAGCTATGAAAAATGAGATCCTTGATGGCCCCAGAGGGACATCTACACTATGTGTATGTGTCTCCATAAGCAATAAGTTTGATATAAGAGGCATTACAACAGGTTAATAACATTGCTTTCAGGGATGTGGGCATGGAGCATGAAGGGAAAAGATGAACTCTATACAACTTTGGATACTTTTACTTATCACAGCAAACACATTTATTTTTATTTAAATTTTAGTAAAGACAATAAAATAAGTTCCCGTAATGAGTACTTTCACAATCTAAATGCCCACAAAATATAGCTGTAAAAACAAAAACATTATCCCACAGTCTATCCTACTGCTGTTCAGTGCTTCTCAAAGTGACAAAATCCAACTCTGCTCTTAAAATACACCATGGTCAGTCCACGCTGCGGAGGTAGGAAGATCTAGACTGGCTTTCCCCCTAGACCCTGTTGCTCCTAGCCCGCTCACAACCCATCCCATTACTTTGGGTTCAGGAGAAAGGAAAACATGAGGTAAGTGAAGAAAATGGACAATGACAGAGTAGTTCTCTGTAAAAACTGATACTTGCTCAGAAGTCAACTGTGAACCCTCATTTTAACCAGTAATGACACACCCTGACAATGTCTGCCTTGTCTAAGAAGCAACTATGGACCAAACATTCAAGGGGTTTCCAGAATGACTGCCAAAGGCTTTAGGCATATTCTGTGTTTTAAGTTTATCTCTGAGCAAGCAAAACAATGAAAGCCAACAACCATAGCCAACAGCATCTTATTTTGAGGATAAGTTATCCAAAAAATACATTGTGTTGACTGTTGACTCATTTAAACAGAATGGGGTGGAACAAAAAGACTTAGTAAATTCCTTTGAGGCCTGAATGTATGCTTCTTAATTTAAAGAGCTGTCACAATCTGTTTATACTACATATAAGATATCTAACTCCCTAGGACCATTATCTTGTCCTCTGTGTCACAAAGCCATAACAAAGCACATAGAATAAGGAGGCCCGGCGCATCTGGGTGTCTCACTCACTGAAGGATCTAACTCTTGGTTTCAGCTCAGGACATGATCTCAGGATCCTGGGATCTAGTTCCCTGTGGGGCTGTGTACTCAGTGGGGAGTCTGCTTAAAGATTCTCTCCCTCTGCCCAAACCCCTACCCCCAACTCCAGCTCATGCACTCCGTCTCCAAAATAAATAAATAAATCTTTAAAACATATCTATATCTATCTATCTATCTATCTATGAAAAAGGAGGAGGCTTAAGAGATGGAATGCCTGCTGACCTCACAGACACATCCCCAGAAAATTCCTTTGTATGATAATACAATGATATAGTTTTCTGGACTAGGATACAGGGAAGGAAGCATCTATGAAAGTTGGCTTTAAAAAGTCAGAAACGGTTATCTGTGAAACTGTTTCGGTTCCAACAAGTACTGTTGAGCCTGGCTGCCTGACTCATACTCAACCTCAGTGAGACTCTGAGGTTTGAGACACGGTACTTCATCTTGTGTTCAACCATGGAAGGTTTACCTGGAAAGATCAGTTCACTTGCTAAAAAAAAAGTTATCAGAAAAAAAAAAAAAAAGTTATCAGGTAACTGAACATGAGCAATTTTGCATTAACAGGAAACAATGCTTTTCTTTCAAAGCCACATGGGGAGACCAAGTTAAGGTGAGTTGCTGTTCTTTGAGTCTTAAAAAAACACAAAAAGAAAATCTGTGAAGGAAAAAATGCAGTGGGAGCAGGAGGAGGAGGGTTTTCTCATACTATCCTTACACAAGGGGGTGATATAAATGTGCCAATGACACTCAAGATAAAACATAACCACAGAAAAAAATTAATAGTAACTGGGTTTACAACCAGATTATATTACCCCTTGAATCTACAAAGAAACCAATGAACTAACTTTAACTACAGTCTGTGTATTTAATAAAAATGCTGGTAAGACTATGTGCTCTGGGGATTCCTGGGTGGCTCAGCAGTTTAGCGCCTGCCTTTGGCCCAGGGTGCGATCCTGGAGTCCTGGGATCGAGTCCCACGTCGGGCTCCTGGCATGGAGCCTGTTTCTCTCCTCCTGTGTCTCTGCCTCTCTCTTTCTCTCTATGTCTATCATAAATTTATTTATTTATAAATAAATCTTTAAAAAAAAAGACTATGTGCTCTGATACTACAAATGCTGCTACGTTTACAACAAACATATATTTGGTCCCATATTAGACAATAGGAGGAAAAGAATAGGTTTCAGGGTAGGTACAGTGTGTTCTCAATAAGAAAACAATAAATATGTTCAGTACTAAATGTAAAAGCAACATAACGGTCAAGAATCTACAACATATTCTAAAAACCTCAGCCCGTATTGCCCTTGCCATACGTCAAGGGCCCCTCCATTATATTCCAAAAGGAGACACCAGTTATTTTTGTACTAAAACAACTTCCTGTCACTCATATCCTGTTTGTTCTCAGTCACAGTGGAAGACAAAAGCCCGAGGCAACAGGATGAATGAAGCAGAAAGAGTTGCTGAGTAGAGAGGAGCCTGCCATTACATCTTCTCTGCCTCTTCATTCCCAGAATAAACACCCCTCTCTTGCTCAGGTGTGTGCACAGGCTCTCCTCCACGCATCACACCTCCCACCCTCCGCTACATCAGATTCTGCTACTATAGAATCCATTTCTCCTAAGATCAAAAGGACCAGTTATTGATCAACTCTCTGCTTCCTTAACAGGTACAAATGGTCCCCACCCTGGAACACTGGAGACGGTTATAAACTAAACTAAAATCACACGTGTGCTCTACCACCTGCCCTCCCAACACCACTGAGCAGGCCCACATACGAGTGGGACAGCAGCACGTGGACTGCAACACAGTACATCTTCATTTTCTTTATTCTTTTTTTTCTTTCTCCCTTTGAAAAGTTATTTGCTGCCCTTTTTCTCCCTTCTTAAACAAAAAATAACAGTGAAGCCGTTTATAAGGTTTCCTTTTTTGGGCTTTGACCATGACCACAGTAAGAAATATGTTTATATCACAACCCAATACACATACATATACCGCATATGTACATTTTTAAAAATAGTATCTACCATTGGACTACCTGGCTGGCTCAGCTGGTAAAGCATGTGACTCTTGACCTTGGGGTCATGAGTTTGAACACTATGTTGGACACAGAGAGATTACTTAATAACAAAAAACATTTTTAAAAAATAATACCTGTCATTATTAAGAGCAGTGTGCTTAATATTCCCTATTCAGTTTATATTTTTAAAATGTCTGGGACACATAATATTGAGCTAAAGAAACCTGACATACTGTAGGATTCCACTTATAACAAGGTCTAGAACAATCACAATTAATCTACAGTGACAGAGGTAAAAGCAATGGGGTACCAGCAGGGAAGGGAGTACAAGGCAGTCTGTTGGGGAGCTAGAAATATTCTATGTACTAATTTGGGTGGTGGTTATGCAGGTGCACAAATGTGAAATCCACTGAGCCAAACAATTAGTGCTCCATGTAATAAAGAGGAATTAAAAAGTTCTACTTCAATAAAAAAGAATAAAAATTAAAAAGTAAGAAATGGGGATTGAAACCAATTAAATGCATTTAACCAACCAAAATAGCTTTAGCTACTTGGTGGTTCTACATAGTTTGAAAATAGCTCTAAATAACAAATTACATATATATGCATATATATGCAACCTCTCTATGTATGTTATTTCATATATACTTTAAAAACTGTCCTAGGGCAGCCCCAGTGGCGCAGCGGTTTAGCGCCGCCTGCAGCCCAGGGTGTGACCCTGGAGACCCGGGATTGAGTCCCACGTCAGGCTCCCTGCATGGAGCCTGCTTCTCCCTCTGTCTGTGTCTCTGTCTCTCATGAATAAATTTTAAAAATCTTAAAACAAAAAACAAAACAAAACAAAAAACAAAAAAACTTCCCTAGGTTTTAGAATTGAGAAATAGTGAGATATCATGCTGGCCAGGCACAGGTAGGCAGTGAGAGAAGAAAGGCAGGCACAATTCCTGTATGTCTTCATGGGGAAAAATATATATAGATTTCTAACCAATCAATCAATCAATATTAAACTCAAATAATATGGGCCTTCTCCTAAAGTGTCCACTGTGTTCATCCAATAAGTGTAGGAGGTTACTTTTCAAATTCTGGATTGCATTGCATATGTTATCTGCTTCAATAAACAAAACAGATTCAAACATTTTGCTTCAAGAAATTATGAGGCCCCTGAGCATCCAGAAACAAAAAAGCAAATCTCAATGCAAAATATGGTACACAGAAGTTCACACACAAAAAACACATACACAAGCCAAAACTCTTCCCAGCTTAGCAGGAGGTTACAATGGTGGCACTAAAATTAGCTTTAATAGGCAGGTGCTAAAAAGATAATGTGGTAACAGTCAAGTCTTGAAGAAAAACAATACTCTAAGTCCTAGCCAGGGAGGCAGATTTTATATTTTAGAACAGTCTTAAAGTAAAGGTCAATGCTGAATGCCAGTCTATTTATAATCGTATATAGATAAACTGTGTTTTCTATTACAGTGTTTAAGATGTGGGTGTGTAGGGTCTGTATTCACAAAGAAAAAGAATAGAATGGCAATTACAGAGCAAGAGTATAAATGGCCAGAGGAAAAAAAAATATTTCTCTCATTTAAAAGAGAATCATTCATAGATGGACACAAGGAGATAAATACAAGGATATTCACTGTAGCATTGTTTGTAACAGAAGAAATTGGAAACAACAGAACAACTAAAATAAAATGCTTACACAGTGCAATGAAAGGAATGAACTAGATCTATATACCAGCATGGATGGATCTCAAACAAAAGGGTGAATTAAAACATAAAAGCGAGTACAAAATAGTATGTTAGCATTTATGTAACATTTTTAAACATATAAGACACAACCATATAGATCATCATGATAGGTACATTGATAAATTTATAATGATAAAATGGAAGTTATCCCAGAAAACTCATAATAATGGCTCTCAGCAGTTGAGGTTGCAGGGAAGGAAGGATGGTGTTTAAAAATAACTTCAACCACAACTAATGTTTTATTTCTTTAAAAAATATGGAAGCTAAAAAGACAGTAAGAGTAACAGCCTTGAATCTGGGTCATGGGAAGATGGACGGTTGTTTTGATCTTCTTCATGCTTTTTAGTAACTTTTATGTTTCTCCAAAGTATTAAAAATGAATATAACTTTTTTTCATTCAGAGTGATCCGGTAGCAATTTATAAAACTCGAGGCAACCCCTCTTTGGTTTAGTGGCAAGACTACCACAGACCATCCTCTTTGGAGGTATGTCTATTGACCTGGAAAGGGGGAGCATAAATATGAACATAGTTAAGTACCATGCTAACCTGGGAATCTTCAGGGTGCCTGGGTGGCTCAGTCCATTAACCACCTGGCTCTTGATCTGGCTCAGGTCATCATCTCAGGGTCGTGAGATCAAGCCCCGCGTCAGGCTCCTCACGCAGTGCAAAGTCTGCTTAAGAGCCTCTCCCTCTGCTCTTCCTACCCCACTCACCCCACGCACTCTCTTTCTCTTTCTAAATAAATAAATAAATAAATAAGATTCATTCATTCATTTGTTTGTTTGTTTGTTTGTTTGTTTGCTTGTTTGAGGCAGGGGGCAAGAGCACAAGCCGGGAGGAAAGGTAAAAGGGAGAGGAAGAAGCAGACAGCCCATTGAGCAGGCAGCCTGATATGGGGCTCAATCCAAGGACACAAGAATCATGATCTGAGCCAAAGGCAGATGCTCAACCAACTGAGCCACCCAGGTGCCCCAATGAAACCTTAAACACACACACACACACACACACACACACACACACACACACACACACACGGGAACTTTACCTATGCGTTTTGGTTATTTCTTCAATATTCATGATTTGGTATTAAATATTATGGAGGGGCAGGAACAATAAAATAATAAAAGAATAATTTGTAAGGTGCTTTCTGGAAAACAGACTAAAATTTGACTCAGATCAGTATTTTACCTCATCTCATATTCAGGTCAGAAAACACAGAGCAGTAACCACAACATCTTTTCGATGATTTACTACCATGTAATTGTTAATCATTTTAATAGATTCTATCCTGGACAAACTCAGGAAATGAGAAATATTTCAGTACCATTCTAAGAAGAGCAGAAGACTTAAAATGATATTACCTTGGCAAGTTCAGGCAGGTAACTATCTAAACCGGAACCAGAACCTTCAAATTTGCTTTGTTCATCATCTGAAATGGTAAAACAGACTACCTGAGTCACTTGTAATTGAATATATTTTATTTAAAGCAGGAAGTCAAAGCCCATTTCTCTTTTATACTCTTAAATGCAGTGGTTTTCAACTCTGGACACCCATTAAAAACACCTCAGAGCTTTTTTATAAAAATACTAATTTTTATAAAAATACTATTAGTTTGAGAGTCAAACTAATAACTGATACAGCATGCACACTGTCTAGAAAGAACCGATATTAGTCATAAACTACATGGCCACATCCATCAGACCCACTAAAAGTGAGGCCTGCCCAGGTCCTACTCCAGGCCCACCAAATCAGAATCTCTGGTAGGACAAAAGAAAAGAGAATTTTTTAAAGGTTCCCTGTAACTTATAAGGTACAGCCGGGGTTGAGAATCATGGCTTGAGGAGGAGCTTGAAATAAAACATGAATTGTCAAGAACATAGCCAGGTTTTCCCCGCCAATTTAATAAGGCTTCTGCCCATCTTTGTCTTGAAATTACTAAAAGATAAAATTAATGATAATAATAATAACTATAGTTAGTATTTTAAGTGCTGACTCTACATCAGGTGCTCAAGATATATAATCTTAATCTTCCCATCTACCAGCAAGTTCCATTTTATTCCTGTTTCACAGATAGGTAAACCAAGGCTCAGAATATTGACGCGGCTTGCACAAAGTCTCACAGCTGAAAAATGGTAATTCTGAGACTTGAATTCTTCCTTTCTTCCCTCAAAGCTGTAGTGCTTCCCATTACATGATTTACCGATAAAAATATTGGCAGGGTAGTAAATTCTAATGTGATAGAACTTCTGCTGACGAGCTCTCTGTAAGAGCTTACATCTGTCCCACTGATCACGTACCTATGCAATATGTCTACTTTCCATACAAAATTAAAGACACCAACAAAGTATTCATATACCTGGAGAAAGCTGGATCCACTTACCTTCATGAGAGTCTCCATTTCGCTTTTCTTGCATTGCAGCTTCAAAGTTGAGCTGGAGAATCTTGTTTAGAATTGTAATCCATTCTTCCATTTCTGCTTCACTGTCTGCTGCCAAAAGATAACTGCTTTTGTCTTGCATCTTGAGCTCAAAAGCAAAACGCCTGACTTTGTTGTTCTGGAAATGGAATAGGGGTAAAAGAGACATATTTTAAGAAAATTGGAATGGCTTTAAATTTTTTTCCCTTTATTATTTGCTGACAGGTGCTACCTCATTGGCATTTTGGGGCAAGCTATTTAAAATGCAAGCCCCGGGATCCCTGGGTGGCGCAGCGGTTTAGCGCCTGTCTTTGGCCCAGGGCGCGATCCTGGAGACCCGGGATCGAATCCCACGTCGGGCTCCCGGTGCATGGAGCCTGCTTCTTCCTCTGCCTGTGTCTCTGCCTCTCTCTCTCTCTGTGACTATCATAAAAAAAAAAAAAAAAAAATGCAAGCCCCTTCCCTGCAAACCCCCAACACTATCTACCTTCCCTGCTTATATTTTCTCCTTTGTTTTATACTACCATTTGACACATTATGTACTTTACATATCTATCTTGTTTGCTGTCTCCTCAAATGGTACAGAGCTCCTTACGGTAGAGATTGCTTTTGTCCAAGCTACATTTGTATTTCTAGAACACTGCCTGGCATACAATAAGCTCTTGAAAAAAATGTTTATAGAACAAATGAAATTTCACTGAAAATTTTCAACCTCTCCAGCTCTTTTTTTAATTTTAATGTAGTAGTGTGTAGTATCACGTTTTAAAAAGCAAACCATTATCTATCAATGGGTTTGACTTCCTTATCTGAATTTTCCCATCATTTGTGAGTGCCCAAAGGTATCTGGACACCATGTCTACAGCCTTCCCTCATGCCTCCAGTTTTTACACTTATGAAAGAATGTCCAGCTCCAAGTACAAGTACAGTAGCCACATGCAGTAAATGATGGAGGATGATAGTGCCCTAGATCAGGGTTTCTCATCCTCTGCACTACTGACATTTGGGGCCAATAATTCTTTGGTATGGGAGCCGTCCTGTGCACTGCAGGATGTTCAGTAGCATCCCTGGCCTTACCCACTAGATGCCAGGAGTATAACCCCAGCTGTGAAGATCAAAACACTGTCTCCAGATAGTAACAAACCTCACCCTGGTGAGCAAAATCACTCCCCCAAGAGACAACACTAGAACGAAGTTCAGCTCTAAGGACCATAGCACAAGATCCCTTGTATGCACAGACTGAGGACAACCTGTAGGGGGCAGAGAAGCCCTGGCCCACTAGATGCTAGCTGGTTAGCCGCAGTCCCCTGGGGCACCTCAGCATCAGTGGCAGGGACAGGTTGACCCTCCCCAAGGCAGCTGTGTTCTCTGAAGCAAGCTTCTCAGACACACACAGGATGGTGCCATGCTGGACAAGGCCACACAAACTACCATGCACAGACTGCCTGCTGCAGGCGCCTCATTCACATCAGGGCAAGAATCAGACAGGAGTCAAAAGGCTGGAGATGAAATATGTTTTCTGTCCCACTCACAACTGTGAAAATAACAAGTTAAAAGTGGGAGAGGCATTAGACCTTGGTTCTACGTTGTTTCCTTTCTCAACCTCAGAAACCTGATCTGAAAATAAGTGTAATCAACTTCAACATTTGAAAATGCTTTTAGGCCTTAAGATTCTACACTAGATTTCTTTCAAGTTCATTTAAAAATCCCAGTTGAGGGGATCCCTGGGTGGCTCAGTGGTTTAGCGCCTGCCTTCGGCCCAGAGTGCGATCCTGGAGTCCCAGGATCCAGTCCTGTGTCAGGCTCCCAGCATGGAGCCTGCTTCTCCCTCTGCCTGTGTCTCTGCCTCTCTTTCTCTCTCTCTATGTCTATCATGAATAAATAAATAAAATCTTTAAAAAAAAAATCTCCATTGATGAACCCATAGCATTAATTACTTTTTTTTTTAACTACAATGTCCAAAACAATTAAAAAAAAAAAAACACCACACACAACTGTTGGCACTCACTTAGCTTACAAATAGATATGGATAAAGACTAATTATTTTTGAAGCCTTTTTTTATAATTAATTAAATGCTAAACACCATCAGTCACATCTACAAAAAGAATCTGAAGAAAGAGATTCCCTTGAAGTCAGAACCTAAGGTTACGAAGAGCAATACAAAGACTGATTGATAGGCCAGGATGCTGGATGCATATATCACCTATAAACTGTGCTGGAGACAGATGACAAAACTCTTAATATAGTTAGCTCTGCTTTCAACTTCTTTTTAAAAACTCAATGCCAGGGGACACCTGGGTGGCTCAGCAGTTGAGTGTCTGTCTTTGGCTCAGGGCATGATCCCGGAGTCCCGGGATTGAGTCCCACATCGGGTTTCCTGCACGGAGCCTGCTTCTCCCTCTGCCTGTGTCTCTGCCTGTGTCTCTGCCTCTCTCTCTCCCTCTCTCTATTTCTCTCTCTCTCTCTCTCTCTCATTCTGTGTTTCTTGTGAATAAATAAATAAAATCTTAAAAAAAAAAAACTTGGGGCAGCCCAGGTGGCTCAGCGGTTTGGCGCCACCTCCGGCCCAGGGAGTGATCCTGGAGACCCAGGATTGAGTCCCACGTCAGGCTTCCTGCATGGAGCCTGCTTCTCCTTCTGCCTGTGTCTTTGCCCCTCTCTCTCTCTCTCTCTCTCTTTCTCTCTCTCTCTCTGTTGTAACTCTCATGAATAAAAAATAAAATCTAAAAAAAAAACAAAACAAAAAACAAAACAAAACAAAAAACCCTGAAACTCAATGCCAGAAAATTTAACTAAGAAGTAACTTAAAAGGTACTTCAACTCTAGAATCCAAATGAAACTCCTATTTGGAAGTCCCACACAAGAAGTAAACTCCTGGTCACTGACAGCTCAACCTGGTACTGCCTACTTTACATTGCGGATAAACTATTTTGATATAATCTGGTTTCTACTATGGCACCTTTCAGCTGAGGTTGGGTTAGTGGCTAAGGGTCATCCCCACGCCAATTAGCTGTTGAATCAAAAATAATTTTCAGTGCATTCTATTTGGTGCTATAGCTTGATCTAGGACCCCAATACACTTATGTGCATTTCATCATTTTGAGGGGGCACGTCCTGCATAGCGTTTTTCTGTTTTTAAGTTGGTTTCCAATAATTAAAAATGCCAAGATTTAAGTAAATTTTTATCTTTCTGTATTTCTTGAAAAACAAAAAAAGAGATCATCTGGCACCCTTGAGCTGGTAGTCCAGCCCCGCAGCATCAGCCACAGCTGAGAGGGGGCTGCCCTGATGACACAAGACCAATTTGTCCTCCAGTTTATCACAATTCTCAGCATTCCCTCTTACTCTTCACTCAGACCTCTTCTAATTTTTTAAGATTTTATTTATTTGAGAGAAAGAGCATGGGAGGGAGGGGCAGAGGGAGAAGGAGAAGTGGGCTCCCCACTGAGCAGGGAGCCCAACATAGGGATCCGATCTCAGAATCCTGAGATCATGATCTGAGCAGAAGGCAGATACTTAACCAACGGAGCTATCCAGGCACCCCTCAGGCATCTTCTTTGACTTAATTTTCCTGCTTGGCTATTGCAGACATCTGAGTCTGGACTTCTAACTTCTATTGCTGGCCTGATGAGGTAACAGGGTCTGGACTTATTCTCCCATCATAGCTAGTAACACTGAGCAAAATAGATGAAACAACTGTTTTCAGATATTTGACATGGCAACAGTTAGGGTATGTAACCCCTGATGGACAGGAAATAAATGAGGGGAGCCCTGTCAACATTCTGTGGGAGGCGGTATCTGGGTTGTAGCCCAGGAAGGGGAACCCGGTCAGAGTCCTGCCATTCTCCCTGAGTCAAAGAGACTGACCATAGTTCAAAAAGACCAGGGAGGCCACAACACATAGGACACAGTTTCCAGAATGAGAGCTCTCCCTGAGTTCTCAGCATGTAAAACAAAAGAGATCCAGATTTAGTAGCAAAATGTCAGAGTCACGCATTCACTTTGTATACATTTTCTATATGCATGTTATGCCTGAACAAAAAAGTTTACCAAAAAAATCAAAATGAAGACACATGAACCTAAATTTCAGGTCACTACAGGTAAAGAGAAGTTCAAAAAGAACAGGGAATAAGAGTAACATCAGCCCCCCACAAGAACATGAGCATCCAGAAGATAATGGAGTACCTTCAAATACTAAGGTAAATTTCACCTTGGATTTATACATATGGCCAAATTATCAATCAAATATGAATGTGAAACCAAAAAATATTTGCAGGTAAGTTAACTCAAGAAATTAACAACTCAGACATGATTTCTCAGGAAGCTACTTGGAGGATGTGCTCCTCTGAAACAAGAAAGTAAGACAAGACTGAAGAAGACATAGGATCTTGGAAATAGGGAATCCAATGCAGGGAGGAAGGCAGTTTTTCAGAATGATGGCTATCCAGAGGCCAAGAAAGTAGTTAGTCCAGATGAGAGCAGGAAGAAAGGCTGCAGGAGCTAAAATCCTACCTTCCATCATATAATGTCCACAAGTGATGAATAAAAAGCAGCAGACATGCCTTCTCCAGCATTACGGAGCCACATCCCCAGAAAGAATGGTGGAAAAAGCTGAAAATGATCGTTTCGGGGGAGTAAGGAGTGGGTAAGGTAGAGGTGTTGCAGGCAGGAATGTGCGTGTAGTGTTACTTTTCTGCACTGTTTGACTGTTTGACCCAGATGAATGTATTACTTGGATAAAAATGCAATTTTATTTTATACACGTGAGTACATAAACAAGTACACACCCCTGAAGGTCAAACCACAGAGCTGTGTCTCCAACCTCCATCACACTGGACCCACAAAACAACCTTTCTTATAGAACAGTATTTCAGGCCAATGTCATTGGCCAACACTGAGTCATTTTTACGAAGAGTTCTCTGATCATGGTGACTGCATCTGTTGTGAGGGGTTGTCAAGGAGATTGTTCATTAATCGCACAGTGGCCTTTGTATGAGGGCCCCCACGAGAAATGCCTGAATGATCTTCATTCTGAGATGACTCGGGCAGCTTCTGACTAATTGGATTGTTTGCATCGTGTGCATTGCACTGCACTATCAAACGGGTCTCCCAGCTAGAAAGCAGAGACCCCAGATTGCCACCCACCCACAGCAGGTGTCAGGTTTCTTTAACACTTTTGTTTTTTTATTAGCTGATTCCTCTCTATCTCCTCACTACCTGGACTCCTTGTTCACCTTTCTACTTTCAAACCCATTTTAAATTCATGTGATCCTGGTCCTTGTATGGTACTGCCTTAGGTCTTCCTGGAAAGTGGCAGGGGAGTGGAAGGATGGATGGATGGTCAGATTGGGAAAGTGGCAACTTGCTTGCAAAGATAATTCTGTGAAGGTATGAAAGGACCTACACCAAATGGCAACAGCAGTTCTCCTGGAAAGGCAGAGATAGGGATTGAGAGGGACCTTCAGCTTATCTGACTGTTTTTTATAATATGAGTACATTATAACATTAGTCCATTATGCATGATTAAAAATAATTTTTGACAATAACTCTACAACTGGGGCACCTGGGTGGCTCAGTCGGTTAAGTGTCTGACTTTGGCTTAGGTTGTGATGCTGGGGTCCTGGGATCAAGCCACACATTGGGCTCCCTGCTCAGCAGAGTCTGCTTCTCCTTCTTCCTCCCCCCCCTCTACTTGTCCTCAATCTAATAAGTAATTTTTTTTTTTTTAAAGTAACTCTAGGGATGCCTGGGTAGCTCAGTGGTTGAGCATCTGCCTTCGGCTCAGAGCGTGATCCTGGGGTTCCAGAATTGAGTCCCATATTGGGCTTCCTGCATGAAGCCTGCTTCTCCCTCTGCCTATGTCTCTGTCTCTGTCTCTCTCTCTCTCTGTCTTTCATGAATAAATAAATAAAATCTTGAAAAAAAAAAGTAACTACAACTGCAATAGCACTATGATAAAAAATATCCAATGTTGGCTAAATTCTTACCATGTGCCAGCACTGTTCTAAGCTCTTTACATACATTAATTAATCCTCTCAGTAACCATATTTGGGACAATTATCTCTATATAACAAATGAGGAAACTGAGAAACAGAGAGGATCCATGATGTTTCTGAGGTTTCATAGCTGGTAAGTGGTAGAGCAGGGATTTGAATTCACTCTGGATCTGAAACCCAGTCTTTTGGCTATCCTGCCATTGGTACTATGATCATAGTGTAAAAGTCACCACTGAGAGGCCAAGAACTGTTCTGAGAATTTCCAAATTAATTCATCCAGTCCTCTCAATGTACCCTGTTAAGGAAACATGATCATTACACATATTTTGCCTGAGAAGAAACTTTCGGTAATAGCCTGTCCAAGGTCACACAGCTGTAAAGCAGCACAGCCATGTCTTAAACACAGGAACGTTCAGGTCTACCACAACAGAACTCTGTCTGCTTTATGTGGCAGCTTCTATCATGATGAAAAACAAGCCTTTACTCACCTGACAGTCAGCTATTCTATTTCCACCCTCAAATACTGCCACTCTTAAAAGTGTCTGCTTAAATCTGCTCATTCACAGATGGCATTCTAACAGATAAGAAAACTTGACAATAGAACCCTATTCATATTTACCTGAACCACTCCCATACAGGAATCCAGAAATATTGATCCTTTTGGTTCTTTGGAGATCTTTTCATCTTTATAAAAATTCAAATTGTAGGATCCGTCACCAAGTTGAAGCAGGTGGAAAAACCGTCTTTTAAATGACTGAGAGAAGAAGACACAGCTATTGTCTCAAAATGAAAAGAGTCACAATGTCCATCGATAACTCACAGCTATACACATATGTGAAAACCACTTCCATTCTCTCCAAAACAAACCCAATTCTGGCCAATGCATTAGGGAATGGTGAGTTAGATTAGGTCTCTCCATCACATTTAATAATTTCAGTGCATTTAAATTCTGAGGCGGTGGTTCACTTGACATGCATGGGTCATTTTTCTCACCCACAGAATTTGATATTTTTACATAACCACCCAAAAGCAGTACAATGAGTTCCAATTTGGGATGCAGCACAGAAGGATGGAAACTTTCTCAAATCCCCAGGGTTTCTTGCTCACACAGAACAGGAACTTTTCTCTGCCTCGTGACACTGAATGATTTCCCAGCCTCAGGATTATGATGGTCAGCATTTCCCCTGAGTTATTTTCTATCTCCCTGTCCATCTTTAACTCCCTTCCATTACTTCTCTCCTCTTTATTATTTATCCTAGTCTTTCTCTGGTCCCACTTCTCTCCTGAATGGCTTTTTAAACAGTTCTGCTCTTCACTTTGCAACCCCCTTCCAATCTAACAATTTTCCCTTTGGTCCTCAAGTTTTGCTTTTGTTGAGTTGGTCACAGTAGACCTCTCAGAAATGTTTAGATTTAGACCCTGGGTGATGCACTTGGAGGTGCCATGGAACACTCTTGCAGGGGATACAGAGAAGAAATCCTATGTTGGCGACTGCACCTACACACCAGCCCAGTGATGGTCTCGTCATGCTGGTGGTCAGAGGGTGAAGCAGGGGAATGGATAGAAGTGGGACGGTACCAATGGGGGTCGATCACCAGGGATGCATCTTACTAACCAGACAATATCACTTTTGTCAGGAAGAACAGCATACCCATTCATTTTGAGCATTATTCCCAAGACCTAGAGCAGAATGGGTTTAATGAGAGGGGAATGCAGGGTGATGGGCCACCTTACCCTCATGGTCACGCTTATTGCACTGTTCATGTTGCCTTTGTACAGCCACCCGTGTTTGGTGATCCCACCCTTCTGAGAGCCGAGGGAGGCAGCATCCTAGGAGAGAAGGAAAGCTACAATCAAGCTCCCATTACTACGAATCCTGCTGTGAGTTTGGTCAAGGTGAAAATCATTCAGTTGGTGCCAGCTTGCCCCATCCTACCCCTTTCCTGGAGTCACCATCTGCCACAAGTCACTCTAGAGTCTGTTTGGCAGTAAAAGAGAAGGAGAAGCCTAATTCCTGAAAACTCTAGCCCATTTAAAGGCAAAGCTAGCTCCAGTCCAAATTTTTAAGTGTTTAATGAGCCACAGAGAGTACATACCATACTTGACCACTCAGGTTGTAAGGTCTCGCCTGGTTTCATGAAAAAATGTTTTCAAATCATACTCCCCTATACTTGGAGGACAAAAGCAAATTCCTGGAAAAGTTCCCAGAGGCTCAGTTCAGGGGAAGGTGAACGAAAAAAGGAAGGAAATGGGAGGCAACAGAGAAAGGAGAGATGAGAGAAGAGGATGGGGCAATAGCATGGAAGGAAAGACAGGCAAGAAGGCAGAGAGGTAATGGAGAGGAGGGGAGTCGGAGAGGCACAGGAACATAGCTAGAGAAACCAACACACTCGTGTCTGCAGGTCCTGTCTCCAGCTGTGGGCTCTGGAGCAAGTGAGGCAAGTGAGGCCACTGGCTGCTGCTGCAAATACATTAGGCACACACTCATACATCTGACAGACTGACAGATGACATGTGTACACACACAGTCTGGCCAATCTGCCACACCCTGACCCAGGGCCCTCCATGCCCTCTTGTGAGGCTCCCCTGTGGCCTCCTTGCCCCTCTAAGGCAGTGTCCAATGGACACTTGAGTGCATATAGTAGGAAGAGAGGGCCACATGGTGTCACATTACCTGGGCTCACACTTTGTTAGACTAGTCTCTAATAGTGATCTTTCTTTTTCTAATCAAGTATACCATTCAGAGACCCATCTTATGTGTTGTTTTAGATCATCTCTATATTAGTATTGGTGGTTTTATTGTTCTTATTGCTGGCAATAATAGAAATAACTTGCCTGTCTAGGATTTTAGAGTGTATTGTGTGCCCTTACATGCATTATTTCAAATGGTTCTCCTCTTACTACCAATCAGCACCAAGTTTTTTTTTAGTATCTTTTCATTTTGAATGACCACTTACTCTTCCCAGAATTATTTTAAAAGTGGTTTCTAGGGCAGCTGGGTGGCTCAGCAGTTTAGCGCCGCCTTCGGCCCAGGGTGTGATCCTGGAGACCGTGGGATTAAGTCCCACCTCGGGCTCCCTGCATGGAGCCTGCTCCTCCCTCTGCCTGTGTTCTCTGCCTCTCTCTCCCTATTCATGTCTCTATTCATGTCTCCCTATTCATGTCTCTCATGAATAAATAAATAAAATATTTTTAAAAATAAATAAATAAAAGTGGTTTCTAAAATAATTTGCTACCATGAACATTTTAACACACTTGAATAGCTGGCGTTATAGCTTAGCTGACGATAAATAAATAAAAATAGGAACACCCCACCCCACCCCCCACCCAAATCACAGTAAGGCATCTAATATTGACTAGGGGATAATGAGAAATGCAGAAACAGGGAGCACCAACTTTTCATTAGGTTTCCCTTACTCAGTCATCTTAATGCCCAGCTTTCTTTATATACTTCTCCAAGAGTAAGGCAAGTGGGCTTGTTTTAAAAAAAGAGAAAAAGAAAAACTTCTTGGTACCATATACTACACTCAAAGCCATTACTTAAGAAAGAGCCATTTCAAGTCTACTGGTGGCCAGATTGTGTCAAGATATCCTGTTGAAAAACAACCTAAACTTAAGGTCTCAGTAATCTTTATATCTTTTAACAACGTAGCCAAATCTTATCCAGGCCTTTGAAAATAATCTCAGAACAAATAAACAAGACAGGAAGAACATGCAATGCTAAGCAGTCAAGTTGAAAGGGAGACCTTATTTCCATCAATCCAACAATACATTTTTAAAAAATTCTTCCCATTTCAAGAAACATTCCAATTCCTCTTTGGGCTAAAATTTGGTAATTTTCCAACCAATCTTGTAAATCTGTAAACTAAATCAATTTTTAAATCTGCAAGTGATCACATACCTCATCTTTGTCAACCTCCTCATCAACTTCATAGACATGAACTGGAAGTTTATCCAACTTGGCTACTTTGCTTTAAAAAGAAGAAATAAGTTTATTTTATAATCCACGAGGAGATGTTGCATCTCTTCCCCCATGAGAGGAACCAACATTTAACAAATCCAAAGTTGGCTTCACTCAGCTGAAGAATAAAAACAATCAGGACACCTGGGTGGCTCAGTGGTTGAACATCTGCCTGTGGCTCAGGGTATGATCCCCAAGTCCCGGATCAAGTCCCACATTGGGCTCCCCACAGGGAGCCTGCTTCTCATGCTGCCTGTGTCTCTACCTCTCTCTCTCTGTCTCTCATGAAAATAAATAAAAGCTTCAAAAAAGAAAGAATAAAAACAGTTGACACTACTGCTCCTCAAAGTGGGTGATCCAAGAATGAGGAGCCCCCAAAAGCCACATAGAAAAGCTGGCATAGGTTGTTGGGAGTTAGATATATTAAAAATGGGAAAGTGTAGGGGGTGACTGGGTGGCTCAGTCTGTTGAGTGTCCAACTCTTGATCTCAGCTCAGGTCTTGATCTCAGGGTCGTGAGTTCAAGCCCCACAGTGGGCTCCATGGAGCCTACTTTAAAACAAAAAAAGGGAAAGTGTATTAATAAGTAAAGACTTGGCAGAATAACTTTTAAGACTTATTTCATTTATTTGAGAGTGAGAGAGAGTGTGCATGAGCAGGGGAGAGGCAGAGAGAGAATCTGAAGCAAACTGCCTGCTGAGCACAGAGCCCAACTTGGGTGGGACTCGATCTCACAACCTCAAGATCATGACCTGAGCCAAAATCAAAAGCTGGATGCTTAACCGACTGAGCCACCCAAGTGCTCCAGGAAAATAACTTAAAATGAAGTTTATGGGCAGCCCGGGTGGCTCAGCGATTTAAGCACTGCCTTCAGCCTAGGATGTGGTCCTGGAGACCCGGGATCGAGTCCCACATCGGGCTCCCTGCATGGAGCCTGTTTCTCCCTCTGCCTTTGTCTCTGCCTCTCTCTGTGTGTCTCTCATGAATAAATAAAAAATCATAAATAAATAAATAAATAAATAAATAAATAAATAAATAAATAAAATGAAGTTTATAAGAGAAAAGGAAAATGGGGTCATGGCCTTTACAGTGGGAGGTATGGTCTTGATGACAATGTTAACAACAACAGCACAGTCACAGGCACCAGCATTTATTAAACAGGATGTTCTAAGCAATGTGCTTCACATGTTTTATCTCCTTCACTCCTTTAGATCCTAGGGGCTGGAGTCAAGAGCATTTAATTGATGAGAAGACTGAGGCTCACAGAGGACAGAGTGAACAAACAATGCAGACTATAGAATCTATGCTCTTTTTTTTTTTAATTTTTTAAAAAATTTATTTATGTAGTCACACAGAGAGAGAGAGAGAGAGAGAGGCAGAGACACAGGCAGAGGGAGAAGCAAGCTCCATGCACCAGGAGCCCGACGTGGGATTCGATCCCGGGTCTCCAGGATCGCGCCCTGGGCCAAAGGCAGGCGCCAAACCGCTGCGCCACCCAGGGATCCCAGAATCTATGCTCTTAATCGCTGTAGAATCCCCCCTCCTTTGGGGTGCTGGGTGGCTCAGTGGTTGAGCATCTGCCTTTGGCTCAGGTGGTGATCCTGGGGTCCTGGGATCAAGTCCTGCATCAGACTCCTCGGAGGGAGCCTGCTTCTCCCTCTGCCTATGTCTCTGCCTCTCTCTGTGTGTCTCTCGTGAATAAATAAAATCCTAAAAAGGAAAAAAAAAAAAAAAGGAATCCTCCCCCTTTCTTACCACACAACTGGAAAATTATTAATGCTAAAGGTGAAATCAACCAGCGCTAAAAGCATACCATCTAGTAAGTTCATTCCATCTCATAGTCTGTTCTATGATAGCTAGGAGAATAGTCTGAACCAGACTGTCAGTGAGGATAGATTAATCCAACCCAATGGAAAGAACTTAAAAGTCCCCAAGTAAGTATTGGGTAAAAATAGAACTAGGGAGCATACCCATCTGGAGAAGATAATACTGCAAGGAGGGAGTGTTTTCAGCTGAGGTTTAAACAGAGTCAGTCGGGAAGTTGGCTGAACACCCTTAAGGAGTGGCTGAACCATACAAATAGGAAAAACAAACAGCTAGGTCCACTGAGGATAGTTTCAACGGTCCAAACTCATAGACGCCACAAAATACAGAGAAAAATATATTAACAGGGTCTCAATTATAGGTAAAATTTTCATTGATGATGGTTACATTTGAAATACAATCCATCAATATTTGATTTTGATTTTGGTTTTTATAATCAGCTAGACCTAATTTACCAACTGCATCATTTCAGGATATACCATTCATTTTGTAACACATCCTCTCAAGGCAAGACCTACCTACATCTGGTCCACTTTAATGACTACCAATCAATCTAAACATACTTTTTTTTGGTGTATTCCAGAACACATTAATACTTGAAAGAAGGTAAAGAAAATAGTCTGGAAAAATGCCTGCTCTTTGATTTAAACTTTTTTTTAACATAAGATTTATTCAATATAAAATGCTTTTCATGTCTCTTCAAAATATTCTTTCAAAGATAAAATGCACTGTAGCATTTACATTTTGTCTTCTAGTTCTCACTGAAAGTACATCACCTGTTGTGTTTTATCAGTGGTATCCTGAAAAGAACCACTGGCCATAACTAAACCATCCATGTGTTTATTACCGCTTAACCAATCCCAGAGTGCTAGGTTTGAGTCCTATTATTAAATACCCTGGAAATAATAGCTATTCCATATACAGACAAACTATCTAGAAATATTTTTTACAGTTACTGTGATTGCATTTGAAGTTACATACCTCCCTAAGCATTTCAAGTGCAAAAACTATTGCCCAAGTGTATAACCCCACCTTGTGTGGCCTGACCATTTACTCACTTTGGAAGCTGTCGAAACTCTCCCGAGTAATCTTCAAATTTATAATTCACCAGATGCCAGTCAGAGTTATAGGTTTTGATGCACTACAGGGGGGAAGGGTGGATTTAAAGGAAAAATAAAGAAGCATAAGAGGAAAAGAAAAAAGATATGTGATAGCTTTTGGAGAATATTTGGGAAGGTTTATGAATGCACACCCACATAAACATGAAAAAAAAATTCATTCACCTCAACCCTCTCATGCCTGAAATTCCACTATCAGAGGCTCCTAAAAAGCTTAAAAATCACTAAAACATTACCCTTGGGAATGGGGGCACTTAAAGTTACCATCATCCATGATCAGAGAACAGATTTTGCAAGGGGACAAACTTCACTTCATGTTGCTGTATTTACATAACGAACAATGTAATGCTTCTGACTTCAAAGCCCTTGGTTCTTAAGAAGTCATGTGCCTTCTACTAGAATGTGAAAGTGGATAATGGAAAGTGTGAACTTAAAGACCCTTTCATGGTGTTTAGTAACGTTACAACTAGCTCTGTTACTAAGTATGATGTAAATCTGCCCTCAGTTTTCCCTGTTATTTATAAGGGCCAGAGGGAGGTTATTAGGAGAAAAAAATTTAGATTCCAGTTCACAATGGCACTGTGATATCACCTTGTGTGCACACATATACATGTGAACCAAAGGAGGGAGAGCTTTATATTCTACAATGATACTAACCTATTGCTGTGAGGCACAGGGCAGGCCGTGCCAAAATGTACAACAGCATATTGCTTGTTTTCAACTGAAGCTACTTGGGAATCAAACCACTCAAGGACACTGAGACTCTCTTCTATCCCCCTGAGAGTCAGAAACAAATCTCCTATATGAAAATTACTCTCCTATACTAAGAAATTAAAAAACCGTTACCACCAGAGGTAGGGACTTTATAGTTGAGAAACCTACAAAAATAAACATCTTTTTCCTAATCTACTACCTCAGCCTAAATTCTGCTTAGAATTCCTTACTAGTTAAAGCTCCCAAATGCCTGTCTTCTTTATCCTGTCAAATCCTCACAAATTTATTGTCTTTTTGCCTAAAATGTATAAAAACTGCCTGCCTTGGTCATGTCTTGGAATCTCAGTTTCATTATTGGACCTCCATGTGCACATAATAAAACCTTGGGGTTTTATTCCTCCTGTTAATGTGTCTCATATCAATTTAAATCCTACACTAGCTAGAAGAAACTCTTGGGGGGAAATAGTAAGTTTCTATGTCCCCTATATTGCATTAAATTCCCTCATACCCAACGGATTCAACAGACCAGCATGGTGTCTTTCACTCATCTATCCAGGATGATCCACTGAATAGTGTGTAGACTCTAAAAACTATAAGGCCATATCCACTAGAACTTTAAATATGAATGAGTCAAAATCAATAGGGGAAGTGTTTGATTAAGTTACCACCAGCTAAATTGATTTCTGTAATAGTCAGCTCTTGGCTACACATATGTAAACTTGAGTATGGAAAAAAAAAATTGAATGAATAAGTGAAATGACTAAATGAAGAAGTAGTTAAAAAAAAAAAAGGTAGTTAGTTAAATGTACTTTTGACTTATCTCGTTGACTTAACCCTGGCTATAATCAACATCATAATCAAAGTCTGTATTCTGCTTACTTCAGTTCATCATTTAGATGAACAACCTCCTTTAATCTTTCATAGCTTATGCCCAAAGGCCTTCTGAAACAAACTCCCCCTCACACCAAAGTCATGAAAATAACTACATCAACAATACCAAGTCCTTTTCTCCTGCCAGACTCTATGCTAAGCATTCTACAGGTACGGTTGTGAAGGGCAGGTAGTGTAAGATTTTTATATTACCATTCTGAAAGCAGAGAAGGGGTAAGAACAGAATTGGATGGGAGGGTTGAAAACTTCAATCTCTTTGCCATGTGGTTACAAATGTTTTTAATTTTTTAAGTACTATTTTATTCTTGTAAATGCTTTTCAAAAAATACTTTTAAAGCATTTCCACCATTGAGAACATCTGACATCCACACTCAAAGTTACATTCCAAACCAAGAGTGATTTCAGAATTATCTGAAGGCTTGGGTTTTCCCAACTGTTTTCTCTAGATCTATTAGCACAGTCAAGTCAGGTCTGACTAGGTATGACACATTCTTGTGCACACACTCCTATTCTCTGTTTAGCTTTTTGAGCAAGCATGGCAACTAAAGTCATACCACCAAAGTCTCTGGCAGGACATTAAACCTACTCTGAAGTATGACATGCACCTGCACAGTTAAAAAGCAAATAAATAAGCACACACTTGTATACAATCAGTGCATGTATGAATGGAAGACCTAAGTGCCCAGATTTTTAATATCTTAGGTACAATGGGTAAGAAAGATAATTATCATGTTTATTTTAAATTATAAGAAACACAGTTAAGCAGGTTAGGTAGCCAGAGAGTCATTCATTTAACATGCCCTTGTTGACAGTGCACATGGCAGGCACCAGCCAAATTCTGAGGCTGAAGTACAGGATAAGGCAAGCAACCCCCACCCCTCCGGGAATGTAGAAAGTCTAGGAGATGAGGGTTTACATCAGAAATCAGCATCCAGAGAACTGTAACTCTAGAAAGACAGGAATCCAACTGGCTGATTTCATGACTGACCTTCCAAACTCATGAAATTCAATAATATTTTGAAGTTAATACTGAAAGGTTTTTGAAGTTGTTTTAAAAAGAAAGCCATTAGGTCATTCTCGGCTGGACCAGAGGATGGAGAGGAAGTGCTGCTGCACTCCACCCTAGTGGCAGGGTCCCAAGAGGCCTGAGTTCTACTGGCTCCAGCAGCATAGCATGAAGCTGCTCTTGCTCAGCCTGTAGTGACTGAAGAACTAAATGGAGAGTCGTCCCTCAAAAATCATGTTTTTTGAGAAATTGGGAGAACTGAATCAGTAACCAGTAAGATGCTCCATGCTGTAAAATAGGAGGGCAACAAGACTCTTTCTGCTAAAGGGAAGATAGTGGGAGACGCCTGGGTGGCTCAGTGGTTGAGCATCTGCCTTTGGCTCAGGGTATGATCCTGGAGTCCTGGGATCGAGTCCTGCATTGGGCTCCTTGCATGGAGCCTGCTACTCCTTTTGCCTGTGTCTCTGCCTCTCTCTGTGTGTCTCTCATGAATAAATAAAATCTTAAAAGAAAAAAAAGGCCAGATAGTATTTTCAGCATTGAGGGTCACATGGTCTCTGCTGTAAACACTCAACTCTGAGTTACAAGGTGAAATAAAACTTTATTGACAAAAACAGGCTGTGGGCCAGACATTGCCTGTGGGTCACTCACAGTTTGTTTACATCCTGCTTTAAAATAAACACTTAAAAAAAAAAATAAAATAAAATAAAATAAAATAAACACTTAAGACTATATAAACATATCTGACTCTATTTGCCTAGAATTAATTCTACTAATATAGCAGCAAAGAAAGTAAAACAAGAAGTTCTTTTCAGAAGGATGAGAGATGATACTTCTGCAATTTTAAATACATATTTAATTTTTTAAAAATCTCAGTGGAAACTAAATATTGTTATTATGATCTTATTATTTTAATTGGTCTTCACTTTTAAAAACATAACTTCCTTGTGGTGGGCAAACTTATTGATGGGCATATGTATCATCTAAAACTCAGCTAGAAAAACAAAGATAAAAATCCATTATTTTTAAATGAAGGAGCACTTCAAGAAACAAAATTAAAAGACCTAATTAGTTTATCGTATCTAAAAGCACCTAGAAAAAGAAACAGAAACCCTAAGGGGGTTAAAAGCAGTCTAAATTCAGTAATTTCTCTTTCCTCTTTAACAAGATAATAATTACTTATATGTTCAAACAAGAGTGATAATAATCATACATTGATCGGAGATAGTCAGACTCTATTCATTATCACCTGGCACTTCATGAATATTGAACTAGTCTTGAAAATAAGTCACAAATATAAACATTTAAAGTAAATGAATGCTTAAATGTGTATGCTAAGCTTCTAATTGAAAATAATCTCAATAATAGCCTCTGCCAAAGATTTCCAGTGAGTTCATAAGAGTTACCCCTTATTCTATGACTATGAGGTAAGTTCTGTAGAATTCATGTTTTAAACAGTCATCAGAAATGACCACTGTTGACATTTCTGTCCAAGTTTCAGACTCTGAAAACTCTAGACTATTCTATTTTAACTTCCATTATAAAAATGTAACTACATCTCTGACACTTCCTTGAAAATACCATTGAAATTAAAGGGGGGAGAGTGTCAGCAAAAAGTAGCTTTAAAATAACATGTGAATTAATGTAGAAAAAGCACATTACCTCTGTAACAAATAAGCTCTGTGCTTCCTCTTCCGCGTCTGCAGGAACAGTGGAGCACATATACCGACCCTGTCGTCTCAGAGTGGCCGTCTGTGGGGGAAAGTGCAGGCAGAGGGTTTAGTTACTGGAAGATGGAAAGGTGCCACCCTTGGGGTGCAGCAGGGCCCCACTCGGACACAGTCACTTCGGTTTCTGCCAGCCCTGCACTTCTTCCTCCTTGGGTCACACACAACAGATCCCTTTGGGTATCAGAAAGTTGAAAGCCGTGTGTGCGGCAATGGCTTCTGCTTCTTTCTGGGTCAGGGGCCCAGGGAGCCCTCTGCTCCCCCCCCCCCCCCCAGGCAGGGTAGAGGCCACTTTCAGAATCCCTAACACTCTGCAACCCCAAGTGCTTGATCTAGTCCCACTACATTGCCTTTTACTTGTCTTAATGGCCTTTTTCTAGAGTAATACAGACATACCATAAAATTTACCATTTTAACCTTTTTTTTAAAAGATCTTTTTAAGTAAACTCTATACCCAACATGAGGTCAAACTCATGACACTGAGACAAGAGTCTTGAACTCCACTGACTAAGCCAGCCAGGCACCCCAGTTTAACCACATTTAAGTGTATAGTTCAGTGGCATTAAGTAGGTTCACACTGGTGTGCAATAACCATCAAAACATCTATGTCTTCTTTTTTAGTTTTATTGAGAAATAATTGATATACAGCATGATGTACGTTTAAGGCATACAGCACAATGGTTTGCTTTACATCTATTGCAAAATGAGGATCATGATAGGTTCAGCTAACATCCATTTTCTCACATGAATACAATAAAAAGAAAAGAGAAAGAGAAAAAACCCTTCTCCTTGTGATGAGAAGTCTTAGGATTTACTCTCTTAAGAGCTTTCCCATATATTATTCAGCCATATTTATGGTAGTCGCCATGTACATCACGTCCCTTGTACTTATTAATCTCTTACCTGGAAGTTTGGATCTTTTCACCACCTTCCTCCAATTCTTCCTCCCCCTACCCTCCACCCTCTGGTAGCCACAAGTCTGATCTTTTTTTCTATGACTTTTGTCTTGTTTTATTCTACAAATAAGTGAGATCACACAGTATTTGTCTTTCTCTGACTTATTTCACTTAGCAAAATGCCTGCAAGGTCCATCATATTGTTACAAATGGTAGGATTCCCTCATTTTTTATGGCTTAATATTATTCCATTGCAGATACATACCACAACTTCTTTATCTATTTACCTATCAGTGGACACTTAAGTTGTTTCTATGTCTTGGCTACTATAAATAATGCTGCTATAAATAGTAGATATCTTTTTGAGTTAAAACTTTCATTTCCTTTGGATATATTCCCAGAAGTGGGATTACTGGATCATAAACTGGTTCTACTTTTAATTTTTTTGAGAATTCTTCATACTGTTTTCCATAGTAGCTGCTCTAAATTACAACTCTGCCAACAATGCACAAGAGTTCTCTTTTCTCTACATCCATGCCAGCATCTGATCTCTTGTCTTTTTTTTTTAACATGTTTCACCAATAGTTTTATTTATTTTTGTTATCTTTTATCTTTTGGATAACAGCTATTCTAGCAGACATGAGGCAATATCTCACTGTGATTGTATCTGCATTTCCCTAATGATTAGTGATGTTGAACATCTTTTCAAGTACTTGTTGGCTTTTTGCACACCTTCTTCAGAAAAATGTCTGTTCAAGTCCTTTGTCCTTTTCAACTTGGGTTATTTGTTTTGTTTTGTTTTGTTTTTTTTGTTATTGAGTTGTATGATTTCTACATATATTTTGGATATTACCCCTGGATATATGGTTTACAAATGTTTTTTCCATTTATCTCTTCATTTTATTGATGGTATCTATCTATCTATCTATCTATCTATCTATCTATCTATCTATCTACGATACAGAGAGGCAGAGACATAGGCAGAGAGAAAAGTAGGCTTCCTGCGGGGAGTCCAATGCAGGACTCAATCCCAGGACTCTGGGATCACACCCTGAGCCGAAGGCAGACGTTCAACCACTGAGCCACCCAGGCATCCCTTATTGATGGTTTCTTTTGCTGTGAATAAGCTTTTGTGTTTGCTGTGGTCACAGGTGTTTTTTATTTTGTTACTTGTGTTTAAGGTTTCATACCCAAAAAAAAAATCATTACCAAGGCCCATGCTAAGAAGCTTTATTCCAATGTTTCTTCTAAGAGTTTCATGATGTCAGATCTATGTATAAGTCTTTAATCCATTTTGAGTTCATTTTTGTTGAGTAGTGTAACACATGGGTCCAGTTTCATTCTTTTACATGGGAACAGCCAATTATCCCAGTACCATTTATTGTCTCTTCTCCATTGAGTATTCTTGGTTTCCCTGTCAAATATTAGTTGACTGTATGCTTGGGTTCATTTTGGGCTCTTGATTCTGTTTCATTGGCCTACATGTCTGTTTTTATGCTGGTACCATATTATTTTGATGACTACAGCTTTATAAGTAGAACTTGAAAGAGGGCGTGAGATGCCTTGGGCTTTGTTCTTTCTCAGGATTTCTTCAGCTACTTGGGGTCTTTTGTGATTCCATGTAAGTTTTAGGAGTGTTTTTTTCTACTTCACATTCATCTCTTAGTTGCATTTAGTGTCCATTCTTGTTCACTGCCACATCCCCATGCCTAACAGCATGGTAGCCAGACAAGTAAAAGGTGCTCAATCAGTATCTGTTGAAGAGACCTATGAATTAAGAATGCTACCACCCCTCCTGTAAACATTAGAACTGTTCTCACGTTTCAAGAGGATTACTGCTTATTTTATTTTATTTTTTAAGATTTTATTCATCCATTCATGAAAGACACAGAGAGAGAGATAGAGAGAGGCAGAGACACAGGCAGAGGGAGGAGAAGCAGGCTCCACACAGGGAGTCTGACATGGGACTCAATCCCGGGTCTCCAGGATCATGCCCCAGGCCTAAGGCAGGCACTAAACCACTGAGCCACCTGGGCTGCCCAATTACCCCTTATTTTAAATAATAAAATGCCTCATGACTTCAGGCAGTAGCACATCCACCCTAATTAACGTTGTTTAGAAGGTACTATTTTGTCAACATGAGAAAACTGGACTTCAGGCTTCAGAGAGAAATGTTCTAGATTTTTTTCTCCCAAGAACTATAATCCTTGGATACTATTAACAGATCATAGTTATAAAAACAGCATATATGAAAACACTTTGCAAGGAGAATCTACCCTGCAGTAGCTCTTTATGGCTACTTAAACTAAACTATCATCCCCCAGCATTTGTCCCAGATGTTCTCTGGTTAGAGAAAGCTTTGGGTCAAATCTGTGAGCCCTCTTCTCCAGCTGGGAGAAAACTTCAGGACATATATTTTATATATAGTTTAACTTAGTTTCCTGCCCCTATTTTCTCAATGTTGTGTCTCCTCCACTTATTTTCCTCATTTTGCATCGTGTCTATCTTGGAAAGTAATCTTAAGCCCTGTTTTTAGAATAGGTCCCCTTATTCTAAAGGAAGGGAATGAAGGAACCCCATTCTCCACTGAAGTCCTTCATGGGTAAATTACTAATTCATTCAGCCTCCAAAAGGGCTTTGTAAGCCTTCGCTCTTGGTTTCTTTACAAACTTCAAAACTGGTGACCCTTATTTCCCACCTGTTCCCATGAAATGCCCTAAAGATATGTGACAATAAGCACTGAAGATACATAATCTATTCACAAAGTTTCCACATAACACAGTCATTATGAGGTTGTCAAAACTATTAAAAATCAGAAATAATATAAGAAAAGGGGGACTTGTTCAAGAAACTGTGTATGGTTCAAAGAAGGATTCACTCTACATCCTTTCTTATCTTGATATATTTCGGTCGATCAAGATTTTTTAAACTAATTACTGTACTTTTAAAATGTTGGGGAAATGCTCGAGTCAAGAAATGGGATGATTAGAGGCATTTCTAGCCCATTTCCCATCACAGCACTAGTCAAAAGAGAAAATTTATTACAACATTTTCCCAGTAGAATTATCAACTCAAAAAACTTTAATTATGTGACACATTTCCAATTCCTCTAAGGTGAGAGAAATAGGATATGGATCTTTTTGACTCCTGTAGATCAGAGTGAGTGCCATTATGCTCTTACTTTAAAAAAAAAAAAAAAGGCAACTTTAAGCATTAAAGAGAGACCTGATCTTTTACAGTAAAGAGAGCACTGGGCATAATTAAACCAATCATCTGTGTGTTTATTTAGTACCCATCAGTGGCAGAATACTAGGTTTGAATCCATTACTGATCAGGTCCCAGCTCTGATTTTGACAAAGTTTAGTTTTCTGACAAGAGCCCTTTGCTCTCCCAGAGACTTCATCCAAATAAACTTAGTACATTCCTTAAAAATCATTCACTTAAGTGAGACATACTTCTGTAGTACGTATCTAGCTTAAATGTTATTTTTATATCTATTTCTTGTTGTATATAAAATTGGATGTTTTAGATCATCTCTTTTAGGTAGATGGCTGCTATCCTTCCCTATATATTCATGCTGTTCCTCACACTAAAAGGTGGATGACTTCCCTCTCCTTGAATCTAGGCTGGCTTTGACCAATCAAATGAGGTGGAAGTGGTATTCTGCTAGTTCCAAACTTAGCAAACTAGCAATTCTGCTCTTCCTTCTTGGAAGACAACCTCCGCATAAAAAGTTCTACTACCTGATACCATTATGCTGTAAGTCCAAACTAGCCATATGGAGAGGCCAGACATAGGAAGATGCCCCAACAGCCCACAGTTGGTCCTAGTCAAACTGTTAGAGACATCACAATTAAGTGAGGAATCATTCCAGACCCTGCAGATAGCAAGTAAAGCAGAACAACCCAGTTGAGCCTTGATCAGATTTCAGGATTGTTAGAAATGACAAATTATTACCCTAAATTACTAGGCTTTGGGGTGGCTTGTTACTTAGCAATAAATAACTGTAATAAGACTCTAAGAGATTAAGAAGATGTCCTAATTAACATACTGAAGAATACTGATGTTTTCATGAAAATGTTTTCAAATACTAATCACAATATAGAGTTAGGACAGAAGCACTGAGGGAACACACTAAGCTGCAATCTGGTTTCCATATTCACCTTTTCTAGAACATTTGTCAATGTCCTAAAAATGGACAAGTAAAATGGATAAAAATGTCCGTTGGACTTTTTAAGAGTAGATATCAATGGCTTCTCCTCCCTGAAAACATTGTACCTATCATTTTAGGGCTCAGCATAAGTATAATTTCAACCATCTATCCATCCATGCCTTCACTGAGTTATTACTTTCTACCACCAGACACAGAATTAGCAGCTGGACACACCAAGTTTAATAAAGTGTACCTGCTGTTCCTATAAAGCTTAGAGTCTGATGACAGAGGAAGAGGAGGAAATAAATTATTAGAGTGCTAAGAATACAACAGAAAAGCATGAGAGAAAGAGGCGCAGAAGCACAGGCTGATGAGAGGAAAGAAAAGGGGAGTCTATATCCAACAGAGGGGAGAAAAGGACATCAAGAAGGTGTGTACCATGGCAAAGACACTTAAACTAAATTGTATGGGATGGGTACAAGTTGTATTCAGTACACGAGGGGTAGAAACTTGGTAGCTAAAAGAGCAAAATAAAGACGTAATAAATTAGATTAGCTCTTTGCACACACAAAAGAGACCCAGTAAGTCCTAAAACTACAAATATATCCTATGCTGAAGGAAAAACTGTCAAGAACTCTAATTAAACTTGAATTAAAAAACACTGAAGAATGAAAAAACCCACTAACCTATAGCCTAATCAATGGCCTTAACTCACCCAGGGAAAGAAGGAGCCAAGAAAAAGAACAGGGCTTGCATGAGCAGAGCAATTTTGTCAATGTCTTTATCACCATTTAAAAGGAAAGGCTGGGGATCCCTGGGTGGCGCAGCAGTTTGGCGCCTGCCTTTGGCCCAGGGCGCGATCCTGGAGACCGGGGATCGAATCCCACGTCAGGCTCCCGGTGCATGGAGCCTGCTTCTCCCTCTGCCTGTGTCTCTGCCTCTCTCTCTCTCTCTGTGACTATCATAAATAAATAAAAATTAAAAAAAAAATTTAAAAAAAAATAAAAGGAAAGGCTGGAATCCATTGGCTGGGGTCACTAGTGCACCATTAACATTGCACGTGACCCCAGTGAGGAGTCATCACTTGAGGTCCTCAGTTCCCAAGGGTCTTCCCACTCACTGCTGAGCCCAGCCTCGCCCATTCACTTGTTTAAAATGTGATTCCCATTTAAACTTTCCTAAAGAGAGAGAGCTGACACAGCCAATCAATGTATTCTGATCTGCTTATTAATTCTAGTTCTCAATGCTAATTATTAAATGACATTTGGTTTGTTCTCTTGTGGGCTGTCTGCTACATATCAGTTCTCTGAGACCAAACAACTCTGGTCACATTGAACAAATTCAGTTTCTGGACTTGCAGAGCTAAGATCTGATCCTAGACCTTGGTGACTTATAAACCATGGCCCATGAGGCCCTGTCTGATAGCAGCTCGTCAATCCCTGACTCCATTTTCCAAAACTTTGCATAGGCAGATATCCCACTTTCTCCTATCAGACTACAGATTCCTCTGAGAGCAGGAGACATATCCTCCAATCTGTAACTCTGTGCTAAGTACTCAATAAATGTTTCAAGAATGAATGAAGTAGTCAATGGAATAGAAATAGGACTCTACCAGAATCATCCATTACTTGTATATAATGTTTTTTCCTGTTATTACAAATAGTTCTCTGGCACATTATGAAAAGTGAAGTCTTCCCTTGAAGACTACAGCATGAGTAAATGCTATATTTTAATTCTCCTTAGATTTTGTTTATTAAAAGTCATATTTGGGTAATAGTCTACTCTCTGCCAAATCGATTCACATTAAATTTCTGCAGTTTTATTTATCTGGCTTGTAACAGAGACCCAATCAATACCTGGAGATTTATACTCCATGAACACTAAAGCCCTCCTCAAAAGTGGACTTAATTTTCTTTTTCATGGTTGTGGTATTCTCTTATAGTTTTCTACCAGTTAAAATTATATTCCTACTAAAAAATGGGTCTGTGTTCACTTTATATATATCAACATCAAATGTGGACAAAGAATATGAGTCTCATTAACTATGTTTGGAAATAATTCATTTCCATTCTACTAAGCAAGCTTAGCAGCAGCATTCTCCAACTTTCTGCACTTGCAAGAGGGAAGGGAGAAACATTTCACACTAAGAAGTGTGATAAGATCTGCAAATATAAATACATCCCTGACAACCATTTGGATAGAAATCGCAGAGCACAAAAATTTAAAAATAAAAGCCCTAGGGGCACCTGAGTGGCTCAATCCATTGGGCATCTGACTCTTGATTTTGGCTCAGGTCATGATCTCAGGGTCGTGAGATCAAGCCCCATGTCAAGCCCTATGTCAAGGCCCATGCCACACTCCCCGCTCAGTGCAGTCTGCTTGTCCTTCTCCCTCTGCTCTAATATATAAATAAAATCTTTTTAAAAAACATAAAAATAAAAGCTCTCCTCTAGCTACTGTAATAGTCTAAATTATTTTTGTCAGTTATGTTACTTAGGTTAAATGCTGGTAGTCTCTGACATTGAGATCCTTAATTACCTTGGCCAAATATGGAGTCTTACAAGGAAGTCCAAAAAAAAAGTCAGGAGTTACTGAAAAGAAAAATTTAGACCTGCTACAGGAAGAGAAATGGATAAAGTCCTCAACCCAAAGGGCTCAGAAGATGATCCAAGGACACATGAAAGCCCAGGTCAATCTGTAGACGACTTTTTTGTTTTTAAATGTAATGAACTGAAGGAGTTCAGAGTTGCCCCCAGACCTGAACAGAAACAGCAGAACTTATAACGATCTTCAGTCTAATTTGGAAGGACAAATTTCAGATAGATGCTCTTTTATTTTAAAAACTTTTTTTTCTCTCTGGGATGCCTGGGTGGCTCAGTGGTTGAGCGTCTGCCTTTGGCTCAGGTCGTGATCGTGCTGGGATCAAGTCTCACATCAGGTTCCCCCACAGGGAACCTATGTCTCTGTCTCTGTGTCTGCCATGAATAAATAAATAAATAAAATCTATTTTAAAAACAAACACTTTTTTCTCTCTTGGCTGAAATGATACCTCCACCTCCACCCCCAAAGACCGGGGTCACTTCAGTGGCTATAAGCCACAGCCCAGGGTGCTGGCCCAGGGCGGCAGGGCCATGGGTCACCTGAAGGGACATACAGACATACTGTACAGCAGGTCTCCTCATCTGAGCCCAGCCTGGGGTCTCCTGGCATTTCCTGACCCTCTTCTTTATCACTCACAGCTGGCCTGCTATAGCCCTGGTCTTCTTCTTCAACTTGGAATCTCTCTCTAGGAATTCCGGACCCAAACCTGGCTCTGTCTTCTCTCCATCAGAGCCAGCCAACCCACCACCCTGACCCCACTGAAGCTGGGATACCAAGAAGCTCATGTTTCCAACCACAAGAAATGTGAGGTGAATAATTTAATTCAACTTCCTATGGAAGAATCTGAGAAGTAATATTGGAATGGGGTTTGAACTGAGAGCCAGGAAACCTGAGTTCTCATCTAAGTGTGGCCTCTAATTAGCTATGTGATTTTGAGGGAAAGTTTTAACTTTCCACGTCTGAAGAGAGTTTTCTAAGGATCTCCAGGCTTCCTTTGTAATTTAAAAATTCCACATTTCTGTGAACATGGAATTCTAAGCCTATCTCTCTCACATGGCTTATTAACTGAGTGTTACGAGGTGCTTTGAGAGAAAGTAAAAGACATCCAAACACATAAGCCATATACTAGGTCTGTATAGATTGACTACCTCATTTGTTGTTTTATGAAATGAATCCTTGGATTTGCAGGAGGGAAGAGTCACTTTGTAGGCTTAAATAAATATAGGATAAGTGGTAACAGAAACGTGCTTTTGTGTCATTGTTTCTTTACTGTTGTATTCCTCTTAACATATATGGTATGGGGCTTTTTATTAATCACTTTAGAATGAGCATTAAAACTATAACAAAACAACCAACCCTTTTAATTCCTGGTGGGAGGCATGCATTACCACTGCTGTTCAAAATATTCTATTTTATAAGATTTTAATTAAGACACTGAAACAAAAGGCCCACCCATCCCCTGAGACCACATGAACAATGAGCTAGAGACAGGATCCCAGAGAAGTGGGTGGGCTGCAACGTGAGCCAGCTGCATGCACCCGCCACAGACTGGCTCCTCATCTCTCCTATTCAAAGGAGCACAGGACTGGGAGTGTCCACCCTCAGACAGAAAAACAAACATCACAGGCAGCCCAGAAGGAAACACAGGCCCTGCAACCGGAAGAGACAGTTCCTCTAGTGTTCTAAGCAGAGAGACTCTGAAGAGAGGCAAGGCCATAGTGCCTCAGCTTAGACACTGAGTTTCAGCAGGTGAAGAAGGTCTTGGAGAGGAGGTACTGGGTCACTTAGGCATGTGGCTGGCAGTGTCAAGAGCGAGGGAAATTTGCTGGGTGCCTGGGGTCTTACCTCTGAGGTGGGCTCTGAGGCCTGCAATGGCCTGAGAACAGAGAAGACCCAAGACTCACTCTAATAGGTGAGTCTAACAGACTCACTCTCATGGCCTGGTCAGCTCCCCTCTACCCTGAGGCAAAAAATGTGGACTCTCTCTGCTTTAGCAGGCAGCCCCTTCCCTGTCTGTAATTCCATACAAAACATCCTGTACTTGTTCATTTTTGTGTTGAATTCACTTAATAGAACTATGCCTTCACACCTCTGAGGGCTTGATGCATTTGCAGACAAACACGACTTTCATCTTCCAGGAGAAGGACAACCTTGAGGTGTGGTAGGAGGGGGCCAGCACGCAGCGAGGACAGGGAAGTGGATGTCACCAGAAATCAAAGCCCAGGCGGTCCAGGGAAGATGGCTCTTCAGGCTGGCATCCCTCAGCCTGGCCCACCTCCTTTATTAAACAAGTGAGCCCTGGGTTGAATTGATATTGTGCTCAACTGGGCCAAATGGACAGAGTCCACTTCAATGTTCTAAAGTTATCCTGGATTTGCAACTACTCCCTGTTGGACAGGCAGCTCTCAATACCTCCTTCCTTTTGTCTCGAGGCTTGAGCCAAACTGCAGGGAGCCTCATGTGTCTGTAGTGAGGTCCTTTTATATCATATGCTGGACACCAGCCTCGGTTGCATTTGTCTGTGTGTGAAACATTACTACTAGACAACTCTGGGGACTTAACTGTGACTTATCGAGCCCAGGGTAATGGAACCTTTCCAAATGTCTGGCAGATGCATTTGTTTCAGAGCGGATGATTTGCTTTGGGAGGAATCAGTCCCCAGCCAGGCTGGAAATGGGGTGTTTCCTATATCTCATTGCAGGGATCATGTCTTGGCGGTAGACCCACAGCATTCTATTAACACCAGAAGATCCTGTCTTCGATTTCCTGAGAACTCTCAATGTCTCATTCACTAATAATGAAGAAAATGGACAAGGCATGGGACAGAACGAGGGTCTAAAGAAATTCCATTTAGGTTTCTGGAGGGATTTAACAAAACACAGCTCTCAAGGAATCCATTAAAACCTTGCCAGGGCCAAGCCATGCTAGGGGCCACCTGAACCTCACAGCTCCTCCTCACTAGCCCCTGCAAGCTCCCTAGGCTCCCATCCCACACTGTCCTTCGCCTTTAGCTCAACAGTGCTGCCCTGTGTGATGTTAGTGACTTTCCTTGCTGGACGTCCTCACAACAATGTGCTGATGTAGGGTGCTCTTGCATGCAATGCAGTGTGGCACCCCTCTATCATCCCTCTTATCTGTTCTCTGCCAGTCATCTCTCTAAAATCCTCATCCAGTAGCATGAGGCCTCACCTCAGTCCTTTCCACAACTCCTCACTACCACCAGAATAGAGTCCAGGCTCCTCAGCAGAACCAAAGATCTTGGCTGAGCAGCTGTGATGACTTTTCTGGTCTTACCTGCCCTACTTCAGCCCTCCAGCACATGGGGACTTCTGACCCCCTCAAGCACCAGGCCATCCACTGGGCTGCAGAGCTGCTCCCACCACCCACATCTCCTACCAGACTTGAGACCTGCAGACTATGCCGCTCACCTTTACTTTTCTAACACCCAGCAGAACATCTGGCACAACATAAATGTTTGTTGAGTGAGTGGGCAGTTGAGATTTTAAAATGGGGATTCTGGGATCCCTGGGTGGCGCAGCGGTTTGGCGCCTGCCTTTGGCCCAATTGTAAGATCACTCAGCGTTCCAAATGACACAGTGTCTCAGAAATGGTGAGCCATCAGGTAGCTTCTGTCACCACATAATGTCCTGTTTCCTAAAATGTCACATACATTTATAAGTTTCAGTAGACCTTTGAGAGTCATAAAAACTTCATTCTGCTAACTCCCCAAATTATACATTACATAACTTTCCAAATGGAGTAAACTCTAACTAAATCAGTTAAATGTTCAGGACCCTCATGACCTGACTCATTGGTTAAATAAGTTCAGTTTTTAGAGATGTTGTTTCGTTTGTGTTCAGTTTGGTTTGGTACGACAAAGAAGCTTGTTTTTACTCACTCTTAAGTACCACTTCTCGAGAGAATGGAAGAGGGTGATATCCAGAAAACCAGGAGTGGCTTCTGGTCATTTGGGGGACAAGCGGCAGATCCAGTTTCCCCATGAGTATGGGGCTCAACTTGTTCCACATCACATGTCTTTGCAATTAAACATTGCCATCCTCAAAAATGAACTGATGTTACCTAGAGAGCTTCCCAGGCCCTCAGCTCCCTTCCTGCTAAGTGAGAGATATCAGCCAGATGTGCAAAGAGCTTTCCTGAATACATGAATGGTGGTGACTCTTTGAATTCTCACCTATCTATGAAAACCCAAATTTCAGGACAAATGTTACCTTTGAACTATAGATTAAGAAAAGTGAGTTTTAAGGAGGCTTATCACTTACCCTGACACCCAGGTTAGTAACAGAGAGACCAGGGGCTAAACCTCAGGTCCCATGACTAAATCTTCGGTCTTGCCACTACCCCTAGTGTCTAGAGGGCCCACCATCCCTCTGATTGATTTAAGTTCCATTTGGTAACATAACCTTGGGGAAGGTATAAGCAAGCACAGTTTCTTTCATCTTCTACTTATCTGTATATGGCTCCATATGTCTTTCTTTAGAATACGATTTTAGTTGCTTAAAAAGATCCTATCTTTGTGTGAACTCCTTTTATCTTTGTGTGAACGCATAGTGAATACACTTCATGTTAAAACATGGTCATTATTTACATATTCCAAGATACTGGTGAACTTTCCTCTCAGGAAGGCTCACTGCCTCATGTTCTCCTTATGACTCAGGTGTAAATTTTCACTTATGCATCAAGGATGATTTCTCTCAAATCCCTCCAAGCATTTGCCAGCACCAACACTACCACGTTGGTCTTATCAGAGCATCAGAGGCCTCAGCACTTCAGCTCCTGGGATGCCATCCAGAGTCTTATTTTAAACACAGTGGAGCAGAGATTACGCTTTGCAGATAAAATGCTAAGCAGATGGGGAAGTCCTAACTCCAGGACTTCTGACATCAGGGGACATCGCTGAACTTTCTTACTCTGATCTCTCTGGATCTCATATGCACACTGAGGGTGCTGCTGTGCACTCTGAGCAGGACACACCTGGCAGTATCTAGCTCAGCCAGGCAACCCTGGTGGAAAAAGGTAGAGCAATGGACACAGCAGGACCATTCCAGGTTGTAGAAACCACAGAGATTTTGAACTTACTAATATGTTAAGTGACATCTGGTAATTCTCAGGCCAAAACCTAGATTTTCTCTTTAAGGACATCTGTTCTTGTTTTTGCATGCAATCATACTGTGTCTCTTCTTCTACTCCCTTGATCTGCCACCTTGAGATGGTTTGATAGTTACAAACAATTATAATAAAGATAGATATTCAATGAAAGTAGAGATACAGTATAAATAAATCTCCACATGCTTACATGGTCTTAGGATAACACCTTTGCTTAGAACTTCCTCTATGTGTGTTTGTTAGTTGTGTTTAATAACCTAAGACAAATAAATAAAAATCTTTTAAAAATTAAAAAAAAATAAAAATAAAAAATAACCTAAGACAAATACACTAATCACACAGATAAAATTCTCCTCCTACCCCCCAATGCTTACAAGTATGGTCTGTGCTTAACATTTCTACCAATTGTGGGACATTCCCATTCCCTCTGACCTATTTTCAATGTGAGCCAAACATTATTTTAATGAAGCAAAGATGATTTGAGTAAGGAAGAGAGGAAGGGAATGTGACCTGACATGGGGAATATATGCATACAGTGGTGGACTACTAGATTTATCCAGTATCATTCACTTTATATAAGAGAATCTAATCTTAGATTATTTATGCAGGTGATATCATGTGTGTGTCTTATTTCATCTAACTATTTATGTAGTTAATCTCAACTCCTTACTTGATAGTAAGTTTTGCTCAGCATTGTGAAGCATTTCTAGTAAGAAATCATGTAATACAGTATCTGCCTCAGAGGGAAAAAAGGCTACTTCCCTTACCAGGCTGTGTTGAGGAAAATAGCTAATGTGCTTTGTAAACACAGAAATCAATCTGATAAGATCTTATTCTAATGGTTTTAGGGCAGGCACCACAGTTTCCTAAATTACCCAGCTCCTGGGACACCATCACATATTCTGCATGAATGCCCCCACCAGTATAACACAGAACACACGTCCATCACATCCCCTAGTGTTGTATGCCATGGAGCATAATATCTACCTCCATTGATGGATGAATGGACCTGCTCTACCTGTAACAGAGAGTGGGGATCTGTAACAGAGGAAGACCAGAATGCCCACCACAGCAGCACATCAGCTGAACCTCACTGAGAAGCAGCAGCAATCATGCCAGCTCATCTTCTGATCCGAAACAAGACTGCCATTTTCATTCAGAAAGCATGGCACAAATCAAAGTTAATTATGGTTCCTCAATATATTTCCGTGGCTGCTGATAGAGAATCTGGTAGAGAAGCTGTTTTTCACAAGTCATTTTCACCCTCACTTAAATAATACTGAATTGGCATGTTTCCAAGACTGATATTCCTTTAAGTTTGTTGAGCTGAACAAGATTTTAAACAAATTAAGAAACAAATGTGACAATCAAGGAAAGAACAACCAAATGTTCCTAAATCACTTTCTTTTCCTGTTACATTTACAACAAGACCCATCCCCCCAAGATCCCCAAGAACGCTGTTTAAGATTTTTTATTTGTTTATCTGTTTGTTTGTTTGTTTGTTTGTTTATTTATTTATTTATGAGAGCATGAGCAGGGGTGGGGAGGGTGGGGGGAAGAGCAGAGAAGGAGGAAGAGGGAAAGAATCTCAAGCTCTCCTGAGTGTGAAGCCTGATGCAGGGCTCGATCTGATAACATGAAGATCATGACCTAAGTGGAAACCAAGAGTCATATGCTTATTGAGCCACCCAGGTGCCCCTGTGAAGAGCCCTGTTTCAAACCACATCCCTGTAACACTGGCATCTTCCATGTCTTCCCCATTCCTGGACTTCTCTTCTTAGCTCATTCTCATTTTCCCAGTCCTGATAAAACCTTTTGTTCTTACTCGGAACCATGATGATTCCTTCTCTCTGCTACTATTTAACATGAACTCCTATACCCCACCTGCTCAATTTATCAGCTCTGGGCAAAAACTACCTTTACTGGCAAAGATGTCCTAGATATCAACTCCCTACCTCATCAGGAGGAGCATGAGACTGCCCTTTCTGCCTACCTTCTTCAAACTCTTCCCCCTGTCTTCTAGGATCCTGCAGTTCCTGGTTCTTTCCCTACTTCAGTCTGTTTCCCTTCCTCAGGGAAGGCACCAAGATCCAGTCCCCTGAAGCCATCCCCATTCTCCTGGTCCCTTAGCTCATTCTCATTTTCCCAGTCCTGATAAAACCTTTTGTTCTTACTTGGAACCATGATGATTCCTTCTCTCTGCTACTATTTAACATGAACTCCTGTATCCCACCTGCTCACTTTATCAGCTCTGGACAAAAACTACCTTCACTGGCAAAGATGTCCTAGATATCAACTCCCTACCTCATCAGGAGGAGCATGAGACTGCCCTTTCTGCCTACCTTCTTCAAACTCTTCCCCCTGTCTTCTAGGATCCTGCAGATCCTGGTTCTTTCCCTACTTCAGTCTGTTTCCCTTCCTCAGGGAAGGCACCAAGATCCAGTCCCCTGAAGGCATCCCCATTCTCCTGGTCTCTGGGCTGCTGACTTGCATTTCTATGGGTAAGCCCAGATCAATAAGCCCTGCTCCTCTCTTAGGCTAAACTTCTACATTTCCAACCACTTAAAGGATTCTTAGTACCTGGATATCCCTCTATCTCCAACTTAACAGAATAAATTCTCATGGTACTCAATCTCTATCATGATACTAGTCACATTCTCATTATTATAAACCTTAAGTAATTCTCTAAGTTTTGAGCAATTTGAAAGCAGGAGCCCTGTCTTACACTCTAAGCATCTACAAGGCCGAGCCCTTTGCACAAGGAATATAACTATCAGTTATAAGCTAATCAAATATACTCTTCAACTTGACTGATGAGTTATGTCCAAAAAAATAAGCTTGTAGGACACATTTGATGATGAAAGCATGATCTGTCTGTGTTTTCTGTAAAAGTCATTACTTAAACTAGAATTAAAATCCTCATCTTGTTAAAGTCTGGCCAATATCAATTTAGAAATATTACTTATCCAGATTTTATTCAGGTAGGTTCAATCCTGGACATGAATTAATGCCCCAGAAACCACAATGTTCACAGAAAGTTATACCATTGGCCACTGAATTCCCTCGGATAAAAATTTCGAGGAATTTACCGAAAGAACATTTTTCAATAAAAAGTTCAAAACAAAGTAGTGAGATTATTTTTTTGGCACCATATAATAAAAAGTGAGGACAAAACACCGTGGAAAGAATTTTTTCTTTTCAAAAGGACAGATGGGAAATGAGATCAGGGACTTCCAGGCCCTTTGTAAGTAGCAGGGCCTGGCTTCCTTTCCAGATCAGTGGTTTGTAGATTATTATCAGTCTCATGTAAGTAGAGGAGGAAAAGAAACAGAGGAAAAATAAAAATCAGGATGTTATTTAAAGGGAAATGGATTAACCACATTTTTTCTATACAATGCTGAGAACACTTTAGGATTATCCTGTATCTAAACATTTCAAAAACTGAAAATTTCTAGGATTCCAATCACTAATCATCTTTCCTTGGTACTCCTATTTTTCATTTTAAATTCTCTTGCTAGGGAATATGATGTTGATACTAAACCATGAAATATGCAGGAAGAACACCCAAGAAATTACTCCTCACTTTTGATTCTGAACAGTTTTAATGACAACTATTTCACATCCATGTGCAGGAGCACAGAAATCTTGCAACCATGTGCTCTTTTCTTTCAATTGTGGTAAAAGATCCATCACATAAAATTTACCATTTAAACCATTTTTAAGTGTACAATTCAGTGGCGTTAAGAACATTCTCGCTGTGGTGTAGCTATCACCACCATCTACCCATAGAACCCTTTTCATCCCACAAAACCAAAACTCTGTACCTATTAAACAGTAACTCCCTATTCCCCCAGCTTCTGACAACCACCATTTTACTGCCTGTCTCTATAAATGTGACTATTCATACAGTATTTGTCCTTTCTGATTGTCACACTTCACTTAGCATAATATGCTCTAAAGCTCACCCATGTCGTAGCGCATGCCAGAATTTCCTTCCTTTTGAAGGCTGAATAACATTCCATTATATGGATAGACCACACTTTGTTTATCCATTCATCCACTGATGGATACCAACCACTTGCTGATGGTACCAGCAAGTACGTTTGACGTTGTTTCCACCTTTTGGCTATTATGATTAATGCTGCCATGAACATGGGTGTACAAGTATTCTCTAAGTCTCTGCTTTCAAATCCTTTAGGTATATCTCTGAAAGTAAAACATGGTACGCTCCCTTTTATTTCTTCCATACAATTCTATCCCTTGTTAGTTTGTATCACACTCCAAAGACTAATTTTTGTGAAATGTAAATGGATCCATAAATTGCCACCAGCATCCTTTTTGACTAATTACCACCTTCCCCATATTCTATCCCTTTATATAACTGCACACACATTAGTAAGCTGTGTAACAAGCCAGGATACAAGGAGCTCTAAAGCAAGGTACAGATTCGGCAGAGTGATGGCAACAGTTAAGAATGTCAAACCAGGGATCCCTGGGTGGCACAGCGGTTTGGCGCCTGCCTTTGGCCCAGGGCGCGATCCTGGAGACCCGGGATCGAATCCCACGTCGGGCTCCCGGTGCATGGAGCCTGCTTCTCCCTCTGCCTGTGTCTCTGCCTCTCTCTCTCTCTCTCTCTCTGTGTGTGTGTGACTATCATAAATAAATTTAAAAAAAGGAAAGGCTGTATTTAAAAAAAAAAAAAAAAAGAATGTCAAACCACCAGCATCATCTGGTAAAAGACTTCCACCTGAAGGCAGTCCTAGGCATTGACTTTCAATTGTGTATAGATGTGTCATTTCTTCAGCAAAAGTCAACTTTCATTTCTTGAACTAAATAAAACATTCTAACAATAAAAGTTATCAACTGTCTCTAATTGGCTTTTCAAGTTTATCTTCAACTTACCTAAGGAAAAGTAACTTCTCAGGTTTATTTATGCCAAGGAAACCTCATGAGGTCACAAAACTTTAAGACCACTAGTGTCTGTCAAAACAAATCACAGTGATCTGGCATAATGGTTTACAACCTAGTTCAAGGGCACTTCCACATGTGCTCAATGGCATTCATATTTACTTTGTGAACCAAAGAAAACTACCAACATTCCTAATAATTTTACTGATTTTAAACGGAGCCAGAAGTACCAGGCCCTATTATCCAGAGTGCAGAGATGAGATAGATGTGAGGTGGGGGAGGAGGACAGAGATTCACACACACGGTGCCTGAGCCTTCACTGGGGCCACAGCACAGGTGGTGACACTGCTCCACAAAAAGCATAAAAAGCTGTTAGTGAAAAGCCCAAGACAATGAACTTTAAGTATAAATATATACAGTGTGAATAGTAAGTATTAGAGGGACTAAGAGAATGGGGAAACAAATCACCGTTGACTTGAACTGCTTCAGAGGACGTAGGACATAAAGCAGTCTGGGAAGGGTGAGAAGGTTCTAGAAGGAAGGAAGAGAAAAGAAGATACTGCCTGCAAGGAGAACCATGATGCCAAAGCAGGGACAGAAGAGAACAGACCTAAAAGTATGGGGTTGATTCTGAAAAAAGAAGTACAGTCAGCTAGTGAGGGATGTATTGGCCACACACTCCTGACCCTGGCCGATAAAACTTTACTTCATAAATATTCTAAAGGCTGAGAACTGAATCCTTTGCCTTTTTATTTTTTTTTTAAGATTTTATTTATTTATTTGACAGAGAGAGAAAACAAGCAGAGGGAGAGGGAGGCAGAGGGAGAGGGAGAAGCAGGCTCCCCACTGAGCAGGGAACCCAATATGGGGCTCAATCCCAGGACCCTAGGATTATGACCTGGGCTGAAGGCAGACACTTAATTGAGCCACCGAGGTACCCTCCTTTTGCCTTTTTAAAATCCACATTGACTCCCTATCTCTCAGCTTATTTTGTCTGTTTTTTTTTTTTTTAAAACACTCTTCTCCTAACCTTCAGCAAGTACGTTTGACCAAAATAAATCTTCTCTACATAGGACTCGTGTTCAGGGAACACAGGTATCCTTGAAAGCTGACCAACACCAGGGCACCTGGGTGGCGCAGTCAGTTAAGCATATGACTCTTGGTTTCAGCTCAGGTTGAAACCTGTGATCTCAGGGTCATGAGATTGAGCTACACATTAGGCTCCATGCTCAGTAAGGAAACTGCTTTGTACTTTCTCTCCCTCTCCCTCTGCCTCTCTCACCCTCCTGTCTCTAAAATAAATAAATCAATCTTAAAAAAAAAAAAAAAAAAAGCTGACCAAGATCAACACATGTCCTACTCTAAAACTGTACAAATGTTTCATCGCTATCCATACCTATATTTTAGTAAATTATCACTTAAGATGTACTTGACAGAATTTTGCACAAATTTCTATTATTTTAAAGTTAACTAATATTGTTTAACTAGTAAGCATGGTATTGCAAATTGACCCCCAACGTGAATTTTGCTCACTAGTTGACCCACTTCCTAACCAACTTGCTATTTTTTTCTCTACTAAATACTTCTCCCTGATCTAATTGTTCCCTCTGCTTTTAATAATATAAGGATAGTTCCCTATATATTATTATTTTATTCTGCCTAAAAATAGAGGGATAAGAGAAGGAATATATGACACTTCTAAGACATTTTGCTCATTCAGCTATGCAGACAGTTATTAAAATCACCAAATCTAGCAAGAAAGTACAGTGTCAATGGCCTTCCTTAGAATATAGAAATCTCCAGGAAAATAAATAATAGCGTCCAAATTTGAATGGAGCCCATCATAATTGCTGTGATAGGGATCAAAGCTGAAATCCAAGCTCCTTAATCTTTGGGGAAAACTTCCCCAAAACAGAAAATAATACTTGCTTATTCAATCTTGGCCAGCAAAACGTCAGTGAGTTCTTTGCGTTTCCTAGAAAATCTATGCCTGGTGTCTCCAGAGAAATAGTTGCAAGCAAAAGGGACAAAGGAGTTTTTCTCAGGGTTTCAATCATCTGGTTCTACAACTGCTTAAACATCCAGCTTCCTTGTCCCTGGGGTAAAAGATGATACTAAATTAACTGTATCTTGTTTCTTTGGTTTGTTTGCATCTTAAGTAATTTTATCTCAGGCTGCAAATACAACTTTGCATTCTAGGTTGCAAACACTCAGGGTGACTTTATGACTCATACCAAGAAGAATACATACTTCATTCTTAGAGAAACCTGAGATAACCTCTGGCTTCCTCAGAGCACACTACAGGAAACATATGTCAATGAGAAGTATAATTTGTAATCATCTGATTTAACTTCTCATGCTAATAAATTTATTGCCAAAATCACAGGCAAGAGAAATCATTCTGAGGCTTCATTTTACGTTTTAGCTGAATAGTCTCCTCATGCAATGAAGTTTTTAAAGCCTCATATTTTGACGCATGATCTGAAGCCATTTATCAGTGGAAGATACCTTGGCAGCAGCATCACACTAATGCCCAATGCCACTTCCATGGCCTTCCTTATTTTTTAGAAAGAATTGAAAGTATAATCATTTATAAATAACAAAGAATGAAGCTTCAAAAAAATTAAGACAGGGTAACAGCACCAGGTAAAGAAGCTTCGAGGCAGAAAAGAAGGAAACGCCATGATAAGGTAGGCTCCAGAGAGTAAAGGAAACAACCAGAACCTCCAAACAGACCAAGGTGACTCTAGGTTGCCAGGTATCCAACACCACTGGGGTCCTATTCTCACTCCTCATTAGCCTCAAAGCTCTTGTGTGTTGCTCAGCCTCAGGGCTTTGGCAATCTGAAAGACATCAAGTAACAATCTGGACAGCAGCTCACAGCAGAAGCAGTACCAGGTCCTCTGCTGGCAGCTGCTGAGATCCAAGGAACAGCACCTGTCACCACACCAGAGAGGTAGATGTCAGGACATTCCTGGTTACCCCAAGCCCTTCTCTGTGAGCGCACACATGGTCCACGAGCTCTCTCGTGGTGGTTTCCCAAAGTGTTATCCTGAAAGGACACACAATAAAATCCTCCACTACTCCCCAGGAAATTCCGTCCTTAGGGCCAAGGCACTGGGCAAAAACCCAAAGCTTTATGAGCTTCACAAAGCTCATAAGACATAAGAGGCTTTTGTGTCCATTAAATCCACCCGAGTATAGCACTTTTATTAAAAATATAACACACACACAAAAAAAACTTACATTCTACCCATAATACATACGTATGTATGCATATACATATATTTGCCTATATGTGTATGTAAATATACTTAATACATATTCATATCTGTGTTTATATGCAAAAATAATACCATTTTTAAAAAATCAACCCATAAAGGAATGCATGGAAAAATGTAATGACATCACTTTTCTCTCTTAAATAACATCTTCATCTTTTAAAAATCCTAAAATTAAATAACCAAACAATAAATCAGTAGATAAAAAAGAATTGTTTGTAAAGACCAACCACATGGCTGTATTTAAAAGTTATCTACCTGAAAGTCATCATAAGGGAAGAGAAGCATCTCCCTTAAACAATCATTCAGGATCTGTGTCTTCTTTTGGACGATAACATTTTCATAGTCGAGTGGTTCAATCAGCTTTGGCTTTGCCTAAAAGGTGAAAAAATAAGCAATTGAAACATTCTTATAGATAAATACAATTCCTTGAGATTAAAGAACTTTATATGATCTGTTTTTGCATTTTCCAACTTTTCTTCAATAAGAATACATTAATTTTGCTACAAATTAGAATCAGAAGCAAGAGATAAAATGTATTTTTTTTTAGCATCTCTGTGAGTCTATGATTATCCTCAATTACTTTCTACTATATCTTCACATAGAACTCAGAGTATTTATATGTTGGTGAGCATTGATTTTTTTAAGGTTTTATTTATTTATTTATTCATGAGAGACAGAGAGAGACAGAGAGAGAGAGAGAGGCAGAGACCCAGGCAGAGGGAGAAGCAGGCTCCATGCAAGGAACCCGACACGGGACTCAGCCACGGGACTCAGCCCTGGGACTCCAGGATCACGCCCTGAGCCGAAGGCAGCCACTAAACCACTGAGCCACCCAAGGATCCCCTAAAACGTATTTTTAAAGGGGCACTTGATGGGATGAGCACTGGGTGCCATACTGTATGTTGGCAAATCAAACTCCAGTAAAAATATATACAAAAAATTTTTTTAAATAAATAAGGTAACAGAAGGCACTTCCTGGTACTACTCCATCTACAGTCATGCTTACTTAGTTATTAAAGCACAAAGAAAGCTATGAAGTCTCGTGGACGTCCAGTTGTGTCTTGGGTCAACCCTGGTTTGGTCAGTCCCCATCCAAGCTTTACACTCTGCTGGAACTGCCCTGCTTGGGGGGGGTCCAGCTGCGGTGTGGTAGTGAAGGCTGGATGCCAACAGTGGCACCATCCTTGGGCCAGGCTTAAAGCACCCACAGGGCTTCACTATTTCATATAAGGCTCTACGGAACTCTTTTCAGGGTGTCAAAATATCCCTGTCTCCTAAAATGTCTATATACTTATAATACCTAAACAGATAAAAATGTAAGCTGTGGGGGGGTGGGTGAACCTAAGCAGGTAGGGATGATCATCCCTTATCAGGCACTGAGCAGAAGACAAACGCAATATGCAAACAGGGAAAGAAATGAGAGAATATGCCTTTTCTGACTATTTCTCAAGTTAGCCTTCTCAGTAAAATCTATTGCCAAGCATTGCTATGGTGGTGATCACGTCCCACATGGAAGGTACCAACTGAGCTAGGTCAGGGAGAAAGACACCGATTCAGCTATATCACAGTATGCCAAGTGATAAGACAGGCATGCATGCACATGCACAATGTTCTCAGAAGTAACAAAGTCCATTATATCAACAGTTCCTGCAAGATTATTTTTTGAAACTATTAATAAAAATCATCTGATGACATAATCTCAATGTTGTGCCTACTAAAATGATAATAAATATATACAAAATATACTAAAGACATCTGGGGAATTGTGGCTGAGGCTGCTGCACATTCCTCAAATCTCTCCTTTCCTTCTAGGTACAGAAGGACTACACTTCCCAGCCTCCTCAGAGTTACATGTGACCCTCTGTCTTGTGCCAGTGGCAGGTGAGGGGGAAGGGAATGGCCACTGCCAAGCCTGGACCAGAAAAGCTGTCTGCAAAAGACTGAATGCTGTGTCCTTCCAAAATCCACGCTGAAACCTAGTCCCCATTGTGATGATTTTAGGATATGGGGCCTTTGGAGGCAATTAAGTCATGAAGGTAGAGTCCTTAAGAATTCAATTAGTAATCTTATAAAAGAGACCTCTGAGACTTCCCTTCTGCCATGTGAGAACACAGTGAGGAGAAAGCTATCTATGAACCAAGATTTCTCTCTACAGACACCAAGTTGGCTGGTGCCTTGATCTTATAGCCTTCCCAGCCTCTAGAACCATGAGAAATACATATGTTGCTTAGGCACCCCTAAGTCCTTTATATTCGGTTCCAACTAAGTGACTACGATAGCCCCCCCTCCCCTCTCCCATCTGCCAGATGCACGCAAGAATCCAGCACTAGACTCAGGAGCCCTGAGGAGAGGATAAAAGTCGCAAGATAGAAGGAATCTGCATCCTGAATCACCCAACAGAAAGCTGCCTCCTTCAAACAGGCGCTGAAATATCCGAGAGTAGGCAGGAAAGCATTTATTGTGTTAACCACTGAGGTTCTGGAGAGTTGTTTAAAGTGGTTGTCAGCTTACTCTACCTAACCTACATACAGATGTTCATATTTAACTTCAATTACTTGATTTAAAAGTAGACGCGACAAAGATGTTTGGATATGCTAAGAAAAAAATGTAGTGACTGAACAAGGGCACCATTGTTATTATAATTATGCAAAATAAACATTTACGGGCAGAGACAAACCTATACACCAAAATTAAAGCTATCATAATGGAAGTGTCATTTCTTCTTGTAAGATATTCATAATATTAAACTATTTCAACTATAAAAAAATGTTTCCAAAAAGAGAGATTTACAAAAAGTTTTTTTTTTTTTACAAAAAGTATTTTTAAGGAAAGAATTGCCACAAAAAAATAATAAAAAATATTCTTCAAAAAAAAATTTTTTTTTTTTAGGATTTTATTTATTTATTCAAGAGAGACACAGAGAGAGGCAGAGACATCGGCAGAGGGAGAAGCAGGCTCCATGCAGGGAGCCCAACATGGGACTTGATCCCAGGTCTCCAGGACCATGCCCCAAGCCAAAGGCAGATGTCCAACCACTGAGCCACCCAGGCGTCCCTCTTCCAAATAGTTTAATTCGACTTAAATAATGTGCTCCTTTATTTTAGTTTGTTACACTGTACATGGTAACCAGTCTTTAAGAGTTTGTTGGCAGAACGGATATGTCATGATTAGTAACGTTTTCCTTGGGAACTAGGACTATATTCCTAATAAAATGCAAAGATGACCCAGAGAGGGCTGGTCCTCCACACTAGCCCTGGACCTCTCCAAAGGTACCCCGGGTCTGCAGAATCCTTGGCGGCCGTGTTCCCTTCCTGCCCCTTCCCACAAGGGCCAGCAGTGTACTAACTTCAGGCCACAAGGCAAGGTCAGTCTGTCAGAAAACAGTGCTACAATGTCAGCCCTTGTCAAAGAAGGATGCTGCGGGGGCCTGCTGAGAAAGGGTCTTTCCTTAGCCTATGATATTTTGGAGAGTTTTCTGCCTTGCTCCTACGGCACAGCTCCTTACACTACTCTTATATTCTTAGAGCAGGGGTTGGCAAACTTTTTCTGAAAAGAGCCAGAGAGTAAATATTATAGGCTTTGCCAGCTTTACTGTTTACTTAACTCTGATACTGTCACACAAAAAAGCAGCCACAGACAACAAGTAAACAAATGGGCATGGTGGCATTAAAACTTTACAGAAACAGGCCACAGCCAGATTTGGCCCAAGAGCCATCACTTGCTGATTTCGCTGCAGAGTTACCTTTACCCGTTTGTAGTTAATCTCCTTTACCAATTTAATGATTCTTTATATTAATTTTCTATTTCCAATTAACTGGTGTTTCCTGTCTCTGCGCTGATATATATGTTTACATGTTCTTAAATGTATTTAGATTATTTCTCAACAATTGGGCTACACTGAGATTGTTTACACAGTTTAATAAATGAAAACTATAAAAATAATTCATATGCCAGTTTTGCCTACTTATGATATGCTTTTGTTAACTGAGTAGATGTTTTCCCCTGATGGTATCTTGGAAGTATTTAATGACTTAATGTAACGTTGTGGCTATTAGGATTACCTTGCTTTTGGGGGCCACTGTGTAACCTGGAAGATTTTCACACAAATGATCGCACCTAATCCACTGTTTAATTAAACAAGGAAGCCATGTGCCTATGTAAGCAAACCAAAATCCAAGCCTGGGAATGCCTCAAGGTTATAAAATCAACACACTACAACCACTCACAAACAGCCAACAAGGCTTTAGGCTACGGCCAAATAATTTCTTCTGTTTGCTTCCACACTTCCTCTCTAGAAGTCTCTCCAAGCTCCTAACAGCTCCTAACAACTTCCGGTTTTGTGCCACCCAATTCAAAATGATTTTTGTCCAAACTCTACAAATGTTTAACATGCCTCAGTTTATCTTTTAATATCACTTGGAGCCACTATAAGGCAGGCATGGGAACACCACTCCATAGTTGCTGAGATTGCAAACTGAGGATCACAAGTTGAGCTGGTTGCCAGAAGTGTCCGAGGTAACCTGCAGACTGGGTCAGAACATGGTCTTTGTCACACAGAACTCTTTCTTCCCCAGGCTGCCCATTTAACCGTCTGTGCTCACCAATGCTCAGAGTAAACGTATGGAGAGGTTCTAAGCCAACGCTTCTGTGAAAGAATGATGATGCATGTAACAGGAAAGCCCACAGGGTTGATTTCAACATAAGGGAAATCTTCGTGGAAGAATGAGATGTCTTCTTTGGTCTCAAGGAGTATGAAGATTTGACACATGTACAGACTCTTAGATCACTCACTGAAGTGACTCCTACAGACCTGACTGGGCAGTAGTCTTCAGCAGCTGCAGGGAGCACTTCCAGGACAGAACCACTGACCCCAAGGGAAAAGGGTCAACTGGGAGTGACTCATGTGCTACCTAAGAACAAGGCAAAAGCTCCTGCTTCAAATACAAATAACTAATAACTGGCACCATGCCTCATGTGGCCCTTAAAGGATCAGAAAGGGTGAGAACGGAGATTGTGAGGGAACACGGAAAGAGACCAGGAGGCGATGGTGGGGGAGGAGACCAAAGGACGGATACCTAGCGTGGAGGTAGGCCGGGGCCACAGAAGTGGAGAAAACACAAGTTGTTGGATAAAGACAGGAGAAGAAGATACAAACGGAAAGGATAGCAGAGAGGGCTTGGAGATTTGCCGTGGGCCCATGGGAAGTCACACCTCCAGGTCTACTCAACTGGGGGTTAAGAGCATAACTGTCTATTATTTTCTGCTCTTCTTGAAATGGATGATTCACTGGTTACAGCTGTTCACTGTTCTTCAGCTCCTCCGAACGTTTCCAAGCAGTCACGTGAGCAGGGAGACAGCCCATTAGGGTAGGGAACTGACCGGCCTACAGCATCACTGGTGACAGGAACGTCACACAAACAAGCAAAATGAAATTAGCTAATTACCAGGCTGCCAGGACCCCACTCCCAGTTTAGCAGAAAGAGACTTCGTGTAGATCTGGCACATGGTCTTGGTTTTAAAGCCATCAACATGCTTAAGTGTAAACCTTCCTGGGATGACACAATTACCAAAGCCAAGTTCTTGATTTTCTATGGTCAAAAGCAAGATTCTGGGCCCAGAATCAATCCAGATAAACCAGTGGTCGTGGATAGAGCTGCTCCTATGCCATAAGAACCGCTTTGCTTTGAAAACCTGATAATTCACCAGTGTGGATTTTAAATATTAAAAGATGCTGTGTTTCCCTGAGCATGATGGGGGCTCAGCCAGCTCCTGAGTCTGTGACATTCAGAGCTTGTACAGGGCATGATTATGTTGCTCTTATAATAAGTGAAAAATGTAATTCAGTCTATATATACAAATTCTTTAGGTTTTGTCCCCATTTGTAGGTTAAATGTCCTCATTTATGAACATGTGTTTCTCAGGCTATCATTAAATCAGACAGGAAGAGGACCATGGTATCTTAACTTTACAAAAGTCTAAAAGAGTGATTCTAAAAGTGGGGTCCTGGTAATAAGCAGCATTAGCATCACCTAAGAAGTTAATACAAAAGTAAACTGAATCAGAAACTCTACAGCTAGGATCAGCTACCTGTGTCTCCACAAGCTTCCCAGGGATTCTGATGACCCAGGAGTTGGTTGGAATTTGTAAATTCAGAGAGGTACAATGAACATGTCCAGTGCTGAGCTTCTTCTGAGAACCTGGGCCCACCCTCCCCCAAAATGTGTATACCCATTACTTTCTAAAACGTTATACACAGTTCTGGGGGACAGTGGTCATTCCTTGGAGAGTAGCCAAGGAACTGAGTTGAGGACGTTTTAGGCAGTGGGAGAGGGTGGCTTGTAAATACTTTAATTCAGTATAGCAGGAGGTGCTGGCAGAAGCTAAATGCAGAGCTAAGAAAGGAGGCTGAGCCAACTGCCAGCCATGAGCTGGGACATTTCCTCACCTCACCAAGGAGTGATACCTCAAGGTGCTGAAGGAAGAGTGGGAATTCTTCAGGTGGGCAAAGTTCTGAATTCCTTAATCAACAATGTAAATGTAGCCCTCCTATGGAGGCATCTGTGCAAGCTCCAGCTGTATCTCTAACCCCCCAGGCCCAGAACAGAAGACATGTGGCTCTGCTTCTGACACAAACCTGGTCCTGTCACTTGCTCACACCTCTGCACCTGTCACAGACCTACAGCCCTGACGGCTGCAGTCGACAAAGGTTCTATTTTAGCAGAATCCTTCTTCTGAAAACCAAATCTCCCACAGGCAAATACGCCAAAGGAGTGAAAGCAGAGTTGCTCTAGCCCCAGGACACACAGTACTTGGCTCTGTACCTGGGGCACATCTCCCTCAACCCATTAAAGACAGTCTTTTCCCTTCTCTGACCAGGATACCCCCAGTGAGTAGCAGTCCTAGAGTGCAGTTCATTCTGCCTTGGATTGAAACAACCTGTGAACAGCTTACTTCCTTGACTATAGTGCCCAGGAAAGGGCTGGGTCTCCTGGTCTCTGCACCCCCCACCCCCATCCCCACCCCAGCATCTAGCCGAAGACCCAGAGACACAGTGACTGTGCACAAAGCGTGGTGTCCTTCACTTGCATCAACACCTGTCCAGGCCCCGTGTCTGTGTAGAGTTCAGTTGCTGCTCGGCATCTTGGCTTCTTAGGAAGTTCCACAGGACCATGCCCCCTCTGCCAGTCCACCCAATGTCATGACTCAGGTCCCACGAGGTGCAGCATGAGAGGCCATGTTGCAATACAGGTATATTTCAAGGCGTTTAGCCCCATAACTACTTGGGGATACTTGAGGTTAGTCACTGCACAATTGGGAGATTGCTCCCAAATTATTCTGCTCATATATGAAAGAAACCTAATGGAGAGGGTAACTGGGTAGCTCAGTGGTTGAACGTCTGCCTTCAGATCGGGTCATGATCCCAGGGTCCTGGGATCAAGTTCTGTATCAAGCTCCCCACAGGGAGCCTTCTTCTCCCTCTGCCTATGTCTCTGCTTCTCTGTGTGTCTCTCATGAATAAATAAATGAAATCTTAAAAAGGAAAGAAAGAAACCTAATAGAGGGTTTTTTCAATCCTAAAAATGTATGTGATGTTATCAAATGTTATAAAACTAGAGGAAACTTTCCTAAACTATGATTAATAAAATACAAATATTGACTAATGATATAGGAAAGATTAAATGACCTATCTTTGCAATGCAGAGTGATCAAGCCAAACCATGATCATATGAAGAGGTAATAATAGTATGAAACTAAAAAATGCAAGAAAATGTATCAAGTGCATCAAGAGATTTTTGTTCATAAAAATGTGTTGCTCTCCTGTATTTCTGTTTATGGTTTGAGTTAGCTTTTTAAAATTTATAATTTGTCATGATTTCTTTTCAAATATAGTTAAAATAGTAACTTCCATACCTCATTTTGTATTTGTAATTTTGGATTTTTTTTAGACCTCCCACATTCTAAGCTTCATCACTCACAAAACCTAGATCGGCTCTGGTGATACCACACAGATGTGGATCAAATCAAAGGCAGTAGAGTACGGTGGTTAAGAAAGCTGAGCTGCAAGTTGTGTGAGGCTATTATCAAGCTCCATTGAGTGCATGCATGTAAAATGCTTGACAGAGCCTGGCAGACTGTAAGTACATGATAAATGTAGCTGTTGTTATTACTTTCATCATCATTATTAAATGTATTGTTTGCATGACAGTGATATGTTTGGTGGGGGAAGGGAGTGGTGAATGTTTCATGTACATTCAATTTTACCAATCTGCTAACAAAAACATTCCTGTAATCTCCAAGAACTTATTAAATCAAACAGACAACAATGGTAGGGGCATTCACAAAGAAGGAAACACAAAAGGCCAAGCAGAGGAAACTGTATACTAATAGAGATGACACTGGAATTCAGGGACTGAGCCCAAGATAAACATAAATAGATGCTTACATTAAAAACTGAACCAAGTATTGATGAAGCTGGTGTCAGGCAGGACAGAGAAGAACAGCAGTTAAGGGGTCAAGATGTATATACTAAAGCACTTCAGACCCACTCCCACAGTGCACAAGAGCAGCAGTACTGAAGATTCTAGAGGAGGCCAGAGGGGCAGGCACTAAGCCCTCAAGCAGTGATGCTCACTGCTGGTTTCTGGCACTTCCAGGGAGAGAGGGGAGGCAGACTCTGGAGAGTTTGGGAGGCCCAAAGCCCACAGACATTTTCATAACAATGAACCAAAACCTTAGCTTCCTTGCCGCCCCGGAGATCCAGACCAGAGCAATGTGATCAGGGCAGTGGAAGGAGGAGTTGCGTCTCAGGGAAGAACACAGACACCAGTTAGCCCCTGATACCGTGGCCCCACCAGTCCCCATCCACTGGTCGAAGCAGGGGCAGCATGGTGAACTGCCAGTGATCATGTGGCTGTCACAGGTACCAAAAGGCACAATCCACAGTGCCCTCCCCAGGAACCTCCATTTGAGGCTCTCTGACCTCACCCCTTCCTCTAGCATTTGTTACTGTGGGTCTGGCTTCCCAACATCCATGCAAATTGAAATTCCAGATCCAGAGGCAAACAGAAGCTGAGGAATCCTCTGGATGCCAGGAAAACAAGAGTCCTCTGGAATCCAGCACAGCTGGAGAGCAATAGCCCCACAAATGACTTCAATTTTGGCTAATCATGTATGAAGCCTCGAAAACCACGGGAAGAGCTCAGCAGAAAGGCTTACTGATTTAATTGCTTTTTCTCTCTGACATGATAGCTTCCTGTGAACTTTCTAGTCATTTCTGGATTTTGTGTCTCTGGTAATTAAATGTTAACAAAGCTCAAATCCTGAATACCACTTCTTGAAATAGCAAACTAAGGAAACGGCAACTCTTGAAGCATTCTATTATAAGAAACGAGAAATTTATTGTTTCTGCTTATAAAGAATTTAAAACTTTCTTGATCTATCTGCATGGCTATAAAAGCTACCTGATTGGCTAAGACAAAAATTCCTCATGGAACTTAGTCCATTTTCAAACCTGTGCACTTCTCAACATTGCCAAAAGGACCCTAGCACTGTTGCTGGGGAGGGGGCCATGCAGCTTGCAACAAGAAAGAAAGGTCTTCTGAAGCCAGGAGTTAATCAGTGTGGCCTGTCTTACACACTACTGTCACTACATACTCCCACCAGGAACTTTCATGAAGTGGTTAAATCTGAAGGGAGAATCCTCATTTTCCTGTAATTAGGGTGGGCACAGGAAATTAGCGGCTGCCATCGCTTCTTTGTATGCAAATGTTATTAGTAATAATGTGTTCCTTCTCTCTACAAACTTTTACTGAGCCTGTCCATTCCCATATGCACTGCACCAGGGTCTTCCGGACCCCAAGATAACAAGACACAGCCTCCCCCACCCGCCACCCAGAGAGCTCATAATCCAGAGGGGAGGCAGACATGTGAACAATGAGAGCAGAATGACAGCAGTTGGAACCTACAAGTGGCATCTGACCCTGCCTAGCATGAACCTGCTTCCCCCCCCAGTTAGATCACCAACTCCATAGAGGCAAGGATTTCCATTTTATTTACTGTTCTCTTAACACCTAGAACAAGACTTGGCATAGTGTAAGCACCCAATGAACACGTGCTGGATGAGTAACAGAACCTGGCAATGTGGGCTGCTTCTTAAAGGAGGTGGTCAGGGCCAAGCCTAGGAGAGGAACCAGTCAGCCAGCATTCAGGGTACACTGGGGATTCCTTGCAAAGAAAATGGGGAGACACCAAGGAGCATGCTCCCAGATGGAACCAGATTTTGTGGGACCTAAAAATGCATATTTGGAAAGGGAAGGGGTTTAAAAAAAATACAAAATTATGAATATAAAATTGCTGGAGGCCCTCACAGGGCCTTGGAAGGGATCTGGAAACTGAAGCTTCCTTAGCTTCAGGATAAATCCTCCTCTGAGCACTGTGAGTTCCAGAAGTGATGAGTTGCTCAGGATAGCTGAGGCAAAGCTATGGCAAGGGGATGGGGTGGCAGCAGGCCAAGGGCTTGGGGCACCAGTCTCTAGGGGTGCTACAGCATCTCTGGAAATCCAATGTGAGAAAGAAAATGACATTTATGAGAACTCCCTTCTGAAAGGGTACTCTGTGGCTGCCAAGAACACATGAATAAGCTATCACAGATGAGCACTGGGGCTTTGCAAAGGACGTGCTGGAGAAACAAAGAATGCTTACCTGTAGGGCCCTGCTTTCTCTGGACAGGTGGGCAGCACTAGAGTTGGCTAGGAATGGCTATGCGCCACAGTCCCTGCCCTATCTCTGCCCCACGCAGCCCTCAGTCTCTTATCTAAAATAATAAACAATTGGGGTGCCTGGGGGGCTCAGTTGGTTGGGCGTCTGACTCTTGCTCTCAGCTCAGGTCTTGGTCTTGGAGTTGTGAGTTCATGCCCCATGATGGGCTCCATGCTGGGCACAGAGTCTACAATCAATCAGTAAATAAATAAAATAAAGCAGTAAACAATTTGAATGGCATCTGTTTGAGGTGGTACCAATGACTGGCTTGCCTGGGGTGTCCACATGTCTCTAAGCCACCCCTGGACTACAGCCTGCTCTGGTAAAGAAGGCCAGAGTGGCAAGTGTGCCGCGCTGTGATGGGCCTTTAGGAAGGAAACTGGCATAGGATGAAAGGGGCTGAGCAGCACAGAACTAAGTCCTGTACCATCCTCACCCTGGAAAGCGACCTCCCATTGCCTTGTCATAGACATGCTCTTATTTTATTTTTAAAATATTTTTATTTATTTATTTGACAGAGAGAGAACACAAGCAGGGGAGCTGCAGGCAGAGTTAAAGGAAAAAGCAGGCTCCCCGATGAGCACAGAGCCCGATGTGGGGCACAATACCAGGAACCTGGGATCATGACCCGAGCCAAAGGCAGATGCTTAACCAACAGAGCCACCCAGATACCCTATGGTATGCTCTTTCTTCCCTTGACCCAGAACATTAAATTTAGGACATCACGATAATCAAAATATGATCACATCCCCTTCAGGAAAACATGTTCTTCTCCAGATTGTTCATCAGTGTGTCGGGGAACAATGGCCTTAGCAGCTGTTGAGAAGCATGCTTGTTTAAAAGGAGCAGGAGGTCAGGTAACACTAGAACTATGCTATGTAAACATCAGAACCCGAGATTATCTGGTCTAGCCCTCTCATCTTACAGAGAGGAAAACCTGGGAGCGTGGGAGTTACATGACTGTCCCAACGCCCAAGAGGAGTTGCTAGCAAGCCTGGGCCTAGATCCCAGATCTCCTGACCCCTGTCCATGCTCTTTACCTTTGCCTCTACGTTTTGATTTTTGCACTTTCAATAACACTGTGCACAAACACACAATACAATAAACTGGAGGAAAAGAGGACCTTATCTAAACTTGGACTGAGGAAGCAAGCTGAAACCTGAGCATTCCCATATGGTTAACTAACTGGTAAATGTTTAGAATACATACCGGACACCAAAGTCTCAGACATCTAAATAGATTTCTCACACTGAAATGTGGTGCTATCCTCAGAGCAGGCTAACAGCAAGAATGACACACTTGTGAACACAGTTCTTTATATTATAAACACTGAAAAGATGTTTAATTCCGTTTTTATAAAGCACTACCAAAAAAAAGCACTTAAATGAGAAGACTTGTCACTAAATGAAAATTTTATTTAATTAGGCATGTCAGTATTAGCAAAACTTGGACACTCAACATCAGTTTGATAGAAGGAAAAGAATCTGGGTTTTGTATTTGTCAGTTTTATAAATAACTGTGGTTTTCCAAAAATTATTATCCTATTACTAAAATAAACAGAATTAAAGACTCTATGAAAACCGTCAAATCAAGAACTTGTAGAAAATGGTATAAGAGACACGTAAGATGCAAACTGCAGTAATAAAGATCATACCAATTAATGAAAACCCACAAAGCTGCTTGCATTTAGTCAGCTGCGCTCGACGGGATGTGCAGAGAATGTTAATGAGAAAAGACCAGACAGGGATGTAGGGACTCCTCCATGCCCTATGCAGGCACATGAGATGAGAGTTGAGTGGCATGGGGATCTGGTCCTTGCAAAGACCATGCCTGAAGATCTTCTACCCTGACGTGGAGCAGGGGCTAAGAGAGGAAAAGAAGGATATACAGAGGAGAGAGAGAGAGAACAGACTGAAAGCCTAGCGAGCGGGCTCAGCATGTGTCTCTCACACATGCATCCGTCCTAGCTTCTAATTCTGCCTGCCATTTTTGCATAAGGAAAAAGCAATAATGAGAGCATAAAAGAAAAAGACACACTACGGAAACTGTATAAATCTATCTTAAATCTGTGCTACAGATTCTTTTCCAGCCAACAATTTTTCTTTCTAGCATTTTGCTTGAAATTCTCAATTCCTCCTATGTCAACAAAAGCTATTTTTGGAACTCAGAAATGAAGAGGTCAAGTAATTAAGCTAAAAGGCTCTAAAAGGCCCAATACAGTCAGATTTCAAAACAAATTTACGCTACTTATTTGAAGATGGAAGCAGGGGATGGAAGTCATAACACACATTTGATTCTTGGAAGAATTTCTGCATACTTCATCATCAGAAAGGCTGTTTGGGGACCAGCTAAAGGCAGGTGTAGGGAGTTAGGATTAAAATATTGGTCCCAAAAATGTTTACTATTGTTGGAGGTGCTGACAGGCACATGGGAGTTCATTGTACCAGTCCAATAGTTCTCAAGGTGTAGTCCCAGACCAGCAGCTTCAGCATCATCTGGAACTTTTTAGAAATGCAGATTCATCCCAGACCTACTGAATGTTTTAGGGGTGGAGCCTCACAATCTAGGTTTTAACAAAGCCAGGTGATTCTGATGCTCAACCTTTTTGAGAAACCCTCTACTAGTTTACTTTCGTGTATGTTTGAGAATTTCATATTTAAAAAGTATTTTCAAGAAATCCTAGCTCCGATTGCCTTTTGGCTAATGTGGCCTTGGGGCAAATTACTAAACCTCCCCCCCATCTACATCAGGAAATGGGAAAAGTAACAAGTTAACAAGTTCTCTATCATCATCTCAGGCTTATTGAAAAGTTTCAATATACACTGCCTGTTCAGAGCAGGAATAAAATGGTGGTCATGGGGGTCATACAAAGTTGTGTCATTTGGACACAAGAAAATTTTAGTGTCCACAACATACACACAACATCCTACACACATTATCTCACTAAACCTCCTCCCAAATCCGTATGTATCATCAGCATTTCACGGATGAGGAAATTGAAGCTCAGAGGGGTTACATAAATTAGTGAAGGTCACACAGATGGTGACCCTTGGATCTCCTGGCTCCAAGCCCAGTACCCTTCCCATAGCCCACCTGCAATAAGCATGATGGAATGTCAAAGTTGTAGAATAGGAAATGCTTCCCAGGGTCTCCACTTCCCTTTGTATGAAAACGGCATAGCACCGCTCCACACTGCGACGTTTCAGCCACCACCTCTCCAGGGAAAACAGAAGTCTAGGACTCTCTGCTCTCTCTCTCTCTGGGTGCTGAACTGCCCAGCCTCCCTGATCTCACCAAGGGAGAAAGAAAAGGCAGAGTTCTTCCATGAAACAAACTCATTTTCAGTCTCAAGAGTATTAAAAATCATACCCCAAAATACTAATCTTTCTGAAGAACCAGGTTTGAATGCTGGGACATAGATTAATGTCATCAGCTAATATTTAATATACTTTACCAATAAGTAGTTCAAGGATCATCTTTATGAAGAAAGCCCAGCTTTACACTTAAATCATGCATTTTTCTTCCACAAAGTCACAAATATGGTACCCCCATCCAATGACTCACCCCCCTCAAATGACAATCTTCTGGTTTAAGGTGTATAAGCTACGGAATACAGAAGTATTTGGCCAGCACTCTTCAAAACAGTAGCCAGTTGTCATATGTGGCTATTCTGAATTCAGAAATGCTATAGGCATAAAATTTCAAAAATTTACTAGGAGTAAAAGAATATACAATGCCTTGATATTTCCATAAGGATTAAATGCTGCAATAATATTTTGGCCATAATGGGTTAAAATTACATTATTAAAATTAATTACACTTATTTCTTTTTATTCTAATTTGGCTACCAAAAAATTTTAAGTTACCTAGGTACTCATGCCATATGTTTTTTTTACCATATCATTATTTTAATGTCCAATGTTTATAATATGAGGGCCAGTGCTTTCTCCTCAACTCAAGTTTATAAATTTTCAATTGGCTTGTGAGGCCAATAGGGGTACTTCTTCTTGTCTAATTTGGTTTCTGGAAAGACTTCATTCAGGTCCTCAATGGTCATCTGATCAAATGGAATTATGTTCTTCATCTTCTCCAGCTCTTTTTCATATTCTTCAATCCTGGCCTTTGAGAGGGACAAAAACTCAGCACAGCTTTTCACATCTTCTTTTTCCTCAGCATCCACTTGGACAGTGTATTTATCCTCTGGCACAGGAACCTTCAGGGCATTAAACTTCTTCTCAAAGTCATCTACCAAGCCAGCCTTTGCCACATTGGCCTTGTAGTAAGCCCAGTCGATAGCAGGTGGTTTCTCAGGAAGAGTAGCCAACCTGGAGGTAAGCATCTCATTCCAGGATTTCAGGGAGTTGGCAATGGCCTTCTGGTTTCAGGGTATGATCTCCCCAAAAGCTACCCAGTCAATGGTTTTTAGAGCAAGTTTTCGCCCAGCCATCTTGAGATCCTTCACCGACCCCGACAGCCCACAGTCCACAGCAGCAAGGGACGGAAGTGGGTCTCATGCCATATTTCTATTGAACAGTACTATTAGAGACTGCATGAAACTTTACATGTAATCTTTTAAACTTCAAGGCCAAACAAAAGACAAACTACTTCCTGAAACTATTATTTGGGGGCTAGGGGACAAGACAGATTTTGGAAAAACCACCACCCCACATTAGAGACAGGAATAGGTCAAGTAAAGGAGGCAACCTGTGTTGTTGTTGTTGTTTTTTAACCTGTGTTGTTTGTTCAGTGTTGCTAACAAACTCCACCTTCCTATCTTTCTTATCTTTCTCCCCTAGGAAGGTTATCTTCCTTGTTCTATACCTCATGGGTCTCCACATATACCCATGGGATGCTGATGCTAAGGTCACACAACAATTTTTTTTAAAGATTTTATTTATTTATTCATGAGAGACACACAGAGAGAAAGAGGCAGAGACACAGACAGAAGGAGAAGCAGGCTCCATGCAGGGAGCCGGACGTGGGACTCGATCCCGGGTCTCCAGGATCATGCCCTGGGCCAAAGGCAGCGCTAAACCGCTGAGTCACCGAGGCTGCCCTACACACAACTTTTTTTCTGAATGTACTACAACCATCAGGTGATATTACAGTTGTAGGAATGGCTGACAGAAGTGGTAACTGTTAACAAAACCAGGTGCTGGCTAAGAGGAAGAGACAAAGGGTTCTGACTTTGTTCACATGAGTTTGCATTTCCATACCCAAGCAAGTACTTGCATAAGATGTTAGTTAAGCATTTAGATCAAAAATAACAGAAGCGTGGGAGGGTTTCAGGGCATAATACCTGCATCCTATTTAGCCATGTAGCATCCTCTAGATGCATCCATTTTTACTGTTGGCAATTCAACTCATTTGGATGTTGGTGGCTAAACAACCACCAAGAAAGCTGGGGGGGGGGGGGGGGGGGACAACGCCTGGGTGGCTCAGCAGTTGAGTGTCTGGCTCCAGCTCAGGGCCTGATCCCAGATTCCAGGATGGAGTCCCACATCAGGCTTCTTGCAGGGAGCCTGCTTCTCCTCCCTCTGCTTGTGTCTCTGCCTCTCTTTCTGTGTCATAAATAAATAAATAATAAATAAATAAATAAATAAATAAATAAATAAATAAATTGTTTTAAAAAGAGGAGGGAAGACTGAAAAAGATTCTGCAGATCCAGTCTCTCCTGGGGGGCACTTTCTGCAACCCATTCTTTGCCAATACATTCCTCAAAGAGTGACCAGGACAATGACAAAAAGAACAAAAGGGGTGGCAGGGAAAGCACTGGTATGTCAGAGATGGAATATAAAGAAAACAAAACCACTCATGGTTCCCACTGGGGCATAAGCCCCCTCACCCCATTAGTGAGGGAAGCTAGAGTATAGGCCTTAGGTACAAGACAGCAGAACAGTGTGATAATGGAACGTTCTAGAATAACGATGCCACAATAGGCCAGAGGAGTACACAGCCTGTAGGAAAATGTGGGGGGAGGGTTTCAAAAAGTTTCTTGGAGGAGCTGGCATGTGAACTGGGGCTTGAAGGGCAGACAGGAACGGTCTGGCAGTGAAGCATGCTGGGCAAAGGAAGAGCTGTGCCAGGTAGTACAGTGCCCTCTGTGAAAGAACAATGGGCCTGGTCAGGATGCATTTTGGAAAGTGTGAGAGAGGAGGCCAGCAAGCAAGTTAAGGGCTGGCCTCCAAGGATCAAATAAGCCATGCTTTGCCTTCTCTGCAAAGGAAAGTTAGAAAAGGAGTTTATCCGTGTTGTAGACAGAGCAGTCTGGCAGCAGGTCAGAGGAAGGAAAGTCTGATGATGGTAAGCTGACGGGGGCAGTCCTGATAACCTTTGGAGATAAGCTAACTGGAGGGTAGTCAGTACTACTATCTTCATCTGATAGAAACACAATCTTGGCTTAGAAATGTCAAGTAGGTTTAAAAGACACAGGCTCATGGTCTCATGAGTGAGTAAAGGGCTCCTTCCATCAGCCACTTCTGCTTCCTCCCTTGGTGGTGACAACTCTCCAAAGCAAGGAGAGCCCAAAACAGAACTATGGCCTGGCTCCTCCCCAAGAACCTGGATGAAGCCCCAGAGATCCACTGGTCAGTGGCACACACTCTTGTCTGGGAAGTGAGCACTAAAAATTTCTAAAGCCTCAAAATGTTACTCTAAGAGAAACTTAGGACCAGCTATATATATCACATTACAGGGATATTTCAAACTTCTGGAAAGTTGAGGATAAACTATAATTTCCAACCCTTCTTGGTTCTAAAATTATCACAGTGATATGTCATCTGCAGGCTTGTCAGGCCTTTGTGAATCTCCTGCATAGCTCTCCCTGCTAACTCCAAATTCTGCTGCCACTTTTATTTATCTCCAGGCTGGCCAACCCATTTCACTCACCTTACTCATTACATTGGGTGGCAATCCAATATCCCCTGTTTTGTAGCTCTTACAACCCAAAACCCAAAAAATTTTGAATAAACTAAACATGGAACCTGAAACTAAAACTCCAGGGTTTTGACCTGACTCCATCACAGGTTATTCCTGAGATCAAAGCTAATAATCCTCCACCATGGAGCTTTAGCCCCAGAAGAAGAGAACTTTGAGATTATTTACTGCATGCTTCTCATTTTACGGATGAGAAAACTATTGAAGCCAGGGCAGGGGAGGAAAGGATGATGATCAGCAGGGATTGCAAGGCAGATCTAGGGCCAAAAATAGGACTCTCGTCTGGTCTCCAAAGTGCTTTGAGTTAGACCACCTACAGCACCTGCTACCCGTGACATAGTTTGGCTGCCTTGTACTTAGCCACTACCTGTCAAATAATGTCAAAGAACACGTGGGGCAAACAGCCTCCTCTAAACACAACAGGGACCAAAGAACCCATTTTACTGGTTAGAGAATAAGCATCTCAGACTTATCCTGGATCATGCTGTAAATTAATTAAAAAATAAATCTAGGGAAGAAAATAAGATGTCTCTAGACTCTTAGATATCGCATTAATTCATACTCCTACATAACCTCCTGGGAAGATGATAAAATGTGACATCCAAAGTAAGAAAGACTCCCAGTACCAACTGATTCTATTTTGTTCATATTTCCAACTCTTTCAGGCACAGCCATTCCACTCTTTGTCTAAGCTACTCAGCCACTATTGTTTTGTCACTTAAAAGTTGGTCTTTCTCTAAAAATTTTTAAATTTTTTAAGGGCAAGGAGTTTTTAAACCTTTCTTTTTCATCTTTATAATACCAATGCTAAGCCTAAGCAACCAGGTTCATATTTGTTCATGAATTATATGTAAGTGTCCAGGTATGGATTTTGGAAAATCTGCCTGGAAGCCAAAATCCCTGGCTCTGCCATTTACTAAAGATACAACTTTTGTCAAGTTACCTAGCCTCTGTGTGCTGTGTCCTCACTTGTAAAATGAGAAACAATAATAGCACTCACCTCCTAGAACTGTGAGAATTGAAGTAATCTATTTAACAGGCTTAAAACAGTGTCTGGCACAAAGCAAGGCACTATATAAATATTTTTGTTATTATTCCAAAAAAAACAAAAGAAAGCAACTGGCATTACCTTGTCATAAAAAAACAGTGACCAGCCATTCTGCCTCCCTGTTGATAAACAGTAGGAAAAAGAAGCACGCCAGAGCTGGGTGGGTTTTCATGTCCCAGGTAAGCAAGAATCCCAGAAAGTAGAGAGTGACTCTCTGTTGTAATACGTAGTGACAGAGTTGTGGAAGCCCCTTGTCTGTGAAAGTTTTCTATGCCTGCAAAGTTAGTCAATTCAATCCAACTCTAAGCACGCACTCCCCAAAAATTCACTGACGGCACCACAAAATATGTGTGCGTCTTTGGGGACCTTGTTCATGCAAACTACTCATATGGACAGTCAGGGGCCCTTGTGCCTTCTGTAAAGCAGGGCTGGACCTGCTTTGGACACTAAAAATTAGAGAACATGTCCTTGTTGGAACTGATGATGATTTCAGTATTGTCTGCCTAAGTGGAAAAGGATGGGTGAGATTAGTACTCACTGTGCCTAATAAATACCATGTGAAAGCCCCTCATTAGCCAGACCTAGCTGCTTGAGGAGAGGAAGGGTGTTAGTAGAAGTGTGGCAAATATCAGTGCTTATAAATATGAGTCGAATGAAAAAACAAATAAACAAATCAAGGGGAAAGCCAACGAGCGCAGTGAAGACTTACGGCTCTGAATACATAAACTTTCCTGGTTTTATCATCTGGGAATATGTCACTACAGAAAACTTATAGGAACTTTTCTTCACATTCAATATTTTAAAAACAAAAAAAACTACCTATTAAATATCACCAATGTAATTAACATCATTAATTATTTCTAACGATGTCTATAGGGATGCCAGAAAACCTGCAGGGCCAAACGACTTTATAAGCATAATTTCATTAACTCAATCACAGTCATCTCAAGTTTTATAGGATATACACAACAACATTATCATTGCCCATAACCTTATTACTTCAAGTTTTGTGTCTTAATTCACTTCTTTCGCTATTTCTAGAGTAAATAAAACTTCAGGGAGAGAAAGGTTTTCCCAGGCAAAGCACCTACTTGTCCAGCCAGAAGCAGGGTCTCCTACCCATTACTATATCACAAGTGCTGCCTCTCATATAGTCATTTAGCTAATCATGTATTCATTCAAAATATCAAAATAAGAACTCAGACTTCGTTTTTACCACTTGAAGATCCCAGAAAAATAGCAAAGAGAAAACGTGTCTCTAATAAGAACCTTTAAAAAAAAAAAAAAAAAAAAAGAACCTTTTCAGGGTGCCTGGGTGGCTCAGGGGGTTAAGTGCCCAACTCTTGATTTTGACTCGGGTCAAGACCATGATATCGATTCCCTGCATCCAACTCTGCACTCAGTGGGGAGTCTGCTTGAGATTCTTTCTCTCCCTCTGCCCCCACTCACACTCACTTGTGCACACACTCTCTCAAATAAAAATAAATCTTTATAAAGAAACTTTTCAAAAATTTTACCTAATGAGTATATATAACACATGAAAATTCAGCTCTTCTTTATCTTTACGTCTTTCAACCTTCCAAATTCCCAGAGTAAGACCTGTACTACAGTCCTCGGATGCCTCTTGAAATAACCCAGTGAAAGGATAACACAAATGACATGTACCCCAGCCATTTCTGGCTCTTTAAGGCCACACCCTATTCCTCTGAATTGCTGAGAAACAACAATTGGAATGAATTATTTCCAGGAATTTAGAGTTTGGGGGGCAAAAATAGGTACTCAAATGTAAGGAGGGTAACTAACCTGTAGACGTCAACAATATCCTGATTGTTCCCCTGTTAGTCATTCACAGCCCGCAAAGTCATTTTTCAATAAGGGCTGGCAGTGAGCCTGGATGGGAATGGTGAACTTTTGCTACACACTGCCTCCCCTGTTTGCTGTCAAAATGAGAGGACAAGACCCACCTAAGAAGGTGCCTATAAGTGGAACCCTGCAGCCCTGAATCTTCATAAGGTCCATACATATACTTCTCTAAGAAACACTGGCTATACTGAGCACTGAACAAGCAGCCACTGCTAAGGGAGACCTTAACCATTATCCTGGCAGAGGAGAGAGAAAAACATTGCCAAAGAAAAGCAGCAAGAGGAAACTTATGATAGAAGTTTTACAGGACAAATACTGACTTGCATAAGTGCTTTAAGATATCTTTATAGTTACTAGCAAGTGTACTGTTAGTCATCCACACCCCATTTCCCAATGACCATACATACTAATTGCAAAGAACTGGAAACAAGTCAAATAACCATCAAGTTATGATACACTGCTATAAAACTGAATACCATACAGCCATTAAGAATAATTACATAAATCTGCATATGTTGATAAAGAAAGATGTTTTTTATATATTCTGGGAAAAAACTGATGCAGAAACCTATAGTATAGTACATTTTCCAAACACACACCACAATAAGTTATATTTTTATATGCACAAGACAAAGTTTGAAAGTATATACTATACACCAGGGATACTTGGCTGGCTCAGAAGAGCATGCAACGCTTGATCTCAGGGTTATGAGTTCAAGCCCCACATTGGTGTATGGATTACTTTAAAAAAATAAAAACAAAAAGAAAATAAACTAAAAAAATAAAAACAAAAGTCTATACACCAGGTAATTATGGGCACTTACAAAGTAAAGGTAAGGGCGTTTTGTTTTTCCCTATGTCTACACTATATTTATTACACACATTAATTACTTTTATGCTTTCTAAACTATGTAAGTTTCCCCAAGGACTGATTGCATACATAACTAAAATCAGCAAAACTTGATTTTAAAACGTTACCTCTAAAATGAAGTGTCTTCCATTTAAATGTTACAAATGTACTCTCACTGAGTACCTGGGCTCCTAACAATAATAATAAGGAACAACAAACACTACAACAAATAGATCTCATGATTGTGCTGGCATACTTTTTAAAAATCATCTTGCCCTGAGGCACCTGGGTGGCTCAGTGGTTGAATGTCTGCCTTCGGCTACGGGCATGATCCCAGGGTCCTGGGATCAAGTCCCTAATCGGGCTCCCTCTGAGGAGCCTACCTCTCCCTCTGCCTATGTCTCTGCCTCTCTCTGTGTCTCTCATGAATAAATAAATAAATAAAATATTTTTAAAAATAAAAATCGTCTTGGAAATTTAAAAAAAAAAAAAGCTGTATTCCAAGCAGTTTATTGAATTCTCATCTGCCATGAGCAGTGATAATCACAAGTAAGAAGATCTGCCCTAGACAGGGGCCCTGCTGAAATATCCTCGCTTTTCTTATCCGATATTCGCTCTTTTTTATCTTGCTTACCCCGGTGGAAGAAGAGAAACACTACTGGGTAAGAAAAAGCTACTTGCTGCGTCACTGCAGCCTCTACCTTTCTCTCACACCTGTCCCTGCAGATGCTCAGAGCCAGAGCTCTCCATGCCACTGGCAGCTTCTAGGCTCCCTAGAGCAGCCGGCACAGCCTCACCCAGGACAGTGGAAAAAGAACTCCCTGTGGACTTGCCTGGGATGAGCATGGCCAAAACAAATAACTGGAACATGAATAGCCAATTTTTTGAGCACTAGGAAGAGAAGGAAGTTTTTTGTTTTTTTTTAAACTTTTTATTTTATTTATTTATGATAGGCACACAGTGAGAGAGAGAGAGAGGCAGAGACACAGGCAGAGGGAGAAGCAGGCTCCATGCACCGGGAGCCCGACGTGGGATTCGATCCCGGGTCTCCAGGATCGCGCCCTGGGCCAAAGGCAGGCGCTAAACCACTGTGCCACCCAGGGATCCCGAGAAGGAAGTTTTTATATCTTTTTCTAAGGCATCTCTAAGCCCACCGTGGGGCTCTAATTCACAAGCCTGAGATCAAGAGTCCCGCGCTCTACCGACTAAGCAACCAGGTGCCCCAAGAAGCAAGTATTCTAAAAGTCACTGTGATTTAAAAAAAAAAAAAAAAAATCACAGGGCATCTTTCTATAGTGTATGTAAGCCTCTGGATAAATATTTCTACACATCTGGAGAAACACTGACAAAAGACTTTTAAGAATATTCACAAGGGAACCCAAACCACACAACTTCCTCCAAGAAATCATAAGTTACATCAATCAGCAAGGAGCTTCAACCAGTTAAATCTACACAGCACGTGAGGGGCTCAAGCTACTCAACAGATAAATGAACTATTGTGCTAGCAGAAAGGAATCCAACATAATGAATAACACATCTCTATACAATATACCTGGGGGAAGAAAACTAAATCATTCAGATAAAAATCTGCAGTGAGAAGCCCATCATATTTACTAGCTTTCTCAGTTAGCAATATAATTTTGAAGGCAAAACAATGTAAGGCAGTCTCACGAGTCAGCGAGAAAAACAATTTAATTCAAATCCAATCCATTATAGGGAAGTTTAAGTTCAGACTATTAAAAACACTAATTGAAAATTAACCAAAAAAAAGAAAAAAGAAAATTAACCAAACGCTTTATAACAGCAATTGAACCTCTTTGTTTTAAAAAAAAAATCATTATGTAAAATCACTTAATACTAGTTTAACAACTCCTTTAACAGATCATTTGAAAGGCTCAATTGTCCCCTCTGCAGTCCATGTTGGTGTTTTTTTGCAGTTTGCTTAAAAAATTATGTGCCTTTATTGTACTAAAGAAATTCCAAGAGAGAAGCACAACCTACTCATTGATGATAACAACAACCATTTTTCACATTCCTCCCTTACAAAGTCTACCAGAGCCCTCTGAATTTATACCAACTGCTATGAGCTGAGCTAATGACAAAAACAGAAACGATTCTATCAATTGGTTCAAAGTTTAGGTTATTTCTTACTTTGTTCAAGGCTAACCTATTAATATGAGCGAGTGAGGACACATATAACTTCAACAGTCATGTCCCTTAAAACCCCCCAATGTCATCTTAATTTTCACAATAAATAAATACATAAAGATGTTTTCATTTTGCAAAGAACTTCTTTGCCAACCCCAGGGGAAGGCAACTGCGACTTGCCTCCCTGGGTTTATGTTTGGCAACAATGCAGCTAGGTGGGGCATAATTTTGAACCATACAAAGTTCTATACAAAGCAGCCCCTGGAAACCCCTTTCATCCACAAAATGCCTACATATCTTTCCTCCCAAACAAAACTCAAAGTGGAACCAAAACGAATCTACAGAAGAAAGGAGAGTTCACAAGAGACAGGCAGAGCAGGTTTTGAAATCAGAGTGCCAGAAGACACTACAGGCACACACACAATAAAAGCACTTCGTGGAGGAGACAACAGATATGCTGTGCACAACCCCTTCTCACCGGCACTGGCCCTGGGCTCTCTGCTTCCATTTCGCCCTGGGCTGCATCCTTGCGTTGCAGGGGGGATTCAATCACCAGATCCTTTTTGACACTTCTACTACTTGTCCTGCATTTATCAGCCTGCATTCTCGGCTGAAAAAGCAAGTCAGAAAGTCTGCAACTGGGACAGCTGCAAGCCCCTGGCTGTGCAAGGCACAAGCATGCCACTGGCCCGAGCAAACAGAGGAAGCTGGCTCCCAAGCACAAGTGGTCAGCCCACTGGCTGGGTCCACAGAGCCCGTGGGGTGGGAGGGCATGCCAGCGAGGGCCAGCCTCCAGGGGTGTTACTACAGGCTTGGAGAATGGGAGGTTCCCACACGCCGGCCAAAGGAAAACAAACCCGAACTGTACAATACACAGTGTACTGTCTCTCTGATAAAGACCAGCCTCATTGTGTCTGTTCCACACGGCGTGGGCCAAATGGAGCCAAATCAAAATAGTGCAGTGTTTAAAAGAAAATCAGTCACAGTTAGAATCTTTCATGATTACTTCAAATCTGAAGCTCCTGGAGTTGAAGAGACAGCTAGGTTGTCCGGGTGTTTTAAAATTTCTGTAGTTTCTGGATGCTTTCTTTCATGTGATGGCTAAACACTAAATGCTTGGCCAATGGTCAAAACAGGGAAGGGCAAAGACTGAGGTGTCCCAGAGCCTGTACCTCATGGGTGCAGGTAAGGAAAGAGTTTCCCCCCGCATGAGAGACCTTAGCACACAGGACTCAATTTATCCATTTTATGCCAGAAAGACAAGGTCATCAAACAGCTTCATGGGATGCTACATATCATGGTAAACAGAATATTACTTTAAATCCATCAACAGGTGTGTTGCTAATGAGCCCAGAAGAAGATACTGAGAGAATCACAGTAAAAATTTAAGGCAGTGTCTCTCCCTTCTGTCACTCAAACACCAGGAGTCCTGGCTGTGAATATTAATTGTGTAATAAGTCACAAGCATCAATTAGGCCATTTAAAAAATTAATAGTTTCTACAACAACTTTTTTAAAACTATCCCATTTCTCAATCTTGGGTAACCTTTCAGGGTAAATATAAACTCACTTGCCAAATCCAGGTTCCAAAACAAAATGTATATGAATTTTAAAAACCTATCTTCATAAAGTTACAAGAGGACCAAAAAAAAATAAAATAAAAAATCCCAAAGGGCCTCAATTAAATTAATATATAATTGAAGTAGCAGTTAAATCAAAACTTAAGAATTATCCTATAAATCAGAGGAGGCAAGAAAGTCTGAAGCCACACACTAAGCAGATAGTTTGAAAAAAAAAAAAGCAGATAGATTGAGCCTCAGTTAAGCACAGCATAACCAACAATTTGAACAACTTCTTGAAATGGCTGAGAAGTTCTAAATATCCCAATTCTTCCTCAACCCCCCATCTTCATTAAATCACCAGCAGGTCATGACTTTGAGAGAAATGCTATCCTATTTATTTGGTCAAAATATGACATTCTGTAAGTAATAAATAGGAACTTAAAAGGTTATTTGTTATAGGAATACAAGCCCCAGCATGGACAATTTACCTTATCTTTGTAACAACCAAGGAAGTAATATGGTTATCCACATTCTACAGATGCAGAAGCTGATGCACAGAGGGTTACACATGTGCAGAAGGTAACATAGTGAGCAGTGGCAGCATGAATCCAGTGTACACACTCTTCACTGTGATACTATGAGCCAGTTGTCAATTTCAACTATGCCAACTGCTAAAAAAACAAAATGCGTAAAAGCTACTGATCAGCAACTAAAGGTAAAAGCAGCATCTAGGTTTAATCAAGGTAATTTAATGAAGAGATAAAAAGAGCATAGCACAAGGCCAGGTACCTAGTAGGTATTCATTTAAAGGGTAACCATTGTTATTGTTGTTGTTGTTCCCAGCTGAAGAAACTGGTCTTCATCTTAAATTCTAGACTCTGGCTTGTGTGATCTAAAATGACAATTCCACCACCCATGTTGCCACGAAACATTACAAAGTGCTCCAGCAATTTCAAATCAATGTTCTTTCCTCTTTGCTGCTTGATTATGATAGCTGCCTTTGAACCCCTGCATTCATGCTACAAGCCAGGCATCTTCTTCCTAAAGTTTTCCTATATTTTTCAAAATTTTAGCAATGAATTAATATTTCTTTTGTAATCATGGAAAAAACTTTAACTTGGCTCTGAGCTTCTAGGTAGCCAGGACAGAGGTTAGGTTCCCTAATTCATATTACCAAATGGAGAAAACATACCAAGCTATAAGGCAAGAAAAAACTTTTTTTCATTTCTCACACAGAGATTTGCATAAAAAGGGACTGATTAATGTATTAAGTTCTCAACATGTTTACAGGAAATGCAGCAGCAAAGTTCACACTGCTTTTACACCACCATCTGAGATCAGTATACTTAAATCCTGGATAAAGGAAAGCAATTCTGAGAGCAAGATGGTGGTATAATCTGTCACCTTTGAATGGTCTGACTTATGAGAAAAGGGAATTCTCAGGACTTAGAGGAATGAGGATATTATTGCCAGCTTTCCTGCTATATAACTTCTCAGGCAATGTCAAGTGCTCTGGTGCTGCTCTACTCATTTAGGATGACCAACACTTCAGAAGTTTGCAGGTCTAGGGGAGTCACATGACATAGTATTTAATTCCAGAACCTAAACCTCCAAGTAGGATGTGGTTTCTCCAAAGAGTTTGTGAGACTGCTGTTTAAGGACATGAAAGAGACATCTGGTCAGAGCAGTCGCAAGAGGAAATGCCATCTTAGAAGAATGGGAACTAGGTGGCCAAGGGTTCCTGTGCAACATTAAAAAGAACAAGGATGGTATTTGTTGTATCTCTGGATTCAAGTCCACCAACATTTACTGAGCTCCTACTAGCTAGCAACTTAAGTTCTTTCACACACTAACTTGTCCAACTCTTAAAATAACAGAAATACCTACTAACATGTATTAAAGGTATATAGAATTTTACTGTTTAAACAGAATGGCATAAACCCTGTGGGGAAGAAAAATGAAATGAATGCTTTTGTATAGGAGTTTCAGTTCTCAGATTTTAATATTCACACAAATTATTTTATAGGTTGGGTACACAACACCATGAAAACCTGATCAAAAATTTACAGAATTTTCCATGGTTAATTTTTTACTGTAGGGAAGGCTAACTTTAGACTCTACTGCCCCTATCTTCCCCTTGCCACTAAAGGATGAAGTTCCATCACATTCTGAAAAGTAAGGAACTTAAAACCCTCAGACTCCTAAACATGTAGGACTCCTACACATGCCCCAAAACCCAGTTTAAATGCCATCTTGATCCTCCTAGCCAGAACTGATTAGCTCTTCTTCCATTAACCCTCTGGGCATTCCTTTTATTTACCTCTGTGTTGGAGCTTTTCACAATCCACCTTTTAGTAGGTTTGTAGGTGTCACCCACTTCAATGAGACTATAAATTCATGAGGGCAGGAACTGTATCTTAACCACCTTTGCATCTCCAGTGTCTTATGTACTGCAAGCACTCAAAACACAGTTGCTGAATTTAATGTGTATGTCAATTTTGTGTCACTGGTTATCTTCATCCCTACAGTAAAATTTAGTAGTAGTTTTAGAAATATGCAAACATTTTCATTTGTTAATGGCCCGAATCAAGGCAGAAGCATTCAACTGTTCATAAACTGAAACCCAATGGACCATTTACTAATAATTAAAATGCTCCTTTCTCCCAGCTAAGAAAATGTTACCCTGCAGAACCTGCTAGACATTTTTCAGACAAAGGTATCCTTGGAAACAATACAACTGAACCTTTAGGAAGTGTAAATAAAATTGTTTTTAGCAATGAATTATATAAAATTTAAAACCGCATTTTGCTGCAGCTAATAATTATATAAGGAATAACCCATACAAGGAATAAATATCAATTACCTCAAAAAACTTTTTACTCTCCTATTAGGGACTCTTGCCATATCAGAAGGATATTTAAAACATTACAATTAACTTTAAAGGCAAATATGTATATACTAGAGGAGACGATTTAAATTTTATATATATGCCTTTAAATTGTATGTCAGGTATATTTAAATAAAGTGTATACATATAGAGCCATACACATAATTTGAGGTAGAGACTTAAATATATTAAATATCTAAATATTAAATAATTGTACACACTTATGTACATATATACACGTGTGTGTGTGTGTGTGTGTGTGTGTGTGTGTGTGTGTCTACTCCAAAGTAATCATCTCTGTTCTCTTGGTCTGGGAAAATGTGAAACATAAGTATAAATTATTAAGAAAAATTGCAAAAAGGAGCAAATGACTAAAGATTTTCCACGTGTATTGTTACCAGTCAGCGTGCTAGCCAAATAAAAGAAAAGGTGTCAGGAAAATGATCGACTCTTCTGAGAAAAAGAAAAAGCATAAAAAACAGAAGGCATAATAAGCAGCAAAACAGAACAGGATGAGAGGCAACAGATGCGGGGAGCAAGGTGATAAATAACCACAGTAGAGGAGGGATATAGGGACAAAAAGAGAAATAGATGTGGGGGCAGGAAGAGGTAGGAGAGGAAAGAGTCTTCTGCATCAGACCCTTGAAGCCTTGTAGAAGATTTAGTATCAAAAAAAAAAAAAATCTGACACAAAGTTTGATGTTCACCCCAATTTCTCAGCAGCAGAGATTTAATCAAATGTCACAGAAATGGAATAGTCATTATCACCTAGTCTAATGGTTCACAGCCTGGAATTCAAGGCTGAACTTGGGGGGAAAGTGGTCTGTGAATCCTCTAAAACTACATTCAAAATTTTGTATGTCTTTGTGATTTTTCTGAGGAGGAGCCCCTAGAGTTTATCAGGCACTCAAAGAAGGAGCCAAGGGAAGATCATCCACTCACAGAATAAGGAAACTGAGGTCCGGAGAAATGAGCTAGAGAGCCAAGCAAAGTCTTGAGATACAAAGCTCTTCACTTTAACAGGTTCAAATTCTATTTAATTAGAACAACAGCAATTTAAACATCAGGCATCAGTTAAATAAACAAGCCATTCGATGGCAATCAGCAGTGTCAACACCTGCAGCCTACTCACTTGTTGATTAATGGCCAAGTCAGCAAGCGAGTCATTATATGAACGTAATGCCAGATGCACAACCCAAGGCCAATAAAGTATACCTCCAAAATAGGGCAAATAAGATAACTAACACAAATTATGTTTTTTTAATTTAATTTAATTTAATTTAATTTAATTTAATTTAATTTAATTTATTCATGAGAGACAGAGAGAGAGAGAGAGAGAGAGAGAGGCAGAGACACAGGCAGAGGGAGAGGCAGGCTCCATGCAAGGAGCCCGAAGTGGGACTCGATCCTGGGTCTCCAGAATCATGCCCTGGGCTGAAGGCGGTGCTAAACTGCTGAGCCACCCAGGCTGCCCCAAATTATGTTTTTTGAGAACTTCTAATGACACTGAGAAAATATCCACAATAACACACACATAGAAAACTGAAGAAAAAAAAATGGCTGCTGATTAACTCTGGTATGTGAAACTATCAGTAATTTTTTTCTCTAAAATCTTACTTTCCAAATTTTCTTCAAGGGCACTTATTACTTCTATATTCAAGAAAAAAAATGAATATGCTCTACTGCAAGATATATAGAAAAATGTCACATCAAGGCGTTAGCCCCTGCCATACCACTCAACAGCTGCGTAATAATAGAAAAGTCACTTCACTTCTCCGGGTCCCACAAACTTCACCTATATAATGAAGGATGTACACTAAAAAAATCTTTTCCAGCTCTACATGTCTATATGAACTATTAAAACTTCCCTTATTGATGAGATTTGGGGGAATATAAACCACCCCAATGGAATGATAAACACTTGAAAGTCATATTTCCCCACTACACACAAAAGAAAAACACAAGGACCAAACAGTGGATATATTTCTAAATGTGTCCAATCCTCGAGGCACCTGGGGGGCTCAGTGGTTGAGTGCCTGCCTTTGGCTCAGGTCGTGATTCTAGGGTCCTGGGATCGAGTCCCACATCAGGCTCCCTACAGGAAGCCTGCTTCTCTCATGAATGAATAAAAAAAAGAAAAAAAAAGTGTCACATCCTCAATGGAAGATGTCCTAAATGTGGAGGATCCTTCTCCAGTGGAACAAGGGCAGAGTGAGAGGCTGACAATGACAAGGACTATGGGATGTTCTGTGGGTGAGGAGGCCAACACAGCTCTGGGGTAAGCTCATTGTGCTGGGACAACAGGGCACAGGCTCTAAAGAAGGTTCTGTTTTCAGATGAGGCAATTAAGATGGAAGAGTCCGTCCATTTGTAGAGACTCCTCTCTGGTACTGGCTGTGTGAATCTAGCACAGCAACTTCACCACCCTGGGGACCCCAGGTCCCTCCTCTGGAAAACAAGGATCAGAATGTCCACCATTACAATCCCAACTAGATTCTGTTCATTCCCAAGACCCAAGTGGATCATGGATGTGTCCTACTGTGTGCAAGAACACTGACTCCATGCAGCCACAAATGTTCAAGAAGCTTCTCAGTAAAGACAGCTCTACCCCCATCCAGGACATTCCCTCTCCCTGCCTGCTTCTGTTTCTCCACAGCCTCCATCACGATCTGGCATTCTGTATTCTACTTTCCTTATTTGTCTAATCCCAATTCAAAAAAAAAAAATCAGAAGATGCTGTGTGAGGGCAGAGAGTGTTGTCTATTTTGTTCACTGCTCTAGTCTCTCAGATACTCAAACAGGGTAGATGCTCAAAAAATATTTCTTGGATGAATTTACTGAAGAGTTAGGATCCCCTCAGGATGGAGAGAGCTTTTATATACTCTGCACACCAATAGTTTTTCTGTAAACTGTCAATTTATTTTAATCACAATAATGATAATTCAGCCAACAGCATCAATGATTTGTTTTAGAGGTGGAAATTTACAAAACAAAGAAAAACATAATATGCCTGATTTTCTCAGGAAACGAAACTCCCAGCCTGAGTTACTGACACCCAGCCAGCCACACAGCGTCCACCCTGACAGAGCCATTCCAGCACATATGATTTCCTCTTGTAAGCTTTAAGCACTGAGGCAAGGATGGGGGGTATGCGGTGAGTACACAGTAGGCAGTCCATAAATGTTTGCTTATAGATAAATCATGAAATTGCCTCACTTTGATTTGATTCATCACAGACCCACGCTTCACAGGAGTTGAAATGAAGGATTTTCTAACTTTCTTCACTAAATGACAAGGGTTGAGGTTAAGGGCTAGGTAACATATACTTGGTAAGAAAAACAACCAAAAGGGTTTTTTTTTTTTTTTAAGCACTAAAAAGTTTCTCTTTCTAAATAAAATGCCTCATTCCATTATAAATGGAAGACAAATGGCTATTTCTTCACTTCTCCCCATATCCACCTCCCAAAGCAATGTAAAGAAAACCACAAATAACCAGCCTTAAAGTTTATTGGTTCTGTAAAATCTTTGTGTATGTTATACGTAAAGCATGTTCCATCAGTGTTGATATGGTATAAAACTGGTGGACCACCCTGATTTACAGATGATGGAGATGAGACAAGTTGGCAAGGAGGCACAGGGCTGATCACTCCCACGTATCAAAGTTCATGGCCATCAGCTACCTACCCTGGGGACAGGAGAGAGGAAGGGGCTCCAGGCAAAAGCCGGACACCTACACCCCCAGGCTGCGATGGGAAAGTCCACCAGGAGAAAACTTGGCAAAGTGATTTGTGGAATACCCCCTAGGACTTCTGGCTTATTTTAACTTGCATAAAAGACAATGACCCTTTATAATCATACCAGTTCCTTAACAATAATTGGAAAGTCCCTGCTTTTAAAAAGAGGTAGATTATATCCCTCCATAAGATAAACTCATCAGCAGCAAAGATGATGTATCCCTTCTCATCCTCTGGCCTAAAGGATGGTCTTCCACTTCTTCTAAGCTCACTGTGATTAATTTCCTATGTGATATTAAGAGACTGCCCAGGAATACGAAACAAAGCCAGTTTTAGGGGGCTCAAACGTTATTCCTGGATGACACATCCTGACAAGTCAAACTTGCCCCCAGGAGTGCTTGTAAAAATACGGAACTCCTCTAAATTAATTTCTTCACAGATATGCTAGAAGTAAAGGGTCCAGAGCAGGCAACAGAAACACAGTGTATGGAGAGCGCCAATGCCAAGGAAGGCACCAAAGTCGCCCTTATCTGCACTGCCAAATCAAAACACACACATCACATAACTTAGAAACCAATGCTGGCGGTGGTGGTGATAGTGACGGTCATGGACCAGTAGCTACCTTTGGTCCTTTACTAAAGTTGGTGAATGGTCCTGTTACGTCTGTTACATTTCTGAAGTTTTATACATGCAACACAATAGGCTTCAGCTGTCTCCTCTCAAACAAGGGGAAAAAGTCTTCCAGGAAACGTATGCTTAAAAGGGAGAAGGTGATGTTTCATCAAACCCCGAAAACTGGTACACCAGGGGCTGTGAATATTCCACTGCCCTTTCCACAAAGAGGGGCCAGCCTCAAAGTCCCTCTAATTCAAAAACAGAAGGTGAAATAAACACAAAACAAGGTTTCCAATGTTACCTAGAGCACTTAGGAGCCCACCCCCACCCCCACCCAGGCACACACTTCCATTTATGCTTTGCCAAGACCTAAATCTGTAAGTCAATACTTTATTATTTTGTAACTATCACACAAGAATTTCAAGACAGAAAAGAAGAGGAAATGGAAGCACATGAGTGGCTTGGAGCGTGGCAGGAGTGAGCAAGGAAAACACTGTCAGGGTCCCTACTATGTGCTGGGTCCTTGATGTGTATTCTCACTTTATTCAGTTCAATTTAACCCTTACAATAGTAACACTATATTAGGCATTTTTGTTTATAGAAACTGGTGTTCTTCTAAGGTATATACCTTAAGTATGCATGGAAGCTATGTTTCAAAATTAACCTTAAACCTAATAACTAAATAGATAACTTCATCTCCCTTTTGAACATATATCTCCTTAGAGGAGCCACTAAAACTTAATATTAACTGCAATTGTGTCTGAAATATGGAACAAAGGTTTTTATTACCCTTCTTTCTACGTACCAGTATTTTTAAAACTTTCCTTATAATAAGCATGAGTTAAACACAGAGACTTTTTTAAAGCCATTTATTACTATTTAGGATTTTTTTTTAAGATTTTATTTATTTATTCATGAGAGACACAGAAAGAGAGAGGCAGAGACATAGACATAGGGAGAAGCAGGCTCCCTGCGGGGAACCTGATGTGGGACTCGATCCCAGGACCCCGGGATCATGACCTGAGCCGAAGGCAGATGCTCAACCTCTGAGCCATCCAGGTGCCACCTATTTGAGAAATTTTTTTAAAACATGTCCACAAGGGATCCCTGGGTGGCGCAGCGGTTTGGCGCCTGCCTTTGGCCCAGGGCGCGATCCTGGAGACCCGGGATCGAATCCCACATCAGGCTCCCGGTGCATGGAGCCTGCTTCTCCCTCCGCCTGTGTCTCTGCCTCTCTCTCTCTCTGTGACTATCATAAATAAATAAATAAAAAATTAAAAAAAAAAAAAAAAAAACACGTCCACAAGGTAGCTAATGCATACAACTTCTCCTCCAGGGGCAGGACTGGGGGAAGGTGAGTGAGGCATACCATTCAGGAACAGGTTTTAAGAGAGCACTAAAAATTCAGTAATCAAGATAGATGAAATTCTCAAGTAAAAATAAAAATTAATAGTACCCCAAAAAAAGCCATGATAAACAAAACTTGAAGTTGATATGGCTCTGCTTAGCAAGGGCCAACTCTGTGCCGGGCACTGTGATACACAGTATATTTATTCAACCCTGAGACACATACTCTTATTTTACAGATGAAGAAACTGAGGCACGGACGTCACAGAATTAGTCCAAGGTCACACAGCTGGTATGTGGCAAAACAACTTTAAACAGGTTGGTAAGAGGTCATTTTTATTTTCCTTCACCGTAAAAATAAATCAACGTCTATGTTTAACATGGATCTACAAGCAACCACCTTGTCAGATAAAGATTTAAACTCAAGCTCAACATACATTCTTCTTCCTTAGATGATTAAGTAAGACAGAAGCAATCTGGGCAAAGGACCAAAACCTCACTCCGCTGAAACCTTTTTTATTTTACTGAAGAGAGGTAAAATTTCCTAATAGTTCAAAGTAATGGAACAGAGTGGGGGAAAGGGGAAAGGTGAGGGCAAAAACATTCCTTTCATTTTAATTCCTCACAGGAAGGAAGTTAGAAACAAACAGTATGACCTGGAGATCTGGCTCCCGAAGCAGGGCAGTTTCTCCCATGCTAACCTGGGATGACTCCCCAAGGACATCCCTTCCTTGGGGTCTCTCCTGTGGGGTCTCTCCTGCCCTCACCACTGCCGGCCCCGAACTTCATTGTGTGTCTGTATTGCCTCACGCCTCCAGAAATGTTGCCCATTAACCTGGAATGTTCCCGTTACCACCTCCTGATCTTAACTTGTCAAATGCCTGCTAGCCTCTGTAGTATACAGATTCCAGAAACCACCCAAAACTTCTGCATTGGAATCTTGAGCTATATTTTTCACAGCACCCAGATGATACCTGTGCTAGAGGCTTTCTCATTTATCTGTGTCTGAGAATCATTAACCCTAATTCATTAACTTTAAAGAGACAAGAACACAGATCCAATACAAGGAGACCTGACTATTGTCAAGCTAAGGTTGTTTTTGCCTCTAGCAAAGCAGTAACATTAAGACAGTTGGGAGTTTTCCTGGAGGAGTGTTATACTCTGTCTGCCTCAAGTATTTGTCAAACGGGCTGCAGGTTATAACGAAATTCAATTTTATCGACGTTTCCTGCCTTTGTTCCCCACATCACCTATGCCAGAGGCTTTCTCATCCATCGACGTCTGAGAATCACTGATCTTAATTTATTAACTTAAAAGAGATAGGAACACCTATGATATTTAAGGGCAGATCCAATACAAGGAGACATGGATGGGTTCCCAGACATGTCTCTGCAGACGTCTGATACAAGTATCAAGTAAGGGGTGGCGTGAGGATGAGGCCAAAAAGCTGACCTAGTCTCTGCAGGACAGAACATACACTCTAGCCTTATCAAAACACCATAGCAGGCTTCGACTCCTTTATGACTGACGGTTTCTATTTAGCTGGACTTTGGGGAAAAACACAACCTTGTGGGTAGATCCTTCCACCAGAATTAACCTTCACCTACCTTCCTCTCTCCTTTTCCCCCCACCTCTACCAAAATGAAATGCCTTTCAATTATGAGACCGTAAGAAAGGACTTACAGAACAAAACAAAGGTTTGGTCCTTTGCCTTATGTATCTCTCAGATACTTTCAATGGTGTGATCACATACTGAAAAACTTGCTTTAGCAGGATACCTCCCTAAAGAGAACACTGAGCAAAACCCACCCTAGGGTTTTGTTGCCTGGAACCCTTTCACAAACAGCTTGTTTGCCAGCTGAGTTATAAGCTCTCATTCAAGTTCCAATTTGTGACCTTTATGGCCACTAAATAAAAGCAATAAAGCAACCTATTTAGAGAAAGGCAACGTGCATTTCTAAGGATTTCCTTTCTCCCCCCACAAGAGAAATAAGATGCCAAAGTTACATCCTCCATATGTATCCTCCACAATTCACTGCAATTAAGCCCGTAATGAAAAAAACACCTCTGACCCAATATTACAGGCTTAATGTACTGTTATTTTCCTTCTAAATAGACTCTTACTCAGATGTGTACATTAGACTGATGACAACGTTCATGAGTTTTCCCAGTCCCTGATTTAAGACTTGAAGGCAGTAAAATAAACAACAACAACAAAAAATTAAACAATTTGTTTGGCAGCATTTTTAAATTGAGACTATTAACACTGTCCCCAACATCTCATTTTGAAGTAACTGCAGCATATACATAATGGGTGTTAATTTGGGGGAAACACAGGACTTCTAGACTTATTACAATAAATTTAAGTCAACCAAAAGTGTTGGCAGATCCAGCTCCCCAGACCTGATATGCCACCTCCAAGTCTCCACATGTTTGGGGAACAGGTGCTTATCAAATGCAGACACCAAACTATCTGATGATCAAGTTCTTTTCAGCTCAAACTTTCTATAATTCAGTGATACATATTACCACTGTGGCTAAGTGGGTTTATTACTCTGTCCTTCTGTGTGACCCTACTTTTGTCATGTTCCGTGTGACCTAGCATTTGCCACATAAGAGAACTTCTGAGGAGCATTCACTAGTGAATGGAACACTCTCCATTTTTACTCATCGATCCATTTGTGAATGAGCTGATTCATGCATTAACTCTCCTGCCTGCTCAATCAATCGCTCAGTAGGCATTCTTAAACCACAGGATGCCATACTGGACTGACAGGTAAGGAACACACAATCCAACAGGAGACCAAGATGAAGGTACATAAGCAAGTAACTTCAATACCAGGAGTGGCAGAAGAAACAGGGCACCCTTGTATTGCCCAATATGCTAGTCACTAGTCACATGGGGCTACTGAGCACCTGACATGAGACTGGCCAAACTGAGATGGGCTCTAAGTATAAAATACACAGTGGATTTCAAAGGCTTTGTATGAAAAAAAAAAAAAAAGAATATAAAATATCCTACTCATAAGTTTTATTACATGTTGAATAATACTTTGAATATACTAGGTTAAATAAAACATATTATTAAAATTAATTTCAACTGTTTTATTGGGTTTTTTTAATGTAAAATTGCATATGTGACAGGCATTATGTTTTTATTGGACACTGATGAGCTAGATCCTCCCCAATCCTGGGTTCTCTTCCTGGGCAGACACAAAGACCACAGTTCCCAACCTCCTCAGCAGGTAGGGGGAAACTGTGATTGGGTTCTAGCCAAAGGAATACAAGAAATACGGGGCACCAAAGTCTAGGTGCAGCTATGAAACAAGGTGCACAATCATCCCAGCTTGCTCTCTCTCCCTGTGGGCCCACTGAAAACAGATTCCACAGGAGGGCTTGTGCCACAGAGAAGCCATGGATGCAAAGCCACAGATTCCTGAATCGTCACACAGAAGACTACCTAACCTATAACCAAATGGGATCTTATCACATCACAAGTGAGAAATACTTACAGCATTAAGCTACTGCCATTTGGTTACAGGAAAGGTTGAGGGATGACTACCTGCTTAAGAACTCTCAGGATAAGCTTCAAGAGATGAGATGCATGGGAACCATGCAGAAACGTGTGGTTCTCAAACTCAATTGCGTCAGAATCACTCAGAGAGCTGGTTACAGTACAGACTTCTGGACCCTCTTTAATCCTCTTTAGGATGATGAAGCTAAGGAGGACCTGCATCAGAGTGTTGGTCCCCCTCTGGAACTGAGGAGCTGTTGCAGTCTCCTTGCACCTCAGCTCCCTCCCATGCAGCAGGCCAGGAGGGCAGCTGAGCATCTGCAGCTCTAGCAGCTCCAGCTGGCACTGCTGATGCCGCTCATCTGGGGACACACCCTGAAACCCAGGGTCTTAAAGGATAAGCAAGATTTTGTCAAGCAGTGAAGAGAACAAGAGGCATTCAAGGGGAAGGTACCACACATTGCAGAAAGGTCTAGAGGATTGGAGGAGCATGGTGTGTTGGGAAATAGTAAGACCTGCAACAAAGACCAACATAGGGCCTGGAAAACAAGCTGGGGGGGACCCAGAAAAGTAGAGACTTGTATTAGCAGTCAGGAGTTTGAATTCTCCCTCCTCCATAACTTTAAAACAGAACTTTCCTCTCCATAGCATATGCAGTAATAAAAAATAAAGTAAATATGAATATCTGCTAATACTTCCATTTCCTAAAAAATTCCTAGGAAAATGACAGAGACACAGTATAGTAATTTGACCACTGTGGGCCAAGTGTGAGACTCCTGATTCTTGGGTCTACCACCTAGTTATTATCATCTTGTTATGTTACCTGAGAAACAACATAACCACTGTATATTGCTGCCATCTTTGTGCTATTAACACAGGAACATTTGCCTTTGACCTACTTTACAGAAACCTTTGGGAGATTAGATGTGGAAATTAAAAAAAAAAAAAGTCCCTAGGAAAAAAGTATATAATTTTATTTTATTCTAACCAGGCACTAGTCAATCCGGTAAGACGCAAATGTCTGTCTTGGAGAGAAGTACCCAGAACTGATAAACAGCATGGAGAAAGGCAGGGACTGTAAGGAACAACATAACTTCACTAGGAATCCTTTCCAGTAGCACAATTTTTTTTTTTCCAGTAGTACAATTTTAAGTGCCCTCCTTCCCACTATTCAAGGCAAACCCCCCCCCCCAAAAAAGCAGTTCCTAATGCACTCAACTGGATTAAAAGCCAGATGTTGGCACCCTCTGAGTAGCTATATAAAATATGGTGGTGGAAGAGACAACCTCTTAAATCACTGTTTGTACTGCATCAATGTTGGGGAATGAATGTTAGGGAAAAGATTTTCGTAAATGTTTTTCTAACAGTGCAAGGAGGAAGAATTCTGTTTGACTAAATACAGTTTTGCTCAATTTAGAAATCTAATGGCCCCTTTGTGATATTTGGGGGAGAGGGGAGTGATTAAAATAGTTTGTTAAAGAAAAGAGTTTATTAAATGTTTTCACTCACTGTACTTAGATGAATGAATGGAATTTGCTTATGTTGAAACTGCAAGGGAGTCAACTGCTTTTACCTCAAAGAGAAAAAAAAGTGTGATATTACTTACAGCAATATACCTTAATACCCTCAAGCTGCAATATGAGAAGATACCTTTTTGACATCCTTAATTCACAACCTCATCAAAGAAGTTTCACACATACTGTCAATTTATGTGTATCAGGGCACTGTCACAGGTTTCCAGTATTTGCTGTGCCAAGTAACAATACTAAAATACAAAACCCAGGGACACCTGGGTGGCTCAGCGGTTTAGCACCTACCTTCAGCCCAGAGCATGATCCTGGAGTCCCAGGATCGAGTCCCACATAGGCTTCCTGCATGGAGCCTGCTTCTCCCTCTGCCTATGTCTCTGCCTCTCTCTGTCTCTCATGAATAAATAAATAAAATCTTTAAAAAATAAAATAAAATACAAAATGCAAATAACATTAATCACTACCAATATCTCATAAAGAAGGGCTGTTTGAAACACATGCAAACATACTTGAAACTAGAAATGGCAATCTTTGACTTTTAAAAAAAAAAAAGCTTTTAAATCTTGGGGCTCAGTTGGTTGTGTGTCCTACTCTAGGTTTCTGCTCAGGTCATAATTTCAGGGTCCTGAAATCAAGCCCTACGTTGGGCTCTGCCGCACTCAGTGGGAAGTCTACTTGAGAGTCTGCCTCTCCCTTTGCCCCTCCCACCACTCCCACATGTATTCTCTTTCTCTCTCTCTAAAATAAATAAAGCTTTTTAAATTTTATTTTTTTTATTTTTTTATTTTTTTTTAGTCTTTAAGAACTTGTTACATTTTCCTTATTTTCCTCATTTCTGCACAGATCAGAAATAGCTTTGTCATGATCTGAGGACCAGCACTTGGGAACCTAGGAAGGAGGCAATCAAATGCTCATAGGAGTTATAGGAGTTCATGGGTGATCACCTAGATCCTTGCAAAGCGGGGAGGAGGGTTGTGTTGGCTCCAAAAGTAAAATTAAGGAAGCTTCCAGGCTGATGCCCACATGAAGAGGTGTGGAGAACAGCTGGCTGGAAGACAGCGTGGAAGCTCCGTGTGTCTTTCCCTGTAGCTTGCCCTCCCCCCAAAACCTTGCCCTGTAATATCTCTTCCATCTGACTGTTCTTGAGTTCATATGCTGGAAAGGGTGAAGCTATATATTGCTGACACCACTTCTGCTTTTGGAACCTAACAAGGATAGAAGCCTGCAAATCTGATTGGCCTCACCCTGGGAGACATTTTAATATGACAGGCTGATGGACTTGGAGAGTTTTTTTTTTTTAATTTTTATTTATTTATGATAGTCACACAGAGAGAGAGAGAGAGAGGCAGAGACACAGGCAGAGGGAGGAGCAGGCTCCATGCACCGGGAGCCCGATGTGGGATTCGATCCCGGGTCTCCAGGATCGCGCCCTGGGCCAAAGGCAGGCGCTAAACTGCTGCACCACCCAGGGATCCCGACTTGGAGAGTTATTAATGACTGAAAAGGATTCTAGTAATGTGCCAGTATCCTTTGAACTTTAGGAATGTTTTCTTACAAGGATTTCTTGATCGAAGCCCAGGGAGTGGACTGTGATATTGTTATACTAAGAAATATATATTTGGTCTTTGTCCCTTTTCTGGCACAGAGCTCCTAAAAAACATAAAAACAAAAAAATAACTAAAAATTGGATTGGTTCTGGGGTACCTAACTGGCTCAGTCAGTTGAGCATCTGACTCTTGACTTTGGCTCAGGTCACGCTCTCAGGGTTATGAAATCGAGCCCACACATAGTGTGGAGCTTAAGATTCTTTCCCTCTCCGTCTGTACCTTCTCTCTCTCTCTCTCTCTCTCTCTCTCTCTCTCCTCTCTAAAAAAATAAAACTAAAAAAATATTGGATTGTTGCTTCAAATTAAATTTTTAAAAAAATCAATGAACCAGACTTCATTTACTTCAGAAACATCCAAAATGAAATGCCCAAGGCAGGTCTCAATAGTATCTGACTGAGGTGTGCACACCATCTCCTACAAGGGCAACTCTGATGTAGGCAGGCACCTACTTCTCCCTACCTCAGGCATGTGTGGAGCACTTACCCTTCTAACTACAGACTGAACCCAAAGCATCAAATAACCTTAATATAGTGGTTCTCAAATGGGGGCAATTTTGCCCTCCTCTGGGGGACACTCCGCAGAATAAGAGACATTTTTAGTTATCATGTCTTGTGGAAGAGGAGGTTGATACTGGCATCACATGGGTACAGGCCAGGGATTCTGCTAAATATCCTACAATGCCCAAGTCAGCCCCTGCAGCAATGAATTATTCAGCCCAAAATACTGGTAATACTGAGACTAAGAAACCCTGCACCAATTCTCTCAGAGGAATTACTTCTCAAATGTACAGAACTTCTTCTACAACAAGAAAACATATGTCCCAAGAGTTCAGTATATTCATACTATCATCACATTTTTAATAATCATAATTAGGTTATTTATAATCATATATGTGTGTGTATATATTATACGTATACATGTAAATACTGACAACTATGTCCCTGATTAAGGTCAATTAATTAATTATCTTTGTTCCTTCCCCCCAATTGAGCACCTAATACCATAATGTCTTTTCTTTTAAATATCAAGTGGTAGTTCCTTTTCACTGTTCTCTCCATACCTTCTTTTGCATGACTTGTGGAAAAAAACAAAGAACATGCTTTGCAAAAATCCAGACCTCATACACAGTAACTGATTCTTTGTGTCAAAAATATTTAATTATTACTTTAGAATAGTACATTCTAGATGCCCAACAATATGAACGTGTTTCTGTTCAATTTACATAATAAATAAGTAATAAACCATAAGAACTTAGTGAGGTATGATTACTACCAATTTACAATGAGGAAATTGTGTAAATAACCTAGGGTGTTCTAAAGAAATGTATGCATAGAAAAAAAAGTCACTAGAATCTGAATCATGCTGTTAGAAGTCTATCTACTAGACGGATAATGATTATCCACCATGGGGGGTCAATGTGCACGTCACCAAGTCAAACCATGACAGAAACATCTTTTCCCAGGGGGACCTTTATCTACAGACGTTCTATTAACAGCATTCATTCATATAAAGCTAATGCCAGAGTACTGTTTTAAGTGAGTACATTACAGGGGTTCATCATATATGCCACCAAGTAGGCTGGGAAGGAGATCAGTGGACCTGTTGACTGCCCACAGTTTCTACAAGCATACCCAGAGCTCACAATGGAATCATCCAGAAAGTAACTAGCAACAAAATTACACTAGAAGAAAAGGGGAAGATGCTTAACCAACCTGGGGTCCAAAGAGCCTTCTCTAAGGAAGATATTCCTAAACTGTGGCTAGAAGGATGAGTGAACTCAAATAAAGGATGGCTGAATTAGTATGAGTTGGGGGTGAAAGTATATGCAAAGGTTCTGGGGCACAAAAGAACTTGCCCCCTTTTGGGGAGCTGAAAAACCACTCAGTTTTAGTGCAGAGGTCCAGGGAAGAACAGCACATGCTGAACCTGGTAAGGTGGGCAGAGTGCAGATACACTGATAGATGTATTAAGGATTTTGTGTTTTAGCCTGAGCTAAATGGGAAGCCATTAAAGGGTTTTAAGCAGAAAATGTCCTGTGGCCATAGATGCATGGCAACTACTCAAATGCTGATATGGTGGGAGACCATGAATCAGCAGATGGTAGTTAAAACAATCAAAGTGAATGACATCACCTAAGAAGATGCTCCTCCAGGACACAGCCCTGAGCAACACAGGTGATACTAATAATCACCACCACCACCATCACCCCTAATACACACACACTGTATCCATGGTACAAACCAACACTACTATGACAGTAATCACACATCTTTTTCCAGATCCTGAGTACAGATAGCAATTCACCAATAGCTGACTTGAACTTTCTAAAGTCATCCTGAGTTGAGATCAAGACTAACATTACCTATCTACTTAACTTTTCATCTATTTCTACCCCATACTCCAACTGGACCATGCTTTGATTGATCGATCTATCTTCCAACAATCTATTTCGAAACCAAAGAATTTCTGACCTGGAAGAAATAATCTAATACAAATCCACAAGAGGAAAGGGTGACTCATTAAGCAGGCAGGTCAAACTCTGTCCAGTCTGGTCACAGGCTGTTGTGTTACAGAAGAATGACTGTGACCACACTAATTTCCAAGGTAATTTTTTTTTACATTTTATCATAATAATAACTCAGAAATAAACTGTTCTACCAATGGTAAAGCTAACAGCACAAGCATTCCACAAAAAAAAAAATGAGTTTGAGTTTCCTGAAACCCAGACTCCATCTGTGCTAAGCGCAATTTGTACCCATTTCTCAGATGGCTTAACAGAAAGAAAACAAAAAAAGATGTGTGCTCCCCTTTCTACAATCTCTGAACAGAAAAAGAGGCCCATATGGAGCACTTACTCTAGAATATACCTGTTCAAAGTGGAGGGAGGATGCCCTCCACTGCCCATGTCACTGAGGATGCCACACATCTTAGAGAACAAGACAGCAAACTCACTTAGCTGAGGCCCTCCATAGATGATTCTATGCTCCCAACTTGTTACACAGGCATCCTCCACTCCTCCAACATCCTCCATCACCCTCTCAACACTCCATCCATAGGGCCACCTCTCTGTCCTTAGACTATTTTGCATGGTTTACCATGCTCAGCTTCTAGGGTTTCTTCCTGGGAATGCACTTTCCTTTCTCTGTGCTTTTTTGATTCACAACTCATCAGGATGGAATGTAAAGTTCTGAGTGGTCAGGAATACTCCAGAATTTGTGTATCTTTGTTATATCACAGAAAACACTTCCATGTAAGAAACATATTACTTTCTAACCTCACAGGGAGGAGCTTGCTCTGCCTAGGTGTGGTATCTCCCCAGCCTACTCTCCGCCAACACAATAAAGCCCTGCTAAATCCCCACAATCCTCTTTGCAAAAGCCCCAAGGAGTTTCTCAGACTGTGAGGCAGCGGTTAGTCTACTTTTCCAAGGTATGCTACACACCAGAAACACCCTGGATGTGCCCACCCTGACAAACTCTATTTCTCCTTTGCACATAGTTGGCCCTCTATGAGTGAGACACAGATGAGAACGGCTAACACGAGACCTGGATGGATGGTGGAAGAACAGGGCAAGGGTGAGGGGGTGCATCACAGAGAAAAGCCACACAGGGTGTAACAAGGCCGGGGCACGCACACACCTAAATATCAAGGGCAACTCTGATGTAGGCAGGCATACAAGTCTCATCTCACTAACTGAAGCAGGAGACCGTAAAGGTAGGAACCACCCACCTTCATGGTTTCAATGTGCTCCCCCGCTCAGGGTATCAATGAAGGGCTGATCATTTGTCCCGGCAGACAGACAAATGGAAAAAGTCTCTCACCAATTATGTGATGAGAGCTTGAAGGTCCTTTTTAACCTCAAATGCACTTACAGCACTCCTGGCCTCGGTTTCCATCTGAATCACGCAGGCAGAGTCCCAAGCCAAGCTGCCAAAATATTTCAGAGTTTCCAACCCAAGAGACTTGGTAAAATCCATAAAGAAGGAGATGTGTGATTCAGGGAGCACGGTCTTGGTCAGCACTGCCTCCTTCTAGAGCGGCCTCCTAACCCCCTCCCAAGTGGGCTCTTCCCTAATCTCTCTCATACCCAATACAGAAACAACACTCTCTAAAGGGAGGTTTCCCAGCTGCTAATAATCCACTAAAACTCACAGCTCCTCTAGATCATTCAGTCTACTCTCTATTACTTACAAAATAGTAATGGAGAGGGGTGATGGGGCAGGCTGGCCTTCATGTTGAACAATCCAAAGTCATCCATATTTGCTTATGGATCGAAGCAGCCAGATCCATCTTTAGGGCTCTTATTAAAATCAGTTTATAATCCCAAACACAGAGTGAGGGGGTGATGGGGAAAGTCAGCCACAATGTCCCTGGAGGGTGAAGGGGGAGAAGGAAGGAAGAAGGGAGGAAACCTTAGAATCACAGTTTTGTGATATAAATCATCTAACTACAGATAACAGGGTAGATAGGAAGTCAAAGAAAGATATGCATCAACTCCCCCTTTTACTTTTGTGATAAGAAGACCTAACCCAAATTCAAAGTTTGCGATTAGAAGTTCAAACATTGTTTATTTTGTAAATAAGTGGCCTAAGTACTCTGAAAATCTAACGTGGCAGTTCCCTGAGTTCCTTCAACAATCTCTCCAACTCATTAATCTTGTTGTTAACAGACTCAGAGGGTGGGTATGTGCCCTGGAACAGAATCTGTAGGAGCAGCTTATGAACACACATATAAACACACACATATGCTAGAAGGTGGCCAAAGAGAAGATAACAAAACAACATTTTTTAATAAGAAAAGCAAAAATAGCTTTAAGGGTTTTTAAAAATTCATTTCCCAATAGAAGGAATTCTTACACGATAAACTCTCTTGCTTGTTTCAAGACTGTGTGGCTTTCTCCCGAATTCTCTAATTGCCTGGGCCCAGCCAAGTCCTACATGTCAGGGTTTGCAGTTCAGACAACATCAAGCAGTATTAAAGCTTATCCTCAATGTTTTTCTTTACATTTTTTTTACATTCCTTTCTTTAACAGAGAGCAACTAGAATTATAAAGAATGAAAAAGGTTTGAATGTTCTGATGCAACTAGAGGTTGTTTTCAAAAAAAATTTTTTAAGATTTTATTTATGTATTCATGAGAGACACAGAGAGAGAGAGAGATGCACAGACACAGGCAGAGGGAGAAGCAGGCTCCATGCAGGGAGCCCGATATGGGACTCGATCCCGGGACCCCAGGATCACGCCCTGGGCCTAAGGCAGGCGCCAAACCCCTGAGCCACCCAGGAATCCCTGTTTTCAAAATTAAGAGCATTACTGACTGCCCTTCCTTTGGACGATGCCCAGCATTTTTGATAACCATGCATCTGTTGTTTTAGAACACCGTTCACAAGAGTAGGATTTGGGCGCCAGGCTGCATCCTTCTCTTCCACAACAGCTCATTCTAAAAGGTGATTGAATTCTAAGGCCAAAAAGGGAAAACAAATTCAGCATTAACTCCTTTGCACCAAAGTTCCCAGATGTGGCTGCGTGTATCAATTTGGCAAAGAAACACCAGTAAAATCCTACTCCAGTAAGTAGAAAAGAGAAAACAAAAATAAGGCAAGGATGACCACTTTCCAAGCGTGGCTAAAACGTTCAGGGCTCATGTCTTTGATCCCCATCCCACTGGACTCCTCAAATCAGATTTATAAAAGCAGGATGACCTGGTCTGACCTTAAGGCTCTGGGAGGGAACACACATAGAAGAGGCTTCTACCTACCGACTTTTTTATAAATGTGCACTAGGCCTTTTAATAGTCCTTCTCTGGATTTTCTCCTGCCCTGAAATGTCTTTCTTAAGATGCAGCACTTGGTTCTAAACACAGACTCAGAGTGCGAGCAGGTGACAGATTCTAATCTCTTAGACAGAAACTAATCTCTTAGTGCTATTTCTTTACAAGGCCCCATGATTTGGGGCCCCATAATGCAATCTGCAGATCTTTTCAGCACACAAGAGCAGGAGCCAATCTTTCCAAAGTGAGGTGCTGGATGCCCAAGTTCATCTTTCTGGGAGCTTGGGAGAGTAACTTGGATGGCTGGCAGGTGTCAAGACACACCAAAAAAAGGCCCTCACTAAAAATCTCAGGCCTCCCCCAATTAAACATTTGAAATTTGCTCTAGATAACCATACAGAGAAAACTCCCCTGCTCGGAAAAGAAAGAAAAATGAGGTAAAAGTATTCTCCTTCTATAATCAAAACAAAACCCAAACTCAGAGACTCACTGGCATCCAAATCCCATTAACTCCACAGTTTGGAAATAAATGACAAGCTGCTCCCAAATCTTCCATCATCACCTTCAGTGCTACCCTTAGTTAGCAAACTCCCCTCTGAAGTGCAAATACCCTTTGGCAGATATAATTGCCAGCTATTTATACTATGTGTGAATGTTTTAATCAGATAAGAGCCCAACATCTAGCTGAGATCATTCACACACAGGGAATAACAGAAAAAGGAAGTGGGAGTGGATTCTGGAACAGTGAAGGTTAGGGAAGGCAGGTGGCCACCCCAAGGATAAAGGCCGTAGTGGGGGTTTCACAGGCCACACACAGCAGGAGAAGGGCGGACACCATTTTGCCCAAATATAACCTAGTCCTTGGCAGTGTCGGCAACCACCTCCCTGCAAGGAAAGGCTTTTCAGCTGGAGTTATCAAAGACACAGACTAAACAATGATTCTAGAGTTCTGTTCTCCACTCCCATCTTAATGCTACAAAACTCATTTTGTAAGTATTATTGGGAGAATTATGTGCTGTCTTATGCCTTACATTTGCCAGCTATTATGAAACCACTTTTAATCCCTGTTAGGAAACCACACAAAGCTGGTTTAAAAGGTTTTATTAAAAAAAAAAAAAAAAAAAAAAAAAAAGGTTTTATTCTAAGTAAGAGGCTACAGGTAAAATACTTCCCCAGAACTCTTTCTTCACAGGAAAAGCTGGACATGTTAACAGTTCACTGTCTACACGGCTTCCAGTTCCTGTTGATAATCCAAGTAGAATATATTTTCATATTGTTATCCTCTTTTGGTCCTGGATAGGGATAATAAACCCAACCCCTTGACCCATGAAAGCACTTTGTGGCTTTTTCTTTCTGTTTCTTTTGTGTGATAGGAAGACAGTGAAAGCAGGAAGTCAGAAGGTGCAGCAGGGGTCTCCTAGACACCACATGGAGGTAATGCCTGGATTAATTTTAATTAGCTCTAACAGTCTTAACAAGATGACGACCAGCCTACGGCTCAGAGAGAAGAACCCGGCTCAGAGAGAAGAACCCGGGCACTTCCTGACATCTGGGAAGTCAGGGACAGGGAAGGAGACCTCAGACATCTGCCAAGATGCAGGAGTAGGCTCACCAGAAGTTAACAAGGCTTAAGCTTCAGGACCCCCTCTAGCAGGCAGAGGCCCCACCCAAGGTCCTGCACCTAACTTGGTATTTGTAATTTTCTGTTAGTTTTCTGAAAGAGGGGCTCTATGTTGTAAATGTTTCAGGGTCCTCCCAAAGCTGGATCTGTCTCTGACCTGGAGGTTCCTTGGGCATTCGAAACTCAGCAAGACCCAAAGTGAACTCCTGATCATCTCTCCTTCCTCTGCTCTCACACCAGCTGCACTGAGACCTCTCCCCGCCCCTGGGGTGCCTGCATTTGATTCATGGCATCACCACCTCCCAAGTCAGAAGACCGGGTGTTGTTATTCCTGCTCCCTCACCCACTTCCAGCATGCAACAGTCAAGCAAATTCTAGCTCTATAAGACATTGATCCAGTCTAACTGTTTCCCCCCATCCCCTCAATCAGAGAGGGTTTGCTTGGAAGCTCAGAGCTTTCACCCCTAGTCCCCCTTCCTCCTTTCTCTTCCTTTCTGACTCTGAGCCCACTCTGACACGAGGATGGCCTAAAATATCCTGCAGTGGCTCCACAGGCTTCCAGACTGGAACATGGGGTGCTGGGCACACAAAGCAGCTCTTCAGGAACTGGCCACCTCATCCCACACACAGCTCTGAGCTTCTCTTCCTTCCTTGCACACTCACTCTTCCCTTCTGATTGATGCAGATCCACCCCAGGCATGCCTATACCCTAGCCCCGTTCAGGGTTTGTGTTCATCATTCAAACCCAGCTCAGATGCCACCTTCTCTCCAATCCTTCCCGATCACCCCTGGTCACCGGTCCACAACACCCTTGATCTCTTATGAAAATCAGTCCTTTTTCTACTAATGTCTCCCAAGCTAGACTGGGCTCCCAGTTCATCTTTGTCTCATCTTTTTCTCGCTCTTCCACCACTGTGGGGTTCATTCATTTCTGAGCACTACATCCCATCACGACTTCACCTTAAGGGTTATGTTTGTTATACTGAAAGACAGGTCTCTAGGGTATCACAGTGAGGAGCACAGGGGCTCTGAACTAAATGGTCTGAATCTTGGCTGTGCTGCTCACTATGACTTTAGACAATATTTACCTTCCTCTTGGATCCTCCATTTCTGCATCTATAAAAAAAAAGGTAAGGAGAGTATCTGCCTCTTGGGTTGTCCTAGGGATTAAATAAGTAAATAGACAAAAAGAGCTTAGAGGAGTGCATGATAATGAGGGAAGACTCCGGTGTCAGCTGTTCTGATGGAAGAGGGGGAAGGGAGGAGGTAGAGCAGGATGGTTTTAATCAGTGATCCACTGTTTCCTCACTCCACTGTAGAAGCCCCTTCCAAAGAGCAAAAAGGACAGTTAATTTGAAATTTAATTTGATACTTAATTTGAGCCCTGGCTCAGTGGTTTAGCACCTGCCTTTGGCCCAGGGTATGATCCTGGAGTCCGGAGATAGAACCCCACATTGGGCTCCCTACTTGGAGCATGTTTCTCCCTCTGCCTGTGTCTCTGCCCCTCTCTCTCTCTCTCTCTCTCATGAATAAACAAAATCTTTAAAAAAAAAAAAAAATGAAAGTCTGTTGTGCTGAGAAGGCAAAACTCTTCAAGCCCTGGCTATACTTGTTTCCAAATGCAAACAGGCTATCCTCCATGCCCCCTGACCACTCAACTCCAGACAGCTAGTCCAGCTCCTTTTCCTTTGTACTTCCCAGGGCACTCTCACCAGGAGACCCCATCCATTCCCATGCCATCCTTACCCTGCTGGAACCCACAATTCTACCTATAGCCTCGGTAGTCATGGCCCCCTGATCTAAAGACGACTCCATTCTGACGTATCTAACCTCACACTAAGGACACCTCAAACCGAAATCCTCCTCTCCATCCCAACTCCCTCAGACTCACTTCCTCAACATCATTCCCCACTCAGTAGATGGCCCAGAGGTGCCCAAGGCAAACATTTGAACACTCTTGACTCCTTCCCCGGACTCACGCTCTCTTCTAGATTTAACTTTCTTTTAAATCCAGACACTTTTCTCTATCTCTACCACCATCTATCTTAATGAGGTCAACATCACCTGTTACTCTGCTGCAAGGACCCCCTCCTCAGTGGTCCCATCTTCAGACCCCTCTTTCTCCAGCCCATCATTCACTCTGCAGTCTGAGTGATCTTGTTAAAACATCAATCTGACCATGTCTTTTCTTGTCTAAAACTTTCAATAAATGGCTCCCCTCTAACATCGGAATAAAGTTCCAAAAGCCCCACCAGAATCTCATCCCTGCTTACCTCTCTAGCCCAGGGGTCACCAACGTATTCCCACAACTGTCCTCTGGCTCCATAAGCCATCTCCAGCCTTGTGGAATTAATTACTAGCAGCAAAGGAGGCCTCAGCTCTCCTTCCCTCGGTCTTTGCTTCCTTGGCAGAAATGTCCCTCTCCTACCCTTTCACCTAGTACATTCTTCTCTTCCTTCAAGACTCGGGTTAGACATCACCTCCACCTGACTCTGTCCCAAAGGTGAGCTAGGAATGCCTCAGATTTTCTTATGATAGCTATGTTCATCCCCATGACAGTTTGTATCCTCCTCTGGAGCTCCTACTGGCTGAGAGCACAGATTGTATTAGGAGGCATCCAATGAATATTTGAAAATTAAAGAAAAGAAGAGGAGGTGTAACATAATAAATATATATTTGGTCTCTGCCCCTGTTTCTGGTAAAAAGCTTCTAAAAAGCTAACAAGGTGACTCCAGGAGGCTGGCTGGCTGCTAGAGGAACCAACCAAGTGATTAAAAGGTTGGACCTTAAAAAAAATAAAAAGGTTGGACCTTCCAGATCAGCCCCCCGACCTGAGGAAGGGGAGAAGGCAGGAGATGGAGTTCATTAACCAATGACCAATCATGCCCACATAATGGTACCTCCATAAATTCCCTAAATGATGGAGTTCTGAGACCTTCTGGGTCAGTGAACACATGGAGGGTCAAGAGTGTGATGTGCCTAGAGAGGATATGGAAGCCCCACATCCCTTGCCCATACATTGTCCCATGCATCACCTCCATTTGACTGTTCCTGAATTATATCCTTTGTAATTAACCAGTATTTTCCTGAGCTCTGTGAGGATTTCTAAGCAAATTATCAAACCCAAGGAAGGGGTCACAGGAACCCCAGATTTACAGCTGGTGAGTCAGATGCACAGGTGACAAACTGGGACTTCAGACCAACATCTGAAATGGGGGCAACGTTGTGGGACTGAGCCCTCAACCTCTGGAGTCTATACTCACTCTAGGTGAGTACAGTGCCCAAATCATTTAATGTGAGGGGGGCAGGGGAAACCCACACATTTGTTTTCAGAAGTGTTGTGAGTAGAGGAAATAGTTCTTTCTATAGTTCTAGGGAAAAAACAAAGAAAAGGTTTCAGAGTTCTTTCTGACTGCTCTTCAACAATAAAGAGAGAAGTAACAGTAATTTGTAAGTGATTCTTCAATGATGCTGTTGTCTATTTCAGCAGTCTAGAAAACATACAAGGAATACCAAAAGTGCATAAGGCACATCTATGTAGCCAACAGGACTGCCACCAAGTCTACAACTTAGCATTCTGTAAGCAAACTCTCATCACAGAGACTCTGTAGAGACAGGATCTACTCCAGAGAGAAGAAAAAAACCTATCAAGCAGCTCCTAGCTCACATCCTCCCTCTGCTTAGGTTCACAGGTCACATCTACCTCAGTCCCTAGGATACGGGTGTTTCCTTGGCAGAGAAACAGACGTTTATTGAAATGCATCCTAAGATAAAGGCTTTGATTGTTCGTTGACATCTGAAAAAAGTACTCCTTTATCCAATATTCCAGGACTGAGGTAACAATAAAAAATACACACACACATAAACAAACACACAGGCACACATACATCCCACATAGACACACCCATACCCACACCTCTGCACATACAGAAAATGAGGGTAAGGAGGAAAACTATCTTTAGAATTCACATAACATGGAACAGGAAAGCTGGAACCTACTCTCCATCTATTAAGATACAGATGTATTTCCTGTAGACAGGAACACACTTGGTTTGGAGATTTCTAGTAGTACCTCTGCTTATATTTTGCTGGGACTCCTTTTGTTAGCAAAGACCGGAAAAAGAAAATATGTAGATTCAAATCAAGGTTACTTGAGGATGCAGCTGCCACACTGGAATTCATCTTTCATCAAAATGCACCAGAGAGTCCTTACAAAGACAAGCCTGATCTGCTTTATGAACAGACTCCTTCACAAGGAAACAAAATGACAAAAATACTTAACTACATTCAAACCTTAACCCTTAAAAAAAAAAAAAAAAAAAAAAAAAAAAAAAAACCTTAACCCTTAGCTCTGCAGTCTGAGTGAATCTTTACCAAAACATGTTTATAAGACTACTTAATTCAACAACTTATGGAGGATAGCCTATTTATTCTACCTTAAAAAGGTAGAATTCGTGTTTCTCTCTCTAAATGTCCTCACTTCTAATTTTTACTAAATTGCAACTGAATTATATGAACATAGAGTGGTACCAAAATAAAGGCTGTATGTAAAGCAACATAAAATATAATAAAGACAGTATCACAAATCAGTGAGTAAGGAATGAATGAATTAAACAAACAGGACTGCGAAAAATGAGTGTTGGGGGTAAGGAGGGAATCAAATTAGGTCCTCAACTATATAACTGAATATACTCTAGAGTAACTAACGCAGAGGTCAGTAAACTATAAAGGGCCCACTAATAAATATTTTAAGGCAACTACTAAATATTACAGGTTTCTGCCACAACTATTCAACCATGCTACTGTGAAAACAGTCATCCATATGAACAAATAAGTGTGGCTATGCCAATAAAACTTTGTTTATAAAAACAGGTGACAGGACCCTCGGACAAAAAAGCCAAAGAGTAAACAACTAAATAATTCCAAAAGAAAATATTGATGAATATCTGATTTGAGATAAGCAACAATTTCTGAGCATAAAAGCAATGGGAAAAATCACAGGAAAAGATAATAACACTTATCGCATACATTTAAACTCCTGTTAGTAACACAAGTACTATAAAGAACGTAATCAAAAGGCAAATGACAAAATGGAGAAATACTTGAAATAGATATGACAAAAGATTTGGAGCTTGAAAGTTGTATCTTTGTTTCTCAAAATGGCAAAAAAAAAAAAATGATGGTGGCAATCATTTATAAAACAAGACTGGGGGCGCCTGAGTAGCTCAGTCAGGTCAGCATCCAACTCTTGATTTCAGCTTCAGTCATGTCGGGGTAGTGAGATGGAGCCCTGCACGGGGCTCCCCACTCAGTATAGAGTCTAGCTGACCCTTCCCCCCTGCCACTTCCCCCCCCACACACACACACACTCATGTTCTCCCTCCCTAATAAAATCTTTAAAAAAAAAAAAATGAGTATTTACTGCTGCTGGAATGTAAATGGGATCAATCATCAAGCCATAAAACAATATGCCTTTAAGGAACTTTTAAAAATTCATTCTTGCCTTAGTAAAGTGCATGTTCATGAATCTAGCCTCTGAAAATATTAAAGATCCGTAGAAAGATCTGAGTAAAGATGTCCTACGTAAACTTAATGTATAATAACCTAAGTGCCTGGAAACAAAGAAGCATTTAAATAAATTCTAGGAGATACATTACAACAGAATATTATGCACATGTACATACTAGTGTTTTAGTGGAACGTTATGGGCATAAGAAAATGGACATAAGAAAGTAAGTGGAAAAGGTATCAGGAAGGGTGCCTGGTTGGCTCCGTTGGTGCAGCATACGACTCTTGATCTCAGAGTTTGGAGACCCGCATTGAGTGTGGAGATTACTTAAAAAAAATATTTAAAAAAAGGCATCAGGAATTATTTATGAAATATTATACCATTTTTATATTTGCATAAGCAGAGAAAATACTAGAAAACACTCACCACCTGTTATAAGCTGTAATTATTTCTAGGTTGTGGGAATGTGGCTGATTTTAATTTTCCTCTATATCCTCCTCTATAGTCTCTAAATTTTCTCTAATAATTCTATGTTCTAAATATGAAAGAATGTTACTTTTAAAAAGCAAAAGAGAGGGATCCCTGGGTGGCGCAGTGGTTTGGCGCTTGCCTTTGGCCCAGGGCGCGATCCTGGAGACCCGGGATCGAATCCCACATCGGGCTCCCGGTGCATGGAGCCTGCTTCTCCCTCTGCCTGTGTCTCTGCCTCTCTCTCTCTCTCTCTGTGACTATCATAAATAAATAAATAAAAATTTAATAAAAAAAAAAAAAGCAAAAGAGATGTTGCTTCTCACTAAGTCTGTGGGAGAAACATAAATCAGCTACTTTGAATATCTAAAAAGTAAGACTTGAACAAAAGCAATAATAGCTTTACTCATCTGTTTCTACTCAGTATTTCTGCTGCTTTCTTCTTTAATATCTAAGAAATAGCTACCAACTCTAAAAGGGTGAAGACCTCCCAGAACAAACACATTCCAGCCCCCACAATGGAACATTTCAGAATTCTCCTGGGATATTTAAAAATGCTAGTGGTCATGCTTCCAGCAGTCAAGGCAAAATTAATGCTAATTTGAACCCTGGTTTAACCATGTTATGGGCCTAAGTATACAGCAATCTAAGGCAATGTTACTCTGTTCATAGATAACGCCATCAACAGCTTAACAATGAGCAGCAAGAAAGGCAGACATCTTGAAATCACAAGGAGAGAAAACAAATTTTCTTGTCTTCAACTTTTAAAAATCTCAAAATAAAACTTTCTGGAGGGCAATCTGGCTAAACATATATCCAAATCCTTTAAAAAGCAAATATACTTTGACCTAGCTAATCCAGGTCTAAAAATCAATTTGACAAATGTTTAAAGCATACAGGCAAGGATAGAAAAAACAGAATAGCAAAGAAAAACAGAATAGTGAAACAGTGGTTACACGTTGAACAAAATGTCACATATCACAATGTGAATGTTTGTGTCCTCTCAAAATGCATATGTTGAAACCTAATTCCTGATGAGATGGTATGCGGAGGTGAGGGCTTTTGGAGGCGAGGGTGGAGCCCTAATGAAGCCCTTTTATAATCTGTAAGAGATTAAGGTGCTCTTTTAAAAGAGACCCCACAGATATCCAGTGGTCCCCCTCCATGTGAAGTTACGTGAGATCTCTCTCAAGGAGCCAGGAAATGGATCCTCACCAGATAACAAATCTGTGGATGCCGGACTCTTGGAATTTTCAGCCTCCAGAACTGTGAGAAATAAATGTTTTTATTTATAAGATATCCAGTCTATGGCATTTTGTTATAGCAGCCTGAAATGGACCAAGATACATCCATACAATGAAATGATGCCACTGAGACATAAATGTATACTTATTAACATGGAAAGATATTTGTGATATATTGTGGAGATGATTTAAAGCTAGTTATAGAGTATATAACAAAATAACATGCTTATTATACTTATGTATTACCTTGGGCTGCCCTAACAAAATACCACAGACCAGGTGGCTTAACAACAGAAATACCACAGACCAGGTGGCTTAACAACAGAAATTTATTTTCTCACAGTTCTGGAAGCTGAAGTCTAATGTTAGGATGCCAGCAAGGTCAGTACCTGGTGAAGACCTTTGCCCTGGCTTGCGGCAGACAGTTTGCCTTCTTGCTGTGTGCTCACCTGGCAAGAGAGTTAGGAGTTTCTTACTCTTCTTGTAAGATCACAGCCCTATTAGATGGAGGCCCCACCTTTAGGATTCCATTTAACTCGGTTACTTCCTAAAAGACCGCAACTCCAGATGCGGTCACATTGAGGGACTAGGGCTTCGACATATGAATTTTGAGAGGGACACAATTTAGTCCACAGCAACTCAAAATAATTACATATTTTTTATGAACAAATGCTCTGGATGGATGAAATACCAGAAGGTTTTGTCTCAAAATGTTTAAATCGGTGGTTACCTCTATGAACTGAACACAGCATGCTTAGCATCTACAATGAATGTTAATCACCTGTTTGAAATTTAATACATATTAATAATATGGGAAACTTTAATAAAGCATTGGGGAAAAGTGCAATAAATACTCTTCCATGCTAGTCATGCTGGCTGCACTTACAAAAAGCAGCCTCAACGAAGCAGTGCAATCTCAAGATGCAGGAAATGGATCTAGGAATCAAAGCAGACTTGACCATTCCTTGAAAACATCTCCAGTTTACTGCTGTCATCCAAATAGGCAACAAAAACAAAACCCACTGGGCATCATTAGGAAGGATATTAGAAATAAAATGGAAAACAGAGCCTATCAAAAGACACAGTCCAGTGATCAGACCCAGAACCAAAGGAGTGTTCCAGAAGGCAGCCACGCAGGTTTCTGCTTTCTTATACCTCAAGACAGTTCTCAACAGTGCAAGAAAAAGTTATGAGGGCACACCTAAAATAATCAAGATCCAGCCTTCACTTTCCTCTCTGTGTCAAGCTGACAGGTATTAAACAATTTTTCACTTATCACTTGTTACAGATTCATCACTTATGTCCTCTCCCTTCGCCCCCATCCCTACCTCCAAACAGACATACAGACATGCACAAGCAGGACTGCAGGCTCTTATAAGCCAGACAGCATATTGCCTTCCAACTCTATTCCCTCTGCAAAGTGCACATATGACAATAGGTGTCTTCTATTCAGAAGGACTATTGAGCCTGGAGTGACTACAGTGGTCTGATAAAATTCTATACTGTAATAAAGGCTGAGAACAAGTTGAAGACATGCAGCAAATCTTATAATTTAAAAAAAATGAAAAACTTAACAGCTTTAAGGAAGCAAAAAAATTAAATATTAATTTACAACGGGTAAAATTATCCCTTATTTCCCCATCACATCACAAAAGAAATGGAAGACTGGGGTGCTCAGGGTAGCTCAGTCAGTTGAGCATCTGCCTTGGGCTCAGGCCATGATCTGAGTCCTGGGATTGAGCCCTAAGTCAGGCTCCCTCCTCAGCAGGGAGTCTGCTTCTTCCCCTCCCTCTGTTCCTCTCCCTACTTGTGCTCCCTCTGTGTCAAATAAATAAATAAAATCTAAAAAAAAAAAAGAAAGAAAGAAGAAAGAAAGAAAGAAAGAAAGAAAGAAAGAAAGAAAGAAAGAAAGAAAGAAAGAAAGAAAAGAAAGAAAGAAAAAAATTAAAGACAGAAAGTTTGTTTCCTCCCCTTGTGACTTCCAACAGTCTGCCTTCATGACTGCTTGCCATGAGGCTGCTGACAGGGTCCTAGCTGCCATCAGGGCTAGAAGTGAGCAATTTCTTCCACTCCCTTTACAACAGGTGAAAGACAGAATGGTACAGAAAGAAATACCCCACAGCTCCTCACGTCTTCCACAGACATGGTAAGAGAGGGGAATATTATATTACTGGCTTGAGTAAAACTAGGTCAAGTCCTGCTCAAGAAAGCTGGGCCCATCACCCTCACAGACAAGGAAAAAGGGGATTTACAGGTATATGATGTCAGCTCATGCTGCTCCTCCTCACGGAAGGTGACTGGGCTAAACTGTGCATTCATGCCCTCTGACAGGCCCTGTGAGTTCTGCTGGCCCTTCCTTGATGGGGCCTTGAGCATCCTCCTCACTTCTGTACACCCAGAGCTCAGCACACAGAAGCATTCCAGGTTGTTTCTGGAATCAGCTGAACTAATATTTTCAACTACTTAGAAAAGGGAGATGTTAAGAAAAATCTATACTTGGGAAACCATCCTCACTCAGCCTTGCCCCTCCATTGTGGTAGGATTACTGGTCAAAATTTAGGTATGGTATAATTGAAATTCAGTTGGCCCCAGATGTCAGATAAGCCCATTTCCCAGTATCCTATCCACCACGGAGCTGATTCATGCCACTTAGATATAAAAAGAACCTTCCTATACAAGATCCCACAGCTGCAGCCTTGCAAAGCTAAACTTTGCACTAGACACATCTGATTTTTGGTTCAGAGACAACCTTAATGATCATACAAATGCTTTTTCTTCACTCTGAAGTTCTCTATTAGTTTATTAATCTATACTCTGCCTTGTGCAAAAGGATTTAAAGTGATTTACATAAATACACACAAAATAAGATAAAAAGTATTTAATAAGTGGATGAGAAAGAGCTATAAAATAGTAATAGAGGAAAGTAAGAAGCAAAGTTTAAGAGCAATAAGAAGAAAAATCAGTGGAGCATCTGGGTGGCTCAGTCGGTTAAGCGTCCGATTCTTGGTTTCTGCTCAGGTCATGATCTCAGGGTCCTGAGATGGAGCCCCATATAGGGCTCCCTGCTCAGCCAGGCATCTGCTTGAGACTCTCCCTCTGCCCCTCCCTACTCCCTCCCTCTCTCTCTCTCTCTCAAATAAGTAAATCATTTAAAAATCACTTTGAAATAGCCTAAATATCTATTAGAACTGGGTCACATGTGTAGATCTAAGCTTTCTTTAACAGTCAACTGAAAAAGTGGCTGGGATCAGTTACATGAATCTTAATGTATATAAAATACAAACAGAGTAGTTCTTCAGAAAAGCACAACCATTAGGAGTATGGAGAGAAAAAGTCTACTTCCAGGGCCCCTCATAAAGAGAACACTAAAAAAATAGAAATAATTATGATAATAGTAACAATTAGCACTAACTTATATATAAAACACTATCCTAAGGACTTTAGACATATTCATTCATTTAATTACCCTATGAGGAAAGTATCGTTATTATCTGCATTTCATTAAAGGCAGATCCATTTCACTATTCATTAATAATGAAACTGAAGAACAAAGCAGCTAAGTAAATTGCTCAAAGTCACACAGTTAGCAAGTTGTGGATTTGGGATCAAGCCCTGCAGGGTTTCTTTTTTAAGATTTTATTTTTAAGTAATCTCTACACCCAACATGGGTCTCAAACTTACAACCCTAAGATCAGGAGTCGCACACTCGGCCAACTGAGCCAGCCAGGTGCACTCTTAACCACTACACCACAGTGCCTCCGGCTGATCCAAAAGCAAAGGAGCAATGTCCGCAACAAAACCCTCAAGCAGACATCACTTTCATAAGGATGTTTCTTATGATGCCCTTCAGTTTGGCCAAGAGAAAAACACAAAGCTTAGCTCAGAAGCAATTCTGCTGATGCCAGAATGAAGCAGTCCACCCATGTGGGTTTTTCTTTTCTTTTTTCTTTTTTTAAGATTTTATTTATTTATTCATGAGAGACACACAGAGAGAGGCAGAGACACAGGCAAAGGGAGAAGCAGGCTCCCTGAGGGAATCCTGATGCAAGACTCAATCCCAGGATCATGACCTGAGCCAAAAGCAGATGCTCAACCACTGAGCCACCCCAGTGCCCCTCCATGTGGGTTTCAGATACATGGACAGATACCTGGGATATTTAGAGTCTCTCAAAGACTGGGTGGCCTTAAGCCCTAATCTTCATGAATATTACTCCTTTTCCTCCTCAAGATTTAGTATGCACTGCATGGCCAGAGTGGGGGTTATACTCTAAGGCGCAGGTAAATACAGCTCTGACCTGCCAACAGTTAACGCAGAGCCACAAGTAGGGTAGCCACCCTACTAACTAAGGTGGAGGAGCCTGACAGGCCCACATCTGCCTGAAGAGCAGGTCAAGCCTACCTTTGCACAGAGGGGGGTCATGGGAGGTACCACTGGGCAGGATTCCCTTAAGATAGGGTTTGGCTGGCTCACACCAAAGGATGAGAAGGCCCTCAAATGCCAATGCCATGGGACAGGTTTCAACAGAGCTAGTCTGGATACTGTTCAAAGACAGTATCATCAATTGTCAGTCATAACCACAGCAAACCCAGGGAAGGTTTGGCCTTGAATCACATAACTTCTTGGCACAGCTCCAGGACAGAAGGGTTGAAAAGTATAACTCTAGTGGAGATTACTGAAAATGACCCAGTTATTGTTTGAGGGGAAACTGTAAAAATGTTTGGAAAAAAGACTTTGGTTTTAGGATAAATGATTATAACCTAAATTCTCGACAGCTTCTCCAAGTTCAAAGTTCAGGACCATAAAACCATTTTATCAGAATTCACTTATTAACTTAGTACTTACTACAACTCACACACTATTCCAGCTGTTGGGGCAGAACAGCAAATAAAACAGACAAAAATCCCAGCCATCAGAAAGCTTATTCTTTATGGTTCTGTCATTTGTTAAAATTAGGGAAAGCTTTGTGAAGGAAATATGGGCCCTCTGCTCTATTTTTGGTATTTTATTCTGTCTAAAATGATTTTTATATAAAAAGTTCAAAAATTTTTTTAAAAATGGAAGTTTATTCTTGCTAAGGATGGTAAATAACACTATTAACTACTATTACTATGCATGACTAACTATTCTATTTTTCTAGAATTTACGTCACTCTCTTTTATGTAATTAAAAAAAAAAAACAAAAAACAAAAAACAAAAATACCCCATAAATGGTCTTGGAGGACACTGGAAATTACTGGACATTGCACATATATTACTGCACGGGGCACAGACCCCCGTTCTGTTTACGTGGGTGATTTATGGGCTTTTTGGGACTATTTTCATTTTTCCTCTCAATCTGAAGCAATGGCGTTTGGACTGTTATTTAAAACCACGACTGGATTTTACAATGAAGCCACACATCCATCCCTCTGGTTCTTTTTTAGGCTTCTCTTCTGAGCCTGCAGTGGCTGAAGCAAGAGGTTCTGTTCTTAAATAAGCTTCCAGCAGAGAAGAATTCCCTGACCAATAAGCCGTTGGTTTCCTGCCAGAAGTAGGCCTCAGCGGAGAGGCCTGAGACGTTTTTATTCTTAAGACAGCATGTTGGTAAAGAATGCCTTTATGTATGCTGACTTTGAATGGCTGCGAAGTGAATTAGAAAGAGAGAGCAAGGTTGTAGTTCCCCCTCTCCCTGGAAAAGCATTTTTGCGTCAGCTTCCTTTTAGAGGAGATGATGGAATATTTGATGACAATTTTATTGAAGAAAGGAAGCAAGGACTGGAGCAGTTTATAAACAAGGTCGCTGGTCATCCTCTGGCACAGAATGAACGTTGTCTTCACATGTTTTTACAAGACGAAATTATAGATAAAAGCTATACACCATCTAAAATAAGACATGCCTGAAATTTGGTGAGAAGGGCGCCAAAAAAAAAAAACTTTCCATGACTATTAATGATTCATATGCACCAGTGAAGAAGTTCTAACTAACTTTTAGCATGCTGCACAGAAACTGGTATAACACGCCTTCAGTATACTAACATTCATATGCTCAGTTTTGTTTTGTTTTGTTTTGGCAGTTGACAAGAAGTTAATTTGCTTTAGTGAAAATCCCTCATCCACCCTTTCTCTATGAATAGCTCTTCCTTGCTGTTTTAATGTGGTACACACTATAGCCTCGCAGACCTGTTACTCCAGTATAATCTGCAGTGTCCTAACTAAAGTTACTGACTTGGTCTTATCTGCAGTTTTTGTGTCCTGTTTGCTTCTTGAATCTGATTAACTAGAATATTTCTCTTGCTCCTTTTTAATATGTGATGTCACTTGACCTAATTTATGTGTAGAAGCACTACACCATTGGTTTCCAGTACCCTATGTGTAAGATACACACTTGTGTGCAGAAAGTATCTCCCTTCAGGCTTGTAATACCCTTCACGTGGAAGATCAATGAGGGAAATCTTTATATTCTGTATAAAAACAAATCAAATTTATATACTAAAATCATTTGTCTAAAAATTTAAGTTGTTTTCAGATAAAAATAAAAAAGCATTTCTGATAAAAAAAAAAAAAAAAAAAAAAAAAAAAAAATTTTCAGGTGAAAATAATTATTAGGAAGCCAGGGATTCAGAGAAGGCTGTGCTTGGGTGCTACAAGATTACAGCAGTGGTCAAAGAAGCCTCAGTGAGAAAGGGAAATCAGGAGCAAGCCCTGCAGGAGTCTGGGGGTGAACCAGGTAAATGCCTGGCTGCAGTTGTCCAGCAGGAGAGAACAAGGGAAGTGATGAATAAGGAGAGTGAGAAGCAAAGAGGAGTGGCCAGGAGAACAAGGGCAGCAGGTGTGTAGGGATGGACCTGGAGGCCACAGGAAGGCTTCTGGATGTGACTCTGAGTAGAGGTGTGACCATCAGACTTTTCTTCTCAAAGGACCACTGTCTGCCAGTGAGGAAAGGGTCAAAGGTCAAGGACAGAAGCAGAGAGAGCAGTTTGGAGGGAGAGGGTGCATCTTCCCACCCACAGCACCGCAGCCACATATATGCACAGTCACGTCTTTCTCGGTCTACTGGTGCAAGCAAGGGTGGTGGGCAGAGAGCACCTGACCCAACACACAGTAGCAGTGCTTCAAAATCCTGTCCCAGCATGCCAACAAAGCCCCTGTAAGGTTATTACTCTCTCGTGCCACAAAAGAAAAAGAAAAACAAGCAGAGTCTATCAAAGATGGGCTAACCCAAGACAGGTCCATGAGACCTGAGGGAGAAGCTGGCAGCATGAGAGAGGTGTTGCCATTCCTGGCCAAGCAGCCCTCAGGCTGTCAGGGTTATGGATTATACCTAATGGGGCAGACTCTGTAATGAGCTAGTCCTTCTACTCTCTGATACCAGTTGTTCTCAAAAGCATATTCCAAAATACATTAGAGTTTAAAATATTTAATAGTTAAAACAGCCTCACTTAAGTTCCAAACCCACACATAATACTGCCTTCCAAAATGCATTCGGATGCTCAAATGATGCTCTCTTTCCCTTCCTCCAGAGTGTTTTGAGAGCTAATGTCACATAAGACCCTCTACAAAATGCATCCTCTCCTGGGTGCCGGCAAGGCTGGGGCGACCTGATCTGATCCCGAGGTGCATGTGGCCTGCTGGCACTCCCTCTCCGTGTCAGATGGCAGCCTAATGACCAGGAACGGATTCGGGGTTTCCACACACCTCGCCCTCACCATACCCAGTGGCTGCTGGCCAGACTCACACGCAGAAACTCCCACGTGTGTTATTCTCACTCGTTTTGACAAAAAAAAAAAAAACTGTGATAAGAACAGAAGGAGAAATGGCAAGGCATCCTGAAGAAAGAGGAGACCCATATGCAGCTTCCTCACGAGCCTGGTATTTGTGAGAAGGCCATGGAGAAGCACACCCATCTGTGACCCGACACCTCCTCGTGCCTCGTAAGGGGAGGAAAGAACACACAAGTGTCAACTAAGCTTTCTTTTACTCTCAAGAGCCTTCACTCCAAAACATTATAAATCGTCAGATTTAAAATAATAAAACTATGAATATTTTTCTCACTCTCATTACAGTTTTTTTTCATGCTCCCTTTAAATTCCTTCCCTCTAAATGGGAGGACTGACCACAAGCCATTTTTAAGACAATTTTGCCAAGGAAAAGACTGAGATGTAAAGGAACTGAATAATTCACTATCACTAGCAGAGGGTTCAATCTAGAATACCCTAAATACATACTTTGCCATACGTTATTTCTGAGACTATACCAAGAACGTGTAAGCTCATAAAGGTAACTTAGAAAACTAATCTGTAATCAATTATCGTACTCCAGCTTCTCTCTATACATATTTAAGCTTTGGTGAATACCATGCGTGGTATTCTCACACATACACACAGGCACCTCAAAATTAAACTTAAGGCCACTTAATTAACCCATTTATTCACCCAGGCTAGAGACATATCAGCATACTGAAGTTAATAAATACATTTACTTTATAAGTCAAGATAAGTTTATTCTAACATCACCAAACTACTTGTTAATGAAGCAAGACAGCATTTACCAGACAGGAGGAGATTAATAGTTCTGAGTCTTCTTTTGTCCAATGGTATGCCGTATATTCAAGGGCATTATTCTCTCCTTGCTGTTTGCACATATAAGCACAGTTTCTTTCAAAAACGGTGCGGATGCCTTTAAACAGAATTACACTAGTAGTGCAACCCATCCCCAAGGTGTGGATGTTCAGATCTCTAGCAATCTCTGCTCCATTTCCACATCATCTTCCTTGGCTCTTCTGAGCAGGCTCCCACTGTACCATCTTCATGACAGGCAGTGCCGGCACCAGAACAGAAGGGAAGCTCTGAGCTGTTGCACTAGAATCTGCTCCTGCTCAACTGCCTGACAAAAAAAAAAAAAAATCCAGGCTCAAACAGGAGGGGTGGTGCAAAAACCAGATGACACACCTCGGATGCACCAAAATCTTTAAAGTATCATTTTTCCAGTAGATCGCTTCCCTATTAATACCAAAGAACAAATAAGCAGAGATTTACATGTGGTTACTGGAAAACTGCCGTCTCCTGTGATTTGCTTAGGATTGTTCTGAATCTCAGAACCTGCCCAAAATGAAAAAAATGGTGCCAGACAGCCACCCTGCTGCAGATGCTGCTGGAACGCACAAAGAATGTTCATCTGCTGCAAGGAATCACTCTCCCAGAATGCTTAGCCCAGCATCTATATTAGCAAACATCTCTTTCCTTGACCTAAATGTGCTGTTTGTTTAATCTTGCATCCAAGAGGAACAGAGAAGCAAAAGGAGGGGGAGCCCCAAAATGAGAGAAATCACTAAGATGACTGCTGCTATGGAAACATGGATAAGCCCACTTCAAACAACCTTTTGCATGTGTGGGTAACAGCTTGCTGACAGCAAATCACAAGGGAACACAAAATTGCTGTGTCAATCTTGACTTCTGCCCACTTCCACTCTGCCAGAGAGAGGGCTAGCAAGTTTGCACTGCTTAATACGATTCTCCCATCTCTGGTACCCAAAGATGCAAATGAGAACATGCACAAAGCGTTAACCGATCAGGCTAGGACATACACCTTCTGAAGCAGGGCTCTAGCACGTGATGGTAAACACACGCTGAAATCCCACAGTCAACAAGGTTATTATTTGAGATGCATAAGTAATCCAGGTCCTTCCACTGCAGAATGAACTCAGTAACACTATACTACCTCTGGGTGTCTTTGGTGATGGCTTACATAGGAAAGCATGTCACTGATACAATACTAAGCTGACTCTTGCATTTTCCTTCTAAAAAAATGAAAAGTAAATTATGTAAAATGACTATGATGAACACAGGAAAACCCCTCCCACCCACAATATGTATCTAGAGAAAAGTTACTGCTCTTTTAAGATCTGTTCTGAATTCTTCCTTATTTCACAAGGCAACAGATGGTTTTCATTTTCTATCTACAGATTTCAAAGTTAGAGTGAATTATAATGATTGAGTACCTGAGTTTGTAACAGAAACCTATATAATGTAACAAAAGCAGATCTTTAGAGAATACTAGTCACATAATCCCAAATTTCTGGGTTTTATGGCTAGTATACCTATTAGGCCCCAGAGATAAGCAAAAACCTAGGCTTCTACTTTCTCCTGCATTTTTATGCAAGGTTTATCTAAAAGCCACAGAGATCAAAGGAGTAAAGATACTGGCCACAGGAAAAAATAATCTGTGGTCTAGAGCACTCAGCTTCAGAAGAGCAACTCTGTTAAAACAGAGCTACAGTGTTCAAAGATTACACCAAAATCCTGACATCAGAAAAGCCAAGTCTTCATGTAACATCACAATGCTGGCAGATAAATAACATGGAAACTCATCTACACAGAAACACAATATTGTAGACTATAAAACACCAGACACAGGGGTTAAATTATCTGTCTTGAGAATTCCAAATGTTCACCATCTATCTTAACTTCTGTACTGCAAGGAAAACAACTTAAAAAATAATAGCTCACTGAATATCAATAAAGATAGCACCTAAAAATTTAAACTTAATTTATTATTGTTACTACCTGTTTTAGACATCCTGGATGCAGAAGCCAGGAAATATCATTTAAGATACAAAAGATTATGTTTGAACTTTACAAAGGATTATAAATGATAACCAAGCAAAATGTGATGCTGCTAGTATATTCTATTTGAATTACTTTTAAAACTCTCAAGGTAACATTTAAAACAATGGGACAGAATAGAACAATTTCCTAACAATCATTCAGAGGAAAAATAAATGTTTCCTAGGGAGCTACTAATAAGCATTTAAGCAACTTATATCAGTTTCAAATATTAATCATTTTCCAACCAACAAAATTAGTGGGCAAAGAAAACAACAGAAAATATTTAGAGCAAAGGATTCAATAAAACCAAAAAGGAGTTTCATTCTAATAGAAGCATGACAAAATGAATCATTCAAATGTGTATTTGGTTTCACTGATTTTTCTGCATCAGAATGATCTGGGATTAATTTACAAGGATAACTTCCATGAATTCCATCAGAGGACATGGAGATGTATGATATCTATTGGCAACCAGTTCAACTACCTACAGGTATGTATTTCAATTTGGAGATCACATTTACTCTCTCATCTTTAAATGTGACCTCTAATTTTCACAATTCCCAAGGCTAGATGTCCACCCCTGTCTCTATCTTGAGCTCCAAATCCATGTCTTCCTCCCCTAATAATGGTACCCAACTCTCCTATCACCACCTCACCCTCATGTGTCCATCAATCATCTTTTAATATGACAAACTGGGATGGTATGTCTACATGATGTCATATTTTTAAGCTATAGAAAGGAATGAAGTAATGATGTGTGCTACAATATGGATGAACCTGGAAAATGTTATGCAGAATGAAAGAAGCCAGTTACAAAAAGACCTCATATAATAGGATTCTATTTAAATGAAAAGTCCAGAATAGGCAAATCCATAGAGATAGAAGATAGATTAGTGGTTGCCAGGGAATGGGGAGTGATTGCTAGTGGGCACAGTACTTCTTTTAGGAGTAATAAAAATGTTCAGAAATTGGACAGTGTTTCTAACATCTATGCTATCTATGCACAGTATACAGTCTGTGGATATACTAAAAAACACTGGATTGAACACTTTAAACAGGTGAGTTCTTTGGTTTGTGAATAAATAGCCTGGCTCTACTATTGATGTCTTACTACTAACAGCTTTAAGCTTTTCCCCTCTTCTTTTCCCTTCTGTTCCACATCTGGCCAAACTGAAAGGAAGTTCCAGGTGGCTCCCTCCTTTGTCCCAGGAGGAAATTCAAACCCTCACTCTGTCCCCACCTGCTAACCACTACAGAAATCTCAAACCAGGATCAGGACCTGCTTAGGAGCTGCCCTGCTCTCCTCAGAGAGCTTCACTACATGAGTAATGAACCTCCTCACACCACCTTTCTCATCACAACATCCAAAGCAAATGTGGGATATAAGGGGGCAAGGAGAAGGCCCATCCTGCTTCTGTGGAGTGGCCCCAACAGTGAATTTATATCTCTATGACGCTGTTACTAAAAACGGGAGTGGGGTGCAGGTGTCAGTAACTATTGTTTTATACTTCACAAAGAACTTACTGAATAGCTCAAAACAGCCACCTTCCTTACGAATTTATAATTTGGATTTCTGCTCTGACCCCACTTCACAGGAATACACAAACCACAGACCAAGGGAGGTACCTGGGGCTGCCCTCAGGGTGCGCATTTTAACCTAGGAAAAAGGCTCCGTGCTATATACAAAGCACCAGAAAGCCTGCACACAGTAAGTTTAGGGTAAACTAAACTTCCTGCCCCACCCAGTGGTCATGACAAACCTCAGCCATTTTGCCACAGAGACCACAGCAAATAGGTCTCAAGCTTTGAGCCCCTGCCCCAGAGCATATCCATCTAGAGCTGCCACTCCCATTTGCAGCTCTCTCCTTGCCAACTGTCTGTTTTAAGGATGTTCTGAAGGTCAAATTAGTTTGACTAGTAGATTCGCTTCATACTCTCTCAAAAAAAGTGTGCATAAATTAGAATCTGAAGTAACACCTAAAAAATCTAAAACTACAAACTAGAATATTGTATCTCCAATGGAGAGAAGTCTTTTACCTAGGTCAGACCTTGGGTCCTACCTTAGGAGGCCGGGAAGGCAGAGGAATTCTTTCCATTCTATAGTGGCTGAAATAAAAATCTTGCATAATAATGATACATCACATTCTATTTAAGCGCCATTAGTGTGTCCAGTCCATAAGAAGAGCTTATTTTCATCCCTGACAGTCCATAGTACATTTCTCAGTGCAGTGAATTCTGCTGAACAAAGAAACCTTATCTAAGTTTGCCTGTCAACTCCTTATATATTTATATTCAATCAGTACAGTCAAAGTTAAGTAGCGTCTAGCATGGGGCCTGGTATATACCATATGCCCAATAAGGTTTGTCTCCTCCATCTTTTGCCCCAAATTATTTTTTTTCTTCCCTGTTATAAAGTGAGGTATTCTTCTAAAAATTTCAGCATTTCTTACACAAAACTCAAGCATGTGAGACTTTAAGATCTAATAAACTCAAATTACAAGTTACTTATATTGGTAAAAAATTATTCAAAAAGAGAAAAGGGAGTTTTGTGGAACAAGAAAAGGAAGTTAAGATAGTTGGTGAAGAAGGAGTGGAGGTTTTAAGCAATGACCATTAGAAAACGTTTGTTTTTTGTTTTTTTAAGTAAGGGAAATTAAGGAAGTGTTATCACATACGTAAGGATCTTTTTAAAAATAAGGAAAAAGTGAACTCTCCTACCATTGTGTGTTTCAGGAACATAAACCTCGAGTCTGTCAGAGAGAAGGGAGACTTATATCATATCTAAATTTATCCATCATTTAACATCCCCACCTCAAAACACTTGGAAATGCCGCTACCAGTTACCTTGAGATGAAGAGAGATGGCAGGTGGGAGTAGGGGCAATGGCACAGACAGGAGTTTTAGACACACACACACACCCCACCAAGAGCTTGGCAAAACAAACTAATTTTGTTAAAAATGTATCTCTAAACTCCTAACTACATAAAATACTCGAGCCAAGTCTCCTGCCAACTAGTATTTAAATGTTCTCAAAAGTGGAGAACACAGGGGATCCCTGGGTGGCTCAGAGGTTTAGCACGTGATCCTGGAGTCCCAGGATCGAGTCCAGAATCAGGCTCCCAGCATGGAGCCTGCTTCTCCCTCTGCCTGTGTCTCTGCCTCTCTCTTCTGTGTCTCTCATGAATAAATAAATAAATAAAATCTTTAAAAAAAAAAAAGTGGAGAACACAAAGTTACACAGGTGTCTCCATGTTGGTGCTAGAATATTAGGGAGGTGAGTCGTCCCTGTGGGGTGCTCTGAACAGCTGGTATATACATGAGTGACAAAGTAGGAGTGGAAGCAACCAGACTGGCTCAACGGAATGGAGGGCAGTGGTTTTCCAGAGATGACCAGAGTCTCTCAAAAGAAATTAGAGAATCTTCCTTTTACAGGCAGAAGACCAAGTTAAGCAGCGTTTAAAATAAAACAGAAAAAAAAAAAAAAAGAAAGAAAAAAATAAAATAAAATAAAATAAAATAAAACAGAACTCCTAAAGGAAGAAAAGTTGGGGTTAATAAAACCAACTTACTTGCTAGTAAGAATATAAAATGATACAGCCACCGTGAAATAGAGTATGGTGATTCCTCACAAAATTAAATGAAGAATTATCACATGATTCAGCAATTCCACTTCTGAGTAGATACCCAAAAGAACCGAAAGCAGAGTTTTGAATAGATATTTGTATACCCATGTTCATAGCAGCATTATTCAAATAATCAAGAGGTGGAAGTCACCTAAGTGTCCATCAACAAATGAATGGACAGAATGTACTATGTACATACAATGGTATATTATTCAGCCTTAAAAAGGAAGGATGGCCCGTTCACCCACTACAGCATGGATAAACCTCGAGGACATTATGCTCAGTGAAATAGGCAAGACACAAAAAAACAAATACTGTACAATTCTACTTAAATGACTTAGCTAGAATAGATAAATTCATGAAGACAGAAAACAAAATGGTGGTTACCAGGGGCTGTGGGGACAGAGGGAATGAGGAATTATTGTTTATTAGGTACAGTTTCAGTTTGGGATGATGAAAAAGGTCTGGAGTTGGGTGCTGAACATGGATGGTAAACTAGGCTGTAAAATGTACTTAATGCCACTGAATATTTAAAATCAGTTAAATGGTTAATCTTATGTTATACAGATACAGATATATAGATATATATCTTACTGCTATTAAAAAAAAAAAAAAAGGGATCCCTGGGTGGCGCAGCGGTTTGGCGCCTGCCTTTGGCCCAGGGCGTGATCCTGGAGACCCGGGATCGAATCCCACGTCGGGCTCCCGGTGCATGGAGCCTGCTTTCCCCTCTGCCTGTGTCTCTGCCTCTCTCTCTCTCTGTATGACAATCATAAAAAAAAAAAAAAAAAAAAATCAGAGATGCTGAAAAAAAAAAAAAAAAAAAAAAAACAAGGGATCCCTGGCTGGCGCAGCGGTTTGGCACCTGCCTTTGGCACAGGGCGCGATCCTGGAGACCCGGGATCGAATCCCACGTCGGGCTCCCAGTGCATGGAGCCTGCTTCTCCCTCTGCCTGTGTCTCTGCCTCTCTCTCTCTCTCTCTCTGTGTGACTATCATAAATAAATAAAGAAAAAAAAAAAACAATATACTTACTAGGCTGCTTTCCTATGACTTCCAGGAAGAAATGAAATAACAGAAAACCAGGATGGTACTACACTCCCCTTGTCTGACTGTGGTCCACACAAAGGGCAGAAACACCCAAGGAATAGGCTTCATAATATTTATATTCTATTTCCTCATTCCACTTGGTAATGGAAAACCCCAATAGAAAAACCCTTCCAGCTACGTATTTTCACAGAAACAAGATAGCTGAGATATAAATTCCTGATTCATAGAGCTTTCACTTCTTTCAACGAGAACTATGAAATGAGAGAACCAACAGAGTTTATAGGTTCTGATTTATCCCTCAGCTCAGGAAGCTGCAGGCAAAGTCAGAACTTCAATTACCATTATGGGAGGTTACAGAGCAAAATCATAGTTTCTGAGGGAGCTTAGTTCTTTGAAGAAAAACCAATAAATCCATAAATGTTGATCCTGTCAAATATGAGAAGCTGCCAGAAGAGCTCACCTATTTGCAAAGCTTTAACTCCTCACTGAAAACATTGGCTGAGGATGGGTTACTAAACTCCAGCGGATGGAGGCTGATAATGGTGCAGATCCCAATGAATGCAGTAAGTACCAACATCCAGCTGTAGATGAGACACTGAGCTAAAAACAAAGGCGAGCAAACTCACAATGGCACAATGACATCAGAACTCACAGACTCCTCTTGGCCTCCACCAGCCTCTTTCAAGGAATTCTACTTGAGGAAACATCTGAAAAGATCACTTAGTGGCAAGGTATACCAAATTAAAACAACTGAAAAGATACACAGCGTAAGTCTTGGGCAAATGCACTCATGAAATAATTTTGTGCTTCTAAGATGGAGTTACAGCTTTTGAAAAGTTGTTCTTATATGTGAAAAGAAAGACTAAAATTCGGATTCTACACAGCGGTTTGGCACCTGCCTTCGGCCCAGGGCATGATCCTGGAGACCTAGGATCAAGTCCCGCCTCGGGCTCCCTGCATGGAGCCTGCTTCTCCCTCTGCCTGTGTCTCTGCCTCTCTGTCTATCTCTCTGTGTGTCTCTCATGAATGAATAAATAAAAAATCTTAAAAAAAAAAAAAAAAGAATTAAAAAGCTTCTTTAGGATAAAAAGGAAAAATTAAACATAAAATCTGTTTGCCTTTTTAAAAACTATTTCAATATATAGTTGGATTTTCAGTTAGAGTAATCAAAATGTGAATAATAAGAAATAAAGATATTGCAATGGTTACCTCCCCAAATTATAGGAAGGAAAACAGAACTATTCCTATGGCTTTGAAAAACCAGAGTAAACAGACTCAAAAAAAATATGTACTCCTTTCTCTAATCTTCTTATCAAGTCAAAAGGAAGTAGATCTATGTCCCTACTTAGAAGGCTCAGAAAATTCTATTCTCTGAGCCCTTAGGAGTTTTTTATTTCTTTTTACAAAGACACAAAATTCATGACCTCCTGAGATTCACTCTCATATACAGCCTCTAGTTGGGTTATAACTTAACCGTAACTGTGTGTTAGATGAATGTTACCTCGAATAAACATTTCCTGATGCCTAAGTGAATTTCACTCAGTCGGAAAAGTAAGAAACTTTTCAGGGAAACTACTCTCCACCTAAGAATTCGACAGATTACAGATATTGCCAACAATCAATTAACACCTAAAAACAGGACCCAAAGAAGATATGCAAATGGTCAATAAGCAAATGAAAAGTCATCAGAGAAGCGTAAATCGAAACCATCAGACAGCATTTCATACCTACTAGGATGGCTAAAACAAAAAACATAATTACAAGTGTTGGTAAGGATGTGGAAAAATTAGATTGCTCATACACTGTTGGTGGGGATGAAAAATAGGGCAGCTGCTTTATAAAACAATCTGGCAGTTCCTCAAACAGTTAAATACAGAGTTACCATACGGTACAACAATTCCACTCCTAATTATATACCCAAGAGAGTTGAAAATATATGCCCATACAAAAACTCACACATGAATGTTAACAGTCTTATTCATAATAGCCTCAAAGTAGAAATAACCCAAATGTCCATCAACTGATGAATTGATAAACAAAATGTGGTCTATCCATACAATGAAATATTGTTCAGTAATAAAAAGAAAAGTATTAGAAATACTGAAACAATCTACAATGTGGAAATACTATGTCCAGTGAAAGAAGCTAGTCATATAGGATCACATATTATATGATTCTGTTGATATGAAATGTCCAGAACAAGTAGACCTAGAGACAGAAAGTAGATCAGTGGTTGCCGAGGGCTAGGGAGTGGGTAGGTGGAATGGGAGGCTGACAGGGTTTCTTTTGGGGTAATAAAAGTATTCTATAACTATGGTAATGGATACACAAACACTCTGAATATACTGAAAACCACTGGATGGTACACTTTATTTTTCTTTAAAAAGATTTTATTTATTTATTCATGAGAGACACAGAGAGAGAGACAGAGACACAGGCAGAGGAAAAAGCAGGCTCCATGCAAGGAGCCCGATGTGGGAAACCTGGGAATCCAGGATAATGCTCTGAGCCAAAGACAGGCGTTCAACCTCTGAGCCACTCAGGTGTCCCGGATGGTACACTTTAAATGGGTGAATTGTATAGTATGTGAATTGTATCTCAATAAAGCTGTCTTAAAAAAAATAGGACATATCAGGGGCACACCTATAAAAAAGCTGAATTTCTTTTGAAGGCACTCTACCCTTCACATAGTTATCTTTCAAAACATATCACTATGCCCAACACAGCGAATTCCCAGAAGTACAGAGGATAATGGTAAGATGATTTCTTCAGCAAGCAAGCTATTCTGCTTTAAGTTTACAGAGCACTTAACAGAAACCTTTTGTCTGCTCTATAACTTTGGCTCATTCATTTTTTTAGGCAAGGTCCAGATCTGAGGGCTGACTCATCTACCCCAATTCACTTAATCCAAAAATAAAGAAATGTATTTTATAGATCTTTTCCCACACAATTTTCATCTCTGTTTTAGCCACAAGGCTCTCAAAATCCAAGAAAGAAAAATAGCCTGTAGAGAAAAAGTCAGAGGAGGGAGGAAAAGAGAACATGAACAGCAGATCTGAAATTTTATTCAAATCATAGAACTGGCTCTATTTCAGTCATTCCACTCACCTGAACCATATAGGAGATTAACATTTTAAATGTAAACTCTTTCTTTTAAAATGTAAAGTAAAACATTATATAAAGAGTACTGGGCACATCCTTAATAGAGTATGTTACATGGACCTACATCTAACAATATGCCAGACAATGTGATAGAATTCAGTCACGAGGTCTCATTTAATCTTCTAAACAACTCTAAAAATTAAGTTTTATAAGTGATCTCACTCATGATTGCCATCCCTTGACCTTGTTACAAGCAAACAAGATTTCCATAGAAACCCATCCTCATAGGACCACTGAAGGATTGCAACCAACAATGACATCATGTGGAGCAGTACTGATAAACCATGGGGGGGGGGGGGGTTTGGAAAGAAGTACTCCACAAGTTCAAATGTCTCCTTAGACCAAAAGCAAAAGAAACATGAAATGAGTAACAGGAGAAATAGGAGATTAAAGATATAAATTTATCAATCACTGCCAAATGGCCAGTTAGAGAAATAAACCCTGCAACAGCATTGCATATCTCCCTCTTGATTGTTGCTTGAAGGTTGTGTGTGTGTGTGTGGGGGGGGGGGGTGTTACCAATTTCTTCTCCTTCTTCTCATCATATTTTTTTAAATTTTTTATTTATTTATTCACGAAACACACATAGAGAGAGAGGCAGAGACACAGGCAGAGGGAGAAGCAGGCTCCATGCAGGGAGCCTGATGTGGGACTTGATCCTAGGGCTCCAGGATCAGGCCCTGGGCTGAAGGCAGGTGCTAAACCACTGAGCCACCCGGGCTGCCCTCATCATATTTTACAGAAGCATTGTTCTTGGAACTTGACTCTATAATTTGGACTCTGGGTAGCATATATTCCTGCATGACTGCAATTGAATTTAAGGATTAATGAACAAAGTCCAGAAATGGGAATAGGACTTTCTTCCAAAGACAGATAGGATGACTAATGAGATGTTGTAGCTTCCTGTTTTGAGGAGCTAGTGAGAACACCTTCCTTTGAGTTCGGTTAGGCTGAAACATAGTCATTTTTGCCCTATGGAGGTTCAGACATGCGTAGGGGGTGGGTCTGCGTGCTGAGTGATCAAAAGGGTGGGCTGTGACAATTATTTAGCTACTGTCTCCAGGCACCAGGCCCAGCCTGTCACACAGCTCTGTGATGCTAGCAGGGAATGAATACACACCTCATTCTGCTTTACCAGTTGACTCCCTGCAGGGCTCACCACCAGGGGGCACCAGAGGGAGCCTGCAAACCTGGGAGAGGAAAAGGAGCTTGCTCCTTTGTGGCTGCTTTCCTGCAGGCTTGGGTTCCTCCTGTCACCCCGCAACACCCCTTTACCCTAGCAGCAGCAGTTCCTTCTCATGCAGCACCTGAATCACGTCTGCTGTTTGCCCAGCACTCACAGACCCAGCCACATCACACCCCCCTCAGAAACCATGGCCAGCTGCCCAGCCCCCACTCCTCAGAGGTCTTGGTTTCAGCTCTGCAGGTACCTCCTCTTCAAGCTTCTAAGATTTAGTAACACAATCTCATCCCTTGGTCCCCCCCAACCCCAAAGCGCATGGCTGCTTCCTGCAGCCACTACCTCTATGATATGTTAATGATCTCTTTTTTACCTTTTTAATTACCGACTGAGCAACTTTATACTTAGTAACAATGCTTCATATTTAATTCTGTTAAAATAACTGGTACAATTTCTGTTTCCTGGCTGGACCCTAACTATTATGCTATACTAGGGTCTAAACCGTTTTAAAACACTAGGTTCACCAAAAAATGAGAATGGTCAATAAGCACGCAAAAAGACGCTCAACATTATTAAGAAATACAAAACTCAGAGACACCCCACTACACATCTAATAGGATGGCTAAAATTTTAAGACTGTCCATACTGAGTGTTAGGAAAGAGGCAGAATAACTGGAACCCTAATACAGTGCTGGTAGAGCCACTGTGGCAAACAGCGTAACTGTGCCGAAAAATTTTAGACAAAGAGTTGCCACATAATCTAGTAGTTCCACTCTTAAGTCTCCACCCAAGAAAAACAAAAGCACATGTTCACACAGAGATGCAATCCAAATGTTCACAGCAACATTATTCACAGTAATGAAAAAGTGGAAACAACTCAAATGTCCATCAACTGGTGACTGCATAAACAAAACGTGTTTTATCCAGACAACAGAAAGGAATACTATTTGGCAATAAAAAGGAAGTACTGACACATGCTACAGCATGGATGAACCTCAGAATTAGTTAGCTAAGTAAAAGGAGCCAGAGGTGAAGGAACATGCTGTATGATTCCATTTATAATGTTAAAAAAGATACAAATTTATAGAGATAGAAAGTACATTAGTGGCTACCTGGAGCTTAGGGCAGGAACTGGAAATGGGCATGAGATTTATTTTGGGGCTGACCAAAATGTTCTATAATGAGATCATGGTGATGACTGCACAAATATGCAAATTTACTGAAAATGTTGAATTGAACATTTAAAATTTATTTTTTATCTAAATTCAATTAATTAACATATAATGTATTATTGGCTTCAGAGATGGAGGTCAGTGATTCATCAGTCTTTTTTTTAAGATTTTTTATTTATTTATTCATGAGAGACACAGAGAGAAAGGCAAACACAGGCAGAAGGAGAAGCAGGCTCCCTGCAGGAAGCCCGATGCAGGATTCAATCCCAGGACCCTGGGATCACAACCTGAATCAAAGGCTGACGCTCAACCACTGAGCCACCCAGGTACCCCAGTGATTCATCAGTCTTATATAACAGCCAGTGCTCATGACATCACATACCCTCCTTAATGTCCCATCACCTAGTTACCCTGTCCCCCCAGCCCCCCTCCTTCCCCAGCGACCCTCAGTCTAAACATTTAAAATTTAAATTAAACCTTACAGCATGTAAATTATACCTCAATGAAGCTGTGAAACAAAAAGACTAGGGAAAATATTTGAAGAAAATCTAGTGTCACAGGCATATAAAATAAATCATAAGAAACCACAATGCACAATAAGTGAAATGAAGCGTTTGTGTCTAGACATACATATAATTGCATGTGATAAATATAGCATGCCTAAGGACCAAACCATTTCAGCAAACAGAATCATCTTTTCTTTCAAATGCTTAAGAAAAGGTCTGGTGTGCAGCAAAAGACATGACCAGCTTGAGTGAAAGATGGTCTGTTCAACACCAAACAAATGGGACAGCACCAGCATTCACATCTAGCTAATGTCATCAAAGAGGAAGGTACTGTTTTGAAGCTGAGAATGTTCCCTCATGTGAATTTTTTTTTTTTTTTTTTAAGGAATGCCTATTAATGACAGTGACATTGCTAAGGCAGACAGGCTGATGATGCCTCATTACGAAAAGAGCAAAGACTGACTGACCATAGGCAACCCATACAATGAAATACTTTAGGTATGTCACTGAAATTATGCTTGAAGTCAGATACCATCAAAATAAAAGTAAGGGATTTCTAAAGATGGAAACACTCCCTCCACTAGACTAGGCATTTGGACAGGAAAATAATTTTTCTTAAAATGAATGGCTTAGATTTTGAACTCATTTGTTTATTCCTGGATGATGTCTATGCTTGCTACAAAGAACTACTCTTTCACCCAATCAGGGTATTTATATTTTAAGTGAATTCTTCTCCAAAAATCCATCCAGAATATCTTAAAAAGGAACATAATAATAACATAGATTTTTAAATAAATGTCTTGTTTTTCATAATTGATGTTTTTTAAAGTATTAATTACTACAATTCAAAAATATAATATTTGATGCTTTCTTTAGTTTTTAATAAAAATGTTTTCTGCCATAGAATCCTAATTTGTAACACTATGCTTAAGGGAAATACAAGTTGAATTTAAGAGACATTGTTTCAAATGTTATCCAGGAATTCATTAAGCCATAAGAGTGGGTCCATCTATGACTTTCCCATTATAGATTGTAAGACCAAGGCTCAGAGAAGTAAACTGACAACGTACAGTAAACTGTACGTTGACCAAAGTCACACAGCTCGTATACAGAATATGAACCAAGGCTCCCTGACTTCAAAGTCCATGCTCTTTCCAGCATGTCACAAATTTCATTAATAATGTTGATGAGGCACTGGGTGGTTCCATTTGACTCTTGATTTCAGCTCAGGTCATGATCTCAGGATCTGAGACTGAGGCCCCTATCAGGCTCTGCACTAGATATAGGTCTGCTTGAGATTCTTTCTCTCCCTACCCTACCCTTCCCTACCATACTCCACACACTCTCTAAAACAGATAAAATAATAATGTTGATTATAAAGAGGAATTAAAAATTGTATCAAGTATTTATAAATGTAATACTCTGAAAGAGAACATGAACTTCCAGTGCTTTATTTGGTTATATTCTTTCCTTAAAATAGATCTGGTCCTCTATTTAGGAAGAGGAGTAGCTGGGGCTAGGTCCTTTTCATCAATTGAAAGGGGAGGCACATACTCCAGAGCCAAAGAACATCCAATCTAGTGTCAGAGGCATATAAAATAAATCATGATAAGAAACCACAATGCACAATAAGTGAAATGAAGCGTTTGTGTCTAGACATACGTATAACTTCCAAGAAGATGCTCAGTAAGCAGCCAGATATCATTTTTAATATCTGTTATCGGTATCAATGAAGATACAATGGAGATGATCTACTAATGTTAAAACTGCTTCCAAAACCCATCCAAATATATCAAACCTGGAAACCCCTCTCTTTGGGAAAGAAAAGACTACGCCTATGCCTTTTTTATCAACCAAAAGGGGAGGGACTATAAAAATTTATTAATTTATAGGCTATAAATTAAAGTGAGCTTGGTGTTTTGTTGCTTTTCCATTGAGTATACCAAACTTCTATAATTTTAAAGGAATTCTGAACAGTCGGCTTCAAAATAACACAAACTTTTATACTTGGCAACCAACAAGAATGTCAACCTAGGTGAAAGTCTTTATTCAGCAGATGTGTATTTCATTAAAAATTAACAGAAATTATGAATGGTGAAATTACACATTCCCCTAGAAAGTTCAAAGCTGCCTAAAAGGTTTTTTTTTTTTTTAAGATTTTATTTATTTATTCATGAGAGACACACAGAGAGAGAGAGAGAGAGAGAGAGAGAGAGAGAGAGGCAGAGGAAGAAGCAGAGAAGCAGGCTCCACACAGAGAGCATGACATGGGACTCGATCCCGGGACTCCAGGACCATGCTCTGGGCCGAAGGCAGGCACCAAACTGCTGAGCCACCCAGGGATCCCCTAAAAATTTTCGTTTTAAACAGAAAATCTGAATATGGAAGGCAGATTAGATTACAAAATCCAAGGGATGCCTGGGTAGCTCAGAAGTTGAGCATCTGCCTTTGGCTCAGGGCATGATCCCATGATCAGGGATCAAGTTCTGCATAGAACTCCCCTCCGGGAGCCTGCTTCTCCCTCTGCCTGTGTCTCTGCCTCTCTCTCTCTCTCTAATGAATAAATAAATCTTTGGGGGGGGAAAAAAGATCACAAAATCCAGACTGCTCTGGAAGAGCAGATATGTAAAAATTTTCATATCACCAGTGCTGCCCTAAGGCAGAACAGGCTATTTGGCAGAAATGAAATGCTAACCCCAGGGTGTGCTCACTCAGGAGCGGGAATGCCAGTGAGTGACAGAAGTACTGTAATGGCAAGTGAACTAAAATGACATCAAAGGTCACTCTCTGTGCTGCAATTTGATGGGTGCTTCACTCTGTAGACACTGGCTGCTGCAAGTTCAGTCAGGTAAAAGGGGAGCCGGCATGTCTTTGGTCACACGGGTGATCTAAAGAGATGGCATAGAACATACAATATACCCAACATCTGTAAGGTACATCATATATATCATCACCCAGTACAATAATATTATAAGTGAAGACGCTGAGGCTCAAATATCATTAAAGATGACCAAAGTCACAGAATCCTGGATATCCAGTCCCTCATTTGTAGATTTCCAGATTAGACCTCTTGCTACTCTACCACGATGCCTCTCAGGCCCCCAAAAACCTCACACATTCCTGACCCACAGAAATACTAAGTAAAAGAAACATTTATAGTTAATACAGAGGGGGAAAAAATCCACAGATCAAAATGTATGGCCAACTTCAGGGGTCTTCAGTATTGCTCCAAAATGAAGACCACATCTTTTCTTCTAACTTCAAATCATCAAATATATTCAAACCATGTGCTCCATCTAGTGGATTAATGGAAGATCCTCAGGATGAGGGAAATGCACATTTTTAATACTGTTCAATTCATATAACCCTGAAACATTTATTTGCAGGAATCAAGGCAGCATTCATTCCCATTAGTTAAACTACTCCAAGCCCGCTCCTTCCCTCCCTTCCCCAGTTTTCCCCAGCACAAGTCAGTAAAGTAGGTCATTTCACTGGTAATCACGGTAAGAGCTCTCACCAGGAACACACCCAACAGGTGTAACTCAGACTTGACTCTGAAGCTCAAGGACATTCCATTGCCTCTAGATATTACTGCAGTTACTAATTAATCCTCATCTTAAACCCAAAAGCAGAGCTTCCTCTCAAAGAAAGAAACAAGATCTGCTAGGAAAAATCCAGGCTCAGAAGTCAGCCAACATCCCTGGTCTTGCCAAGTTTCTGGATGTTGCAAACTGAAGTAAGTCATCTAACCTCTGCCTCAGTTCCTCCTCTGCAAAATAAGGGTAATAATATATCCCTAACCGGGTGCAGGGAGGATGAAGAGAGATGACCAATGAGAAGCACCTCACCTACATCCTGGAGGACCAGAGCACTTAATAAGTGCCAGAGACAGGTGTTTCTAAGTAGGCTCACTCCTCCAATTTATGGGCCCTTTCTCTCCTTTTCTTCACTTCCAAATTTCTACTTTAAATAGGTAATGAAATGGCAAGCAGAGTTGCTAGAAGATATGGAACACATAATAATAATAAGGAACTGTATGACTAGAACACAGGTGAAACTGGTAGATGCCAGGAGCTGGTAAAACAAGAAGGTAGGTCCTTGTAAACCATATTAATGTGTTTGGATCGCATCCAACAATCAACAGGGACCCATCATACTATCGCTCCTTGACCCCAATCTGTCACTTTCCCATGCTGCTGCAAAATTTGAAGTCAGCCCATTTCCTAAAGAGTGAAGTAGAATGCACTTAGCAAGGTGGGTTTCTGTCTTCTGCCCCAGCTTCGCAATTTGTATAACAAACTTCAGTTGTGTGTTCACCACGTGTTTCAATGCTGAAAAAAGATCAATTCAATGACGTCAATTACAAACTTTTGCTGTGTTATAATTCTCAACCTCCCAGTTTTATTTATTTTTTTTTAATTTTTATTTATTTATGATAGTCACAGAGAGAGAGAGAGAGAGAGGCAGAGACACAGGCAGAGGGAGAAGCAGGCTCCATGCACCGGGAGCCCGATGTGGGATTCGATCCTGGGTCTCCAGGATCGCGCCCTGGGCCAAAGGCAGGCGCCAAACCGCTGCGCCACCCAGGGATCCCAACCTCCCAGTTTTAAATGAGCATATTTAATATTAGCAGTAAATACCCTCAATTCCAATTAAACTATTAACTGTAACCTTATACAAAATATGAATGAGCACCGTCAGACTGCTGATTGGCTCCCTCACTCTGGTATCTATCCTCCCGTCAGTATAATAATAGCCGTATTTGTGAGCTTACGATGACCCAGCCAAAAACTACCTTTCTCGGCCTCTCTTGCCAGGAGCTATGGCTCCATGACCAGGTTCTGGCTAATGAGATATAGGCAGGAGTGATTTGTATAACATTTTTTTAAAGATTTTATTATTAGAGAGACAGAAAAAGGGAGGGAGAGAAACAGAGGGAAAAGGAGAGAGAGAACCTAAAGCAGACTCCCCACAGAGTGCAGAGCCCAGTCTCACAGCCCTGAGATCATGACCTGAACCAAAATCAAGAGCCAGATGCTTAACCAACTGAGCCACCCAGGTGCCCTGTGATGTGTACAACTTTAAAGTCATGTACTTAAATGGGAAGTATATCATACCTTACCATCACCTCTTCCAGCTAACCAGAATACAGACAAATTAGCACAAGCTACATGAAGAAAGATCATGTGGAAGAGAGCACAACAACCAGGCAACTGGTAGGGAGCCTATGGTCCCAAAGTGGTAGAGTCATCAATCAAGACTGGACTGTTTACATTGGCACTATTAATGTAAAAGAGAACTTAACTTCTAAACTTTACAAGGTACTGTTTTTTGGTCTTTGCTAAAGTTAAATTCTAACTAATACTAAAACAAATACAAATCTGAAAACATCTTGTCCATTCAACAAATATTTACTGGGAACCTACTATGTGCCAAGCATACTAGACTCTAGAAATAAAACTGACAGTAAGATTCCGTTCATGCCCTCTCAGAGGTCACACTCAGATGGGTTTGATATTTTTTTTAAGATTTTATTTATTTATTTGACACAGAGAGGAGAGAGAGAGAGAGAGAGAGCACGCACTTGAGCATAAACAGGGGGTGTGCCAGAGGGAGAGGGAAAAGGAAGCCTCCTGCTGAGCAGGGAGTGCAACGTGGAACTTGATCCTAGGACTCTGGTATCATGACCTGAGCTGAAGGCAAACGCTTAACGAACTGAGCCACCAAGGCACCCCTCAGATGGGCTTTTTAAGACTCTGAACTATAGAATTAAAAGAAGACGCAAAAAATTAAAATAAATAAAATAAAATAAAATAAAATAAAATAAAATAAAATAAAATAAAATAAAATAATAAAAGAAGACAATGTGAATGTTTTTAATACCACCAAACTTTTCACTTAAACAATATTCTTGGGGATCCCTGGGCACCTCAACAGTTTAGCACCTGCCTTTGGCCCAGGGTGTGATCCTGGAGTCCGGGGATCAAGTCCCACATCAGGTTCCCTGCATGGAGCCTGCTTCTCCCTCTGCCTGTGTCTCTGCCTCTCTCTGTGTGTCTCTCATGAATAAATAAATAAAATCTTAAAAAAAAAAAAGTTCTTTTTGTTTATTTTTTTAAATAAATAATCTCTACCCTCAGTGTGGGACTCAAACTCATGTCCCTAAGTTCTCATCCTCTAACAACTAAGCCAGCAAGGCACCCCACTTAAACAATGTTTAAACAGTAAATTTTATGTATACTTTAAAACAATTTTTAAAAAGCTACAGAAAAAAACAAATTTTAACTCAGTGATTAAAGGTTTTCAAGTCACATATGTGATAAAAAAAATTTTATCCAGATATATAACTTTCAAAACTCAATAAGAAAAAAATTAAAAATAGACAAAAGAGGGCAGCCCAGGTGGTGCAGCGGTTTAGCATTACCTGCAGCCCAGAGTGTAATCCTGAGGACCCGGGATCGAGTCCCGTGTCGGGCTCCCTGCGTGGAGCCTGCTTCTCTCTCTCTGCCTCTCTCTCTCTCTATGAATGAATAAATAAAATCTTTAAAAAAAAATAGACAAAATATATGAACAAATACTTCCTCCAAAAAGATATACAAAAGGCAGTACATGAAAAGATGCCTGACTCTGTTATCAGCAAAAATTATTTTAAAGATTTATTTATTTATTCATGATAGACATAGACAGAGGCAGAGACACAAGCAGAAGGAGAAGCAGGCTCCATGCTGGGAGCCCGACACGGGACCCCAGGATCGTGCCCTGGGCCAAAGGCAGGCGCCAAACCACTGAGCCACCCAGAGATCCCCGCAAAAATTATTTTAAAGCTCAATGAGCTAGGTATACACAGTAGGATGGCTAAGATCAAAGAGAGACCTCTAGGAAATGTTGACATGGCCGTGCAGGAAAGGAACTCAAAGATGGCTGTTGAGGGAATGTAAATGATACAACCACCTTGGAAAGTATTCTGGCAGTTTCTTAAAAATAAACATTCACCAACCATGTGACCAAACCAGTCTACTACTGTGGTATGTACCCAAAAGAAATTAAAGCATGCATCCATACAAAAGCTTATGCACAAAATTCATGGGAATTTTATCTGTAATAATAACCAAAGACTGGAAACAACCCAAATGTCAAGTGAGCTGATTGATAGATAAATTATAGTATATCCATATAATCAACTGTTACTCAATAAAAAGGAATTAATTATTGATATATTCAACATTATTAATCACAAAATAATTATGTGAAAGATGCTAGATCAAAAAGGTTTGTTAACATATGATTGCATTTTTATAAAAACTAATTTACAGAAACAAAAAGATCTGTGATTATGTAGGACTGTGGAAGGAACAAGAGGGACAGGTTGCAAAATGGCACGAGGAGACTTTTGAGGGTGATGGATATGTTCATTATCTTGAATGGAGTGATGATGACAGATGTCAAAACTCATCTTATTTTCCATTTTAAATATGTGTGGTTTAATGTATATCAATTATCCTCAATAAAGCTATTTAAGAGGGAATAATCTTTATGGTAACATTTTCACACAAAGACTCAAGTATAAGCTCTCTTGTTAGCTTCAATCAATCTAATTCAGATTCTGCTCTAAGTTATCAAAACCCCTGATATTACTAATTATGAAGCTGAAAAGTTGATGTTATGTCACTTTTAACTCAAAACAAAACTGACTTCTGAGAAAAAGGAAGAACATGAATTTCACACTCTCTGTCCTTTGAAAACGAAGAGGATTTTGGTTTTCCCACGTGCCATTTTTGGCTTCTCCCATGGGAAAGCACATTTACACTCAAGCCTGTGCATGTGTGTATATTCTTCAAAGACGGATTAAAAAAGGAAAGGGTAAGTAGTGCCTAGAAATTATTGAGCATTAACAGATGAACCAAAGTTCTCCTAATTCCACCATGGGAACTGCTCAAAACACAACGAAAAACACAAATACAGTATCTACCTGATATCTTGAAAGCTATACACATTTGGTACATAATTACTGTTTCACATCATCCTCTGAATGACTATAAAACATAAAAATGAGGGTGGCGGGCACTGAGGTGGGCACTTGATGGGATGAGCACTGGGTGTTATTCTGTATGTTGGCAAATTGAACACCAACAAAAAATAAATTTATTATTTAAAAAAACATAAAAATGATTTAACTTTTTAATCCACTTGATTTATATACTTACTTTCTTAGATTATTTCTAAATAAAAATCTGCTCTATTGCATCTGCTATATCTAGCATGAAGTACTAAAACCTTTCAGGAAACCTCTTTTATGGGTTAATTTTAACACATTATTTTAAAAACAACATCTGGGGCAGCCCGGTGGCTCAGCGGTTTAGCGCTGCCTTCAGCCCAGGGCGTGATCCTGGAGACCCGGATCGGTCCAGTGTTGGGCTCCCTGCATGGAGCCTGCTTCTCCCTCTCCCTCTGCCTGTGTCTCTGCCTCTCTCTGTGTGTCTCTCATGAATAAATAAATAAAACCTTTAAAAAAAAATCTGTTTGGACCATAGATCCAATAAATAATGTATTATTTTAAAACGACATTTGAAAAAATAAAAATAAATTAAAAAATAAAAATAAAAAAATAAAACGACATTTGTTTGAGCAGGTCTAGTAAATAAAAAAGATTTTACTTTTTGAAGTTAGAAAACTTATTGTTTTGTACATATAATAATTATGTTAATAAACTCTCCAATACATAAGACAGGATCTTAAACGTCTTAACACTCCAGCTCACAAAATAAACCCTGTAATTTATGGGTGTTAAAATGCCTGTACAATCTAACTTTTAAATAACATTATTGTCAACCATGACTCATGGGAAGAAAAAAAATGTTTTTTATTTCTTAACACTTGGGAGCTGCTTTATTTTTAACTACTAAAATAAAATAAAACCCTACTCTCAAATGAAACTGTGGGAAAATGTTACAAAAAAGAAACCTTAATAGAAAGAAATTCACGTAATACTTTAATTGAATCCTGATAATAATAATAACAAAGCATAGAAGCTAGTCTGCAAAATGATGCCATTGGGTCAGCGTTCTTTCAACAAGCACTATGCTTGGTGGAGGAAATTCAGTGGAGAAGTAATTCAATCCCACAAGAGTTTCTGTCTAGCAGAGAAGTTTTCTACAAGAGGGAGGACCAGTCCATTCCTGGAAACAGACTCTTTCTTCCTCTATATCCACTCAATCATCAGCACAGCACTCCTGTTAAGGAGGCTGAGTACCATTATTCTTTGATGGCAAATTCATGCCCGGACTGCCTTATGGAAGTTAGAGTTTTCGGCAGTATTCAGAGGGTGCTCAAATTCAGAGGGGCCCTGGACTCAGACGGTCTTAGGAGTTCTAGCCACACATCTTACTGGCACGTAACCATAAATAACCTGCTTAGCCTCTCAAAGGCTCAGTTTTCCCATCTGTTAATGGGAGACGATACCAATACCAATACCTCCCTCTGGCATAGTGAGTACTCCATGAACATTTGTTGTTGTTTTTTTTTCAAGATCTTATTTATTTATTTGAGACAGACAGAATGAGAGAGAGAGAGAGAGGGGGAGAGAGAGAGAGAGAGAACGCACAAGCAGGGGGAGTGGCGGTGGGAAAGGGAGAAGCAGACTCCCCCACTGAGCAGGAGCCAGATGTGGGGGCTCAATCCCAGGATTAGTCAAAGGCAGAGGCTTAACCAACAGAGCCAGCCAGACACCACCATGAACACTTGTTATTACTATAGAGTTCTTTCTAGATCACAGACAGCAGGACAGACATCTAAAGTATTACTGAAAAAAAATAAAATAACATAAATAAATAGATAGATAGATAGATAGATAGATAGATAGATAGATAGATAAAGTATTACTGAGTCCTGAGGAGAAACTGCTTTTTAATGGCACTTTCTGGGAAACCAAAGACATCTTAGTCAGAAATATATATACATTGCAGGAAAACGTATACATGATAATTGTGTAAAGTGTTCTGCTTCAAAATTCAACCCAAATATTATACCATAAATTTAATGGCAGCACAAAGCATTCATGAATCCCCCAAGTAGTCATTTGCCAAACATTTATGGAGAGCTCCTTCTCTGCTCCAGACTCCAAGGAGAGGACACATGCCCCAGCCCTTTTTTTTTTTTTTTTACATGCCCCAGCCTTAAAGAGCCCATGATAACATGGGGTGAGGAGATCAGAAGAAGGGCACAATTCAAAACAGAACATTTTGATCAAACCCTTCCTGCCCTACTGCTCCGCCCAGGCCCCCCCACAGCCATCACTGTAGTAGACAACCTTCCCTAAACCAGCAGTGTAACAATAGACGGCTTTACTCCTCTAAGGCTAACTAGAATAGAAACTGGTTTGGGAACCCACACAAACGTCTGTCCATAGATTTGGTTTTCCGGTTTCCAAGCATTCGACTCACACCCAAGGTGGGCCCTGCAGAACCCTCTGCCCACAGGCCTCTAAATGCCATCCGGCAACAGTGTGGAGCTATTGGGTGGCAGTAGGTGAGGGGTGCGCATTCGCCACCCAGGGCTGCTGTATCAAAGGACCATGTACAGGATGGCTTACACAACAGAAATTGCTATCTCACAATTCCGGAGGCTGAAAGTCAGAGATCAAGGTGTTAGCAGCATTGGTTTCTTCTGAGGCTCTCTCTTCAGCATGTATGTGACCATCTTCTCTCTGTGTCGTCACACGGTCTTTCTTCTGTATGTGTCTATGTCCTGATCCCTTCTTGTAAAGACATCCATCGTATTAGATTATAGCCCACCACAATGCCCTCATTTTAACTTCATTACTTCTTTAAAGACTGTATCTCCAAATACAGTCACATTCTGAGGTTCTAGGGCTTAAGACTTCAAAATATGGATTTGGGGTGGGGATAGAGACACATCTTAGCCCATAACAGGGAAGACTGAGCATCTGTAGCCAGGGAATCTTTGAAAGAAACACAGGCAGGCATAAAGGTTTTTAAGCAGGACATCAGGCAAAAATAAGCCACTTTCTCTCACTCTGCTAAAGATGCATTTTTTTCCCCTGGTTTCTTTATATATCCTCCTGTATATTTCAAATGTTCTACAATAAGCTAAGAATGTTCTTTGATGTCTAAAAAGCATCATTGGATACCTAGTACAGGCCATGAGGTACCTCTGGTATACTTTCTAATCATCAAGATACAGATGGAGAGTATAGTGGGTTGAATAGTATTCCCTAAAAAGATATATTCATATCCCATCCCCAAAAACCTATGAAAAAGGGTCTCTGATGATGTAATGAAGGATACTGAGATGAGATCATGCTGGATTACCCAGGAGGACCCTAAATCCAATAACAAGTGTCCTTCTAAGGGACAGAAGACAGGACACAGAGACCCAGAGGGGAAGGCCACGTGAAGAAAGAGATAGAGACTGCTGTTTTCAGCCACCAAACTTGTGATAATTTGATATGACCACCCTAAGAAACAATTATAGAGACCAGGAAGATTAATACAGGAAAATCTGTGGTTTTCTGGTAGCCTTTTATTGGCCATCTACAGTGAGACACCTTTATTTCTATTGTAGCCAATAATTCTTTTCTTTTTCATTGCGATCAGACAGCAATAGATGTCCTAGATCCATTGAATCAAACTCTAGTCCAACAATTTGTACCAGCTGTACCAGTATCCCTGGCCTCTGGCTTTTCTCACTTCTGCTCCTGTGGCTTCCTTGGGTACAAGCTAGTGGTTTACTTGGACCTTGGCCCCATCTTTCTTCTTTCACACTTCAGCCTACACATTTGCTGCTTTCTCCACTTGGCTCTAATGGCACAGAGGTTTCCAAGAAGATGGCGCATAGCCAATAATTCTAACAAACTGCCAAGGTAGGTGTTATCTCCGTTCTACAAATACTCAAGGATGCACCAAAAGCTAACTTGCTCGAGATCATGCAGCAAGATGTGGTGGTAGAGATGCAGGTTGTATCCTGGACTCCACTAAATGTGGTCTCTTCCCTATATCTCCATGCCTTCCATCCAAAAAATGTATAAGTTTTGCACACTGTCCAGCCGCCTCCTCCTCCTCCTGAACATCAGCTACCCACCCCCTCAGTTCTGCTGGGCAGTGATGTTTCCCAGACTTCAAGATCCTCTGGCAAATGAGGAAGGAACCTGGAAGTATTTTTAAACTTTGATTGAAATATATTAACACCGAGTTACTACTCCCCAAGCGTTTACATTTTTAGACATTTTACTTTCAACTGTGGAACAGAAAAATTTGTCACTGTTACATAAATGGACCAAAGACAGCCTCCATACACTGACCCCTAGGTAGCGTATTCCTTCACTGCAGGCTGAGACCAGTGAGCTCAAAACTTCACAAGCACAAAACTCAAATTTTTACACATCCAATCAAATAACAAATTAAATTTTAAAACATTTTTAAATAGCACAAAAAAGCAGATTTTTAGCCATTGAGCCTGCTTTACATACCCCATGAACCTCACCTGATACTGAAAAGATAGGGTCTCATAATTCTAAAGCTCTAAGCTGTGACACTCTTGGGAGCTCTCTGCATCTGAGCAAAGTCGCTAGACACCTGAGCCCTCTCCAGGACCCCTCCTGTAGGGAGTCCCCTGGCAGCCTCCTCCTCTGAATAGCAGCCCCTTTGCTGTAAGCCACTGGCTAGTCTCTTACAATCCCTTCCAAGTGCCATCCAGTAAGTTTGTGTGTTACTACTGTCTCCTGTGGTTACACCTTCCCCTGATTCCTTTAAATCCCCTAGAGTCACCTCAATAGGACTTCTAGGCAAAAGGAGGAACCTGAGGAACAAATCATCCTGTCTTGGACATCAGACTTCCCTTAGAGCTGGCCTTGAAGACAACCCACCTTCAGTTGTAGGTACCTGGGTGTGCAGCCTTGGTGGGAAGCATACATCCATCACTCTGCCCTAGACCTCTGATGGCCTCCCTCCAGATACCCCTGCCCCCACAGGCTCTCTTCTCCCCAACTGTCCTGTTCTCTACAGTCTCATGTCCTGAGATGCCAGCCCCTCTAGCTTTCCATCATTTATGACGAACAACGTACAAGAGGCTCAGAGACCCTTCAAGTATGTAGGGGAGAGAGGGAGGCTGCCACACAGGTACACGAACATGACCTAAAAAAAGGAGAAGGCAGACAAGGGCTGTCTCTATTCCTTTTTCACCAAGAGTGAGGAAAGGAGCAGAGGGTACCCCAGAGGGAACTGAGGGTTTCTGGTAGGCAGTGGTAACAACGGAGGACTTACTAGAATCACCTTGTCCATATGCCCCCTGACACTCAGCTCAAGCCTACTCCGAAGACCTCCAAGTCCACACACAGCTGATTTCAGTGCACAGCCCTGCCCCACTGGCCTCAGTACCTGCCACCACTGCACCCTGCACAGCACCAATGTGACCACTCCTCTACCCTGCCCACAGCACCAGTGTAAGCAGCCCTCTACCCTGTACATAGCACCAGTGTAGTCACTCCTCTACCCTGCACACAGCACTGGTATAACCAACCACCTGTCTACCTTGCACATGGCACTGGTATGACCACCCATCTACATAGCAGGGAAGAATGTGTAGGACACTGCCTGGCACCAGAGGCCATTAGTAAATGTATGCTGAATGCACGAACGTGCACTTTCTTATAATTACAGTATAACCCAATTGTGATTCTTATTTATATGACAAATTTACTATAAAGTTATCTATAAACAATAACTCAGGAACAGTCAGTTAGGATTTGCAGGTCACATAGCAAGTTCGACAGCTCCTGAAGCATCCCTGGACACTCACAAGAAAGCCATGACCAACCCAGATTGTTCACTGCCCTGAGTTTTGTTTAAAAAATTGACCGTAAACACAGACACTGAAAGAAACAATTGGCCAGCCCTCCTGCTGTTCTGTTGCAATTCCTGACTCCAGAAATAAGAACCCTACTAGCAACTTAGCTGCAGGCAGTGGGTCTTATCCAGGTTCTTTCAGCAGCCAGCAGGATGCCTAGTATATAAAGCAGGATGTCAATAAGTGCTTAAGGGCAGGTTTCCTGCAGCAACAGACACTTCTATAGCTGAGATGTTTCCACCTCTAGAGAGGACAAACATCCCCTCACCTGGCTGAGGGCCTCAGCAGACCAACACCACTAAGGACCACCAGGTGGTGACAACTGGAAAGGAACAATAGAGCACTATTTACAAAAACCAGGATGACTTCCTAGTTCCTTATTAAAGGTAATACAGGGCAGCCCGGGCAGCCCGGGCAGCCCGGGTGGCTCAGCGGTTTAGCGCCACCTTCGGCCCAGGGCATGATCCTGGAGACACAGGATCGAGTCCCATATCAGGCTCCCTGCATGGAGCCTGCTTCTCCCTCTGCCTGTGTCAGACACATCTCTGACTCTCGCGCTCTCTCTCTCAAGAATAAATAAATAAAATCTTAAAAAAAAAAAAAGTAATACAGAATTATTACTCCCCAATCCTTTATGAAAGTGTAAATTTTGCGACCAAAAAAAAAAAAAAAGAAGAAGAAGAATTTGAAAATCTAAAAGTCTAGGACAAAGAGCAACTGAGTTAACTTAAAAGACACACACTTGGGCTGACATTAACGAGCTGAAGGAAGACAAGACCTGTCATTTCCCTCAAGCTACAACAGTTTTTAAAACCATGAATGTAAGTAAAACTAAAACAACTATCACCTGGTCATAAACACAGCTGCTTACATCACACACTACTTTATTTCTTATGTTTTCCAGGGACAAGATGGGATCATACCATACTAAGAAAAGAGGACAAATTCCTACCCTGATTCCAGCCCATAAAAATATCCACACCAATCATTTAGTAGCACTCAGGTAGACAGACACTCCGCAAGAATGCCTCCCTATGGTAATCGGCATATTTTATTTTTGTTTATTTTTTTAAAAGATTTTCTTTATTTATTCACGATAGATATACACACACAGAGAGAGACAGAGGCAGAGACACAGCAGAGGGAGAAGCAGGCGCCTTGCAAGGAGCCCGACGTGAGACTCGATCCCAGGGCCTACATGATCAGGCCCCGGGCCGAAGGCAGCACTAAACCACTGAGCCACCCAGGCTGCCCAATCGGCATATTTTAAAACATTTCAAGTGTTGGTCTCTAACAAATCAGGAAATACCCAAAGCAGACAGAAAAGCCAGAAACTCCTGCTCTGACACTGGCAACCCCAGACTCAAAGAACCAAGCAGGAGATGGGTGCTCAAGCAGGTTTTGCAACCCTATACTCTGAGCAGGAGGATCCTGACCTCCAGGGTCACACACATTATGTTCCTCAAGGCTCAGCCTCCTCACACATCCCATCAGAGATTAAAAGAGGAAGTCATTTGTTCGTTTTGAGGTTTTCAAAAGGAGGAAGGACTTTACACACAGTGTGCTAAACCCCTTTGCTCTATACTGGAAAACAGCAATTAAAAGGTTGCTCAACTTTCCGGTCTGGTCCTGGCAGCAAACACTCCACAGGACTTACCCAGTTATTAGGAGACGTACCTGATTAGGAGACGTACCTGATTAGGAGACACACTTGATAGGCAAGCCTGACAGGCAAGCCGAGGGTCCACAGAAGTGGGGGGAGGGGTCCTGCAGTACCACTCTGAATCCCTGACTATATTTCATATGCACCCACAAAACTTGTTTTACTCAAACTCAGATGCGGATATGGGTCTCTGCCTAAATCTACCATTTACTTCTTTTTTTATTCTTATGTCCAACTCCCAACCCGTAGCTCTCCTAAAGATATCCCCAGAAATATCTCATGCATGCAATGAAGCTGCAAAATATAACTCTGGATGTTTCTTAAGGGCTCCCTCTTAAGGTTATGCTTCAAGTGAAAATTCATCCTGAAATTTCCTCTTGCATAAGGTGAATATGAAGAGAGAGCAAGCACCGCATGAGTCAAAGTTTAATCTCTTATATCCCTAGTGATTAACAAACAAAATGTTCAAAATAATATCAAAGCACCACTGAAATCTGTGCCACTCTTGGTGGGTGTATTGTACTTATATGCAGGGGCCAAATAAATAACAGAAACCAAGCCTATTATTAGTAAACTTTTCTCAATAGCAAAATTTCCAAAGATGATGTGCTAGCTAAGACACTTTCCAGTTGTCTTTGGAGGTGAGTATGGCCTACCAACCCCCCAAAAGTATATATCCTTCGTCTCCTCAGAGAAAACAGCCTTTCCCATGGGAGTCCAAGTCAATGTTTGCACCAAAGCTCCCTGGATGGGGCAGAGAGCTGCTAGACTGAGAAATACAGGGCTGAAAGAATGCTCCTGCTAGCCGAACACGCAGGTTTCAATGATCATTTCTGCTTCTGCCAAGGACCTGGAATTAGACAACAAGAATTAGGAAATTATTTTCCTACTCTTAAACTTTTTCAGTTTGGTTCTTCTGTTGCATTTTCACTTCTGAGGTACTACTGGAATATAATCAAACCAAAAATTAATCATGAACGCCACAGTCACACGTGTTCTCAGAGTTAGTAGAGTTTTTTTTATTTTTTTAGATGTTATTTATTCATGAGAGACACAGAGAGAGAGGCAGAGACATAGGCAGAGGGAGAAGCAGGATCCCCACAGGGAGCGCGATGCATGACTGGATCCCAGGACCCTGGGATCACAACCTGAGCCAAAGGCAGATGCTCAACCCCTGAGCCACCCAGGTACCCCAGAATTAGTGGTTCTAACAAGCGCCAGCCTTAAGCAATGGCCTTTTGCAAAGTGTCCCTGGGCACAAGCTCAATATTTTGCTCTCCCTTCCTCTTCTTCACCTATTTGGAACTCAGTTCCTGCTTTTCTGTATAGTATTCCTCAACAGCAGAGCTCCTACAAGGCAAATGATTGGCTCGACATAAATTTCCAGCCTGGTAAGGCCCTCAGTCCTAGGGCAGCACCAGGGACCATGACGGCCACAAAAGTGTTCATCCAACACTGATATTCAATATCAGTGCTTGTGGATGATGTATTTCATTGTGCTTCAAGGTTGGGAAGATATGTGTATGGTCTTAAAAATGACCCATCATTGTCCATTCCTTAGTTTCCTGTTTTGTATGTTCTGTTTTTTCACAGTTCAGAACTCTGGCATAATTTTTACCAAACTAAGTTTTGGAGAGAGAAGCAAAGTAGAGTCAGCCTGGAGGCTTCTCCAAATTCATCCCTCACTCCTGCTGCTTAATGTCCAGCACTCTGCTACTATCTTGGTCCCTACTGTGGAAAAAAAGAAAAAGAAAAAGAAAAAGATGGATTTTTAAATAATGTGTGTTTTGTGTTTATCAAAGTAACAAATGCACATAACTAAATATATAAATATAAGCAAAGAGCTTTAAATGAAAAGCAAATGTAGCCTGGTTCACCCTACTAGACTCCCAGCCTTGCTCCTCAGAGGCAAATCCTTTCAGTGATGTTGGTATTTCTCCTGGTTGTTCCTTCTGTAATGCTAATACATAGAGTTCCTAAATTTAGCCTTTCTAAACATTTTCAATCAACTTTATGCTATGAGAGATGAGGACAGTACATAAACAACACTCCTAGCCTCATAATGTCACTATTTTTAGGTCTCCTTAATCACCTGCTTAAGTAATATACTTTATTATATGATTCCATCACTGACAGCTTCTCATAACTTCCCAACTTATAAGGTAAAGATGTCAGTAGCAAAAAGCAAAATCCTAGTCACTAAAATTCAGCTTTGCCACTGATTATCAGCTGAAAAGTAATGAATGTGAAGGAACAGTTAAAAACTTTTTGGTACTGTATGGACTTCAATCACTCTGTCCTCTGATTCTGACTGTCAGTGTCATTAATGGCTATTCTCAATTCTCTCATTGCTTAAGGATTTTAGAGGGGAAGCCCACATGAGAAGCAAAATTTCATCACCAGCAACACTGAGTTCACCTGAATATGTTTACTATACCTCCAAATTTACATACCCTATCCACTCCCTCACTTTCCAACCCCAGAATACCTAAGGGGATATAGGTGATATAGGCTTCTCATCAGAGCACAGATTGGCTTGGCCAGCCCAGAGCTTCAGGAAGCTTGCTGTGGCCATGAAGTAACGACATACTAGAAAAAGACAAATCTGATTTGGAGGGGCCAATTAAAGGCTATTTGGTGTAACAGATAAATTTTTGAAGGCATGACACATACTACATGGTTTGGTAATGCTCCCTAACACATAAAATTGAATTCATTAGGAACTTACTGATCTTTCAAGATAATCAATGCTGCACTCTCCTAGGTGGACATTACACCTAAAATTACAACCAGCAATTATGGTATAGATGGAAAAAAAATTGTGATTCAATATATAAATATATTTTAAATGACCTATGAATCTTTCAAAGTTTATAGAAGATGTGTAAGTTACTCAACATAAGATGACACCTGATTACATGTTGGATCCTGTCTAAAATTTCAAGCACTAGACAGCAAGTAAAAACAAACCAAATATTGAAACACATGTGGAATGTGTAGTTTATATATGTCACAAAGCAGAAGATGAAACTTCAGTAATGCTTTAATTATAACCCACTACCTACAGTTCATTCCACATTTCAGGGCTATAGGAGAAAAATAAACAAAACAGCTTCATTTGGGGTGATACACCAAAAGAATTATCTGAGAGCAGAAACCTGAATCACTGACAAATAGTATGATCTTGAATGACTCCCTTATTTTCCTGTCCCCTTCAATCAACATTTCCTAAGCACCCTATGTACAAAGAAAACAGAAACGAAATAAAGAAAGCAAGCAGCCTAACAGAGAACCTGACCTAGCTATAGAACTGAGTCTTTGGCCGACACCATATTCATCCTTTTTATCTGCAATTACCTTCCTACTCAAACAAAAAGGATCCTAAGCTGCAAAGGATGATCCACAAAGTACATAAAAACCCTCTCAAAACCAACAAATAAAAACTATGTTTCCAGTTTAGAGGTAAAGAACATGTTTCACTGCTCTAAGGGCTCAAAAAAAAAAAAAAAGTAGGAACTCACAATCTGCTGAACTTCCCCCATAATACATTTGCCCACAAAAACACAAGAACCACAGGAAATACCTCATAGGAAAGAGAAACGAGCTGGCTTTTTGAAAATGGAGAAGATATTCAAGGAGCAACAGAAGCCAAATTGATATTCAGCCAAGGTACCATTCCTGTTTAAAGATTCAAAACATCCTTAATAACCATAAGGCATTAGTTCTTGGCATCTCAGCATGGCTGTTTTCTCACCAGAAATGATTGAACACCAGCAGAACTAGGACTTAAACTGGGAGTATGGGCACAAACCCACCTAAACCACAGCCCATGCAGAAACAGGAGGGCCCTGCAGGTGGAGCGAATACCCAGCAAAGGAAGGCGTTCACACTGTCTAGTGCCAGCACTCTCTCCACAGGGACCCCCACCCCAGGCCTACCACCCATGTGTTCATGAAGCAGGATGGAGGAATCTCATGGTTAACATATGCCAGCACATAGCTTACGTGAATCTTTGAAGGAGTCATAATCAACATGCAAAATATTCTATCCTAAGGTGCTTCCAAATATCAATTTCTCCATTTACCCTCTTGCCTCAATCTCCAAGGAAGAAAGACTACAGGTTTTGTTGTAACTTTTTTTTATTACCCAAAAGGCCTTCGCTTTTCATTCGCAAGGCTATTAAAGAAACTATATTACTATAGCATATTGACAGCCACCAATAATATACTATTTTTAAGAGGCTTCCTAAATTCCATGCCTGCCATGTGTCAAAACTTAAGCCAAGTATTTGATGCACATCATCATTCATCAACCCTGGTTAAAGTATAAAATCAGTGACAGATAAAAGGTGCTCTGGATCACGGCTGATCCATTCTTGCCAGCACTAGTGAACTTCCCAATCTTACTGCTAACTCAGCTTCAACCTGAGCCACACTGTGAAGCTCATGAAACTGTTCTCCTATTCTGTGTTCTTTCCCTCTTTAATTCCCCCACCTTATCTTGGAGAAGAGTTTAAAAAATTTAGTTAGAAAATCTCAGAAAAACTAATCTGCACTAAGATATGAGTGAATTAAAACATAACTGTTCCAAGAGCCATATACTCAGCAAAAGAAGACCACAGAAACACAGGTACTTCATACAAACAAATGAATTGCGAATGGTCAATTTTTCAGGTCTCGGTAAGGATTATATGGTGGGGTGAGGTCTTTCTCATTACTCCTTCATTCAAACCCCTTCTACAACCCTGTTTTTTAGTTGTCTCCAGCAGCCCAGTTCCTAACGAGCCCTGAAAATGACACCTCTGAGCAGCACCCTCTATGCCATACCCCTACATCAGTTCCTACTATTGACATCACCATTACTTCCTTGCCCTGCTTCCATTATGTTCACTTTCCAACTATCCTTTTCTATTGAAATCAAGCAAGCATTACATTGATAACCCACATAGATAAGGATTTTGTTAAATGAGGAAAGTAAAAATTCGCACCCCTATAAGACATGCAGAAGAGAGTTAAGAAAAATTGTCATTCATATGTTGCTCAAAATTGTAGCAATGGGTTCTAGAATTTCCCATAAGTCAAAAAGAGGAAAAAATCCTAGCAATTCTGATACATATTTCCAGAATAACACTTTATACTTTTAAGAAAAAAATTAGAATAGAAATTTAATTATTCAAATTCAATTTGAATTTGCATGAATATCATTGCATGAATTTCTTTAAAATGTTTTCAAAGGGCAGCCCTGGTGGCACAGTGGCTTAGCACCCCCTGCGGCACAGGGTGTGATCCTGGAGACCTGGGATCAAGTCCTACAGGCGCCCTGCATGGAGCCTGCTTCTCCCTTTGCCCATGTCTCTGCCTGTCTCTGTGTGTCTCCATGAATGGATAAATAAAATCTTTAAAAAAATAAATAAGTAAAAACAAAAATAAAAATAAAATGTTTTCAAAGATATTCTTTCTATAAGCCGTTTGAACCAAGAAAGTCACCTAGTTTTATTTAAGGCCAATGGTAAGAATTTTCTGAGAGAAAAAGAAACCTCTGTAACTCAGATACGTGTACAAAGGAATAAAGAAATAAAAACAGGGTCCCGGTTTCGGTAACTGCTAGAGGATTCTGCTTCTTGCCAGGGCCCAGAGTTGGGATCAATTACTGTAATGAAGAAACCTCCAACTGTTACCTGGTCCCCAGTGATAGACCGAACAATCTGCGGCCTGCGCCCATCAGATAGCACAGACTCCAAGAGTTATTCAACAAGAACAGCATAGCACAGGCCCTCCCCCATGTATTCACCCATCTTCCTCCCCCCAAGAAAACACCAGGTGGTTTGGGGAACAAGGTTAATTCTGCATTGAAAAAACACAGAACAGATGGGGGCTGTGAGAGTTTAAACACCACATCTCAAAGAAGATTATCTGCCCTGACACATTAAGCAAGAAAGGGAGAATCACGGAGAAGCCTGAGTCAAAATCTGGGGTGAATTTCTATATAGATCAATGTTACCTTTTTCCTTTTCCACTGTATAAGGTGTTGCAATACTCTGCCACATATTGAAGGATATAACTCCTCTGATGGCTCACTCTGAAATCTAGTTCATTGCGATTATCCAGGTCTATTTATAAACCCAATGGCTGCAAACTTGCAAATATAAGTGCTCTCATCTAGAAAAAAGAAGCCTCAGTTCAAGTGTAATGATCACGTAGAAATGTTCTCTCCATTCTGAGAGCCTTATGGTGGGTTAACTTCCAGCCTCACTGAATATTTGGTTTGTTGAACAGGGTTTGAGGGCACATAAGAGAGAAGTCACAGGCACGGGATATCATCAAATTCGTTTTATTGTTATTATTTTGCCCCAGGCATTTGGCACTGTGGTTTGATAAAACCTATTTCTCTTTTTACCTTTGCTACTTATGTTCTCTCTCCTTTGCTGGGAAAGTGGTACGCTGGCACTCACAGAACACATGCAATCCAAGACCTGCCATCTTGAAGTTAACGGATGAGGCTGAAGGAGAGAGGAGGCAAAGAGCAAACCATCTTGCAAATCAGCTTGCCTTTACTATGAGCCCTTTCTAAAACCAATATCTCACAGAGAAGACAAAAAAAGATGGTCTCAGAATTATATAAAGCCTTCCCCATTTACTATCCCAACTGAGGAGAGAGGTTTTCATTAATCTATTTTACAGACTGAGACATAAAGTAGGGAAAGATTCTCATTATTTTTTTTTGGAAGCCTCTGCTATGAAAATTTCTCTCGCTCTCTCTCTCTCTCTAATAGAGGGAGAGGGGAATGGCAGAGGGAGAGGAGAGAGAATCTTAAGCAAGCTCTGCACCCAGCACTGAGCCCAACGTAAGGCTTGATCCCACAACCCTGAGATCATGACCTGAGCCGAAATCAAAAGTCAGACGCTCAACCAACTGAGCCACTCAGGTGCCACTTTGCTATGAAAATTTCTTGAAAGAACATATGAATGAATGAATGAATGGCCCATTACTCCAACTTGGAAGTTCAGTGGCTTACCTGATTCTGTTTAACTTACACAGAAAACATGCCAAGAGTTAGAAGAGGAAGAGAAAGCCAAGACTCAAATAGACTGTACATCCATGTTCACTGCAGCAGTATTCCCAAGAGTCAAAAGGTCAAACAACCCAAGAAACCATTGACAAATGAATGGGGGGGGGGGGGGAGAATGTGGTATATACGTACAATGGAATTTAATTTAGCCATAAAAAAGAATGAAATGTGGATACATGCTACAACGTGAACGAACCTTTACAAAGTTACACTTAAATGACAGAAATAGGGACACCTAGGTGGCTCAGTGGTTGAGCATCCACCTTCAGCTCAAGGCGTGATCCCAGAGTCCCAGGATCGAGTCCCACACATCGAGTTCCACATCGAGTCCCACATCGGGCTCCCTGCAGAGAGCCTGCTTCTCCCTCTGCTTGTGTCTCTGCTTCTCTCTTTTCGTGTCTCTCGTGAATAAATAAATAAAATCTTTCAAAAAAATAAAAATAAAATAAATGACAGAAATAAAAGGACATATATGTATGGTTCCATTTATTAGGAGCTACCTAGGATGGGCAAATTCATAAATGCAGAAAGTAAAACAGAGGTTACTGGGGCAGGGAAGGAGGAAGGAAGGCTTACTGTTTAATAGGTATAGAATTTCTGTCTGGAGCAATGAAAAATTCTAGAAATGGCTAGGAATGACAGCTGTAAACCTAATGGATGTAATTAATACCATTGAAGTGTACACTTAAAATTTGTTTAAATATCCTCAAAAAATTAAAAACAGAACTACCACACAGTCCAGCAATGCTACTTCTGGTTACATGTCCAAAAGAATTGAAAGCAGAGACTTGAAAGTATATTTGCACATCCATGTCCATAGCAGCATGATTCACAGAAGCTAAAAGGTAGAAGCAACCCAAGCATCTGACAGATGAATGAATAAACAAAAGGTGGTATATACATATAATGGAAAATTATTCAGCCTTAAAAAGGGAGGAAGGAGGGGCATCTGGGTGGCTCAGTGGTTGAGCATCTGCCTTGGGCTCCAGACGTGATCCCGGTGTCCTGGGATCAAGTCCCGCATTGGACTCCCCATGGGGAGCCTGCTTCTCCCTCTGCCTATGTCTCTGCCTCTCTCTGTGTGTCTCTCATGAATAAACAAAATCTTAAAAAGAAAAAAAAAGGAAGGAAGGAAGGAAGCAAGGAAGGAAGGAAGGAAGGAAGGAAGGAAGGACGGACATTCTGGCACATGCTACAACATGGACAGACATTGAAGACATTATACTGAATAGGCCAGACACAAAGGGGCAAATACTATATGACCTCACCTATGTGAGATACCTACATAAACCAAATTTCTGCAGACAGAAAGTAGAACAGTGGTTGCCTGGGGGTTGGGAAGAAAAAGGAGTTATTGTTTAAGGTACAGAGTTTCAGTTTTGCAGGATGAGAGAGTTCCGTGGATGGATGGTGACGACCGTGTACAACCATGTGAACATACTGAATGTCACTGAACTGTATACTTAAACGTGGCTAAGACAGTCAACTTTACATTTTGTGTCTTTTATCACAATTTTTTAAAAAGTAAAAATAATGGTCAATAGTAAATTTTGTGTTATATATATTTTACCACAATTTTTTAAACTAATAAAAACTATCGAATGGTACACTTTAAAATAGGTGTATTCACGTGGTATGTGAATTATACCACAATAAAGCTGTTAAAAAACAAACGGAGGAGAGAAGGTCAGCACCGTCTGGCTACCTGCAAGCTGTCACCCCTGCTGCAAAGCAAGCTGGTACACTCACTCACTTCTGGGTGCCTCATCCTTCCTCCCTCTTCCTGACCCCAGGCCACACAGAACAAGGGAGAAGAAAAACACTGTGACACTCCCTCCAACATCTCTCCACTTACTTTTACAGCCTGGCACACAGAAGAAACACAAGAAATGGCCTATGGCATGAATGAGCGGAACAAATTGAACTTGAGGAATATGGTAATTGCATTCGATGACTTACTGAGTTCTTACTGAGTTCTCGCCAGCACTGCAAGGGGAGTTTCAAAGGACACACCATTAAACACTACTCAGTATAAGTACACAAACATGAGAGTTAAAGAAGGCGTAAAAGTATGCAGAACTTTGAAACAGGGAAGAAATCGTATCTAATTCATGCTTCTTCCATGTGCTTTTAGGAAGATGATCAATAGTAGCCTACCCTAATGTAAACAACTGGAGGATCTAGGCAAAGAGTATGGGGCTTTTGGGTTCTATTCTTGCCTTTGTGTGTAAGTTTGAAATTCAATAAAAGTTCCAGAAACAGAATAGGAAAAATTTATTAACTGCCCTCTGTGTGGGGGTAAGTCTTTCCATTGAAAACAATCATTAAAGGAGCTTTCTAGAAACATCCAATAGCAAAATATGTGTCCCCATGTAAAAGAAGCAGGAAAACTGGACTCCCTATGAGGAATCTGAAAGAGGAGGAAACTCTGTGTGGCTTGGAGGTGGAATGTTTGTTTGGGCTGGGGATGCTCCAGTGATGGAAAAAGGCGGCTGCAGGCCAGGCTGCACCTGGTAGAAAAAGCTAGCTGGGGCTTCTCTGTACAGTTAGATAAACGCTAGGGATAAGAGAAGCCTGGAAAGCACTCTGTCAACTGTGGCCAGGAGAAACAGGGCAGGGCAGGAAAAGAAGTACAAGGAATTTAGATTTGGGTTTTAAGGGAAAACTATATGCAATTACATGCGACATAAATAATGTGATTAATTACAGTAATTACCACTATGCACAAAGTCCCTAGCTTTTCTCCAGGCTTCTAACAGGACTGCCTAGTAAAAAGCCTACACAGCCTCTGTCCAGCATTAAATTAAGACAGCAGATACAGCTCATAACGGACGCTAGAAGTCTGCAGAGTCTAGACTCGGGATTGGAGGCCTATTGCAAATTCCTAGTCCAAGCATCTGGGTTTTTTCCGAAATAAGCCAAACTTTCCAAAAGCCCTGTCAGAAGCAAATATCAATTCCATTAGCATCATGGAGACATGGAATTTTAACAAAGTGCCTCTATAGCTGAACGAAACAGAACCAAGTCTGGTTATTGTATTTGGTACCAAATGCTTTGAAGATGACAAATCTAAATTCCAGAAGGTCTTCTTCCATTTAGTGAATACGGTGTCTCCCTGGAAACTGTTTTTTTCCTAATAAAATGAATGTACAATATATTTTGGAGGTAATTTTTAGAATACACATGTAAAAACTGCTTCTGAAACTACAATCGTGCCACACACACTAACAAGCAGTTTGACCCATTACTGTATTTTCAGCATTGTTTTGGCTCACAAATGGTGCCGATGAAGCTGTTTCTGAGCTTATCTTTTGAAACAATAAATCTTAAGGGGGGGCAGCCCCGGTGGCTCAGTGGTTTAGCGCTGCTTGCAGCCCGGGGTGTGATCCTGGAGACCTGGGATCAAGTCCCATGTCAGGCTCCCTGCATGGAGCCTGCTTCTCCCTCTGCCTGTGTCTCTGCCTCTGTGTGTGTGTGTGTGTGTGTGTGTGTGTGTCTATGAATAAATAAAATCTTAAAAAAAAATCTTAAGGGAAAACATCATCAAAGTGAGATTTAAATACTAAATATTCTAAAGTATTATAAAGACATAAAAGATAACTAATATTATTTTGTACATTACTAACTCTGAGGGGAAAAAAAGATGTTATGCCTATAATGATTCAACTAGGTGTGGCTCAGGCTTTGAAGGAATAAAACCAGTTCCTAGTGGCCCAGAACAAAGAAATGAGCAATCCAAATGTTATTTCTGAATGGATTTGTGTTTTGGGGCAACAAACTTGCCTCCCTGATTCTGTTTTTCTAAGTTAAAATAAACTTCACTGTGTAAAGGCTGACAGGTCACCCAAGTCCATTCTTCTCTGGGGCCAAGGCACAATCCCTTGCTCTGACAAAAGGGAGTGTCCTACAGAGCCATAATACATACACCATGGGGTTCCCAGAAGCCACATTCCTGCAATGATTCACAGCCCTGGCCACCAAGAAGGGCTGGTTTTGAGGGTAAACATCAGACCCAAGCAAGATCCCCATCCCGGGACTTTTAGAGCTGGGCCTGAGAGAAGGACCAGTCTCTTGCCAGGCAGCTGGACTTTCAGAGTGCTATTTCTTATCAAAAAAAAAAAAAAAAAAGGAGAAGAAGAAGAAAAGAAAAGCAATCTCCAGGTAGAGGAGGACTCAAAAACTAAAGGAAAGCAGAGGTAAGGAAGAGATTCTTGAAGGCTGAGAAACCCTTCAATACACTCAGCTGCATCTTGCCCTTGGGCTTTGGGAGATACTCTGCATCCCTCTTTTTACCTAAACTCCTTGAATTGAGCTTCTGTCCCTGGCAACCCACACTCCAAATTAATACACAGAATTTAGCATTCACAACAAAGAAGTGGTCTCAGCATATGAGTTGATGGGGTACCTGGGTGGCTCAATTAGTTAAGTGTCAGACTCTCGACATTCATCTCAGGACATGATATCAGGAGTCATGAGACGGGGCCTGGGAGTCAGCTTGGGATATATATATATATATATGGAGTTGACACACTGGTTCTGAAATCTTACAGCACAAAATAGATAACCAAGGTACAAGAAAAGAAATGCTATTTTTTTTTTGAGTGTATCTAAAAGCATTTATTCACTTATTCCTTCATTCACTAATTCCTTCAACAAATATTTATTTAATGTCTAAAAATCAGAGATTGGAGCTCAGGGATATGAAGACGAATAACACATGGTTGGTTCTTCCCTTCAAGAAACTCAAAATTCTGTTTTACAGACCATAAACAAATCACTTAAAATGCTCTAACAGATACATGTATAAAAGCTAAGGTATGGGAAGAAATGCTATTTTAAATACTAATTTTTAGGGGCACCTGGGTGTCTCAGTGGCTGAGCATCTGCCTTTGGCTCAGGTTGTGATCCTGGGGTCCTGGGATCAAGTCCTGCACTGGGCTCCCCACAGGGAGCCTGCTTCTCCCTCTGCCTATGTCTCTGCCTCTCTCTCTCTTTCGTGAATAAATAAAATCTAAAAAAATAATAAATACATACATACATACATAAATTTTTAAACACACAGGTAGGGGAAGTCTTGGCTAAGCTGGATGATTGCTTTCATTTAACCTTGGATTTCTTTATTAGGCCACTGACTCACAGTCAATTTTGCATTTAGGGGACTTCCACATCTTGCTGGTTACACAATATTCCCCCAAATAAAAGAATAAAACTTATTTGACACTTAAATGCTTCCATAACACTAACATGCTACCTTTAATAAAGAAAAACCAAACACAACTTAAAAAGGCTAAAAGTGCAAATTGTAAACTTAAAATGGAACAGCTTCAAAGCTCTTCGAAACAATAACTAAACGCTCCTTAAAGTGCAGTGGTTACAAAAACACGGATAAGCAGACCCAGAGTTCCATGCTGGCTGACAACACACTAGAACATGGGCAGGCACTTAGTAAACTTACTGACACGCATGTAACTGAGTTTGAAGATATTAAATTCACACTGATTTTTCTTATACTGATAATACACAGTAATGTATTACACTGAAAACTGCTGAGACCAGATTTACAACTCTAAGAGTAAACTGTGTAACTTGTATTAGGACAATATTTCAAAAGGCAAAAGAATGTGCCAAAATCCAGGGTGGGGGTGGCTATCACTTCCAAGTATTTATACATCATCTCTCTCAAAACTGTATATGATCAGCAAACCAAGAAAAATAGAAAATGCCCCAACTTCAAAAATCTGTCCATACCGATTCAGACCTATGACACAGCAGTACTAGATATCTTGACGCGGGCACCACGCAGGCTACGGAGCAGAGCACTAGGCTCTGCTAAGCCAAGTGAAGAACCAGATAAGACATCTGCTTGTGGCAACGGCCCCAGGACCCCTTGCCCTAACACCACATCTCCTCTGCCTCACCCAGCTCCACTTGTCCTGTAGGCCTAGGCCATTCACAGAGGGTGCCCCATACACTCTGGCCAAACACCCTCCAGTGAAGGCCCTGGATGCGCTTAGCATGCTTCAACAGGGCTGAGGAATGAGACAGAGCCAAGGAAAATATGCAGGGTGGCAGCTCAAGGGGCTCTACCCCTGAGAGGACCCATGGGCCACATGTGGCAGCCCCACACCAGCCCTGCTCTGGAGACATGTCTCTACCATCCACGGCCTTTACCGAAGGCCACTTTGTTGGTAAACCCAAAGAGCACTTTACATCTTTTACCTAACCTCTCAGAAGCTTAGGACACACCAAGACACCTCCCCACTTTGAAACACTCTTCCCTTGGCTTCCCTGACACGACCACCCATCTGGATGCCTCTTACCTCTCTGGTCTAGAGGTCCAGATACCTGTAAGGTCTCTTCTTCCACTACTGAGTCTGTAAATAATAATGGGGGTCACTTATCTCTGCCATACCCACTCCCTAGAGAATCACAGCTACTCTTAACAGTTTCCAGACACAGTTTCCAGACACATCCAAAGGAAACGTCAAATTTTAAAGTAGGTCCACCATGCTCAGAGATTCTGACTCAATATGTCTGGAGTGAAGCCCAAGGATTTGCATTTTTAACAAGAATCCTGAGTATTTGGATTCCGGAGTTCTGTATCAACTCTCTACTTCAGATCTGCCTGATTCAGGGACATCTCAGTGGGTCAGACTATAAGCATACTGAGGTTACCCTTCTTGACCACCCTGCTCCCCCCTCCACCCACAGCTTCTGTTGGGCATACAGGCACCATCCTCAATTCCTCACCTAACGAATCACCAAACCCCACTGTGCTTTGTACTTTGAACTTTCTACCTCCTGTCACTCTCACTGCCATTTCCCTAGTTTATTTTTTTTTTATTTTTTTTTCATTTCCCTAGTTTAAACCACCAGTCTCTCACCTGTATTATTCTAACAGTCTCTTAATGGGACCCCTGCCTCTGCTCTTGTCCTTTCTAGGCCTCTTTCCCTACCTTCCCCATAGCCAGAATAATCTCCCAAAAACACAGATCCAACCATGTCCACCACCCTGTTTAAAATCCTTTAGGGACTCTCAACCAACCTCAGGAAAATGTTCATATTTTTTTAATTGGATACTGAGATGTAATAATCCACATCCTACAAAATTCCTTAAAAGTGGACAATTCAATGATGCTAATATATCCACAAGGTTGTGCAACCACTGTAACAACCTAATCTTCATTCCAAAAAGATAACCCATACCCATTAGCAGTCTTTCTCATTTTCCTCTCTCCCTAATCCCTGGTGCCCACTATTTTCTGACCCTGTGGATTTACCTGTTCTGGACATTTCCAAAGAATGGAATCACACAATATGTGGCTTTCTGTGTCTGGCTTCTTCCACTTAGCATGTTTTCAAGGTTCATCTATTTGAGGGGATGCCTCGGTACTTCACTTCTGTCTTTCGCTAAATAACATTCCATTGCATGAATATACAACATTTTCTTTATTCATCAGTTATGGACATTTGGGTTCTCTATTTTGGAGCTATTCATAATGCCACTATGAACATCCACTGTGATATCTAATTTTATGTGTCAAATTGACTGGGGATAACCAGATGCCCAGATATTTGGCTAAATATCATATCTGAGTGTGTCTGTGAGAGTGTTTCTGAATAAAATTAGCGTTTGAATCAGTGGACTCAACAGAGCAGTTACCCTCCCCAACGTGGGTGGTTGTCATACAATTCGCTAAAGGCCTGAATAAGACAAAAAGGCAAAGGAATAATGTGGTCCTTTCTGCCTGATTTCTTAAGCTAGGACATCAATCTTCCTTTGCCCTTGATGCTCCTGGTTTTCAGGTCTTCAGACTAAGACTGGAATTTACACTATTGGCTCCCCTGGTTCATACTTGGACTGAAATATACCACTGGCTTTCCTGGGTCTCCAGCCTACAAATAGCAGAATGTGAAGACTTCAGCCTCCATCATTATGTGAGACAATTCTTTATAATAAATCTCCTTTGATTCTACTTCTCTGGAGAATCCTGAGTAATACATCCATGCAAAAATTTTTGTAAGTACATATGTTCTCAATTCTCTTAGCTATATACCTACAAATGGAATCAGTAGGTCAGAGTAACTTTTTTGAAAACCTGCCAAAAAGGTCTTAACACACACACACACACACACACACACACACACACACACACACACACTTTTCCAAAGTGACTGTGCCATTTTATCTTTCCAACGGCAATATATAAGAGCTCAAATCTCTCCATAGCTTCACCAACACAAGAGAGAAGTCTTATTGCCTGTCTTTATGTTTTAGCCACCCTAGTGTGTGTGAAGTGGTGTCTCACTGTGGTTTTGAATTACATTTCCCTGAGTAGATTTCTATTGTTGATCAGATCCATTTGTATTTTTCCTTTAAAGAAATGTTTGATTCTTTGCTCATTTTTTAACCGAGTTGTCTTTGCGTTGTAAGTACTTTATACATTCTAGATGCAAGTCCCTTATCAGATATATGACTTGCAAATCCTTTCTCTCATTCTGTGTTATCTTTTCACTTTCCTCATTCTGTCCTTTGAAACACAAAAGTTTTCATTTTCATAATATCCAATTTATTTTTTCTTATGTTGCTTGTGCTTTTTGTGTCACATACAAGAAATTAATGCCTAATCCAAGGTCATGAATATTTACAACCTATGCTCTTTTTCAAAGAGTTTTGTAGTTCTAGGTCTTACATTTAAGTCTATGATCAATTATAAGTTAGTTTTTACGTATGGCATGACATAAGGACCCAACTTTATTCTTTTGCATGTAGATATCCAGTTGTCCCAACACTCTATGTTGAAAAGACTATTCTATCTCCATTGAATGGTCTTGGCACTCTTGTTGAAAATCAATGGACTATAAATGTATGAATTTATTTCTGGACTCTCAATTCCAGCCCAATGACATATATGTCTATCCTATGCCAGTATCACACTATTTTGATTACTCTAGCTCTATCAGAAGTTTTAAAAGCAGCAAGTATAATTCCTCCAACTTTGTGCTTCTTTTTTCAAGATTATTTTAGCTATTCTAGGTTCCTTGCATTTCCATATGAATTTTAGGATCAGTTTGTCAACACCTGCAAAAAAGGATGCTAGGATTTTGACAGAAATCGTGTTAAATTTGTACACAGATTTGGGAACTACTGCCATTTTGACAATATTGTCTTCCAATCCATGAACATTGGATGTCTTTCCATTTATCTAGTATTCTTTAACTATATATATATATATATATATATATATATATATATACAGTAAACAAATCTTACAATTATTTTGTTAAGTTTGTTTCTAAGTATTTTATTCTTTTTAATGCTATTATAAAACAGAATTGTTTTCTTAATTTCATTTTTGTTTTTTTCAATGCTAGTGTAGACCAGCACAACTGATCTTTTTATATAGGTCTTATGTCCTGAATCTTTGCTGAACTGTTAAGTTCACACACTGCCCTAGAAGGCCCTTTGTGTTGGGCCCCAGCTTATCTCTTCAGAGCTCTCTCTCAACACCCTCATGTGGGATTGATTGTAGGCTTTGGTCATACTGACCAGCTTTTAGTTCCTGAATGATTCCATACTTTTTCTTGCCTCCAGACCTTTGCACACACTGTTCCCTAAGGATAGAATAAAATATCTTCCTTTATATGGCTCATTTCTTATTATTATTCAGGTCTCAGCATAGATGTCACTCGCTGTGGTCCAGAACACTTGTCTCTCCCACATCATCAGAGGACATCACAGGACATCGCACAGGTCTCTTTCCAAAGTTCTTTTTTTTTTTTTTTTAACAAGAAATTGCTTATCATCATATCCTTTTTTTAAAAAAAAAAGATTGATTGATTGATTGATTTATGATAGACACAGAGAGAGAGAGAGAGGCAGAGACACAGGAGGAGGGAGAAGCTGGCTCCATGCCAGGAGCCCGACACGGGACTTGATCCCAGGACCCCAGGATCGCGCCCCAGGCCAAAGGCAGGCACTAAACCGCTGAGCCACCCAGGGATCCCCTCTTTCCAAAGTTCTTATGCCACTATGTTGGAACTGTCTGATTACCTATTCATGTCCTGATCAGATTCAAAAGTTTGTGAGATCAAGGGCTGTGTCTGCCCAATTTATAATTCTTTCCAAGTTCTAGCTCAGTGGCTACTATGTAACAGTACTCAATGAATATCTACTCTACAATTTACCAAAATCAACAGTCTATCTAGTCCAATCTTCTACACCTTCTGTTTTACATATTAATATGTATTATCCTTAATAAAATGGCTAGTAGATTTGATGGTAAATATGTTTTCACAAATAAAAAAAAGCCCAAGACAACTTAATCCTTTATAATGCTTTATAAGGATTTCTGGCACTATCTTTATAAGCTAAAATGGACTGAAAGTATGACCTATTGACAGCTACTATAAATGTTTACTGAGATAAAGGAAGAAGCTTCATTCCATAGGCCACCTAAGCATTTGTCACTATTACAAGACATGAAAGGAATGGGAAGGTCAAGAAGACAATGAAAAACAGCAGAAGCCACTGTACATTTCCTCTCTTCTGACTCCCCCACAAAATTTATTGTATTCTTCTATATCTTCTCTTTTATATCCTCTTTATCTCTTACAACCAAGTTTCTCAAAGATATTCTCTCTTCTCCCTCCATATACACCACTCACTCGCTGATATAAATCTCTCTTCAGAGATCCTTCTTACCCAGCACTCCTCCTCCTTGACTCACAAAATATGAAATGCACTGAGTTAACCAGCTTCTCAACTGGTCACTACATGGTTTTCTAGATCCAAACTTAGAATAATCAGGTCTAAACCCATGGCAGAATGGCAGGCCAATCCCAAAGGTAAAAAGTTACCACTGAAAGTGTGGCATGAAACAAGCCAGCTCCCATGGAGGGTTTCCAGGAAGATTTTCCCTGACCATGTCCCCACCTTCACAGCTCCCAGAAAACCTAGTCTTCTCTCCCTCACCACACTGCTCTAATTTTTCATTTCCCAGTCTTCCCAGTCCTTTCCTGTATCAGTCACCCATACGTGTTCTCTAGTTTTCCTATAATAAACATGTACTGCTCTTATAATAAGAAAGACAAAATTTAGTTATTTTTAAAAAGAACAAATAATTCCTAAGAGCAGATGACAAGCCATCTTCTTATAAATTTAATTCAGCAAAACTTTGCCATTTTTAAGTGATTTTTAAACCTAAAAATAAATAAAACTTGGATAAAGTTTACATTTGCTTTCACAGTTCATTGCCCCCTTCCCGGGAAACTTGGAATGACCTCATGAGAAACCAAAAAAAAAAAACAAAAAACAAAAAACAAAAAAACTGTTTCATTTTTCTAATCTGTCATGTGCCATAGATCTTTGTATCTGACAAGTTTTTAAATCACAAAGCATACACTTACAGCCTTCTTATTAAGCACTATAAATAAAAAGAAAACCATTTGTCTTGGCATGCAGAGTGACTGATTTCCTTCCCATCTCCACATATTCCTTAAAGACACGGAAAGAATGAGGTGCATTTGTCTGCATTCACTCCCCTTCTCCAACAGGATATCTCCATCCGCTGCTTGCTTTTTGTTCACTGCTCGTAACAGGAAAACTCGCTTTCCTGCTTTCTCAATACCAAATGGGTTAGTTCTGTGGGGAGGGGAAAACATCCCCTCAGAATCCACCCCAAGGCTACACAGAAGGCAAGAGAAACAAAAGCTGGTCCATTCTTTCCCCAAATATTCCACTGGCAAGCAGCCAAGGACCACGCCAGTTCAGTGGTTTAATATCCTGTTGCTTCCAGCAAAGCGGATAAGATAGAAAGAATTCTAAAGTTGCCAGCCCAGGATCCCAAAATTTGTTTCAATGGTGTTAATATGTACTGGGCATCCATCATGACACTACCTTTCACAAAAAGAAAAAAACACAGCCACTATCAGATAAGTAAAAGCATTAGGAAAAGGCCTATGGAAAGGTGCATGGCTTAGAACACAAAGAGTCCAGGAAAACTATCAACAGAAGGAATCCTCCACGTTAGAAGAATTTTAAAGAAAAGTTCTGTAAACAGAAGAGAAGAATCAACACTAAGGTTTGTGCAATATATCTGTCTAGATCGAGTCAACGTAGAAGAGAACAAAGGATGAAAAGCAAATTTAAGAGCACACTAAAGATAAGATAACTCTAATCATGTCCTGTGAGCCAAAGATGACACTACGGTGATGGTCCAATAGCCTCTCCTTGGGCTGTAGGAAACCCCTGCCCAGCCTTGGAGGCCCAGCCAGCAGGGCGACATGCACATTCCTACCAAATCCTGAGGCTGGTTCTCATTTGAGTGAGGACACCCTATGTCCAAATACCATCCTCTACCCCACAACTCCTCAAAGTCACAAAACTCTGCCTCACTCAGCCCCCTTTCTCTTCAGGTGCTAAGATGAGCATCCATCATCTCCCACCTCTCATTCCTGCTACCCAAACCAAGTAATTCGAGTAAAACATCCCCAGCTACCATATCCACAAACCCACAACAGGTCTTCTCAAACTACATGTGGTGAATTCAATGTCCTCCCCCAATCCATTTGGGACTAGTACTTTTATAAAATACAAAATAATAAAAACTATTTTTTTTAAGATTTTATTTATTTATTCATGAGACACACACACACACAGAGAGAGAAAGAGAGGCAGAGACACAGGCAGAGGGAGAAGCAGGCTCCATGCAGAGAGCCCGACGTGGGACTTGATCCTAGGTCTCCAGGATCACACCCTGGGCTGAAGGCAGCGCTAAACCACTAAGCCACCCAGGCTGCCCAAAATAATAATAACTATTAAATGAAGTTTAAAAAAAAAAAAAAAAGACACACAAGTCCCAAATTTTTATTAGATTGAACAGACTTAAAGTTGGCCTGTCAGATTGTTAAAGGTTTCTAAAAATCTTATTCTCATTTTCTGTATATATCTCCTTATAGGTGAGCTATAAACAGTTCATAGACAAACCTCTGTCCGTGGATTTCACACTGAGTCACACTGCCTTACAGTAAGAAATGGAGGTTCAACACCTTCCCATCTTTCCTTCCTCTTGTTCTTCTCTATTCTGAAGCCTCCCACTGAGACCTGCAGATCTTCCATTTGGGGCAAATACTCATTTATCCTCCTCCTTTTTCTTTTATCATATTCCTTTGCCAACGGGCTTCCTCCTGACCCTCCCAAATCTCTTGGTCAAGGCTGGAAATAAAGACATAGAAATGAGTCACTGAAATAGAAGTGGCAGATAAACCCTCTGGAAAGTGGATGGAAGAAAATATCAGCTACTCATTCTCCTAGGGGGTAGCTACAGTGGGAAGCTGAATGGGAAAACAGTAGAAGAGAGAGACGTGAAAAAAAAATAGTTATTGCCAGTCACCAGACTGATTAATAACTGGGTAACAATAACAGTATTTAGATGTCAAAGGAAGATGGAATTTCTAAGAGGAAAGATATAGGGTCACAGGAAGGAAAGAAATCCAAGAAGAAGAAAACTGAGAACTCTTAACCATCTATAATTTATCAATCCATGCAGTGACTTAGTCTGTATTTGGAAATGTTAAAGAAACTCACATCCAATATTGAACTGGGGCCCTGTTGTACAAAGCAGTCATATTTATTTTCTCTGACCTAAAACAACTATAGAAATGTGCACAAAACTGTAATAAAATTAACTACCTATCTTGATTCAAAATAATTGCTTATGACCCTATCATTTGTAAAGGCTTCTTTAATTTTTCCCTTAAAAGGAGAGAGAGGAAAGGTCATTCCAGAAAACTGATATGAAGTCAGAATGTCAGCCATGCAAACAGTGGCAGAGAAGACAGCTGGCTGGGGTCTCACAGCTAAGCACACACTGATCATGACTGAATATTTTAAAGAGGACTAGCTGGATAGATGGTTTTTAAAGCTGTCTGCTCTACCCTAAACACTCTCTAAAAAATGAAGGCCACTAACAGCTCACTGCTGCTAATCCTTTTCTCTGGTGGTAGTTTATAATGGGAGATGAGATTCTCATCTGTCTGCAATGGTTTATCTGAAAGCAGGAGACCAGATAAATTTACACTCCCCTCAAGGCCTGCAAAACAGGGGGTGTGTTCTCAGATTTCTGCATCACCACCTTCCTGGTGTCCCAAGGGCTGAAACCTAAAGCTATAGTTAATACCTCAATCTTACCTAGCCAGGGAACACTAAACTCACCACGGTGTGGGGCAAAAGATTATTGGTAAATATTTATTGAATAAATAAAGAACCTCATCTATTCAAGTTCAAATACCCATTCACTTTATCCCAAAATACTTCTTACACATCATGTCTTTATTTTATGCCCTCCTCATTACTTCTTGTCTAAATTATGACAAGTCTCCTAAGTGACAGCTAAACTCCCAGTTCTCTGCACCCATCCATGTCCCAGTCACAGGGCTCCAATCACACAGTCGCCATATTCCTGCAGCAAAATTCTAATCTGGGTATCTTCCAGCTCTGAAACCCAAAACAAAAAATAAAGTCCACACTCCACAATCCAGCCGTTGTCTATCCTCCCCAAACCATCCCACATGACCCAGATCTGTGCACCCCTAATTCTGTACATTTTACCAGTTTTAACTACTTACTGCTCCCCAGGTACACCCCATGATTTCCTCTCCAGGGACTTTCACTCATGCAGGCCCTCTATCTACAATAATTCAAGTCTACTTTCAGCTCAAAATGCCATCTCCTTCATTTAGCTTCTTCTGATTCCCTGGACTGGAGGTACTCTAACTCCTGAGGACTCCTTTTTTTTTTTAAGATTTTTTTTTTTAAGATTTTATTTATTTATTCAAGAGAGACAGAGAGACAGAGAGAGAGAGAGAGCAGAGACATTGGCAGAGGGAGAAGCAGGCTCCATGCAGGGAGCCCGATGTGGGACTCGATCCCGGAACTCCAGGATCACGCCCTGAGCCGAAGGCAGACACTCAACCTCTGAGCCACCCAGGCATCCCAACTTCTGAATACTCTTTAAGGCTTTACTTATAACTCTCCAATGACACAATCTCCTATTTAAATGTGCATAAAGCTTATTTTGCAATACTCTCTCCCCTAATAGGCTGTCAACACCATAGGATAAGATCTGTCTTACTCATCCTGGTTCCCCAGTGCACATAGCACAGTGCTTGGCACATGTAGGAACTCAACAAATATATTCAACTAATTTGGTGCATGTGTAAAATTAAAAATCTATTAAGATATATGTGGAAACATATATGTGGAAGCATCTATAATATACATGTACATGCATATTTATCTCTCAAATATTTGCTCAATTCTTTTCACAGGAGATTTTTTTAAGATTTTATTTACTTATTCATAAGAGACACAGAGAGAGAGAGAGAGAGGCAGAGACACAGGCAGAGGGAGAAGCAGGCTCCATGCAGGGAGCCCAATGCAGGACTCGATCCCAGGACCCCTGGATCACAACCTGAGCCAAAGGCAGATGCTCAACCACTGAGCCACCCCAGAGTCCCTCCCAGATAATTATTAACATGATCCACACATGTCCTTAATGGCAAGAAGCAAAAAACTGAATATAAAACAAAAACAAAACTCAAGCCTAAACCAAGCACATGCACCTTGTAAGGTTCTTGTAGTATAAGAACAAATTTTAGTATTTTATGAATAGATATTTCTTTGCACTTCAGTGACCACTGCCATCCCAGTTATGCTATCATTAGCCTAACTGCAATCAGCAGGATGTCACCTTGCTTCCAAAAAACCCCTGTTAAATATTCAGTACCTTTAACAATCAGTAAAAACCCAGATAACAAACAGTGCCATGCAAATCTGTGTTCCATGGAGCCTAAAGTCCTTGATGATTTTGCATAAAAAAAACTGAATTTTCTTTTCATGCACACTTCTCATAATCAGTTTGGATTATTTTTAATATGGAGCTCCACAAAGATCAGTTTCATTTTTCAATTCTGAAGAAAGAAGGGGTTTTACAGTTCCTGCAGCCTCAACTATATAGCTAAAAATGAACTATGATAATCTATTACTATATTATTAGTGTGAGTTTAAAAGGCTAATATGATATTGTTATTAAATTTCACGTTACTTATGGGGTCAGGCAAGGACATAATCAAGACCCAAGTCCCTGTACATTTGGGGTCTTTGCACCTAGGAGACACAATCTAGATGCCAAAAGAAACAAATCCCTTAGATGCCCTGTTTTCCCTAACTAGCTCAAAGTAAACCACATGTACATAGCTAAAAATCTTAATTTTAGGACTCCTCGGAATGTTAACAGCTACATTACCATCAAAACAAAAAGCCTTCCTTCCTACCTCTCTGGACTGTTCCTTTGAGCCCTGGCCACATTTCCCACTGCACCCTTGTCACTGAGGTAAGTTTCCTCCATCCCTACCCAACAGCTTCATGAAACATTCTATCACCACACCAGCCATGAACATGTGCAACAAGCTTCAAGTTTCCTGGGTCTCATGAAAGCAGAGCAATAGATGTGGAGGTCCACGTATGTTACTTCCCACAAAGCTGACTGCAGTCTCAGCACCTTCCCACTAACTTGATCTGCACTGATCACAATCTTCCTTCTTCCTTTTTGGGATGCCAAAGAGCCAGGAGAACTGGCCTCTCAAAGGGGAACACCAACCCAAAAGGTACCTAGGTCTCATCTATGCTCCTCTTTCCCTCTAGATTACACCCTCCTTGAAGACAAGGTCTGTGTCTTAATCAAAAGTTTATCCTTTAGTGTTTGTTGAATAAATGAACAACCGATAATAACTGGGGATCTACTGAACAGTGAAGAGCTTTAAAAATGTGTAATAAAACTACATTTTTGTCTGCTAATGTCATCATTAAAAACTCAAATATGGCTCAAGATCTGCTAAGATCCCGAGTAAAAGATAAACAAGAGGGCAGTGAATCCTCAGGAAGCTCTAGGGCAAGATGCCTCAGCCTGATAATGTGGAAGATCATAGGGAAGCCTGGCACAGAAAAGATTGGGCTCCTGCCCCTCCCTTCTCAAAGGTCACTGTTGGAAATGAGCTCCAGGGCTGCACCAGGCCAGGCTCCAAACCTGAGGATTTGGTCAGAAAAAAACAGCTTAAATCCATTCTGGGCCAGTTAGTTCCTCCCCTACCGTACAGGTGACACAACACAGGCCCTCAACCAGGACACAAAAGGAGGAAGTGTCATAGGCAAAGAACCTAGTTCTCCCAACAAGAAGTATAATGCTCACTGAAATATGCTGGGAAGTTAAGGAGTAGGGCTGGTTGGGAGCTTATTTCCCAGAGTGGAAGCTATCCAAGACACCAAGACTCCATATTGTAACGACAGAAGCTGGGCTCCTTTTTGACAATTTCTAACAACTGAAGCCATGGAAAAAGACATCTGTGATTTTCTCAAATTCTAGAAGCTATTCTGAAATTCCCTTCCTCAACTGGAGCTCCCAATAATGTCTACCAAAGGAGCCTATCCTCACTACTCAACCTGTGGGGTATCCAAGGCCGATAATCCTTATTCTCCCTCTCTAGCCTTGAAACTCCAGACCATGATATGTAATTTATAAAATATGACTCTTCCCCAGTTCAAGAAACCCTCATCTACTACTGGGCTTCCCTCTTCTCTCACACTACCTCTTACAAATTATGGAAATCTCAACACCAATATGTTTACCAAAGTCTGCCTGATATATTAACTCCTCCAGAAGAAACTAACACTGTATCACCAATCTTTGCCTTCCTCAGTTTTAAGTGTTTCTACGTATTATGTTGTTTTTTTTAGATTTTATGTATTTATGAGAGAGAGAAAGAGAGAAAGAGAGAAAGAGAGAAAGAGGGAGAGGCAGAGAGAGAAGCAGGTTCCATGCAGGGAGCCCCATGCAGGACCCAATCCCAGGACTCCAGGATCATGCCCTGGGCCCAAGGCAGGTGCTAAACTGCTGAGCCACCTGGGAATCCCCCATACTATTTTCTTTTAAAAAATTTGATACATGGGGATCCCTGGGTGGCGCATCGGTTTGGCGCCTGCCTTTGGCCCAGGGCGCGATCCTGGAGACCCGGGATTGAATCCCACATCAGGCTCCCAGTGCATGGAGCCTGCTTCTTCCTCCGCCTGTGTCTCTGCCTCTGTCTCTCTCTGTGACTATCATAAAAAAAAAAAAAAAAAAAATTTGATACATGAATTGGTTTTTCATAAAAATCACCTCCAAAGAAGACAGTAAAGCATACACATTCTTCAGTTTCAAAAAAATTAAATAAAATCATATAACAGCAGTTATAACTGATCTTTTAGAAAAAACATTCTCTCAGGAATTTTTCTTAAAAGAATGAAGAAAATTTAAATGGCTAAATGAACATATTAAAAGCCTGGGAAGTGAGCAGCTTTGGTGGCTCAGCAGTTTAGCACCACCTTCGGCCCAGGGCGTGATCCTGGAAGACCTGGGATCGAGTCCCACAACAGGCTCCCTGCACGGAGCCTGCTTCTCCCTCTGCCTATGTCTCTGCCTCTCTCTCTCTCTCTCTCTCTCTCTCTCTCTCTGTCATGGATAGATAAATAAAATCTTTAAAATAAAAATAAAATAAAAGCCTGGGAAGAAGAAAAGTTAACCTAAGAGATTAAATAGCCTGCAAATTCTATCTGGTATAATAGTTTATAAATGAGTCTAATATACTATAAATATTATGGCACCTCTGTTATCACCACAGGAATTCTGCTTTCTACCTAAGAAAACAGCAATATATTAGAATGACAGATTAAATAAATTCACTAAACGATTTTAGAAATGCACCTTCTTCCTTAAGAATACAATTTGAACCAAACTACCATTTATAGCTTAATATTTATTTTAGTCAAGGCAAAGCAGCCTGAAAGGTAAAATGACCTAGATTAACAGAGTTTATTCTACAGCAAAGAATTTTAGGTTAATAGGCCTAGGAAAGTTTTTTCTCAAGCCACATAATTATTTTAACCAAAGTATACATAAAAGCATGATTTTGATTTTCCTATCCCTTAAATAACATTATTTGACTACTAAACTAATTCTTCATTCTTCAATAAGTTTCTATTGAGATCCTTTTTAGATTAATCTTATAATTCTTGTTTTTTAATTCCTTCTCTCTTTCCTACTAACTCCTTAATCAGAAATGTAGAACTCCTTTCTTGGGTTGTAGAAAAATGAATGTCAACTTCACCTACCAACTGCCTGGGAGGAATGAAATATACAAGCAGGAGATCCATAGTACAAATGCACGTATCATATTCTGATATTATCGGATTACTATGGTCTGTGAAGATACTCAATGAAATGCAAGTGTAAACAGAACAAACTCAATTATTTCCTGCGGTCAGTGGAAAATACATTGGACCAGGAGTCAGTAAACTCAATTTTGTTCTTGCCTGTAATACTAACTAGCTGTATGACCACAGACAAATCACTTAAGCATGGTAGATCTTAATCTTCTTCATCTATAAAATAGGAAGCTGGGACCAGATGACCTCTAAGGAGAACTTTCACCTCTTAAACAATATGATTTCATTTCCATGTCATGAATTTCTATCAACCGAGAGAATTTATGGTACTTTCCAGAAAGGTGTTTAATGATTCGCATTAACAATTTCAAAGTTTCCAAGAAACTCAGGGTGCCTGGCTGGCTCAGTCAGTGGAATATGCATCTCTTGATCTCAGAGTTGTGAGTTCAAGTCCCTCTTATGCATTGAGATTATTTTTTAAAAATTTTTAATTTTTTTAAAAAGTTTCCAAGAAACTCAAATATTAAAATTATATCATTTAAACAATCCCTTCCATCTTAGCAGGAAAAACTGCAACATATTCGCCAGATGATCTTGAATGAGTCATTTGATTTCCCCGGTCTTCAGTTTCCTTATCAAAAAACAAAAATTAAAAAAAAAAAAAACTATCCCTAACTGGATTTTCCAGAGGCTCATCCAAGACAGTTTTTTGAAAAAATTTTATAAAACTGTCAAATGCAAAGTTTCACCATTTCACATGGGCCTCCTTCTTCTAGGAGCATTTAATGCAGGGACCTTACAAGAATCAACAATATTTTTGCTACCAAGAGGCACATGTATATCTCACTTCAGGAGTACACTTTATAACAAGATGAACACTTGCAGAAGCATTAAGATACAATGCCTGGGTGGCTCAGTGGTTAAGCGTCTGCCTCCAGCTCAGGGCATGATCCTGGAGTCTTGGGATCAAGGGCCACGTCGGACTCCCTGCATGGAGCCTGCTTCTCCCTCTGCCTGTGTCTCTGCCTCCCTCTCTCTCTCTCTCTCTCTCTCATGAATAAATAAAATCTTAAAAAAAGATACAACACGTGTAATTTTCAAAGTGTCCTAATTTGGTTTTTGTTTTGTTTTGTTCTTTTGTTTTTTAGGATTTTATTTATTTATTCATGAGAGACACAGAAAGAGAGGCAGAGACATACATAGGCAGAGGGAGAAGCAGGCTCCCTGTGGGGAGCCTGATGTGGGGCTGGATCAAAACCTGAACTGAAGGCAGCTCAACCACTGAGCCACCAGGAGCCCCTCAAAATGTCCTAATTTGAATGTCTTCCATGCAGCACCAAAATTTTCCTCCTATATTTACTGTTTTCTTTTTCTTGACGGATTATTACTATTCACTTATGAAAGTAGAACAATTGGGAAATAGAATATATAAAGAACAAACCATAAGTCTACCTTTTTATGTATTTCCTTCCAACATTTTTCTTACACACAGGCTATTTCTTCATAGTTCTGATCACACACATTTCCATATTTTGCTTTTCACCTGACACTAGTTCTTTCATGTTATAAATTCTCCTTAAGTGGCACTTTTAAGGGTTATACAATAGTCTTTTAGGTTGCTCTCAAAAATAACAAAAGCTTGTACTTACTGGTATTTCTATGTGCCAAGCCCTATTCTAAGTGCTTTATATGCATGTGCTCACTTAATCATCACAGAGATCTAAAAGATAAGTGCTATCATAACGTACTTTCTCAGGGTGAAAACTTCATCCAGAACCCAAGTTCTTATCCACTATATCCCACTACCATCCCTAAAAAGAATAATCCCCCTATCAACAGAAACTTGGTTATAGCACCATCTTTTCTATATTGTAGAATTCAGGAACTAAAGATCTGAAACTTAACATATTCCTGAAACAAAAGAGAATGATTTATTAAAGCATCTATAAGGTCTTAAAACTTTTTCATGAACAAAATACTGCTTATACTTCTTTTAAAGTAAATCATTCTGTATATACTGTTTATAATCTCTTCTTAGCACAGTAAACATCTTTCCCTAGAACACTACTATATCCACACAACAGAACATGTTATCTCTGTTAAGACAAAATGTATGAAGGGGCGGCTGGGTGGTGCAGTCAGTGAAGCATCTGACTCTTGGTTTCAGCTCAGGTCATGATCTCAGGATCCTGAGATACAGTCCCACATAGAGCTCCATGCTTAGCAGGGAGACTGCTTGAGAGTCTCTCCCCCTGCCCCTACCTCTATTTTCTCTCTAGAATAAATACATCTTAAAAAACAAAACAAAAAAGACAAAATAGAGTATGTGAATGTCAAACTAAGAACATAAGTTTCAAAATAAACTTGAGAATAAAGAGATCAGTGGAGACCCTAGGCAGTTCATAGATACCTGCTTCTAGATTTACTCTCAGAGAATCTAGTTAACATTCAATAAATGCTAATCTATAATAAATAAATGAGCTTGTCTCGAACAGAAGCAGTGACCTAGCCAGCCTCCCTAAGCAGACACACCCAGGCACTATCTTAATTGTATTTATCCCTGCCAAATTCAAACAAAGGGGGCAGAGAGATTCAAACACACCATTTGGCTTTACATAGTTCTGATCTGATAATAAGTCTCCTTGCTACCTATTCACTGATAAGGACTCAGCGAGTCCTAGAGAAAAAGTGACAGAGATATAAAAGAAATAGAAACAACTTCATTGTCCACATACTTCTTGATGGTTTGCAAAACTCATGATTCAACTGAATGGAAGGCACTTCCAGTAGTTTTTATTGTTTGTATTTTTATTTGATTTCATTTTGTTTTCACATGAGTTGGTTACTAAATCCCTAACACAAGATATTAGATCAGTGTGTTATTTTACACGCTGAAGCTCTAAAGAGTTGGTCAAAACAAACGGTCCTAAAAAAGGAAATGAAATCTTACTTGTACCAAAATGCACCGCTGCTTTCAAAAACAGTGCAAAGATCATACAGATTTACTGACAACCTGACCAACTTTCTCTAAACTAAAACACAGGGCCAGCCCCAAAATGATACATTCTTTCCTGAGAAAATCTCACCAAATTATCAGGTAGCAATGAGAAATTAATGACATAATGAAATTGAGAGTTAGGAAAACTAACCCAGAGGGAGGTGGGCTAGAATGAAATAAACAGAAATGGGTACAAGGGAAGGGAAATTAAGAGCAATGGGGAATCAAAAAAGGATGAAAAAACTGAAACAGTGAGGAAGAAGTCTTCAGGAGTCATTCATTCACCCACAAAATAGTCATCGAATCCTACTATAAGCCAGGCACTAGAGGAACAGAGGTGAACAAACAGTCCGATGAGGAAAACAGACACTAAACAAATGTACACACAAAGATATAAATCGTGCTAAGTGGGACAGAAGAAAAGAACAGGCAGGGCCTGTTTCAGTTTGGGTGGATAGGCATCTGTGAGGCAAGGGCATGTAAGTACAGTTCTAAAGACCTAGGGGAGTGGCCTGGTAGATGAGGAAGGAGGCAAGAGGTGATGATTATCCCAGAGAGAGCTAAGAGCTTCTGCCAAGGTCCTAGGGTACAAGAGAGCCTGACATCCGGAGAACGTTAAAGCCAGGCCAGTGAGCAACAGCAGAGTGGTGCCTGATAAGCAAAGCACCTTACAGTGGGAAGAAGGGAAGAAGCTCCCATTCCAAGGACAGCAGGAAGCAATGTGTGTTAAGGATTCAGAGTTAAAGCCTTAAGGATAGGGTAAGAAAGGCAGCAAAGAGACCAGACAAGAGGGCCAGTGGCAGGGACCAAGATAAGGGCAGGAGACTAGGCGAAGAGGATGACAGGTCTGTAGTCATGAGTGCAGCTCACAGCTCACCAAAGATTTTAGCTCTCCCTCCAGGTATATAGATAAGCCTGTACTTCTCTACCCTTGGAGCTAAGTGTGGCCTTGAGTCAATGGAAGGAAGCAAAACTGACTGGGTGAAAGTGTAAGAGCCTACAAGGGAGTCCCCACACTCTCCTCCTCCGCCCCCCACCCCACAGGACATACCACAGTCAAGATGATGGCTGTCCCATCTACCCAGGTCCTAGGGTATGGATAACATGACCCCAGCCATCCTCGACAGACAGGCAGCACTGGGAAGACCTTTCTGAGCCACTGAGGTTTTGGGAGTCATTAGCTCACAAGGACTGAAGCAGACACAGAATACAATGGATGCAGTGAGGACAGATGAGAAAGGCAAAAGGAGAAGACCAGAAGAGACAAGGAGGAATGAGAGATTTCAAAGTCGGTGACCATGACCATGACACCTATTGCTAAAGAAAAGAACACTAAAAGGATGGCTGGTTTGGTATGAAAAGTGGCAAAATGTGTATCACAGATGCTGAACGTAAGCGACCAGTAGGACAGCCAAGTGCACATGTGACACAGGTTAGTGGACAAGCAGGCCTCAGCTGCGGAAACTGAGGTATAGACTCAGAAATCACAGTAAAGTTGTGGCACTTCCTCCAGGAACACCTCTGGGTGGTGAGGGTAGCAAGGGGACAGAGTGAAGACTAGAACATGGAGGAGAAACAGGGAAGAGCAAGCAGGATGGCTGAACAGCACGAAATGCTGCAGACCAGTATGTGGAAGGGGTAAGGACTGAGAGGCTACCCCACACCAAGGACAGAAGCCAGGCTGCAGGGGCACAATCCAAGGTAACACCGCGGTCACTAGCAAAGAGATACCAGAACCCAAACAGCCAGGCCCAAGCTCATGAGCAAAACCACAAGCTCTCCGCCTTCCAGTGATGCAAGGGAAGAATTTTATCATCATTACTCTTCTAAAACAAAACATAATGGCATAATAAATACTCCACATTACACAATTTATTTAGACTACTGTCAGGACCTTTAGATCGTTTGCTGTTGGTCAGTATTTTACATTTTCTGCCCTGAACAGTCAGCATCGTGACTTCAGACACTGAACTGAATGCACATTTCAGGTGAATCCTGAGGAGAAACTCCCACAATTAAAAGCACTGGATGAAAGATTGGGAGCATGTTCAAGTGTTTGATATGTAGCCCAACTACAAAAAGACTGTACCACTCATCATGCTATAAAATCCAGGAGACAGGGGATCCCTGGGTGGCTCAGGGGTTTCGTGCCTGCCTTTGGCCCAGGGCGTGATCCTGGAGTCCCGGGATTGAGTACCGCATCGGGCTCCCTGCATGGAGCCTGCTTCTCCCTCTGCCTGTGTCTCTGCCCCTCTCTCTCTCTTTCTCTCTCTCTCTATGTCTATCATAAATGAATAGAAATGGATCTTAAAAAAAAAAAAATTCCAGGAGATACATTTCTCATTCAACGCCAAGCAAATGGAGTCCCCGGAGTTGTGAACTGGGATAGTCCTGCAATTAGGAGTCACCGATTCACCCATCCTTGCAAATACCTTTTCTATCTTTGTTAATTTACAAATTGATCAAGGAAAAATAACAACTTGTTTTAATTAATGTTTCTCTAGTCATTAGCAAGGTTGAACATTTTTTTATTTTTGTCTGCTCCTCATTGACTAATAATCACACTCCTTTCTTTGAAAAATTGCCTATTAATGTCCTTTGCCATTTTTCTACTGGAGTGTTTTTCTTTTTGTAATTGATTTGTAAGAACTCTCAATATATTTTTAAAAACTTAATACTGTTGGACACCTGGGTGGCTCAGTAGTTGAGTGTCTGCCTTTCGCTCAGGTCCTGATCCCAGGGTCCTGGGATCGAGTCCCACATCGGGTTTCCCACAGGGAGCCTCTTTCTCCCTCTTCTGGTGTGTCTCTGCCTCTCTGTGTCGCTCATGAATAAATAATCTTAAAAAAAAAAAAAAGTAATGCTGTGACTGAGATATGGACATATATAAATAGAGTGCTTAGTGCTTCTAAGTTTATTGACTTAAATTTATGGTACTATTTGTTACTCTTAGAACAGAGGTTTGAGTGTTTATGTGGGAAGGCAATAGGCGGAATGGTTAGGAACACGTGGTCTCAAGCCACAGTGCCCAGGTTCAAGACCCAAATCCTTCGCTTACAGCTCCGTCACCTTGTGGTGACTTACCCTCCCATGCATGAAGCCCTAACACATGTCCTAGGGCACAGTAGGTACTCAATAAATCCTGGATCCAGATATATTTAGTCAAGATAACCAATCTTTTCCTTTATTAACATAAGCAAGACCTTGCATTTGTTAAAAACTATCAAGTGACTTAAATATATTGCCTTATTTAATCTTTATTTTAAAAACTCTCAAAGATAATAATATCTAATAATCCCAATTCTCACAGAGGAGCAAACTGAGGCTTCAGTGAAGTAAACTACCCCAAGGCCTCAGCTCACTAGTGGCAAAGTCACAGCTCACTCCCCAACCCTAAACCAAACTGGTTTTTCCTTTAATACTTTAAAAATCCCTCTCTACCCTTACATGATTATTCACCCATGCTCCTTTCATTTCACACGTAACTCTTATATTTAGTTATAATTTATTTTAGTGTAAAAGGTGGGCTCCAACATTGTTTTTTTGCAGCAGGATTTACTGAATGGTGTGCACCCACCACATTTGATACTCCTCCTATGACACCCTAAATGTTTACACAACAGAGGCTTATTCAGGGTTTTCTTCTCTTGCCACATACCTTTCCCCCTGTCGCTGGGCCTGCATGACACAGAATCATCACATTATTTACTCCCAAGACTACACTTAAGAGAAGATGTCTCTAAGAAGCATATATTCATAGGCTGTTATGAACCTCTTTCCTAAACCATGTTTCAAAGAGACAAGGAAGGGGCAGCCCCGGTGGCACAGTGGTTTAGCGCCGCCTGCAGCCCAAGGTGTAATCCTGGAGACCCGGGATCGAGTCCCACATCGGGCTCCCGGCATGGGGCCTGCTTCTCCCTCTGCCTGCTTCTCCCTCTGCCTGTGTGTCTCTCTCTATGAATAAATAAATCTTAAAAAAAAAAAAAAATAGAGAGAGAGAGAGACAAGGAAGGGGCGCCCGGGTGGCTCAGTCAGTAAAGCATCTGACTCTTGATATTGGCTCAGGTCTATGATTTCTGGGTTGTGAGATCAAGCCTTGAGCCAGAGACTCCACATTAGACATGGGGCCTGTTCCCTCTGTCCCTTCCCTCTTTCTCTCTCTCTCTCTCCTACTCTCAAAAAAAAAAAAAAAGAAAAAGAAAAGAAAAGAAAAAGAATTTATTTCGTGATGAACTCTCAGCCAGTCTTTGAAACTATTCCCAAAATTAGCCCATGTACCTCTCAAAACTTCTCTTCCTTCCTCCTAAAACTTACCTGTCTTTGCCCAAGCTGCTCTGCTCTTTCTTGGCCTACCTGGGCATTCTAAGCATTATTTCAATCTCTCATTCTTTTCTGGAAAAAAAGTCCCCCTTATCTCTGCATCTTCCAGGTCCCTTTCAGTTTTTCATAACACTTTCCCACCTACACCAGTTCTGTCATTTCAACTTCCTCTATTCGCTGACCCACCCATTTGACCCTTTAAAAGTGCTCCTTTGTATTGTGATCCACCTTTTTGTAAACTACTGACCTGTCCACCTGTTTGGATCCTAAACCCTTAAGATGAGGGCTTGCTAGAACACAGCAGCACATCCCAGCACCCAACAAAGAGTCTCAGCACAGAGAAGGCACTCAGTCAACGTGGATAAAGATTTCACAATTCCTTCCCTCCCTTTTCACATTCAAGGCATTACTAATGCCCTCCCATCTCCTAATATTCAAATGGACTAGAAACCAGAGAAATAGAACCTGTTGTTGATTATCTACTGGGAGATGGGCCTCCACCCAACTTCCTCTGTTTTGGGACGTTTCTGTTTGTTGGGACTCCCTCCACAAGAGGGTGAAGAAAGACAGTGAGGTGATGCTCAAGCCAGTTTGGTTGTAGATTTACCAACATATCTGATTGAAAATTACCACCAAAATGAGGTTTTATCTTACCTGAGGATTTCAAAGAACACCACCACTTGTCTCACATTACCCCAGGTAATACTGGAACCTTGAATTGGCTGACCTGAGAGGGTGAGGAAGGCTCCAAGCACATACTCCAGGACAGAATCATCCCACACCTTCTGCCCATTCTCCTCCAGTAACACAATGGGAAAATTTAGTGACCTGACTTGGTTTCATTTCATTTCATACTGCTGGATCTCCAAGGAGTATGGAAGGAGCATTTGAAGCTGAACCTCCTGAGATAAGATCAGTAAGGAAATTGGAAGCCACGTGACTTAGGAACCAAAACTCAAGGGTGTATAGCTCGTAAACCCATGCAATGGCCTGTGTCATAATATTTACACAAATCTTTCAGAGAAAGGATATTTTTAGGCCTTGTATGGCATACTCTGTTAGATCTAGGCCATTACGATGCTGTTTTAATAAATCTGAAAGACCCAAGGTAAAATGCTTTGGGAGCTCCAAAAGCAATCACAATTCAACCCTGCTCAGAGAAGTCTTTCTTCTGAGCTTGCATAGTTATTTTGAATGCACTGCCCTCCTGACTATTCTAAATCATGGAAAGCTAATTCTGGAATTGTGAGGATTCTTCTTTCATTACCCCAAATCATAAATTCCCTTTCCTACAGTACCTTTACTACTCATAAGAGTCTTAAAATTCAAGCACACTGATAAGGAAAGGGACTCTAGGAACAGACCCTCATTTAATATAATAGAGCCCTGAAGTGCCAGGGTGGCTTAGTTGGTTAAGCATAGGAATTTGGATTTTAGCTCAAGTCATGATCTCAGGGTCCTGAGATCAAGGCTTATGTTAGGCTCCTCCACACTCAGCGGGCAGTCTGCTTCTCTCTCTCTCTCTCTCTCTCTCTCTCTCTGCTTCTGCCCCTCCCCCTGCTTGCACTCTCTCTAAAATAAATAAATAAATCTTTAAAATATATATGTGTGTGTTTTAGAACTTTGAAGTTTAGAGAAGTTAAGCAACAGCCCAGCATGACTTTTTTTTTTTTTTTTAAGATTTTACTATTTATTCATGAGACACAGAGAGAGGCAGAGACACAGGCAGAGGGAGAAGCAGGCTCCAAGTAGGGAGACTGATGTGGGACTTGATCCTGGGACTCCAGGATCACACCCTGAGCCAAAGACAGACCTCAACCGCTGAGCCACCCAGGTGTCCTTTGTTAATTTTATTGTAATAGCATTATACTTCTGTGCAAAATATCTCCATTTTTAATCGTACATACTAGATATGCGGGGTGAAAGGACAAGAGGCTTGGAATTCACAATCTCTCTCTCTCTCTCACACACACACACACATACACCAAAGGGACAGTTAAAGTTAGGTAAAATCTTGATAGTTATTGAATCTGTGATGGATTATATGAGCTCATTATACTATTCTCTACACTTTTTTGTATGTCTGTTTTCAAGCTCTTCAAATTAACCCAAAATCATCTTTAAAGGCCTGAAAACCTGAGGCTATGAAAAATGAAGTTATCGATGAAAAATTTATGAGCATATCTCACTTTTAAGTTTGTTAAGTAGCAGCTTTTATTACCCACTGAACTATTTAATTTTGCTGTTTCTGATCTCACTACCAGCCACTCACCAATGTTAGAAGAATGGGAAGAGCCGTTAAACCCATACCCTATTCATATTAAATTTTAGTACATCTGCGAAATTGCTTTATTGGTCAGCTAGTTTAAGAATATTCATTGAGCATTTACTATGCTGTAGGCATTGTATTAGCACTAACCTAAGTCGTCAAAGACAGAACAGAGAAATACTTCCATCGAAGCATGGATGGATAGGCCATAGGATTCCAAACCCTGGCTTGGTTGCTGTTCAGCCTCCTGCAAGGATCAAGGAGCCCTTCTTATTATATTCTCCTACAATAAAGCCAAACCAGAACTTAGGTGGCAGGTGCACCTGCTATGGCTTCCTGACGGACACTGGGGAGCAGCAAGAAGAAGCAAGTGGTAGTAGAGTACCCGGCAGGAGATGAAGGGAGTGAGGTTTATGGGTAATTTTTAGTATCTGTAAGCTATCTCAAATTCCTCCTTCCGCAATGCAGAACCATTGCAACGCACTTCCCATTCACCCAGGGAGTCCCTCAAGCACCCTAGTGACTACACCTGCTTTCCTGCAAATTTTTTTTGTTTCATGAGACAAGTGACCACTGATAGACAACACTAAGAGGTGAGACACCAGCCAGGCGTCTGACTGTTCATGATGGAAGGTGTCTAAAGAAAACAGATGTACTGTTAAAGTGTCATGAGGTAACACGGAAGTGTGTCATACCTGGAAATGGACACTTGGAGGTCACTATCAGTAGGCCCACCCTCCAATAGGAAGGGCAGGTACTCAAGGAATGCTGCACATCTACATCTGTTGCAGTGTTGTGCCTATTTTGGAACTTCTGTGTTCGACTTAATGGTTATGAAACCAGTACCTCCTCTGCAGTTCAGGTCTGCCAGAACTTTGGAAATCATGGTACAGTCATGTTTTACTTACTCTTCTTTTGCCTCAAGTCTCTAATGAGCACAGTAGCCCTCAGTTAAAAGAACTAAATTTCACATGAGAACGAAAGCCACAGATTTTGCAGGCTTTATCCTTAACATGCACACAATGGCAAAAGTCAAAAAGATGCAGAAAGTCCTCCTTAGACTAAGGGAAGAGAAGTCAGCTTGGGTTATGGAGGAGAAGCCAGGTTCTGGTCTTTTCCCAACCCTGCTCTACTCCTACCATCAACTGGTCAAGTTCAGTAGAAAAGAAAAATAAAATCCCTGTATATTATTGGCGGACTGACTGGAGTTTGAGGAATCTGGGGTGAGTCTGAAGAGCTGTCAAGTGGGAGAAAAATCAAACTAAGCAAGCTGTATATGGATATCGGCAAAGCTTCAACTCCGAACTCCACAAATATCATTCATGTCATCCTGTGTCTGCCCAGGAAGGGCATCTATCTGCCACCAGAAAGATGGCCCGGCTCCTGTCTCAAGGGTCCCACACTCAACGGGACAGTACCCCACACACAGCGTCACAAAGCACAGAGAATCACTTCCACGGCGCAGGAAGATGAGCGGTTCCAACAACCAGCACGAATCACCCGCCCACAAACAAGCCCCTTTCCAGAAAACAAACGCCAACAACAATGCAAGGAGCAGCTAAAAGTTTCCAGCTGCCCGGGAAAACATGCTGCCATCCAAAGTCGCTCCTCTCCCTCACCATCCAAGTGATCTGGGTGTACTACGTTTCCAAATATAGCAGGACCAGCTCTGGCTAAGGAAAAGTCGATTTAAGACTTCATCTCCCTGCGCCCAGGGGCCAATTCTTTAAAGATGTTCTGCTATGACCAGATGAACATTGGGACTGTTTGCTTCATTTGCTGCATGCAAATCCCCAAACTTCGTAGTAATTTGCACAAATGCTGAAATTACCAAGGGATTCTATCACGCCCCCTACCCCTTGGTAAGCGGAGGCCAAACCTCAGGAAGCCGGTTTCGGGGTGGACGAGGGGGGGCGGGGGGCGGAACCGCTTCCTTTCTGGAGTTCAGCCCACCCAAAGGGTGCGCAGGGCCACCCCTTACCTTGAGTCACCGACTGGAAATGGAAGCCCCCACTCGTCCACCCCCCTGCAGCCCTGCAGGCCACAGGTGCCAAGACCCTCCGGAATACCGGAAGAGCAGGGCGGGGGCTGCAGGAGGAATGGGGGCAACCGAGCGTAAAGCCCCGAGTGGCAGAGGAAGGTAAACTTGGCGGGGGCGTGGGGGTTCCCCCATCCAGGGAGGGAGGTGGCCCTCTCCGTCCCTAGGGATTTCCCAGGAGGGAAGGGGGCAACAGTGGGGAGACGACCCCCAGACTCGAGGTGGGGAGATGCAAGTTGCCGCCCTACAGGGTTTTCCCTTCTCTCCGGTCCCCATCCACCACCTCTTACTCCCGCAGACCCGGCAGGCTCGTGCGGCTCGGCCTGGGCCCGGCCGGTCCGGAGGAGGTGGAAGGCGGGGGCCGGCCGCCCGCCGCGCCCAGCCGCGGGTCCCGCACTCACCAGAAGCACGGAGCCGCGCACCACCTCCGACACGCTCTGCCGCAGCTCGGCCGCCGTGCCCGGCTTACTCAGCGCCCGGGTGAACTTCCGAGTCTCCGCCGCGGTAGGGAGCAGCGGCGGCTGCGACATCCTCGCCGTCCCCGCCGCGCCCGCTCCCGCGGTCCGGCCCGGCCGCGCCGCCGCCAGGTGCGCCCCGGGCGCCCGGCCTGGCCCGCCCGCCGCTCCCCGCGCCGCCGCCCGCCCCGCGGCCGCGCCCTCCGCGCCGGCTCACGCCCCGAGGCGCCCCCCGAGGCGTCCGCGGCCCCCCGCGCTCGGAGCAGCGCCCGGGCTCGCTAGGGGCGACCGTGAGTGTGGCAGCGGCGGCACCCCCATGCCACCAGGCTCCCGCGCCGGCCGCTCGCCGGGCCGCCTCCTCGGGGCGGGGTGTCCGGCGCGGCGCGGGGCGGGGCGGGGCGGGGCGGGGCGGGGCGGGGCGGGCGGAGGAGGGGCCGGCGCGGCGGGCGGGCGGGCGGACGGGCAGGTCGGCGGCGGGACGGGCGGCGGGACGGGCGGGGGCGCCCGCGCTGCGACCGCCCTGCTCCGCGAAGCCCCGAGCGGAGGCCGAGCGCGCACGACCCGGGGCTGCGGCGGGACCGAGCTCCCGAGCCCGGCGCCTGTGCGCTGGGCCCCCCCGGCCGGCGGCACCACGCCCCCCGTGCGCCCGGGGCCGCGGAGGCTTCGGGAAGGCGGCCTTCCTGCGGGCCGAGAGAGCACGCAGCCCTGGCACTCCTCGGGCCCCGAGGCGCGGCGCGGCCGGTGCGGAGCGCCCCGCAGATGCCGGCCCGCGGCGGCGACCTGCTGCGTCACCTCGGGCGGGACCGAAACTTCCGAGCCTCGCCCAGCTCTTGTGTCAAGTGAGGACCGGCAGTGACCCGCTGTCCGATGGGCCGAAGGGGCGCGCCCAGCCTTCCCGCCGCCCCTCCGCAGCCGGCCGGGACCGCGGGACGCCGAGCCCGGGAAACCCAGGAGCGCCGGCCTGCGAGCCCAACGCGGCCCGCGAACTGGCGGCTGCCAGCGACAGCCACAGCCTTTCCCACGTCCCCATCCCTACGGGGCCTCGTCAGCCAGTCCGCTTTACCCCTCTTCTCGGACGAAACCCTCGGCAGCCTAACTCTGACCCCGGGGGGAGAGGGCGCGCGGGGAGGCGGGGGAGTTTGCGCTGGGTCCCCGCGCATGCTCAGACGGCTGGGTTGGGGCGGGTGCCCGGGGCGGGGAGCCCGTCTTTAGGGCGGCTCTGCTGATTGGCCGGTGTGCGCGGGCCACGCCCACTGCCTGCTGACGGACAGCGCCTTACCTGCCCGGGCGGATTCCGCCGCGCTCTGGGGCGGCTTGGGGCAGGCCTTCGCCGGACTCGCGGTGGACGCTCCAGCCCGAGTTCCCGGAGTCCCGCCTGGCGGGAGGCCGCCCGTCGCGTCCTGCCCCTGCGGAAAGCCAAACACTGGCCTAACTGGGGGTCTTAAAGCGGCGGGGAAAACTATCAATCTCGTCCAGAAAGGAAAACACCACCGTTTCACACTTAATGGGCAGGTCTGGCGTATAGCAACACTGGAGGTTCGGCAAGCAGTTAGCGCTCAGTAGAAGCTGGCTGGGTTGGATTGTTTTCCTAGCAGGCTGGAATGCAGGATGTGGCACTGAGTGAGCCTGACGGGCTGGAAGATACACAAAACAACTCATGTGTGATTATAAAAACAAGGCACACCAACCCATTTCCTCTTCTGAGATTTAAGAGAATAGCTTAGACGTTTCCCAGCCCTCCCTTGTTCCAAGAGGAGAACTGGGTGACCCCAGCGAGGTAAGGGGGATGCAGACCCACATCTCCCTGCCCTTCAGGGGGATCTTGTGCTGTTCTGTATGACCAGTCATACCCCGCATTTACGCCTCTGGGCTACCCGGGGGTATGTCAGCTCCCTTCTTACCTAAACTGTTAGATCCTAGTCTGAGAAGCCTAAATTAAGACTTCCCTTTGGGCTGCGAACTCCTGCTGAAGTAGTCCCAGACAGCACAAACTTTTACCCCGCTATGTTACCTTGGCTCACTAAACCATATCTACTTCCATAGAAAGCAAATAGATTATGGTGGTTTTTGTTTTTGTTTTTGTTTTTTGTCTTTTTTTAATTAAAAACAACACACAGGTTGTGGGGTTTCCTTTTTTCTTTCTTTCTTTCTTTGCCTTTTTTTTAAAGAAATATATATATATATTAAAAAACAGAGCAGATATATTTGGAAAGTGAAGGGTTCCACCAAACCTCCTAATTTCATCCATGTCTTTACTAGTTCTAAATTCCATGCTTGCTTGCTAACTCATTAGATTCTAGAATGAGTAGAATTTCACTTCGGAAGCAGAGGGTGATGTGTAGGGTGCTGACAGTAATTACTGGCAATGTATTTTTTTTTCTTTGTTTGGGGTTTTTTTGTTTGTTTTAATCTATTTGAGAGAGAGAGCACAAACCAGGGGAGCAGCACAGGGAGAAGGAAAAGCAGGCTCGCTGCTGAGCAGGGAGCTTGACATGGCTCCACCCCAGGACCCTGGGATCATGACCTGAGCCTAAGGCAAATGCTTAACTGGCTGAGCCACCCAAGCGCCCCCCATTACTGACAGTGTAGTGCCTAATCAACCGCAAGTTCTTTCTTTTTTCTTTTAAGATTTTATTTTTAAATAATCTCTAATCCAACATGAGGCTCAATTCTACAACCCTGAGATCAAGAGTCATATGGTCTACTGACAGAGCCAGCCAGGTGCCCCTCAAGTGCAAGTTCTAATAGTCAAAGAAGAAGGCATGGAATATATGAACTAAGCTCAGGAATATGGATCTTCCCAGCAACCCAGAGCTGAGTCTTTTATTTTTTTTTTTCCTGGTGGAGTGTTTTAATAAATGGGACATTTCTCATGTTTTAGTTTGAACAGACACTTGTTCCTTACTGTTATAGGTTGAATTGTGTCTCCTAAAAAGACATATTGGAATCCTAACCCGATACCTGTGAATGTGACCTTAATTTGCAAATAGGATTTTTGCAGATGTCATCAAGTTAAAATGAGGTCATACTGGGGGTGCCTGGCTGGCTCAGTCCATGGAGCATGTGATTCTTGTTCTCAGGGTCATGAGTTTCAGCCCCATGTTGGGTAAAGAGATTACAAAAAAAAATTTTTTTTTAATAAAATGAGGTCATATTGGATCAAAGTGACTGACGTCCTTCTGAGAAGAGACACAGACACACAAGGAGAAACCTCTGTGACAACAGAGGCAGAGATTGGAATGATGGATCTACAAGCCAAGGAATGACAAGGATTGTTGGCAACCACCAGAAGCTGGATGGGACAAAGAAGGATTCTTCTCTTGAGCCTTTGGACAGAGCATGGCCCTGCTGACACCTTGATTTTAGATTTCTAGCCTCCAGATCTGTAAGAGAATACATTCTGTTGTTCTAAGCTACCCAGCTTGTGGTACTTTATTACAGCACTCCTTGAAACTAATACACTTATCAAAGTTATTTTTTTTTTTAATCCCCATCAGAGGAGACCTAGGACTGTCAAGTTTTTACTACTGCGTAAACTCTCCTGAGAGAGGTGTCACACCTTTATAAAAGGATGAGCATCACCTCCAGGCAAGGGTACTGTGTGGAATAGAGATGCATAATGTTTAAGGTGTGGTGGAAGAGACATCCATCTATTTTAGCTTCAGGGAGTAGCTCATTGTTTTTCCGAAACTATAAGAAGAAGCTTTCTTTCTGTTTTTGTTTTTTTGTTTTTTGTTTTTTGTTTGTTTGTTTTTTTTTTTTTTGCTTTCTGTTGAGGATGACACTAGTAGGTAGTAAAGATGAAATGTAATTGCAGCTGGTTTGAAAATTTGCATATAAATGACTGTACCACACCCAAATACTTATAATTCAAACATTACCCATGTTTTAATGATAACGTCTTACTGCATCATTTCCTTATTAGCTTTGCCTTTAGGATTTGTATGTGTCTTAATGACATAATTAGTTTAAAATCTTTTCCAGGTAAATCTTGAAGAAGCATATCCATTTTTAGTATAAATAAAAAATAACCTGTAAAGACTAGCCAGGAAAGTGTGAAAGGGGCTTTTGTTTTTTTATTCTATCCTTGCATTGATTGAATTTTTAAAAATGGGCATCTAGGGGTGCCTGGGTGGCTCAGTGGTTGAGCATCTGCCTTTGGCTCAGGTTGTGATCAGGTCCTGGGATGGAATCCTGCATCATACTCCCCAGAGGGAGCCTGCTTTTCCCTCTGCTTATGTCTCTGCCTCTCTCTCTGTATCCCTCATGAATAAATAAATAAAATCTCTAAAAAAAATAGACATCTAGTATCATACTTTTTTTCATACAACTTGGGCCCTTTATTTTACAAAAAATGTGTTGAACTCTGTTGTATACAAGGCACTACTAGAGATCGATATTTTTAATAATAAAATTCTGAGGTTTCTTAAAATCTCATGAATAGACCAAGTTTTTTTACTGTGGCAAAATATAAGTCATGTGCACTTAAAAGAATACCATTGGATATTTCCTTTCAAATATGAAGTCATTATTACCATATCCAGTTGTCTCCTATATTTCTTATAATTGTTAATATTTATAATTCAGCTGTTTTAGACTAGCATAATACATCGTTTCATGTTTGAACTTTGTATAGTAAATAGTTGCTTTGCTACAAAACTAATAATAAATTAGTTAAATTATATTAGCTAGAAAAAAGAAAAGACACTGGTGTTTAAAATAGAATTTGTTACCAGCCAGATTCATTCTATACCCTTTTCTTTAAAGGACACCATCAAGGGGCGCCTGGGTGGCTCAGTCAGTTAAGGGTCCGACCTGTGATTTCCACTCAGGTCATGATCCCATGGGTCATGATCTCGTGGGTTGTGAGGTGGACCCCTGGGCAGAGCTGCACCAAACCCTTCCTTGAGCCCCATGTCTGTGTCTCAGGGCTTCACCTCAATGGAGAATCTGCTTGAGATTCTCTCCCTCTGCCTCTCCCCCAACTTGTGACTGTGTGTGTATGTGTGTGCATGCATGCTCTCTCTCACTCAAATAAATAAATCTTTAAATAAAATAAAGGACAGCATCAACAGTTTGTCACTATTTTTCTAGGACAAGGAATCCAAGTTGCATTTTTTTTAAAAAAGTTGCAGAAATCCTTTCAAGAGATGATACTGTCTGACTTCCATCTAAATCCCTAAAAATACTCTATAACACTCTTAACAGAATAGTGTATCAAACTATGGGTTTCCCTAAGTTTAACCATCTATTACCTTGAGATTGTGAGGAAAAGTCTCAGATCCTACCCTCCACCTTCATAATGAACAACTGAAAATGAATCTGGTCTAGGTTCAAGGCTCTTTAGTCCAGTCTAAATATTGCAGGGAGGGCAGCCCCGGTAGCCCAGCAGTTTAGCGCTGCCTTCACCAGGGTGTGATCCTGGAGTCCCAGAATCGGGTCCCATGTCAGGCTCCCTGGATGGAGCCTGCTTCTCCCTCTGCCTGTGTCTCTGCCTCTCTCTCTGTGTCTGTCATAAATAAATAAATAAAATCTTTAAAAAAAAAATATTGGGGGGAGTAATCCTGGTGACTGCAGGGAAGTAAAGACCTTGTTCTGAAGTGCTTAGAACTTCCTCTTTTTTCCAGAAACAAAACAGTTCTGGCCTTGGGTAGGCAAATGAACTCAGAAGAAAAGAAGTCACAGTTCATGATCAGCTCTTCCAAATTTACTGTACCTCGTTTTAGTAGGAGTAGTGGAGAATAAGAATTCCACAAGAGTGAACTTGTTCATTTCTGAACTTCTGGGACTGGTCTGACTGGTGAGGAAGCCTCACAGTGCTGGGGGACCTGGATATACACCCTACTATGTGTTCATTATTCCAGGGAGAGAGCACTTTACAAACACCAATAAATATCAGAGCTGCCACTTCTTACACACTGAAGTTCAATGAAACATGAGGCTTCCTAGCTCTTCAAAAACACTCGGTGTATTTTGGGTTTGGGTCAGTTTTGTCCAATAGTGCAAAGGATAAAATATGGGAAAACACTAAGGACAACTAAGGAAAACACTAAGAAAAAAAGTGTGAAAGAAATTTCCATATATTAAATGAGAAAATACAGATATTTTACATAAGAGATGGGGGAAAAGAACCTTGCACAGACCAGTCTGACAATTAGAGTTGTATCTGTCAAACTGCCCAGACTGTGTCCATTTGCAACCAAATATTTGTATAGAGTTGGCTGCATAGAGTGACCTGAGTAACTATGCAAAGTACAGTGATGTTACCCTGAAAGAAAATAGGACCAAATATTTTAATCTTACCACTTATATTTTTTTAAGATTTTATTTTACTTTATTTTTAAATATGTATTTGTTTGAGAGAGAGAGAGAGAGAGCACAAGCGGGAGGGGCAGAGGAAGAAGGAGAGAGAATCTCAAGCAGATGCTACGCTGAGCTTGGAGCCCAATTTGAGGCTCCATCTGATGACCCTAAGATCATAAGCTGAGCAAAAAGCCAAGAGTCTGACACTTAATGGACTGCACCATCCAGGTGCCCCTAAGATTTCATTTTTTAAGTGATCTCTACACCTAATGTGTGGCTCAAAATCACAACCCCAAGATCAAGAGTCTCATATCTACTAACTGAGCCGGCCAGGCACCCCACCACTTGTATTTTTTAATGTTTAAAACACATTTATTATAGAGTGGTTTCATTCAGCCTGGTAGTTTACTGAACAGTAAGACCCAGGGACAGCTCCTGCACCTTCTGTAATTTCTCTCTATAAAATTTTAAACCCACAAATTCTTGCCAATTACATTGTGTTGTGAGGGTAGGGAAGAAGTAAAACTCTGAGCCATCAGTGCCATAAACCAACTTCTTAGGACGCCTGGATGGCTCAGCGGCTGAGCGTCTGCTTTTGGCTCAGGGCATGATCCCATAGTCCTGGGATCGAGTCTCACATCAGGCTTCCTGCATGGAGCCTGCTTCTCCTTCTGCCTATGTCTCTGCCTCTCTTTCTGTGCATCTCTTATGAATAAATAAATAAAATCTTAAAAAAAAAAAAAAACAGCTTCTTGTCCTAGCCTATTCTCTCTGCAAAACTACAGGTTTCTGGAAGTATTAACCAGTACCTTCTCCTCACTCATCCCAATCCCAACATTTCTGCCACTCAACAACAGAGAAAAAAAATCCAGCTGCATCAATATCCCTCTTGAATAAATGAAAATTTATCGTTAAATGTGAAGGAATAGCTGAGCTCTAATACAGAAACAAAATGTAAGGAATTGTTAGTAAAATGATTCCATCAACTTTTATAGATTATGAAAGAAAGGGGCAACCATGTGGAATTTCTTTGCTCAGATTTTTTGCTTTCATCCTATTTTGACTTTTGACTCTTTTCTGAGTTGTTGAAATATTTCTTAGATGATTTAGAATGATCTGTCATTTTCTAACATCAAAATAAAAATTGGGGATCCCTGGGTGGCGCAGCGGTTTGGCGCCTGCCTTTGGCCCAGGGCGTGATCCTGGAGACCCGAGATCGAATCCCACGTCGGGCTCCCGGTGCATGGAGCCTGCTTCTCCCTCTGCCTGTGTTGTGTCTCTGCCTCTCTCTATCTCTCTGTGACTATCATAAATAAATAAAAATTTTAAAAAAAATCAAAATAAAAATTGTTTACCCTTTTTGTTGTCGTGTGTATGGAAAATTTTTAAAATAATCATTAGAGATAGCTTTAGGAATAACTATTTCTGTAGAACATTACATTTATCCTCATCTTTTATTAATTGACACAAGTTTTTTCAGTCAACAAACATTTATTGAGCATCTATTATGTGCTAGGTGCAATTCTAAGCACAGAATGGTTTTTGAAAGATCAAAATTTCTGCCCTTGTGGAACTTCTATTCTAGTGAAGGAGACAGTCAAAATGGAAGTCAAGTAAGCAAAAGGTAGACTATTTTGGGAGAGGCAAGTACTAAGGTAATTAAAAAAAAAAAAACAAGGGAGGGACTAAATGATCAATAATTATTAGCCATTAAATACTTAGGAAGTATTTCAAGAAATTGTGAGAGCTGTCTACTATACACACAGAGAGGGTCTAGATGGTGAGTTGAAACCACCTACCCCAAAGCTAACGAGATATTCTATCACCAACTTCTCTTTCTTTTTCTGTTTGAATTAGATGCAGAATTTTATCCTCTTTTAACTGCTTATCACTAGCAGTTTTGTTTGTGAACATTGTTGGTAATCTACAAAGACTGAGTGACACCAAAAGAGCAAATTGTTTGTTCATTTCATTTTTGGTCTGTAACATATAGTCCAGAATACCATTAACACCCTATTGGGCCTACATTACAACGCCTAAGCCAGTCATGTCATCATTTAATAAAACAGAGTTGGTGACTGATGTTGAGTGAAAATTGCCTTTAATATCATTGAATATCAAGAACCTACTCTTGATATACTAGATATAATCACATAACGATCATATATAATAATGGTGAATGAGTAACCATTAGTTTGGTTTAAAAGTGCTATTGCTGAAGCCATTCTGATATCATCAGATGAATTCCCACAATATTCCTGCAACATGAATAAGTTAAAGTTCATGTCACAGATGAAGTATAGAAACACAAATAGAGATATGTTCCTAGGTAACTTGTGATCTCTGCAAACGAGTAAGATGGGACTGGTGTAACAAGGCCATATCTGAGGAAGTAACTAGAGCTTTGTCCTCAATCATTTCCATTGTAAGGAAGGCTTTTCAATCAGCCAATAGAGCAGGAATCAGGCAGGAATTCTGCTCAATTATTTAAAAGCCTACCTAAATTGGCCAGTTGAAACAGCGTCCAAAAGGGGCGCCTGGCTGGATCAGTCAGTAGAGCTTGGGACTCTTGATCTCAGGATTCTGAGTTCAAGCCCCACTTTGGGCTTAGAGAAGAAAGAAAGAAAGAAAGAAAGAAAGAAAGAAAGAAAGAAAGAAAGAAAGAAAGAAAGAAGAAACAGGATCCAAAATCCAGTTTCCCTTGAAAAAGATTAATTTAGGGACACCTGGGTGGCTCAATGATTGAGCATCTGCCTTCGGCTCAGATCATAATCCTGGGCTCGAGTCCCGCATCAGGCTCCCCGCAGGGAGCCTGCTTCTCTCTCTTCCTCTCTCTGTGTGTCGCTCATGAAAAAATAAATTTTTAAAATCTTTTTTAAAAAGGAAAAAGATTGGGCAGCCCAGGTGGCTCAGCGGTTTAGCGCCGCCTTCAGCCCAGGGCCTGATCCTAGAGATCCGGGATCAAGTCCCACGTCAGACTCCCTGCATGGAGCTTGCTTCTGCCTCTGCCTGTGTCTCTGCCTCTCTCTCTCTCTATCTCTCATGAATAAGTAAATTATTTTTTCAAAAAAGAAAAAGGAAAAAGGTTAATTTAGCACAATTTACATAATTCTTTTAAAAATAATAAAAATACAGAGTTTAAACAGAAGAGGGGATGCCTTCAACAACAAAATAAGTAAGAATCAGGGGGGATATTGACCTTAGAAAAAGGATTAGGTCTCTTAAAAATATACCACTTCTCATAGGAGAAAAATGTTGATCTCTAAATGCCTTTTTCAGGCTTGGGCTCTACAAGAATGTTGGCCAGGATAAATAGCGGAAGAGCAAAGCCAAAGGGAATCTGGTGTGACATCCCCTGAATTGCACCCAGAGGAAACCTTAAGGCAGAATCGCTCTTTCACTTGGGAAAAAGCCTCAGTGTCTAAAAAGGCAATGATTCTGTTGAGGGCTGGTAACCTAATTTGCCATCACTACATCATCTGTTCCAGGCTGGCTTCATAGTTTGCAGAGCCCAGTGGGAAATAAAAATGGGGAGCCAAAAAGAATTTCAAGAGCCCAGGGGCCCTTCTAAGCACAGTCCTGGAGGCCCCCTTCACCATTAGCCATTAACCCTTTAGATGATCCCAAGGCAGAGGGAGGTGCTCAGAGTTACCAGGCAGTGGCTACAGATCAGCCAGTAAAGACAAAGCTCAATGCTTTAGCAACAGGTCCTGCAGTACCAGCTGTACCAGCTTTCATGTCTCCCAGACATTAGACAGACTGACTTTAAAGTTTCCCGCACTTGGTAGAATGAATAAGTAAGCAAAATAGATCCTTTTGACTCATGGAAAAGATAAATGCATGTAGATACAATAAGATCTAAAAACAGAAATTAACAATAAACCCACGAACCTGAGATCTGTGACATCACCCAAAAGCAAGTTTGAATAAACTGATGCCAAGGATTTCGATAAAAAAGGAGAAACCAATACTATTCAGAAGCATGAGCAGCAATACTGAAAGGCTTGGCTAAGCCGTGTTCCACCCATGACCATGGCAGTGACCATGAAAAGAACTGAAACAATAATGCTGTAGAAATGCTTGCCCAGCAAAACCAAATCCCAGCCAGAACTTAAAAATATATTGAGGGCTTCACACCTATCAGGATAGCTACTGTCCAAAACACAGAAAATAACAGGTATTGGCAAGGATGTCAGAAACTGAAACCCTCACTGTACTATTGGTAGGAGTAGTACAGCTTTGCGGAAAACAGTATGGTGGTTCCTCAAAAAATTAAAAATAGAACTACCTTGTGATCCAGCAATTCCACATCTGGGTATATATCCAAAGCTTTGGAAACAGGGTTTTGAACAGGTGTTTGTACTCCCATGGGCACAAAGCAGTATTATTCACAATAGCCAATAGGTGAAAACAACTCAAGGATCCAATGATAGATGAATGGATAAATAAAACGCGCTACATCCATACATTTCAGCCTTAAAAAAGAAAGAAATTCTGATACAGATAAGGACATGGATGAGCCTTGAAGACATAGTGTTAGGTGAAATAAACCAGTCCAAAAAAAAGACCAATATTGTATCATTTCACTTTATGAGATAGTAGTAAAAGTCACAGAGACAGAAAGCAATGGTGTTGCCAGGGGTTGGAGGAAGGGAGGAATAAGGAGTTAGTGTTTAATGGTACAGTTTCAGTTTGCGGCGATGAAAAGAATGCTGGAGATGGATGGTGGTGATGGTTACACAACAATGTGAATCCACTTAATGCCACCAAACTGTGTGCTTAAAAATGTTGAAGATGGTACATTTTATGTTATGTATATCTTACCGTAATTTTTTAAAAATATATGTGTGAAGCTTTTAGAGGTACTTTTTAAGAAAAAGAATACAAAATTATATGGGGCACCTGGGTGGTTCAGTGGTTGAGCCTTTGGCTCAGGTCATGATCCCGGAGTCCTAGGGTTGAGTCCCACATCAGGCTCCCCACAGGGAGCCTGCTTCTCCCTCTGCCTGTGTCTCTGCCTCTCTCTCTCTGTGTGTCTCATGAATAAATAAATAAATCTTTAAAAAAATACAAAATTATAAATATTATATGGTGGGGGGCACCTGGACAGTTCAGTCAGTTGAGCAGCCAACTCAGTTTTGGCTTGGGTTGTGATCTCAGGATCCTGGAATCGAGCCCTGAGTCAGGCTCTGCGCTTAGTGGGGAATCTGCCTGAGGATTCGCTCTCTCTATCTCTCTCTCTCTCCCTCTCTCTCTAAATGGGTAAATAAATCTTTAAAAATAAATAAATAAACAAACAAACAAACCAACAAACATCAGGCACAGAAGTGGATATTTAGTATAAGGAAAATCACACAAATTAATATTTTTAGGAGCTACTAAATGCCACAAACATCACAAAAATCAGAAAAATAGCAGTGTTTCTACTTAATGAACTTCCTCCTGCATCTCTAAAATGCTTTTTTTCCTACAGTTTTTGTCTGCACATACTCAGATAGTCTCTTCAAAAGACAACGATTTTGTGATACATTTCATAGAGAAAATAGAAGGAAAATTCTTCATTGTATCAAGTATGCTTCATTGAAATTCTTCAATTATTAATAATTTAGAGAAGTCTTTTTCAACTTTGCAATTAGTTATTAGTCATGTGTTAGAACTCTCTTGGATTTCATCCAATTTGAAGGAAGCACTAACAAGTTTATCTCATATACACACTGTATTTTAATACACAAGATATTTTAGGGTCTTTTTTTTTCTGTACATGTTTTTGAACTGACAGTATTCAAAAGCCAGCCTGTCATCCGTGTCCTCATTTTATTGGAGTATTAAGAGTTTAATATTCTCCTTATCAATGCCAATATTTCATGTTTAATTCATATGAATTTAAAATTATTTTCCACTGAGTTCATATCATTCACAGCTCTTCATTAATCAGATTTTCAAACAATCCAAATGCCATTTATTCCTCTTGATAGAACGTCCCTTCCTCATAGCAAATGACTGGATTCAATATGATCCGAAAGTTTTGTGTTATGCTTTCCTACTCTGTGTCAAAATAACTTCTATCGACTTAATCGCTTGTCTTAACTCTTTAGTTTCATATTCCACTAATGTTTAGCTGAGCTTTCTCTCCTTTTCTAAATAAATGAGTTTAAATAATGTAAAATAAGCTACCCTTTATATACATCTAAATAGTTTATTCCTTCTCATATGTTTCTTTGTAATTGTAATGTTCCAAAACATCTTTCTAAATTGCAGTTAATATGATGTATTCCTAACTCAACCTCCTTTAGCAAATCCCAAAACTGCCCATGAAGGAAATCGAGGTGGAGAGACATAGCAGGCTTAGTGGACTGCAGTTAAAGCATCCTACTCCAGAGTCCACAAAAACTCAAGGCCTCAGAACACCTTGCTAGGGCCTTCCCTCCCAAGGCATTAGAAAGGGCAGAGGGCAGAGGGGCCCTGAAGCTTAAGCAAACCCACTTCTGCCACCAGTCTCTAGAGAAGGTGTACCCTAGAAGTCATGTCCAGAGTACAAAGTCAGCAGTTTGCCAACTCTTGTACCATACTTTAATTTTCTCTTGTTTCATGACAGCCTCCGGGCAGACTCCTGCTCCTCCTGCTAGAATTGGGTGTGATGAAGAATTCTTTGCTTCTTCCCATCCCTCCCCCTCCTTCCTCCAGTTGGCTGCTTTTCCACTCCTCTTGCATTCTGGGAGATCAGGATCTGGGTCCCTGCTGTTGCTGACAGGTTTCATTAGCCTGATGGAAAGGTTTTCCCTGCTCAGGCCCTCCTTTGGCAGCTGTCGAATCGCTGTCATCCTCTCGGTGCGCTGAGTCCCAGCTCAGGACCACACGGACCTCGAGCTGCCGCAGTGACGTCTGTGTGATGCAGGCGGGGCCTGGCAGTCAGTGGAAATCCAACCATGGACCACACGCCTGTAGTTCACGCAAAGAGAATATATTTTGATCGATGAAAATAACAATACAACTTCAAATGTCCCAGATGGGATCTCTGTTCTTTGACCCCTGTTTGCTCCTCACCTGTCTCTGCAATCACAAACGGAGATTGAAGATTTGTTGGACTGCAGGCTTTAAAATGAGGTGACAGCCCAACTGTCAGGTGCATTCTCAATGCCTCATAATTGCAGCCTTCAGCACATGCAAAATAGAATTACACTTTCAGTGCCAGGAACGATAGTTTCAAAGGCAGAGAACATTATTCTCTCCTTAAGCTTCCACATGTCTCCCAAGTGGATGTTCTGGAAACAGTTTCTGGAGAAAAATGAGCACACTGCCTTTTGCAAGGAATCATACACTCTATATTTTGGGAGAAGATTTCCTGAGTTACATTGTCCTCACCTGTAAAAATGAGATAATCGCTACGGTCCTTCCAGCTCCAATATTTGAATTCTACATTGCTCTATTAATCATATTTCCCCTTTATTCCTTCCTTCTTTTCTTTCTTCCTTTCTCTTTCTTTCTTGTCTTCTTTCTTTCTTTCTGTGGGGTTGGCCTTTTGCTTTCTGTATTTACGTATCATAGTAGGCTAAATAAATAAATAAAATAATGACCAAGTTCCATCAGGTGTAGACATGTTTCAACAAAAACCCTTGGAAATGAGAAATCCCAGCCTGTGGTCATAGTCCTAGGCCTCATTTTTTGGGGAACCTCCAGGTGAGAATTACTATTCAGTCTTTGTTGTAGTCTAAAGCAAGAGTTCCCCCAGAGTGCCTGGGTGGCTCAGTCAGTTGAGCCCCTGACTCTTGATTTCTGATCTGGTCATGATTGCAGGATGGTGGGATAGAACCCCATGTCAGGCTCCCTCCTGAACAGAGAGCCTATGTGGGATTCTCTCTTTCCCTCTCCCTCTGCCCCTCCTGCTGTCCCCTAAATTTCTTTGTAAAGGTAGTAAGTATTCTAGGCTCTGTAGGCCCTATAGACTCTGTTGCAACTTTGCCATTATATTGCTAAAGTAGCCATTGACAATATATATAAATTAATGGGCATGGCTGTGTTCCAGTAAAACTTTATTTTACATGGATAAAACTCTATTTTATATGTACATGGCTTTCTGAATTTTATGTAATTTTCACTTGACATGAAGTACTATTCTTTTTAAAAATCTCAAAACAGGAGTGACTGGGTGGCTCAATGGGTTAAGTGTCTGCCTTCCCCTCAGGTCATGATCTCAGGATCCTGGGATCGAGCCCTGAGTTGGGCTCAGTAGGGAACCTGCTTCTCCCTCTCTTCCCTGCTCCTGCTCTCTCTCACTATCTCTCTCTTCCTCTTTCTCTCTCTCGAAATAAATAAATAAAATCTTGTTTAAAATTTTTCAAAACGTAAAATCCACTCCAAGTTTATGGGCCATACAAAAACAGGTGGCAGTATAGATTTCAACACAATACCTATCTAAATTACAGCTACTGCCTTTGCAGAAATTGACAAGCTAATCCTAAACTCATATGGAAATTAAAGGGCAAAAAAAGAAAAAAGAAAAAAGGAAATTAAAGGGCTCCAAGATAACCAAAGTAATCTTGAAAACAACAACACTGGAAGATTCATATTTCCCAATTTCAAAACATACTACTACAAAGCTACAGTAAACAAAACTGTGTGGAATTGCCATAAGGACGGATAAACACATTACAAAAATAATTTCAGACCACTATCTCTCATTAATGTAGATGTAAGAAACCTTTAAAAATATTAGCAAAGAGAATCAGAGACACCATGACCGAATGAGGTCTATTCCAAGGGTCCAACATTGGTTAATATTTGAAAATTGATCAATGTAATTTATCATATTAACAGAATACAAAAGAAAAAAATCACAGGATAGTACTGATTGATACAAAAAAAATTGACAAAACACTCATTCATGATAAAAAAAAACTCTCAGAAAAATAGGAACATAAGGGAACTTCCTCAACTTCATAAAAAATGACAAAAAAGCAACAGCAAGCATTAATCTTTGTTGTAGAAGACTGAATGTTTTTATAAATTTGGGAATAAAGCAAGGATGCCTACTCTTAGTACATAGTACTGGTTGCTTTAGCCAGTATAATAAAGGAAGAAAAGGAAATAAAAGTCATACAGATAAGAAAAGAAGAAACAAAATTCTCCCTTGTTTCATATTTTATAATGCTCTTCAACAAGAATCATAAGGAATCTACAAATATACTCTTAGAATAAGTGAGTGCAGTAAGCTCTCAGAATACAAATATACAAAATCATTTGCATTGCTATATACCTGCAATGAAAACATAAATACTAAAACTAAAATACAAAAATATTTATAATTGTTTGAAAAATGTATAATAGATATAAATGTAATAAGACATGTGTAGGACTTCATGCTGAAAACTACACAATGCTGGCGAAAGAAATCAACTATCTAAATAAATGTGTTCAGGGACTAGAAGACCAAATATAATAAAGATGTCAATTCGCTTCAAATTAATATATACAGTTAATAAAATTCCTATAAAAAATAGCAAAAAGGGCAGCCTAGGTGGCTCAGCAGTTTAGCGCTACCTTCAGCCCAGGGCCTGATCCTGGAGACCCGGGATGGAGTCCCACGTGGGGCTCCCTCCATGGAGCCTGCTTCTCCCTCTGTCTGTGTCTCTGCCTCTCTCTCTCTGTGTGTGTCTCTCATGAAGAAATAAATAAAATCTTAAAAAAAAAAGCAAAACAGTATTTATGGATGAGATTATTTTAGAATTTAAATAGAAATGCAAGTGAACCAGAATAACTAAAACAATTTTTTCAAAAGAGGAATAAAATGGGATGAATCTGTCTACCCAATTTTAAGCTTGTTATATAGCTACAGTAATCAAGACTTCATAGTATTGGGGGAAGATAGACAAAAAAAAATCAGTGAAATAGAGTCAGCCCAGAAACAGACCCACACAAACATGCCCAACTGATTTTTGACAGAAGTACAAAAGCAATTCAATGGCAAGATAGTATTTTTAACAAATAGTGTTAGAGCAAGCAATTTGACATCTTCAAAAATGAACTTCATCCTCAGTTTCATACTTTACATAAAATTAACTCAAAATGAATCAAAGACTTAAATGTAAAACATAACACTATTAAAAGTTTAGAAAAAATAAAATCTTTGGCATATGAGACTAGACGCAGAGTTTTTATACTTCACATCAAAAGCGTGATACATAAAAGGAAAATTTCATAAACTGGACTTCACTCATACATTGCTGACACTTTTTTGATAAGATCTGGTATCAATGGAATGCTTTCTGGTAACACTAGGACTCATATTCTCCCTGCAAATAGACCTTAAATGGCTTACTGATGAAATATCATGATATCAGTTGTCCAATTATTCAATTAGAAACAACCAAGGTCATATATTTGAACTGTGAACACTTTGCCAATAATTTTAGAAACAAGTTTGCTTTTCAGAGTTATAAAAATGTTGAGGTGGGGAGCACCTGGGTGACTCAGTGGTTGAGAGTCTGCCTTTAGCTCAGGTCGTGATCCTGGGGTCCTGGGATGGAGTCCCATGTTGGGCTCCCTACAGGGAGCCTGCTTTTCCCTCTGCCTATGTCTCTGCCTCTATCTGTGTGTCTCTCATGAATAAACACATAAAATCTAAAAAAAAAAATTTTCTAATTAAAAAGAACGTTGAGGTAGGGGAATGTGCAATTCAGTAGTTTCTATTGCTATTTGGGTCTAGTATGCCCCTTTTAAGGAATGATGAATGATATGAATGAATTGAAGGTCCTTTAGGGTATCCTAAGTAGAATATTTTCCCACACTCACATTCAGGTATCCAAGGAGTGTTCCATCTTGTAAATAGAGACAGTATGTAGTCTTCCATAAAATGCTTACAGCTTAACTAATAAAAGTCCTGCTTGAGTCCAAAATACAATTATAAATAATTGTGTGTAACAATAATAATAAATAAATGTGCATTTTACATATACATTATTATTATTCATTTGCAAGGGTTGTGATTTCTTCATTTAGGGTTGCTAGTATAGTGAACTTATTAAAGAAAGAAACATTTTAACTTTATCTCTTTAAACACACTTGATTAAAATCAACCCTGGGGCCTAGTACATTCAATACTCAATTATCAGCAGTTCATCAAAGATTAGTTGACCTTTGAAGCTGGTGTATAATGGATTCTAGCCACTTCTGAAAATGAAAAGAAAAAAGATGTACAACCAGCCCTACAGGAAGTGGTAATGGAATTTGTAGAGAGGTAGGACAATCTTTCCCTTACTCCTCATCTCGCCTCTTCAAAACTAGCTTGTACTGGCCTGAAATGCTGTTTATGTCTTTAAGCAATGCCATTTGCCTATAGGACATCTCAGTTTCCTAGCGCTATAGCTTTTACAACCTCTATTTATTGGAAGTGCACTGTGTACCAGGCCCTGGGCTAGGTGTTTTACAGGTCAAATGCAACTAACCCTAAGAAAGGCTTATCCTGATTTAGTTCAAGGAATAGCTTCCTTTTTTTTATTTTTTAAAGATTTTATTTATTTATTCATGAGACACACTGAGAGAGAGAGAGAGAGAATGGCAGAGACACAGGCAGAGGGAGAAGCAGGCTCCATGCAGGGAGCCCGATGTGGGACTCAATCCTGGGACTCTATCCTGGGACTCAATCTGGGACTCAATCTGGGACTCCTTCTGGGACTCCTTCTGGGACTCCATCCTAGGACTCCAGGATCATGCCCTGAGCCCAAGGCAAGACCTCAACTGCTGAGCCACCCAGGCCTTCCTCAAGGAATAGCTTCCTAATTTAGTAACTATTTATGCGCAAGACCCTGGAGGACTAGGATAGTTGTTCTTCAGGGGAGCTATTACAGCTCTTGAAAACCTTTTTAGGAAATTCCTATGGAGAGTTGAATTTGTACGTTTGGCGTAAGGATTGGGGCTGCTACTGGCATTTTGAAGTCAGAAGCCAGGGATGCCAGATTCAGAGCTGCCTCACACAGGTGTTAATTTTTGTACCACACAAAGGCACTCAGCAAGGTTTGTAATTCTCTAAGCCCAGACTCTGTTTTCCATATAAACAGCAAAGTATTTTTTAATCTCATTTTTAAAATTAATATTAACATGATTTGGGGGGTGCATAATTTAAACACATATATAGATTTTCATAGACTCATTTGCCATCTGCATATATCCTCTTTAGTCAAGTGTTCAAATCTTTTGTGCATGTGTAAGTTGGGTTATTCATTTTCTCACTGTTGGGTTTTGAGAGTTCTTTATGTATTCTGAATATAGGTCCTTTGTTGGATGTGCAATTTGAAAATATTTGCTCCAAGTCTACAGTTTGTCTTTTTCTTCTCTTAATAGTGTCTTTTGTAGAATTTTGATGAAGCCTAATCCCTATTTTTTTATTTAATGGATTATGTTTTTGATCTCATGTAAAAGAATTCTGCCTAACTCCAGATCACAAAGGCTATGTTGCCTAAGATTTTTATAGGCTTGTGTTTTACATTTAGATTTATAATCCACTTTGAGCTAATTTTTATAGGCTGTGAGGGTTAGACTATTCTTTTTTTCTTGTTTCTTTTGTGCATATGGATGACCAAGTGTCCCAATACTACTTACTAAAAAAGACTATCTTTTCTCCATTGACAAGCCTTTGCTCCTTTGCTGAAATGACTATATTTATGTAAGTCTATTTATAAACTCTCTTTTTTGTTCCATTGTTTTTTTCTGTTTCCATAGTTTTGCCTATGTCAGTTTCTATTTTTTAAAAATCTTTACTGTACCATTTGGATCTGTCCTATGTATACATCACCTGGTGGCCAGTCTGGGACCTAAGTGATTTCTAGCCCATAGTTCAGTTCTCAAAGTGTTCAGTATGCTGTTTAGGGTCAGATCCATGCCTGTGCAGCTCAGAAGTGAACCCAGCAGTTCGTGAACTTTCCTGAGGTGGTCCCTTCCCACCATGATGCTGGTAGTTCTCTGCAGTTCCTGGTTTGGGTCCTCCATTTTGAAAGCTGGGCCTTAGTAATCCCACCCACTGCACAGTTCTCTGAACGGTGCCAATCTTCAGTACCAAGAGATGGGGAGAAAAAGGGAGAAAGAGCTTTGGAAGTTTGCTCCCTGTCTTGGGAAAACAGCTTCTCTGATTAAAGAGGAAGGGCCCCTCACCAGTGGGCTCAACTGCTGCCCTGTAGCTGGGATTGCCTGAGGACTGGGGTTGAAGAGAATGGACAAAGAATAATGTATTTCCCCCTCCAGTTCTGACTATTCAGAATCCCCCTGTCAGTTGCTTCGGCCAGAGCTAGAGAGGCTTTCCCGGAGCTCTTTCTGTCCGTGACTGGGGCCCCCGTCCACGTTGCAGAATCCCTTGAGTCCAGGGATCCCTGGAAGGAGCAAAATAGGAAATTCACTGGCAGTTTGGTGATAGTTCAAATTCTGGTCTTTCCCAATCCCATTTACCCAGGGCCAGAACTCCAAAACACAAGGCAGTTTTTATACTGTTCTACATATATACTGAATTTTCCAAGAATGCCCCTAACATGTAAAATCAAGAGATATTATAATTTATTTTGTTTAGAACTATACAAAACTGTGTTTATTCTCTCCAAAAGTCACCAAAGGCAATCCTACCTGTGGCATTTCGGTTGCCAGCACCACATACCTGTTAAGGCCTGAATTTGCAATTTTGTATTTGTCAGTAATTTTACAAACATATGCATTCTTCCTTCTGTCTATGGTTTTGCACTTTACCTGAGGCATTAAACACTGAAATACATATTATTTTATTATAAATAACTTGTATTTTTCTTTTTATTATAGATAAGGTATCACAGTGACATTTTTGAAATGTTGTGCTTTGGCAAATTAAAGGCTTTGAATCTGTTGACATTCTTCTTGTCTAGAGATCCTTGGGGGGCTGGCCAAATGTTTCTTCATGTTATTTCAGGGACTCTCCCTGTGTTTTCTCAAGCATGGTGGTCTCAGAGTGATTGGACTCCTTACATGGCAGCCCAGTGCTCCAAGAATGGTCCCAGAGCTCCAGAAGGTAGCTGCAAAAATTCTCGTGACCTACCACTGGAAGACCCTAAATGCCACATCCTACTGATCAAGTAACCAGAAGGGTCAGCCTGTACAGAGGGGAAGCCAAGACAGGAGTTGTTCAGAAAGATCCACAAGGCATCCCTGTTACTGGCCAACACAATGACCTGGATGGCCAAAGCTCCCCAGACACCAGTCAGAGAACAAATTGCTTAGCATTGACTCTTGTTAATTTATAAAACAAATGGAGAAGTAAATCCTGTTGGGTGAATTTGCACATAGTGTCCATAATATATATTTCTTGCCCTTGAACAGAGTTGAGATGGATATCCTTTGAATGCCTATATGCATAGAGCAAATTACAATATTTATTCAATATCACAGTGCCAAGTATGTGGGTGGTAAAGTTAGTAAGTGTCTGCCTTTCAAGGCTACAATGCCATTGGCAAAAACAGATACATAAATATTTACAAATCAAGCAGCATGCAAACATTGCCATAAAAGAGGTTAAAGAGTTTTATGAATCCATGAAAGATGTGTCTATTTTCATCTCTAATCACATATCTGTGATTGCAACCCTGACTTCCTTTTTCTTTAAGTTTTATCTGTTTAAGTAATCATTACACCCAGCATGGGACTCGAACTCACCACCCCGAGATCAGGAGTGCGCAATCTTCCAACTGAGCCAGCCAGGTGTCCCTACCCTGACTTCCCATTGGAGTGACTTGGGGAACGTTTTAAGCATAATAATCCACCCTCCTCTTCCCTACTCCTGCCCCAGATTATGACTTAATTGAGGAGTAGGGCCCAGGCATTAGTATTTACAAAGAGCTCTTCATATGACTCTATTTTTTAAAAGGATTTCTAAAGAAATTTTGTTTATTTTTAAGCAATCTCTTTACCCAATGTGGAGCCCAGACTCAGCACCCTGAGATCAAGAGTTGCATGCTCTATCCACAAGCCAGCCAGGTGCCTCTCTCCATAGGAGTCTAATGGGAAGCCAGAATTGTGACCAGTGCCCAGTGTTTCTCTGCTTTCTTTTTTTTTTTTTTTTTTAAGATTTTATTTGTTTATTCATGAGAGACACAGAGACATAGGCAGAGGGAGAAGCAGGCTCCCTGAGAGGAGCCTGATGCAGGACTGGATCTCAGGACCCCGGGGTCATGACCTGAGCCAAAGGCAAAGGCTCAACCGCTGAGCCACCCAGGTGCTCCATTTCTCTGGTTTTCTGATTGTCAGACTCCCCGCTGCTTTCCTCTGTGAGCTGCATCGCTTCCTCTGGGAGACAGGGATTTAGCAGGACCAGGTATTTGTACTTCCAGCAATTGCCCAGGTGATTCTTATCGCCAGGGAAGTTTAGGTAACAAACAGCAGTGCCATGTTCCAATCCTTTCCCAGTACTGAATGCAAATTTCACTCCAAAGCTAACTCCTTTCTCAACCTCAGCTGTAAACTCCATAAAATCCTAACTCCAACGCCAGCCCTGAATTAAATCCTAACCTAATGATTATTGCGATTCTCGCCCTATTTCACATTTGACTCCCAAATACATTCATTCACACCTCTGAGGGAAAGGCCCCACTTTTAGCCCTATTTTTTCATCAGGTTCTCCACCTTTGTATCAGCTTATTCAACCTTGTGTGGGAGTCATTTGGTCTTTTAGCTTTAGAGACAAGGAAACCTCTGTTTGCATCCCAGTTCCCCTTTCAGCAAGTGGTTGAATCTCTTGGAGACTCACTTTTCCTTATCTATAGGATGGGGATAAAAATACCTGCCCTATAAATAGGGTTGTTTGAAAGAATTAACAAAGTAATATCTGGGAGGCATTTGAGAGTTAATTGATGCAATTAACATTCCTGCAACCTCCCAGATGCTTCCGTTCCAGGCCTCAATCCCAGCTAAATTCCTGCTTTGGAAAACCTAAGTAAGGCTTATTTGACAGAGTTATGAAAGTCAAAGAAAAATCTTACCTTACTCAAAAAGAATGAGGACAAACATAAGACAGGAATGGTTTGCTGAGATTTCTGATCTCTTTCCCTTTTACCTATCAATGAAAGTTCAGAAAGCAAGTTTTTAAAAATTTCGACCTACTTAACTTGGAAATGTTTACTATGTACATTAAAGGAATATTAGCAACACATGTTTCTCTTTTGACCTCATTTATAAATCTACCCCAGTTCACTCTTTATGTTTTGAAAAACTTGTTTTTCCTTTTCAATTGTCATTACCTTTCCTGTAGGAGTTGGGTTTCACTATAAATCCATATTTCTTTACTCTAGAAAAAGCAAAATCATGTGTAGGCAACAATTTCAACTTTCATCTTTTCTTTAAAAAAATAGAGTACTTTAAAAAATAGAGAACGATGAAGGACTTTTTTAAAAAGTCAACTCCCTTCTGTGTATTCCTTGGCGTGCACAGGCTGTCTTCTAGAAGTAGGGCATAACCTACTTGTATCTCAGTTATTAAAAGGATCAAAAGTAAAGAAAAAAATATGTTTAGCCTAACTTTAAAAATGATTTCTTTTTCAGTATAATGGGAATTAATGGAAATGGAGTTCCCAGTGAAAATGGAAAAAGAAAAATTGTGAAGGAAATATTTTCACGTTAATTGAACAGAGTCAGCATCAACAATATTAAGGAAAAGGAAAGTATTTGTCAAATATATATAAAATATTTCTGTGTATATATATATTTGTATTTTTACAATGTACAATACATAAATATTATGTAATATGTATAATATATGCACTTAAACTTGGAGAATGTGTGCGTACAGAAATTCTCCAGGTAAAAGTTTTTAAACTCTATTGTCAATGGAAACTATGATTGGAAATTCACTGCTAAGATTTTTTTAAGGAAGATTTTATTTATGTATTTGAGAGAGAGCTCGAGTAGAGGGGAGAGGGAGGGGCACAGGGAGAGGCAGAAGCAGACACCCTGCTGAGCCCTATGTGATTGTAGGACCCAGGGATCATGACCTGAGCTGAAGACAGATGCTTAACTGACTGAGCCACCCAGGTGCCCCACTGATGAGCTATTTAACATGATTAGAAATCCTAGTAAAATGAAGAGAATTGAGGATAACCACCTGTGAACTTAAAAAAAAAAGTAAAAAGATTATTCTCTAGACTGAAAAATACCCCAATTCTTCTGATTCCCTTTTTGGTTAGGCAGGAAAACCAATCCTACCCCTCCCTCTGAGTTCTTTTTTGTGCGATTTTCTTTTTGGTATGGGTGCCCGCTATAATAAGAGCACATTATTTTTAATTTCTCAGAAATCCATAGACATGCAACTAAAATGACATGGGAAATGTTTGGTTCAAAAGACACAATTCCCTTCTATAACTTTAGGTTATTCTAATTGTCCCCTATCTGTAGTTGAGCAGAACTATAAAGCAGAGGGAATAAAAGGCTTGTGTCAGTTTCAAATCCTAATTAGGATGTAGGAGTACCATATACACAAATTTGCCAAAGTGACCACAGGAGGACTTGCCAGTATGTGCGCATCATTGTTCTTCATTCTTAAAGATGCTTCTCTGGTTAAAACAATGATATTTTGTTGGTTTGTTTTTCTTTTGGTTTGGTTTGAATGAAATGGTTTTGGTTTGGGTTTATTTATTGTTACTGCGCTTTGTCACCTATCATAGAGAGCATCTCAATCTAAAAGTTCCTTATGCTGTAAGTTTCAATTCACATAAGATAAATTGAAGCCCTTCTTAATCCACATGGCAGATTCATAGGGCAGCAAAATAGATTTCTTTCAATGAGAGATAACACAAATGTTCAATGTGTTTAAAATTCTGTAAGAAAATTTTATAACATCATAACTGGGGAGAAATCCCAGTGGTGGGTTTGTGAGGGCAGATGAAAGGAAAGGAGAAAGACATTGCTGTTTGAGACGGTGCCTTGAATTGTGAGCTTGAGAAGGGACATAGAAGATTGAGGATGAAGAGCTTGGAAATAAAGCACTACAGACCCTACATACATCCATGGTAGAGTTGCCTTCCCTGGAAATATCTGGAATAGAACAGGCTTGTTGAAATCAGGGGAGGGGATATTAGGCACATTTTCCCCATAACTTTCCTAATATCTCACAAAGGATAAGCACCTGACCAAAGGGGAGTTTTTATTGGCTGCCATAGGCCCAATACTGTGTCAACACAGACTTCCTTGGGACCAATCAAGGAATTCCAAAGAGGACCAGGGACAAGTTCAAGGGAGGTAAATTTCAGTCTGACCCAGAGAAAAACATCCTAAAAATTAGAGTGCTTCACTCCAAGCTGCCCTACCCTGGAAAGTCAACCCCACTTGGCCCAGCATCCAGAAGCTCCCCTCAGTGTTTCTGACTTTGTAGAGGCTCAGCCCTCACATGTCTCACAGCCAAAACAGCTTACATCCCTGCTGGATTTTAGTTAGTCCTCCCAGCAAGGCAGTGGGCCTGGGCCAGCCTTGGCATTCCCTGCATTGGCTTAGGTAACTGGCAGGAAATGGTGCAGGTCCACTGGGAGAGCTTTGACATCCAGTTTTGTACCTTTCCTGCCACTACTGACCCTGCCCTGCTGGCCCTTCTGCCTGGCCCCTGGACACTCATATTTACAACTAGCTTTCCCTAGGGAAGGAGGTAGAACCAGAAGCTCTCCAGCTCACCTGTTTCCTTCCAGACCCTTTGCCCAAGATTTTGATCAGTATCAGGTTTTTCTCCCCCAGGGCACTCCCAGCCTTGTACTTTAGTCTGACGCTTGTGGGAAGGCCAGTATTTCCATGTCATTCCAGACAGCCTCATCCTTTAGGCTGCTGGCAACTAGTCATGGCCTGATGTCATCTAGAGCTGTTGCTCTTCTTACTGTTCATCTTCACCACAATTTGACTCTGGGTTTGCACATGTTCCCTCAGACTTGTCACGTCCATTATTCTTGGAACCCTCCCTACCCTGAACTGGGTTCCAAGGAGTGTATGTCCTGTTCCCTCCTTTGGGTCAAAAGCAGGGAAATAAAGATAAAGAGGGGATCTTAATTCTGTCTTCCTGTATGTCACAGAAGCTATGGATGTCCTCCACAACAAACCCCTCGGCATTCACTTCCAAAGTCAAAGGCTACTTACCACTGACTCCTGAAAATATCCGCTTGAAGGTTTTTTTCTGGCCTTGGGAAGTATGCACAGGAAAGTCAGAAGTGTTGGATGATTAATTCTCCTGAAATTACCCTGAGACGATGACAAATAGAGAACAGGCGAATAAATATCCCAGCTCCCTTGCTCCTTGGTTCATTCTGAGCCATGTTTTCAAAGTTCCCTGATGGAACTGAGCTCTATTTGCCCACAGTGGTAACTTGCTTGGAAATGGATGTTTGTCACCTTCCTCCCCTTCCCTGTCACACATGTACCATGTCTTGTATCTCCTAAGATCCTCTCTCTCAAATAAACTACTTGTACTTGAATTTTTTTTTATGATTTTACTTATTTATTCATGAGAGACACACATACACAGAGAGAGAGAGAGAGAGAGAGAGAGAGAGGCAGAGACACAGGCAGAGGGAGAAGCAGGCTCCATGCAGGGAGCCTGACATGGGACTCGATCCTGGGTCTCCAGGATCACGCCCTGAGCTGAAGGCAGTGCTAAACTGCTGAGCCACCCGGGCTGCCCTGTACTTGAATGTTTATCTCAGTCTTTGCCAAGGAGGGAGGCCTGGCACAATGTCCAGCACACAGTAAGCACTCAATGCACAAATTAATTAATTAATCTTGGCAGGTCATCAATTTTGTAGATGGCATTTCTGCATTAGTGGAGAGGCTGAGCTATATGACCATGAAGATTCTTCTTGGAGTGACAATACACCTAGGGAGAAATAAATATCTTTTTTAACTACAAGACCTGGAAAAAGAGCTATAAGATGAAAGCATGTGAAAAAAGAGACTTTTCTCCTGTCTGTGCCAGTGTGCTTTCAGATGTGAAGGGGGCAGCTAGGATCACAGGTTAGTTATGAAATCATGCAATTTCTTGAGCCAGCACATTGCCTTTTATGGACACTTCAGTCCAGGATGCTGTATAGGGAATGATTTTTTTATCCTGGTCTATAGAGTTCACAGTTTCTAGTCACAATAAGCAGAGCCAGAAATAATGTAAGATATTCAAACCCTAGAGTATTGTATTATACATGCATAGTGTCAAAATCATATATGAAATAAAGTTTTAATTACTCCATGACTGGAATTTTCATAACACCGTTTTATGGTTGGCTGGCACTGCATCAGGATTTATGTGTTACAAGTGAGGAAATGAGTCACCAAAGTGTAAAAAAGAATGTGCTGAAGGCTCCTCAGCTGCTGTCTGAGAAGAGCTGGAAGAAAATGTTCCTGACCACTCTCCTCATGTGTTCAGGCTAACACAGGGTTTTCGTCACAGCTACAGACTCTCAAATCCTTCCAATATGGTTTTATAAGAGAACAAAACTTTGTGGTTAATGAACTATTTAAAAGCCATTGGTGAAGGGCAATATAATGATATTATATATTTGGGAGGTAAAATGAGAATGTGAAAAATCACATTTTTTTTCTATAACAACTAAGAGTCTAATATGATTGAGCAAAATCAGATTTTTTTTTATAACAACTAAAAGTTTAATATAGTTGAGCCTGTGCAAAATGAGGCTCCTACCCTCCCCCTACCCCCACCTCCAAGGAGCTGCCCTGCTGGGAAGTCTCCGCACTCCATATCCTTTCTACCAGAACGGGAGCTTAGGGATGGGGTAGGTGGGACAGGACAGTCCAGGAGGGGTCTGCACCTGAAGTCTACACATGCTCATGGGGCGAAGACAGATGCTGGGAGGAAGGGGACCCACAAGCAGGCAGAGCATCACCTGCCAAGAGAGTACTGTCAGAGTCCAGAAGAGAAGTTGTACGTAGGCGTTGTGCAGACCATGAGGCATGGCAGCAGGAGAAGGTAATACATGACGATCCAAACAGACAGGCCGTAACGTCTGGCAAGTCTAGCAGCCGCAGGGCTAGTTGAAGGGACAGCAGGTTGTCAGGCAACAAAAATAAACTAAGTCAAGAGACACTGGGGGGGCACCTGGGTGATGCAATGGGGTAAGTGTGGGACTTTTGGTTTCCACTGGTGATCTCAGGTCCTGGGATCGAGCCCCACATCTGACTCCCTGCTCAACCAGGAGCCTGCTTCTCCTTCTCCCTCTGCTGCTCCCCCTGCTTGTGCGCTTCCTCTCTCTCTCAATCGCTCAAATAAATAAAAAAATAAAATCTTTAAAAATAATAAAAATAAAACATTTTTAAATAAAATACTAAAAGATAAAATAGTGGGCAGCCTGGGTGGCTCAGCGGCATAGCACCACCTTTGGCCCAGGGCGTGATCCTGGAGACACAGGATCGAGTCCCATGTCAGGCTCCCTGCATGGAGCCTGCTTCTCCCTCTGCCTGTGTCTCTGCCTCACTCTCTCTCTCTCTTTCTGTCTCTCATGAATAAATAAAATCTTTAAAATAAATAAGTAAAAAATAAAAGATAAAATAGTAAGTGTTGGGCACCTGAGTGGCACAATCAGTTGAAAGCTGATTCTTGCTTTTGGCTTAGGTCCTGATCTTGGGGTCATGGGATTGAGCCCCAAATCAGGCTCCACACTCAGCACTGCCTGATACTCTCTCTCTCTCCCTCTGCCCCTCCCCCTGCTCATGCTCTCTCTCTTTCTCTCTCTCTCAAATAAATAAATAAATAAATAAATAAATAAATAAATCTTAAATAAATATATAAACAATAAAATAGTCACTGTTAAGACCCAACTTGGTGGTAGGGAAGGCAAATAGAAAAAAAGCTTAGGGCCAGCTGGGTGGCTCAGTCAGTTAAGTATCTGACTCTTGGTTTTGTTTTGTTTTGTTTTGTTTTTAAGATTTTATTTATCTATTCATGAGAGACACAGAGACAAAGTGAGAGGCAGAGACACAGAGAGAGGGAGAAGCAGGCTCCATGCAGGGAGCCCCATGTGGGACTCTATCCCAGGGCCCCAGGATCACGCCCTGGGCCAAAGGCAGGTGCTAAACCACTGAGTCACCCAGGGATACCTTCCAACTCTTGGTTTTGACTCGGGTGACAATGTCAGGGCCCCTGTGCCAGGTTCTGGGCTGGGCATGGAACCTACTTAAGATTCTCTCCACCTCCCCACCCCCTCTTCTTCCACTCCCCACCTCATGCTCTCTCTCTCTTTCTCTAGAAAAGAAAAGAAAGAAAAAAGCTTAAAAGAGCAAATATATAAAGAAACAGAAATCATGAGAGAGCAAAATTAAAAACTTGAAAAGACATGACTGGGAGTATTAACATATAAAGAACAGGATTCCAGAAGGATAAAAAGATAGGGGTTTGGGCAGTCTGGGTGGCTCAGTGGTTTAAGCGCCTGTCTCCAGCCCGGGGTGTGATCCTGGAGACCCGGGATCGAGTCCCACATCGGGCTCCCTGCATGGAGCCTGCTTCTCCCTCTGCCTGTGTGTGTGTGTCTCTCTCTCTCTGTCTATCATGAATAAGTAAATAAAATCTTTAAAAAAAAAAAAAAGATAGGGGTTTGCTAGAAATTAGGATCAAACCTTTGGTGCTAAGGTGTGGATGAGAGTGTGCTCTCCAGGCTCCAGACAGCACTGGGGGAAGGAAGCAGGGACCAGGCTGGAGGGAGGGAGAGTGATCACTAAGGGGCTCCTGTGGAACTGGCTACGGCTTCATGAAAAGCATGGGGGGAAAGACTGGCCTTGCAGAATGTGTTCAGACAGAGGGTGTAAACTATTGCATCTCAGAAAGGCTTCTGGAAGGAATAGAATCCTGATTGCCCATGGTGTCCTGTCTCTCACTGGTCAAAAGCTGGGCACACCAGTGGCATGAATGTTATATGGTTAGTTATCATCCACAGGTCCCTGAAGCTCTGCATGCTTTTTTTTTTTTTCAGTCTACTTTTTCCCTTTCTTGCTATCTCATCTCTGAATGCACATTTCATTGCCGATGCCCATTGTATCTGTTATCAAACCATCATTTGATTACATAACTGTCCTTTATTTGTGCTTCAGCATTTTACAAGAAACCAGTTAGGGAAATGAGTCACAAACCAAATATATACAAATGATCAAACAGCCAGTGTCTAAATAAATAAACCAGTAGATTAAAAATTAAAGCTGACCACTAGGAGACCAGCGATAAAATATCCATCATTAAAAATTTAGTTCTTACTGATCTGATTAACACAAGCTCATTAAAGTGTTAGCGAGAGGAGTAGGAAGCAAACTTAAAAGTAACAGATTGATGTATCAATAACTGTTCGGAAAAATCCACTTTTATTCTTGTTTCATTTTCTAGAGCATTTTCAAAGGAAGAGAGTAACTTTGGCAAACTGCAACATATGAGAAAAGCCCCAAGAAACTCCGCCCGTCCTTTTGGCCAGTGCTCAAACTGATTATAAAAAGTACAGTTATGATTTTCAGTTCGCCTGGCTCACAAGCCAGAGGAGACTCAGGGTGTATACACATGACACATTGGCCAGGGCCCGATAGACCTGCTGCCACCAGCATCTTATTTCCCCTAATTCCCTGGAAAGCTCAGGATGAAAGTAACTCTGAATAAAGCCTTGGAGCCCAAAAGTGGGGGAGCTTTTCTGGCCAATATAATCAGGTGGGTGGAGGAAGAGGGGAAATGAAGTGCTATGGAGTGTCATAAGAGGGGGAGAGCTATTTAATGTAATGCTTTCATTTTTAAAATTGCTATTTGACCCTATAGTCTCATAGCCAAGGCAGGAAAGTAGAATCCTGTGAAAGGAAAGAGAAAAATCACCAGTGAAGAATATGAAATTTAGTCAAGTAGATTTTAACCAATTTGGAAATTCATTGCAAAGGTTCTATGGGGAGAAGAGATAAAGGACCAGGTGAGAAGGAATGAATTTTGTTTGTTTTCCAGAAAACTGTCAACTCTAATTCTCATCAAGGAGTCAGGGCTGGCACATAATTTTCAAACTGTAGATTATGTGGGACACCAATGGCTCCTGAATGTAGAGTATGGGGTAGGAGAAGCAGGGAAGTGGCAACAACTAGACCAATCCAATGAGTAGGAGAAATTAGATATGTCATGGGGGTGGAGGGGTGGGGGGATAAGGATGTGTGCAAAATGGTGCATGCCTGGGGGTGGTGTGGGGGTGTAAGTATGAGCGTGAGAGTTTTTGTGCAAAGGTAGAAAGCTGGATGAGGCATGGTTCCCTGGAGATGATGGAAGATTTAAGAATCATTCAGGAGCATCAGTCTAAGAATTTAAAAAATGAGAGTGGAGAAGAGGCCAGCCAATAGGATATATGGTCCAAAATAAAGTAGAACGCAGATTTCATCCCTCTGGGTAAAATTCAAGGAATGGTTCCCCTCAAGGTTCCCGACACTAGGGAACACATCTTTTAAGCCCGTGTTTGAGACATATGCTCTGATACAATGTTTGAAAATGGATTTATCCCAGAAAATCCAGGAACCAGGGCTGCTCTATGAAGAGGGTTCCCCCCTCTGCATGATTGACTTTTGGGGTAGAACAAGTCTTTGATGTGGGAGGGGCCACCCTGTGCGTTGCAAGATGTTCAGCAAGCATCTCTGACTCTTACCCATGAGATGCCAGGAGCACCGTCCTCCCAGGTCTGAGGGACAAACTGTCCAGGCTGAGAATAGCTGCTGTCTGCCCCGCTGCAGTGTTCATCCTATTTAACCTGTACAACATTTAACATTATCATCTGACCACCTCTTCTTTTGTAAACTGTCCCTTCTCTCAGCCTCAGTGAGGCCTTAATCCCTTCATTCTCCTCCTTAAAAAAAAAAAAAAAAAAAAGATTTTACTTGTTTATTCATGATAGACATAGAGAAAGAGAGAGGCAGAGACACAGGCTGAGAGAGAAGCAGGCTCCACACAGGGAGCCCCATGTGGGACTCGATCCAGGGACTCCAGGATCATGCCCTGGGCCAAAGGCGGCACTAAACTGCTGCGCCACCAGGGCTGCCCCATTCTCCTCCTTCTTCACTGTCTACTCTGTCAATCATCCCTCAAGCAGGTAGAGTCTGAGAATCTCTCCATTTTTTGATGCTTTAACCTGATTTGGTGCCTGCCCCCCCATAGCACCTAACTCCCAGGCCCACAGGGGATGTTGAGTAGCCATGGCCCCTGGCGCGGCATGAACACTGCCTGGGTCACTGGCACAATAAAATCAGCTACACAGCCATCATGCAAATCAACTTCTTTTATCTCTGACCGTGCCTCTTTTTTTCCTTTTTTAAAATTTAAATTCAATTTGCCAACATACAGTCCATCATTAGTTTCAGATGTAGAGTTTGCTAATTCATCAGCTGCGTTGAACACCCAGAGCTCATCCCATCACCTGCCTCCTTAATGCCTGTCACCCGGATACCCCACCCTCCACTCCCCTCCCCTTCAGCGACCCTCCATTTGTCTCCCAGAATTAAGAGTATCCCATGGTTTGTCTCCCTCTCTGATTTTTCCCCCACTCAGTTTCCCCCACTTGCTTCTAAGCTTCATACACACACTTCTGAATCCCTGCTCCTCACTCTCCCCCTGGGTATCCCCCTGGGACCTGAAGATAAAAATATTCAGAAATACCTTCTCTCTGCTCCCAGAATGTGTTTCCTAGTTTTATTGATGGGCTCTTCAGCTTTACTGTCCCCAGCGTTAGAAAGCTCTGAAACAGCTTTGTCTTTTCTTCCCAAACAGCCACTTGGTTGTCAGTTCTGGATCATTCTCTCTGCCATAAGTCCATTTGATTTTACCTTGTAGTGTCTAGTATCAGGGCCTTCTTTCCACACCACCAACACTGGTCGGATCCTCTTTTCTCTCAACTGGGTGCTTTCTCTCCACCAGCCTCCATCTCCCCATCTACTTAAACATGTTTCCATAGTGCTTACATTTTAGAAAGAGGAAAACATGCATGAAGCAGATGCTAAACCTGGCATTAATTCTAGCAAGAGTTAATATTCTCTAGATAAATTAAGGGAAATACGTGGCTGAAGATATTTCACCCACCTCAGTAAGAGGTGCATTTTCAAATTAATTTTTTCCAATATTTTGTTGCAAAAAATTTCAAACATAGAGAAAAGTTGAAAGAATTTTGCAGTAAACGTACAAATACTCATTGCCTAGATTCTAGAATTATTTTGCTTAGCTTGCTATGTCACCTATCCATCTATCCTTCCCTCTATCCATTTATCAATCCAGACATCTTTCAAAGTAAATTGCAGGCATCGGTAAATTCTCACCTGAAATACTTCGGCATGCAGGTCATTAGTTAGAATTCAATACTTGTTGTCAGTTGTGCCCTTTACTTTTGAGGACAAATAAACATACAATGAAATGCTCAGATATTAAGGAAAATACTCTATGGGTTTCAACAAATGCATACACATGTGTAACTCAAATCCCGTTAAGATATGGAATACTATGGGATCCCTGGGTGGCGCAGCGGTTTGGCGCATGCCTTTGGCCCAGGGCGCGATCCTGGAGACTCGGGATCGAATCCCCACGTCGGGCTCCTGGTGCATGGAGCCTGCTTCTCCCTCTGCCTATGTCTCTGCCTCTCTCTCTCTGTGTAACTATCATAAATAAATAAAAATTAAAAAAAAAAAGATACAGAGCACTACAATCACCCAGAAAGTTCCCTGACATCATTTCCTTGTGGGTCTCTGCCCCAGATCTGCCCCAGAGGCAACCACTGTTCTGATGCTCTGATCATAGATGAGTTTTGCCTATTTTAGGACTTCATATAAATGGGAATTATATAACTTGTGTTCTTGTGTGTCTAGATTCTCTTAGTCAGAATAAGGCTTTCAAGATTCACCCATGTTGTTTGATGTGGAAGTAGTTTGTCCCTTTCTATTTCTAAGTAAGATTCTACTGTCTAAGTATACTATAGTTGGTTTATCCATTCTTCTGTCAATGGTCATCTAGGCAGTTTCTAGTTTTTAGCAACATTTTCTTTTTTTTTTTTTTTTGGCAACATTTTCAATAAATCTGTACTTTAATCATCATTTATAAAAGTTTGTAATACACTTTTGTCCTATTAATCAATTGTGGACTAAAAGTAATAATAAAATCAACTCAGTACAAAAGAAATTTTTATCACTTTCAATTTTATGGTCACAGGAAGTTAAATTTATATGCAAGGGTGCCTGGCTGGGGGATCCCTGGGTGGCTCAGCAGTTTAGTGCCTGCCTTTAGTCCAGGGCCTGATCCTGGAGACCCGGGATCAAGTCCCATGTCAGGCTCCCTGCATGGAGCCTGCTTCTCCCTCTGCCTGTGTCTCTGCCTCTGTCTTTCTGTGTCTCTCATGAATAAATAAAATCTTAAACAACAACAACACAAGGATGCCTGGGTGGCTCAGTTGGTTAAACATCCAACTTTTGATTTTGGCTCAGGTCATGATCTCAGGGTCCAGAGAGTGAGGCTCATGGTAGGTTCTGCGCTGAGCATGGAGCCTGCTTAAGATTCTCTCTCCCTCTCCCTCTCCCTCTGTCCCTGCACACCTGCTCTTATGCAGTTCAATATCTCTCTCAAAAATATATACATACATACATACATTTATGTACATATTTTTATTGCAAAGCATCATGAAAGGGTGAGCAATAAAAACACTTTCCAGAATAAAAAATTACACTAAGGGGCAACTGGGTGGCTCAATTGGTTAAGCTCTTGGTTTCCACTCAGGTTGTGATCTCTCAGTCGTGGGGACTGAGCCTCACATCAGGCTCTGCACTCAATGAGGAGTCTGCTTCAGATTCTCTCTCCTTCCCCCTTGCCCTCTGCTTCTCCCTTGACTCATGTTCTTTCTCTGTCAAATAAATATAGTATTTTTAAAAATATACATTAAGATAAACTACTAAGGAAGAAGTATAAAAGAAATAGAAGTTTGAAGGGAAACAAGAGGGGATCCCTGGGTGGCTCAGTGGTTTAGCACCTGCCTTTGGACCAGGGCATGATCCTGGAGTCATGGGATTGAGTCTCACATTAGGCTCCCTCCTTGGAGCTTGCTTTTCCCTCTACTTGTGTCTCCGCTCTCTCTCTCTCTCTCTGTGTCTCTCATGAATAAGTAAATAAAATCTTTAAAATAAATAAATAAATAAATAAATAAATCTTTAAAATAAATAAATAAATAAATAAATAAATAAATAAATACAAGAAACAATGTGAACTGTCCAACTGTAATGATGACCTGTGTTTTTTTTTTTTTTTGACCTGTGATTTTAAACAAATGATGTGATTATTAGATTGCTATGGAATTAAGATTCCATTGGGTTTATTCAAAAGAGTGATGTGACAGTTCAAGAATATTTTAAATTTTAATATTCAGAATTTAATACTCAAGAAATGTCAAATTTGTAATGAAAACAATTAGATGTCAACATAAAATTATGTGAAGAGGCTCATAATTTTTTCAAATTACTTCCCAACCTTTTCTCCAAATATCAGGACAAAGAATAGAAGTTTTCCCCAGTGCCTGCCTTCTCCCCTGACTTGGGTCCTGGATCCTAACTAATCACTCTCCAGCTCCAATTGCCATCTTTGGTTCTCACTAGGTCTTGAGAACACTGCCAGGTAGGCAACTTTCATGGGTAGGTTTGGGTCATATTTTTTTATCTCTGCAAACTGAAACTGAGGTGAGGACTTGGACCAAACGTATCCCAGATGGTCAATCAATGGTGTCAGATGGTATCATCAAACACTCATCTTCCTGGTCTGGGATCAAGTGGAAGTGAATTTGCATTTCAAAGCTTTATACTAGGAAGATGGTGGATCTTCTGTCATCTTCTTTTCCTTTTGCACCCGTGTGGCTTGGAATACACTGAAAGAAATCATAGGTGTCTTTGCACTGGCCATTTTGTTTTTCCTCTAATAAAGCATCTTCTTACTAAAAGGTAATATGCCACCAATCCTGTTACAGAAAATATTGGTTCGAGAACTTTACAGGTTCCTTGCATATTAAATTTAGTTGTGTCAATATACACAATGTGAAAAGAATTCATTAATTTGTTTTAAAAAATGTAATAAAGTGGTGGGAACTGCATTAACAAAGCCACTGACTGATGAATTTTTAATTTGAATGTCCTGGAGCCTAACTGAAACCTGAGGGTCATGACTGAAGTCAACCAGTCTGGAAAATTGGAGATTAGTACTGTGCCCTTGTATAATGTTTTTATAATTTTTTTCCCAGAAAATGTTCACTGGTTAGTGTCAGAATTGCAGAGTACTATGGACTGAATGTATCTCTCCAAAATTCACAGATGGGCATTCAGATGTCCATTGTGATGGCATCAAGAGGGGAGGCCCTTGGGAGGTGAAGGCTCTCCCCTCATGACCAGGATTAGTGCCCCTATAAAAGGGACCCCCAAGAGTAACCCTATCCCTCCCACTGTGTGAGGACACAGTGAGAAGATAGCCATCGATTAACCTGGAAGTGGATTCTCACCAGCCTCTGGATCTGCTGAGGTCTTGACCTTGGGCTTTCCAGTCTCCAGAATTATGAGAAATAATTGTTTAAGCCACCCAGTGTATGGTATTTTTGTTACAGCAGCCCACATGAACTAAGACACAGAGCTTAGTGCATAATTATTCCTAATTATTTAAACTACACTTAAATAACTATGTCAATTAAGTGTAATCTTTTTTTTTTTTTTTTGAAGATTTTATTTTTAAGTAATATCCTCAACCACCATGGGTCTTGAACTCACAACTACAAGATCAACAGTTGCATGTTCTTCCAACTGAGGCAACCAGGCACCCCAAGTTTAAACTTTTTTAAGGCAGAAATGGTCTAAGTCTTTTATGTCCCTCATAGTTACTATCACTGGATTAGACATACAGCAAGTGCTTGATTAGGGGATGATAGTCAAAATCTTTAACAGCCAACTAATTAGAAAGAACACTGGCCATAGTGTGGGGAAGATCCCCAGCATTTCCATTGCCAGGCTGTAGGAAAAAACAGGGGTTCCAGGGAGGGGACCAAAGTAGTAAAGGGAGGGACTATTTATCTCCCCATACAGAACAGTTTATGTTTTAGCAACCAATATGTAGCTATACCACCTACACCTAAATATCAGCCCAAAGAGCAAACATTTTATGGGAAAAAAATTGTAAAAGCATTAACATTATCTCATTTTACCAGAAGAGTCAATTGAGATTCAAGATACAAACGTATGCCCTAAAGTTACCCAAGTTAATAGCAGGACTGGCAATTAGCATCCAGATTTCTGGACTCCAGATATCACAGGCAGATCGTTTGACAGGTTGAATAATGCTATTGCTCTGCCTGGATCCCCTGGAATTCCTATTTGCCATTTTTATCTTCCCCTCTTTGGAGGTGCTTTTGATTTCAACACAAAGGCCCTGTTTCCAAATTTGGTTACCTTCGTGGGTGGAGGAGGCTAGTGTTTGCTTAAGGCCCTGAAGGAAGAACTAGTTCTAGGCCTCTCTCTTGGACATAGACAGCTGTAGCTGTCTTCTCGCTATATCTTTTCATACCATCTCTCCTCTGCATGTCTGGCTCCATGTCCTATTTCCCCTTTTTATAAGGAGATCAGTCATATTGGATTAGGGTCCACCCTAATTCGATTACCTCTGTAAAGACCTTTTCTCTATCAACTCACATTCTGAGGGAATAGGAATTGGGACTTCAATATAAGAATTTTGAGGGAACACAATTCAACCTATATTAGGAAGTTAGGACTTCAGCGTATCTTGCATGGAGGGTGGGGGGAGCACAATTCAATCCTTAATACTGACCTAAAACATTTTGTTACTTTAAGATTTCATGAGAGGGATCCCTGGGTGGCGCAGTGGTTTAGCGCCTGCCTTTGGCCCAGGGCGCGATCCTGGAGACCCGGGATCGAATCCCACGTCGGGCTCCCGGTGCATGGAGCCTGCTTCTCCGTCTGCCTATGTCTCTGCCTCTCTCTCTCTCTCTCTCTGTTGCTATCATAAATAAATAAAAATTTAAAAAAAAAACAAAACATTAAAAAAAAAACAAAGGGAGAAAAAAAAAGATTTCATGAGAAATTAAACAAATGAAAAAGAGAGAAAGAGACAAACCAAGGAACAGACTCTTAACTATAGAGAACAAATTCATGGCTATCAGAGTGAAGGTGGAGGGGGATGGGTGAAACAGGTGATATGGGGATTACGGAGTGAACTTGTAATGAGCACCAGGTGATGCATGGAATTGTTGAATCACTATACTGTACATCTGAAACTAATATTACATTGATATAAACTCACATTAACTTAAAAAAATTTCATGAAGGTCAAGAATATGAACACAAAAAGTCTTGTGTACTATATGCATAACCCAGCTGTCATACTTCCCAATTGTTATTTAAATGTATTAAAATAAAAAACAAATGTATTAAAATATTATATATATTTTTTATTAATCATTGCCCATAAAATAAAAAACAATGTTATGGCTTTGTTTACGGGACTTATGAACTTATGACATTTGTGTTTTTATTTGCTACGATCAAGATTAGATGCTTTTATCTGATAAGTATTTGCTTTGAATTGGAAATTATATACCTTTAAGTGTTGTTTTGTGTGAAACAAATGAGTCATTAAACACAATAAATAAACTGTACAGTGGTTAAGAATGCGGGCTCTGGGGTCAGACTGCGTAGGTTTGCATCAGCTCTGTAACTTCCTAGCTCTGTGACCTTGGGCAAGTTAATTCATCTCTCTGAGCTCTCATTCCTTCACCTATAACAGGGAGATGAAAACAGTAATTTTGAAGCACATAGTATTTGCTCATAGTAAACACTTAATATTAGTTATTATTTTGTCTGAAGTATCAGTTTATATGTAGTAATTCTGAAAACAGAAAGACATAACAGAAGTGAAATTTCTTATTTCTTTTAAGACTTTATTTGTTTATTCATGAGAGACACAGAGAGAGAGAGGCAGTGACACAGGCAGAGGGAGAAGCAGGCTCCATGGAGGGAGCCCCACGTGGGACTCTATCCCGGGTCTCCAGGATCAGGCCCTGGGCTGCAGGCGGCACTAAACCGCTGAGCCACCCGGGCTGCCCCATGAAATGTCTTATTATTTCTTTAGGTAAAATCACACTTTTCCAGATGACATTGCTAATGCTATCCTTTAAAACAACAGGATAAAACTTGTTCTTTTCTCTTTATCTTTCGTAATTTAACTTTATGTTATCAAAATAAAATGATCATTTGAACTCCTTTTATGGGAAAATTTTTAAATGATATATGATGGCTTTTTGAAAAGTAATGTAGTATAAATTCAAACATCATAAAGGAAATATAGTAAAAAGTAAGTCTCCTCTTCCTTACCCCCAATTTTCCGATCATATTTCCAAAGGCAAACACTGTTACCACGGTCTAAAAATCCTTGCAGAAAGTCTATACATATGCAAGAAATATACATTGTATGTGTATGTTTCCCCACCCCTAGTTGAAGACAAGATAGCATATTATGTATGTTCTTCTGCATCTTGCTTTTTACAATTTAATAATATTTCTGGGGAATTTTCTCTTATTAATACCAAGTCATTTTGTTTTATTCTTTTTCACTGTTGTGTAGTATTCCACACCATAAAGATACCAAAACTTATTTAACCAGTTCCCTACCGACAGGCATTTGGCCAGGGTTTTGTTCCTACAATGTATGTTTGCATTTTTAAGCTCATGGGCAAATATATCTGTAAAATAAATTTCTAGATGTACCATTGCCAAGTCAAAAAACAGTAAATGCTGGGGATCCCTGGTTGGCTCAGTGGTTTAGTGCCTGCCTTCAGCCCAGGGCATGATCCTGGAATCCCAGGATCAAGTCCCACATCGGGCTCCCTGCATGGGGCCTGCTTCTGCCTCTGCCTATGTCTCTGCCTCTCTCTCTCTCTCTCTCTCTCTCTCTCTCTCTCTTTCTCTCTCTGTCTCTCATGAATAAATAAATAAAATCTTGAAAAAAAAATAAAGTAAGTGCATGGGAAAATCTGCTATTGCTTTTTAAATTGGTCTCCAAAGAGAATGGACAAATTTAACCTACCATGGCCATTAGTTCCTCCATCTGCCTCGGGGCATTATTAAATTAAAAAAAAAATTTCCAATCTTATGAGTGTCAACAGCATCTCATTAAACTTTGAATTTCATTTTTCTTGTTAGGGTGAGACTGAGCATCTTATCATTTATGAATTATTTATATTTCCTTTATTACAAATAATTTGCCCATTTTTCAATTTAAATATTTACTTTTCAATAATACTCTGTATTTAACAATAATAATTTAAAAATGTGTTAACTCTTTATATATTAAGGAACCCGACCTTAGTTTTATGCGTATATGAGAGAGAGAGAGAGAGAGAGAGACTTTTCCTGTTTAGTCATTTGTCATTATTTTGTTATGATACTTTTTGTTTTGCAGAAATTTAAAAAATATTTTTCACTTAAATCTATGAATCAGGGAGAAGACTATTGCAATTGTCCAAGTGGGAGGGCCCGGTAGCTTCGGCTGGAGTGATGTTGGTGGGTGTATAGATGAGGAGTAGGTTTGACAATATCAGGATTGTGAGGTGAGAGTTTGGCTTATAGCAAACATGGTGGCAGGGCTGGGGTGGGATGGGGTTGGGTAAGGTGAGGGAAAGAGACGTTGACTCTGAGGCTTTGGCCTCAGAGTAACTAGATGGACAGTGATGCCACTGAGATGGACAAGATTTTAGGGGAAACAAGTCTCTAACCTGTTTTGGAGATGTGCTTCCACATGCCTGGTTTCATAATGTGACACACATTCAGGTCTTGTTCATTCATCATCTTCTGAGGTTCTTCCCATCAAAGTGAAATGTTGAGTCAAACTATATATTTGGCATGTCTGAAACAGTAATTACTACATTGCCGATTTTCACAGGTAGTGACTTAGAGACTGAGAGCACTAACACAATACCTGCAATGTCATCACCTCACCCAACGTCTGCTTGTCCCCTCTGCTGGGGACTTCAGCACATACTATGCAACAAATGGCGAAACACTAACCCATCTCTATGTCTAGGATTGATTTAGAGGAGTTCGACTAATTTTCCCTGAATTCACAGGTATTTAACCAAGAGGGTGAGTCAGTTTAGCAACTTGGCTGGTAACCCAATAATACACACACACAAAACCAGACTGGTTTGTGCATGTCCAGAGGGCCATGGTCTGAGCTCAGTTGGTGGGGGCGGGGGAGAGGGTTGATTTTTTTCAGAGACTTTGAAAACATAAAATTCCACATGGATGATTAATACTTCTATGCCACATGACGGGTGTTGGCACACAATGGGAAGAACATGTTATTGAAAGGAAGAAAACGATGCTATAGAATGATGTCCTCTGGGAATTCAAGCCCATTTCAAGGAAATCTCTGAGAGTCTTTTAATCTGTCTTTTCCATGTATCCCTTTGATAGTTAAATTAGCACACAGCTTTATTGGACAAGAGGAAGAGTAGCTGCTAAGAACCAGGTTCAATGACTAAGGTGAATTACCAACTCTGCCCAGTCCCTGGTTGTTCTCATGAAGCTTATTTTATTTCCTGATATGCTGATCAAATATGCTGGTATTTGAAGTGAGACTAAGTATTAGGGCAGCCATGTGACTACCCAGTGATGAGCAGGAGCAGCGAGCCCTGCCTCAGGTAGACCGAGCAAGTGATCCCCTGACGGTTGCAATGCAGGGGAGATGGCTGAGATCCCAGGTGATATCTGATTACAACTGCATGAGAGACCGTACAGGAGAATTTCCAGTTGAGCTCAGTCAAACCACAGGACTGTGGCTGGCTTGCTATGCAGCAACAGTGACAGACACATTTGCCATGCAGGTGATATAGGGGGTCAGAAAGTGACAAGCGCATATGAAGCATAAAACTCTCTGGGAGATAGGAGTATGGATGCAGTCCAGATGGGGAGAAAGGACATTTACATAATAGAGTAACAGTTCAAGGTAGCACATGACTCCTAAATATAGGTGTTCAGGGCACAAAGAAATAAATGAAAGCTGGGAGTCTTCATGGAGAAGGAGAGACTAAAAGTGGGAATGAAAAGACAGGGGAGTACACACAGGCAGAAAAGTGGCTTGAGGAGTAGAGAACGAATAACGAATATAGGTTTTGGAAATGCACCCAATACTCAAGATCAAATAGATTTGACTGAAACACAGAATTTATGAACATGTACGACAGGTGATGATGTTGGAGATTGTCCTTGATTAACATGCTAATTACCTATCAAGAGAAAGATTAGGGCAAGAGTTTTAGATTGAAGAGCCTCAAAGCTTAGGGCAAGAGCTTTATTTTGGTGGGTGGGGAAGGGCAGAAGGAGGGAGAGAATATTAAGTGGACTCGCTGCTGAGCCGGGAGCCCAACACAGGGCTCCATCTCAAGATCCTGAGATCATGACCTGAGCCAAAATCAAGAGTCAGATGCCTCACTGACTAAGCCACCCAGGTAACTCAGGGCAGGAATTTAGATTGAACAGCTTCTGTGTTTGGGTGAGAGGGGGAAACCAAGGAAGTGAAGGTCTCCAAGGAAAATATCCCTTAAAAAACTTGTTTGTGGAAAAAAAAAAAAAAAAAACTTGTTTGTGGGGATGCCTGGGTGGCTCAGCAGTTGAGCGTCTGCCTTCCATTCAGGGTGTGATCCTAGAGTCCCTGGATGGAATCCCATATCGGGCTCCCTGCAGAAACCTGCTTCTCCCTCTGCCTGTGTCTCTGTCTCTCTCGGTGTGTCTCTCATGAATAAATAAATAAAATCTAAAAAAATTTGTGGGGACGCTATAGTCCTTTAAAGTGATTGTGTATTTATTAAAATATTTTATTTATTTATTTATTTATTTATTTATTTATTTATTTGAGAGAAAGAGAGAGAACACAAGCAGGGGGCAGGGTAGAGGAAGAAGCAGACTCCTCGATGAGCAGAGCTTGATGTGGTGCTGGATCCAAGGACCCCGAGATTATGACCTGAGCTGAAGGCCACCCAGGTGCCCTTGATCAATTATTTAAAAAAAAAAGTCAATTTCTTCAAAAGCAATTCCACACTGAGTAGGAAAAGGAAAGGAGCCATTCCAGGAAGGAAAACCACCTAAGATTATCCTTGTTAAAGAGAATGGCAATAGGGGTAACTGGGTGATGGGCACAAAGGAGGGCACTTGATGGGATGAGCACTGGGTGTTATACTATATTTTGACAAGTTGAATTTAAATTTTTTTAAAAGTTAAACAAAAAGAGAGAGAGAATAGCAATAATCTTGAGTGGTTTCATCCCAACCAAGGAGAAAATTAGGAGTCAGAAGTAATCTAATTGGAGCTGAGATCACCAATACCAGATTGGGAGGACAGGGCCATTCTAGTTATTTCTTTTCTTCTTTTTTTTTTTTTAAAGATTTTATTTATTTATTAATGAGAGACACAGAGAGAGGCAGAGACAGGCAGAGGGAGAAGCAGGCTCCATGCAGGGAGCCCGATGTGGGACTCCATCCAGGAACTCTAGGATCACACCCTGAGCGGAAGGCAGACGCTCAACTGCTGAGCCACCCAGGTATCCCCATTCTAGTTATTTCAATCACTGTTGAAGCCAGTGTCAGGAAGGATGCACAAATACACCAAGTTTATGCTTTTACAAAGTTGTCACAGGGTAGGTGCTCCAGAAGATACTGAGATGGAGTTTATGACCCCTGTTTCAAGGAGAAAAAAAAATCAGGTCAGGCAGAAAGGAAGGAAGAAGTTGAAATGCAGTGAAGACCCATCAAACCCTTGGTATTGGCCAATCTGACCATTTGAATGAATACTGCCCATTAGACTTGTCATGCATTAAGTTGAAATGACTGGGCCTTTATTCTCACATTATTCATCCATATGCTGTGAGCTGCCCAGGAAGGGCATGACCTCAAGTGAGGTGAGGTGACCATTGCCATTGGAAACTCCAATAGAACTGCCAGCTGGAAGCTGCTTGCTGACTCTGTTTCCCACATCTGGGCATCAAGTCCTTCCTTGAAGTGGTAGAAGGAGGATCTGACTCTCCATGTCTAGCACAAAGGGGTAACCAAGCTCAAAGTCTCATTAATGAGAATATACTTTTCTTTTATGAACCTAATGAAGTTAGTAATCTTGCGGGATCATTGAGTACGACGGTCAAGAAAGAATTCTTGAGATGTTTCAAAATGCAACTTAGTAAAGTTTATTTAAGTAGCATGGGGACAGGACCCATGGGCAGAAAGAGTTACTTTTGCGGTATGAAACTGGTGGTTATACACTTAATGCTCAAGAGGGTGGGGACATGCATGGAGTATTAGACCATAAATGTTCTTCAAATCTCTATTCATAAAACTACTTCTTGGGATCCCTGGGTGGCGCAGCGGTTTGGCGCCTGCCTTTGGCCCAGGGCGCGATCCTGGAGACCCGGGATCGAATCCCATGTCAGGCTCCCGGTGCATGGAGCCTGCTTCTCCCTCTGCCTATGTCTCTGCCTCTCTCTGTCTCTCTGTGACTATCATAAATAAATAAATAATTAAAAAAAAAAAACTACTTCTGCAAGATTTCTCTACCGCTTATCATTCAGTCTGATATTAACTATCGATGAGATGTACAGGACATCATAAGATCCTTAAAGAATCGTAGCAATCAGCACTTATTTCATCCTTAACGAAAACTCTGCGGGCAAGAAGTCAGCCTTTTGGGCTAAAGGCAAACATTTTTCTGCTCCTAAGACTAATGCTTACTTTGATGAGGGTGTCTGCTTATTTACTTTAAAAAAGTGAAATCAGTCACGTTGATCATTGGTTCCCAATGAACCAATGAAGATGAAGTTCCCAATACAGGAGTCTGGAGCCCCCCATCCCCATCCTTCTGCAGCCAGAATCTTCCTCCAGATGGCAAGTGGTGCGTCACTAGGCAAGCAGTCATGAAAGAGTGTGGTATCATAAAGATAAAATCTGGTCTTTGTCCCTGGTTTCTGGCACAGTGCTTTAAAATCTTTGGAACTTCCCAAGAGCTAGGTGTGTCTTTGTTATGCTAATGCTGCAACTGGGGTGGGTGTGGGAAGTAAAAAGCTTCAGGATGGGGGAAGCTGCTGGAAAGCCCAATTTTAGGATTAGAGGGTTAGAACCTTCAGCCCCACCCCTAACTACTAGGGAAGGGAAAGGGACCAAGATTGAGCCTAATCATCAATAGCCAATGATCTAATCAATCATGCCTATATAATGAAAACTTGATTTAAAACACTTTAGACATGAAGGTTTAGAGGAGCTTCCTGGATGGTGAGCAATTTCCATACCAGTTGGCTGGCACACGCCAACTCCACAGTGGCAGGAGCTCCTGTGCTCTGGACCCCTCTAGACTTCTCCCTATATTCCTCTTCATCTGGCTGTTCACTTGAAACCTTTATAATAAAATGGTAATTACAAGTACAGCACTTTGCTGAATTCTGTGAGTTGTTCCAGTGAATTATCAAACATGAGGGGGCATCGTGAGAACCTCCAAATTTGCAGCTGAGCTGGACAGAAGTTCAAGTGGCATGGCCCCCAGTCCTCAAGCTGGTGTCTCAAGTGGGAGTGGTCTTGTAGGACTGGGCCCTTCTTAATGTGTGGGATATGTGCTAACTCTGGGTAGCTAGTGTCAAACGAATTGTAGAACACTCCATTGGTGTCCCAAAAATGCTTTTGGGAAACACAAAGGGTCAGAGGAAGAGAGGGGTGATGTAGATCATGAGGGAAAACTGAGTGGGGCACCATTGTTCTGAAGTCTTATGTTTCTAAGGCCCTTGCTTTGTACAACGAAGGGGAAGGAGTCATTTAAAAAAAAAAAAAGATTTTATTTATTTATTCATGAGAGACTCCGAGAAAGGCAGAGACATAAGCAGAGGGAGAAGCAGACTCCCTGCAGGGAGCCCGATGTGGGACTCAATCCCAGGACCCTGGGATCATGCCCTGAGCCACAGGCAGATGCTCAACCATGGAGCTACCCAGGCTCCCCAGGAAGGAGTCATTTTGACAAAGTCCTATACTTACTACTTATGTGAGAGAGATCTGCCCACACATCCAGCGTAGTCTGGCACCTGGAGATAAGCCAGGAGGTAATCAGGAAAGGCACAGGGACTGCTTCCTGGCTATCTTGAGGGGAAGAGGGAATGGTTTAGCAGAGATGAGGTTGAAGAGGAATTAAATCTCCTCAGCCTGTGGATTTGGTTTCCTATATGGACCCCCTTTGGGTGGGTATCCTCTTCCTGCTCTCAGTATAAATAGGTTGGGTAGGACTGGCCTCTCCAGCCAAGATTGGTTCGGAGCCAGGCCACTCCCTATGGCTGGGGAACCGGAATCAGGGAGCATCAAGCCAGGAATTGTACAAGCACTACTGGGGGGAAAACGCTCTTGTTCACTGTGGGCTTGCAAAGTGAGTAAGACACAAGCCTAAAACTGTGGGTGTCTTGACTTCAGTTGAGGTAAGCTTCACCTACCAAGGAAGAAAACCAACACAGAGGAAAGCAGAGTGGAGAAGGGTGTTTGTGCGTGTATGAGAGACAGAGAGAGACAGAGACATAAAGAAATACAGAGACACGGGTGACATTACCTATACAAGGGCTTATGTGAGGTACTTTGTCTTGGGAAGTGATCCCCAGGCAAGAGCAAGCAACCAAGAGTGAAATAAGGGAGAAGGCAGGACCAATGGGAAGATGTGTTATTGGTCACATGCATGTTTAATGAGGCTGGATCCCATTGAGACCTTCTTTTTTTTTTTTAAGATTTTATTTATATATTCATGAGAGCCACAGAGAGGCAGAGATAGGCAGAGGGAGAAGCAGGCTCCATGCAGGGAGCACGATGTGGGACTCGATCCTGGTACCCCAGGATCATGCCGTGGGCTGAAGGCAGTCGCTTATCCACTGAGCCACCCAGGCATCCCCCACTGAGACCCTCTAAGGAGCCATATTGAGCACCTCAGAGTCATTTATAAGGGGAAGCATTTAGCCAAGGCTCCAGTTTCCTGTTGGACCAAGGGATGCTCCATGAAGTGTTAACTTCTTTTCCCCACCTTTCTTAGAATTCTTCAGAGAAAGAGAAACAACAGGAGCTAGCTAGCTAGATGATAGATTGATGGACTGATTTGAGGGAACTGGTTCATGTGATTGTGGAGATTTTGCAAATCTAAAGCCTGATGCGGTAGGCTGGTAGGCTGGTAGGCTGGAGACTCTCTGGAAGAACTGCAGTTTGAATCTACAGACCAGCTGCTGGTAGAATTTTTTCTTGCACAGAGATTCCGTCTTTTTCCCTGAAAGACTTCAACTGATTGGATGAGAGTCGCCCACATTAGGGTGAACTATTTGCTTTACTCCAAGTCCACTGATTTGTTTTTCCTTTTTGTTTTTAAAGATTTCTTTTTTATTATTATTATTCATGAGAGACAGAGAGAGGCAGAGACACAGGCAGAGGGAGAAGCAGGCTCCATGCAGGGAGCCTGACATGGGACTTAATCCTGAGTCTCCAGGATCATGCCCTGAGCTGAAGGCAGACGCTCAACCCCTGAGCCACCCAGGCATCCCAAAGTCCACTGATTTATGTTCATCTCATCAAAAAAACACCTTCATGGAAATATTCAGAATAATGTTTGACCAACTATCAGGGATGACTATGTCCCACCAAGCTGACATAGACAAATTATCCCTGACCCCCCGCCCCCCATCACTCACACACACTTCCAGCTTGCACATACCTGAGTGCCAAGTAGACATTTTCAGGGCAGAAAACAAGAAGCCCTGGGAGGAGCTGAGGCAGGAGGCTGCCAGTAGGTTTCTGCTGCAGTGGCTGCAGGGGTCAAAGGACAGCTGAGATGTCAGGCCAAGCTCATGAGGCCTCCAAGATAACCACACAGCATACTTTCTTTTTCAACACTAAAGGAGTAAAAAAAGGGTGTTGAACCAAAATAAATAGCTCTATTTGTCTAAATACACATTTAGAAACTAAAAGGAAGTCCATATACCAACAACTGTTACATAAAATAAGGGGGAAAAAAACTCATGGATTTTCTAATGACACTTTTGAGGCAAACTAAAACCAATCATTCTTTTTTAGCAAAACTGGACAATCTCTAAAAGAACACCGAAACTTTAACCAGTTAACTTTAGCCGTTTGATTTGATGTGGGGGAAAAAAATGTGTTCCCCTCAGCAAATATTTCCCCAAATTGACATGCAATGGGAAAAAAACAAAAACAAAACCTCTTACTTTCACAATTAAAAAGCATAAACTTCGGGATCCCTGGGTGGCGCAGCGGTTTGGCGCCTGCCTTTGGCCCAGGGCGCGATCCTGGAGACCCGGGATCGAATCCCACGTCGGGCTCCCGGTGCATGGAGCCTGCTTCTCCCTCTGCCTGTGTCTCTGCCTCTCTCTCACTGTGTGCCTATCATAAATAAATTTTTAAAAAAAATTAAAAAAAATAAATAAAAAGCATAAACTTCTTTCCTAGAGTTTGGAAAAATCCCAGAATTCTTGGGATATCTCCCCGATGACCAGAGAGTGAAATCTCTCTAGAAACTTCAAGTGGCACTAGCCTGTGTTGATGAAGCTTTGGTACACATACAGGTTAAATAATCCCTCATCTGCAATCGTTTTTTGAGAGATGGAGGAATTTTTTTTTTTTTTAAGATTTTATTTATTTACCATAGGGAATGAGAGGAAACTGAATGGGGAAAAATTAAAGAAATACAAACCTGAGAGACCCTTGACTCTGGGAAACAAATTGAAGGTTGCTGAAGGGGAGGTTGGTGGGGGGATGAGGTAACTGGGTTCTGGGCATTATGGAGAGCAAGTGATGGGATAAGCACTGGGTGTTATACTCTATGCTGGCAAATTGAATTTAAATTTTTTTTTAAAGATTTTATTTCTTTATTTGAGAGAGAGAGTGTGTTGTGCTGGAGAAGGGGCAGAGGGGGAGAATATCTAAGCAGACTCCCACTGAGTGCCGAGCCAATTTAATCCCACGACCCATGAGATTAGGATGTGAGCTGAAACCAAGAGTTGGGTGCTCAATCGACTGAGCCACCCAGGCGTCCCAGGATGGAGAGACTTTATTTAGGCTTTTCAATAAACTCAGCCAATTTGTTTAATCAAAGATGCTTAAGATTTATATAACACATGGGGTTTTTAGGGCTTTTTGTTTTGTTGTTGTTGTTTTAAGGAAGGAGATGATTTAAAAATATTTAGTGGTTGATTCTAATTACATGAGGTATGTAGAATAGCCAAATTCACAGAGACAAAAAGTTGAATGGTGGTTGCCAGGGGTGCCAGGTTGCTCCCTAGCGGGAAGGAGAAATGTGGAGTTAGTGTGTAATGGGTACAGATTTTGGGCTGATGAAAATGTGGGGATGGGTGGTAGTGATGGTTGCAGAACCATCTGCCAATGTACTTACTGCCACTGAATTGTATGCCTAAAAATGGTTAAAATAGTAAGTTTTATGTTACATATATTTTTCCACAATAAAAGAAATATTTACTGCAGAAACTTGGCTATAATGAGCGAGCAAGAGGGTTATACCTCCTCCTTGGCAATGACCAGACAGTGAACTTGGTGATTAGGCCTGGCTGGCTATAAAAATCAACCATTTCAAGGAGTATTGCTGTGCCTTGCATGATAAAATATAAATCCACTTTCTGACTTACTGACAGAATAAGTAAGAATGTGATTAAGAGAATGCTTTCAAGGGCAAGAGGTCAAAAATTTGGCCTGTGCCCTATGTTAACAATGGGAAGCATAGGGCAGGAAAAGAATTCTTCTCGTAGAGCAGGAATTCACTAACATTTCTACTTAAAACCCACTTTTATTTATTTATTTTTATTTATTTTATTTATTTATGATAGTCACACACAGAGAGAGAGAGAGAGGGAGAGACATAGGCAGAGGGAGAAGCAGGCTCCATGCACCGGGAGCCCGACGTGGGATTCGATCCCGGGTCTCCAGGATCACGCCCTGGGCCAAAGGCAGGCGCCAAACCGCTGCGCCACCCAGGGATCCCTAAAACCCACTTTTAAAAAATAGTGGAAATACGTGATCTAATGAGATAAAATACTGGGTTTCATTGTTGTTATGGAAACAATCTGTGAAGAATCCATCCTTGATGTTATTAACTGTCACCCCTCTCTTATGTGTTATCATTTGACTGATACACACTAATTCTTTTAACTACCATGTATTGGTTTGGTTTTTTTGTTTTCAGTAAACTCTACATCCAACATGGGGCTTGTACTCTGACCTTGAGATCAAGAGTTGCGTGCTCTACCAATGGAGCCAGCAAGGTGCCCCACTACCAATGTACTTTAAATCAAAGCTTTTTAATTGGAGGTGCCTGGGTGGATCAGTTGGTTAAGCATCTGACTCTTGATTTTTGCTCAGGTCATGATTTCAGAGCCTTGGGATCAGGCCCTGTGTTGGCCCCGAGTCAGCCCTGGACTCAGTGTGGAGTCTGCTTGGGATTCTTTCTCCCTCCCATCACTCTCACACTTGCTCTCTCCTCACTTGCTCTTTCTTTCTCAAAATAAATAAATAAAATCTTTTTTAAAAAGTCTTTTTTAACCAAAAAATGTGAAGTTCCTAAACATGAGTCTACCTAAATGGGAAAGGTTATATTGTATTTCCTCTAATACTTTACTTAACTTTAATTTTGGAACTTATACATTACAAGTAAGTGAGTTATTAAGTTATACCTAGAGTTGACAAATATAAAATAGTTATAAAATAGCCAAGCAAACTGAAAATAAATATAAGTATTATTTATATAGAAAGGAGATAACTTGCACCATTGAGAGAAACATCACTTCTTTTTTTTTTATTTAATTTATTTTTTTAATAATAAATTTATTTTTTATTGGTGTTCAATTTGCCAACATACAGAATAACACCCAGTGCTCATCCTGTCAAGTGCCCCCCTCAGTGCCCGTCACCCATTCACCCCCACCCCCCACCCTCCTCCCCTTCCACCACCCCCAGTTTGCTTCCCAGAGTTAGGAGTCTTTATGTTCTGTCTCCCTTTCTGACATTTCCCACACATTTCTTCTCCCTTCCCTTCTATTCCCTTTCACTATTATTTATATTCCCCAAATGAATGAGACCATATAATGTTTCTCCTTCTCCGATTGACTCATTTCACCCAGCATAATACCCTCCAGTTCCATCCACGTTGAAGCAAATGGTGGGTATTTGTCATTTCTGATGGCTGAGTAATATTCCATTGTATATATAGACCACATCTTCTTTATCCATTCATCTTTCGATGGACACCGAGGCTCCTTCCACAGTTTGGCTATTGTGGCCATTGCTGATAGAAACATCGGGGTGCAGGTGTCCCGGCGTTTCATTGCATCTGTATCTTTGGGATAAATCCCCAGCAGTGCAATTGCTGGGTCGTAGGGCAGATCTATTTTTAAATCTTTGAGGAACCTCCACACAGTTTTCCAGAGTGGCTGCACCAGTTCCCATTCCCACCAACAGTGTAAGAGGGTTCCCTTTTCTCCGCATCCACTCCAACATTTGTGGTTTCCTGCCTTGTTAATTTTCCCCATTCTCACTGGTGTGAAATGGATGAAAGATCTAAATGTGAGACAAGATTCCATCAAAATCCTAGAGGAGAACACAGGCAACACCCTTTTTGAACTCGGCCACATAACTTGCAAGATACATCCACGAAGGCAAAAGAAACAAAAGCAAAAATGAACTATTGGGACTTCATCAAGATAAGAAGCTTTTGCACAGCAAAGGATACAGTCAACAAAACTAAAAGACAACCTACAGAATGGGAGAAGATATAAGCAAATGACGTATCAGATAAAGGGCTAGTTTCCAAGATCTATAAAGAACTTATTCAACTCAAAACCAAAGAAACAAACAATCCAATCATGAAATGGGCAAAAGACATGAACAGAAATCTCACAGAGGAAGACATAGACATGGCCAACACGCACATGAGAAAATGCTCCACATCACTTGCCACCGGGGAAATACAAAACATCTCTTCTAAGATAGGGAGAAAACAATTCACATAAGGAACAAAGTACTTGAGATAAGAGATGATCCCTAAGTGTTATGGAGATTCAGATAGATCGTGGGGAATTTTGTAGAGAAAGAGGCCTTTTTCCCTGGACCTAGAAGGATAGATAGAATTTCTATGGGTATGAGACAGGGTGATGAGGTTCGTTCTCAGAGGAGGGAGGAGGGAGAGCACAGAGGCAGAGCATGAGAAGTGACTGCAGGAAGAGAGCAAGGTGTACATGGAACACAAACCAAGGCAGGAGAGTTCTTGGAGGTCAGCCTGGAAAAGCTGATTGGGTCCAAAGCAGAGAGATCTCAGATTCTGAGAGAAAGGGACCCTTTGAAGGTGCACGTACATGAAAGAACAGAGCTAGAAGAAGTTTCAGGAAGATTGATCTACAAGCATTCTGCTCCTGCCTTGTGGAAATAAAGGAAAATGGTTAAATGTCACTTCACTGGTGTGGGCACTGGCTTACCTTAGGACAGAGCCAACCCTTGGTCTTCAGACTTGAAGTCCAGGGGAAAGCTCATAGTACTGCAGTTCCCTTAGCTCCTCCCCCTAGTCATGCAGCTCACCTCAGTATTCTAGATGGAGTGGGAAAGAAGTGGGTGTCTCATGCAGCTGGGGAAGCCAGGCATTCGCTCACATACTTTCACTTTCCCCCATGGGAGATGCTGCCAACCAGCTGACAAGGCCTCTCTTGGCATGAGTTGTGCCGCTTTGGAAGAGGAGCAATGTGGGTCAAATAAAACTTTTCCTCTTACTATCTTCATGTGTCCATTCCTCCTGGTTGTTGCTTTTTTTTTCTTCAATGATATGCTGGAGCTTCTCTGCTAAAACTCCTGGACTTCCCGAAAAGCACTCTCATCCATGGGCAACTGTTAAAATTGGTGTTCCTTGGGAGGAAGACAGTAGAAAACTATTCCACCATGTTGCTAACATCACTCTGCAGGTTACCTTTCAAAGAATAAAGATTAATTCTGGAAAGATTCATCTACATTCATTCACACTTCACAGAGAATTATTTATACTTTCTTTTTTTAAATTTACGCTTTCTATGTAAAATTTAAGCAATTCAAGGCATTATTTTTAGAATCAAATACCAGATTGAAAAAAAAAACAAATACCAAATTGATGGATATTAATGATGGATATCATTCACATGGTGGATAAATTCAGGTTGGCTTAAACCAGGACAACCATGTGGAATTGAGCTTCTGTGCTATTTCTTTTTTTTTTTTTTTTAAGATTTTATTTATTTATTCATGAGAGAGAGAGAGAGAGAGAGAGAGAGAGGCAGAGACACAGGCAGAGGGAGAAGCAGGCTCCATGCAGGGAGTCCGACGTGGGACTCGATCCTGGGTCTCCGGGATCATGCCCTGGACCGAAGTCGGCGCTAAACCGCTGAGCCACCCGGGTGGGCCTTCTGTGCTGTTTCTGAAGGAAATTCCAAACGTGGTGGCCCAAAGAACATTTTTGAAAACAGACAACACTACTTGAATTAAATATATGACCTCTTACTGAAGTTCAGTCCTGTGTTTGCTTTTCCCAAATTTAACAAGTTTCCTTTCTTTCTTTCTTTCTTTCTTTCTTTCTTTCTTTCTTTCTTTCTTTCTTTTATTTATTTATTTCAGAGGAAGAGGTCAGGGGTGGGGGGGCAGGAGCAGAGTGAGAGGGACAGGCAGACTCTTGTGCCTAGTGCAGAGCCTGATAGGGGGCTCCATCTCACCACCCTAAGATCATGACCTGAGCTGAAATTGAGTCAGATGTGTAACCAGCTGAGCCACCCAGGGACCCCTAATAAGTTTGTTTTCAAAACTGAGTTTCATTCTTTTCATTCATCAAATGCTTGTAACAGAGGCTGCTAGTGCTCACCGATATCAGGCTCTTCTTTCCTTCCTGGTCACACGGCTAGACTGAGTCTCCCAAGTCCCCACTGTGTAATGGTGGTCATGTAACTAGTCTTGGCCTGTTGAATGTGGTCCCTAATCTTTCCTCAGGTTCTCCAAGAGTTCCTCTCCCCTTGTCTGTTGGTTGGGTGCAGAGAATTTTCTGAGGACACTAGGGCTCCAGAAGATAGAAAGGCCACCAGAGAAGTGAAGCCTGTGTTCCTGAGTGAGCATGTGAAGAGCTCCTTGCCCCATGTCTGCCATATTGGATTGTGACTCTTTTTTGGTTAGACCAGTTAGATTTGGCCATTACATGTGATGGCAGTGAGTCTCTCCTGACTAACGTACATCATACCTCTTAGAATCTGATGAAGTTGCTGAGACTTTCTAGGTAACCTATATCTCATGTCTGGAACCTGAGTATCAAGAGCACTAGACACAGCTGCTGTTTTTTCATTTATTTAAGATTAGTGTTGTACTTATGTAGCTACCACACTCCCACCCCCACCCCCACAAAGCACTCCTCTTGATTCAGTTTCTGTTTCACTCTCACTCAGTGTCATTAAGTCCAACCACCTCTGCAGGACGTTTCTGTGACAACAGTTAGCTGTGTTGCTGATAAGAAGCTTTGACTGTTCGGGGCTCCCTGCTTTATACTTTGCCACCCGCCTTCAACATCTCTGTCAATAGGCCTTTGAGCTTCACTGCCTCTCTGTAAAGTGCCGAATCTTTCCCACATTGTCTTGAATGTGTGCTTTGAGATTGTGAGCTGTCAGCACCCAGGAGAGCCTGACCCACAGTGCCAGAACTTTCGATAACATAAACAGACCACTGAGCTCTCAGAGAGTGAGAAATCTATTTTAATATCAGCCTCAAGTTCCCTTTTTGTTTCCTCAGGGAGAGATATGCACAAATTCATTCTATTTGTGTGTGGAATGAGTCAGAGTGCTAGTAATTTGACCGAAGTGACCAAATTCTTGTGTATTAGGTTCAAAACCCCTCAGTAGACATAATAAGTGAATAAATTTCTCTGGCTGCTCAAACTTGCCAAATGTGTATTTTTATGGTTCAGCTACATAGATTTACTGGCTTAGCAATAATGTAAAGTGGATAGAGGACTGGATAATATCTGTACATCTCCTGGAGGGGCTTTATTTTTTTTTTTAAGATTTTTGTTTATTTATTCATAGAGACACACAGAGAGAGAGAGAGAGAGAGGCAGAGGGAGAAGCAGGCTCCATGCAGGGAGCCCATCGTAGGACTCGATCCTGGGCCTTCATGATCACACCCCAGGCGGCAGGCGGCGCCAAACCGCTGCGCCACAGGGGCTGCCCCTGGAGGGGCTTTAAAGCAAAGACCATGTTTGTTAGATAAGCCTGTGTGTAAATTGGAATGGGATTCTGGCAATTGTAGGGGATAAAAATCTTTTGTAGTATTATTTGAATACTGTAGTATTTTGCTTCCAGCAAAAATGTTTATGGTTGTATAAAAATCAGAGTAGCCCATTGGCTTGTATTCTGGCTGAAAAGAAATGATTGAGAATTACTAATCTAATAGTTTTGGATTTTTAAAGATATAACATCCAAATGCCTTAGAAGGTGCATTTATTTGAATTGCTTGTCGCTTTCTCACGACTATATCCCTTTTATATGAAAAAATGAATGACAGATGTCATGGTCTGAAGTCATCTAAGAGATATTACAGTTCAATCTCCTCAAGTGACATTCACATACCTAATAACGCATAGAACTGGGAATAACAAATGTTCCGAGTAAAAAATGTTAAGAGACCTCCAAAGGAAGATATATTATTGTTGTTATTTGCTACAAATATAGGCAAAATCATGCCTCTGAAGGGGCACTTGGGTAGCTCAGTTGGTTAAGCATCTGCCTCCAGTTCAGGTCATGATCTCAGGGTCCTGGGATTGAGCCCCACATTGGGCTCCCTGCTCAGCAGGGAATCTGCTTCTCCATTTCCCTCTGCCCCTTCCTGGCCCATGCTCTCTCAAATAAATAAATACATTTTTAAAAAAAATCATGCCCTGAGGATTAAATTGATCCTAGAAGAAACAAGATGCATACAAACAATCTTCATAGGGTATCAAGTGGTATATTAAGTGATGGTTACTTTTTAAAGATTTTATTTATTTATTCATGAGAGACAGAGAGAGAGAGCAGAGACATAGGCAGAGGGAGAAGCAGGCTCCCTGCAGGGAGCCCAATGTGGGACTCAATCCGGGAACTCTGGGATCATGCCCTGAGCCAAAGGCAGACGCTCAACCACTAAGCCATCAAGGCGTCCCTAAGTGATAGTTATTATTGCTTCTTTTACTACAAACATTTATTGTGCATCTAGAATACATCAGCTACTGTGCTTAGTCATTTAGACACATCAGTAAACAATTCAAGGCCCATGATATATATGAGTACTAGATGGACAATATAGGATAGATTCCTAATACAAGGCCAGGAGGTGACTGACAAAGTTTTGATATAAAATAAAACAAGGCAAGTGTATAGAGTTACAGGTACTGATATTTTGTATTGTGTGGTCTCTGAGGAGATGACATTATTCTTGGGAACCCCAAGACATGAGAAGGAGTGAGCCATGTGGAGATATGAAGAGGGTAAAGATAGGAACTTGGGAGTGTTCAATATCCAGATGTTATTTATAGCCATGGACTTGGATGAAATTATCTAGAGAGAGAATGTTGAGAGAAATCTAGATAGTTAGGAGAGGAAGGGCACTCCCAGGTCACTCCATCAGTTAGAGGCCAACACTGGAGACCAAGAGCCAGCACTGAAGACCAAGAAAAAGCAATGAGCCAGGGGAAAGGAAGACAGGGAGTGTGTGATGTCCTTGAAGCCAAGTGAAGAAAGTATTTTTTTTTTAAGATTTTATTTATTTATTCATGAGAGACACAGAGAGAGGCAGAGACACAGGCAGAGGGAGAAGCAGGCTCCATGCAGAGAGCCCAACGTGGGACTTGATTCCAGGACTCCAGGATCACATCCTGAGCCAAAGGTAGGTGCTCAACCACTGAGCCACCCAGGTGCCCCTGAAGATAGTGTTTTAAGAAAGAAGCTTGAGGGGCACCTGGGTGGCCTAGTTGGTTGAGGGTTGAATATCTGCCTTCGGCTCAGGTCATGATTCTGGGGTCCTGGGATTGAACCCCAGATGAGTTCCCTTCTCAGCGGGGAATTTGCTTCTCTCTCTCCTCCCCACTTGTGCTCTCTCTCGCTATCTCTGTCACTATCTCTGTTGCTCTCTCTGTCTTTCTCTCAAATAAATTAAAAAAAAAAAAAGAAAGAAAGAAGCTTGAGCAAGTGGTTATCTATACAGAAACAAACATTATAAGTAATGTTCCGCCTCATCTAACATACAAAAACAAGTTCCATTTGGGTTAGAGAACTACAGGTAAAGAGCAAGCCTGAAAACCTTTTCAAAGGAAGTATAGACAAATATTTTTATGACCTCAGTTAATGGAAGAATGTCTTTTAAAAAGATATAAATAGGGGATCCCTGGGTGGCGCAGCGGTTTGGCGCCTGCCTTTGGCCCAGGGCGCGATCCTGGAGACCCGGGATCGAATCCCACATCGGGCTCCCGGTGCATGGAGCCTGCTTCTCCCTCTGCCTGTGTCTCTGCCTCTGTCTCTCTGTCTCTCTCTGTCTCTCTCTCTCTCTCTCTGACTATCATAAATAAATAAAAATAATAAAAAAAAAGATATAAATAGCACATACCACAGAGGGGGAAAAATGAATAAATTTCAGATTTCCAGTCATCGAAAACCAGTATTAAAAAGTAAAAAAGACAAAGCATAAACTAGGAGATATTTGTGGCACATATAATCTTCCAAAACTTTTTAATAATTCAAAATATATTTTAAAAACGTATAGGGATCCCTGGGTGGCGCAGCGGTTTGGCGCCTGCCTTTGGCCCAGGGCTCGATCCTGGAGACCTGGGATCGAATCCCACGTTGGGCTCCTGGTGCATGGAGCCTGCTTCTCCCTCTGCCTGTGTCTCTGCCTCTCTCTCTCTCTCTCTCTCTCTCTGTGACTATCATAAATAAATAAAAATTTGAAAAAAAAAAAAAAGAATCATTAAAAAAAAAAAAAAAAGTATAGATTAGGGATCCCTGGGTGGCTCAGTGGTTTAGCGTCTGCCTTTGGCCCAGGGCGGGATCCTGGGGTCCCGGGATCGAGTCCCACGTCGGGCTCCCGGCATGGAGCCTGCTTCTCCCTCCTGTGTCTCTGCCTCTCTCTCTATGTCTATCATAAATAAATAAATAAATCTTTAAAAAAAAAGTATAGATTAGTAAGACAAAGACATATAATCCAAAGACACTTGGTAGAAAAGACTGAATATGCAGTAAACACATGAAAAGATGTTCAACTTCATTAGTAATTTATTTATTTTTTTATTTTTTATTTTTTTTATGATAGTCACACACACACAAAGAGAGAGAGAGAGAGAGGGGCGCAGAGACACAGGCAAAGGGAGAAGCAGGCTCCATGCACCAGGAGCCTGATGTGGGATTCGATCCCAAATCTCCAGGATCGCGCCCTGGGCCAAAGGCAGGCGCTAAACCGCTGCGCCACCCAGGGATCCCTCATTAGTAATTTAGAAAAATGAAAATTTTAATCTGCAAAGGAATTATTTATAACCACCAAACTGGCCTAAATTTAAAAACCTGATGATATTGACAAGTATATAGAGCATGGTAGATATTATTTACTGTTGGTGGAAGTATAAATTGGTAAACTACTTTGGGGTAATTTTGGAGCAATTTGGTATTTTCTTTTTTTTTTAAGATTTTATTTATTTATTCATGAGAGACACAGAGAGAGAGGCAGAGACACAGGCAGAGGGAGAAGCAGGCTCCATGCAGGGAACCCAATGCGGAACTCGATCCCAAGTCTCCAGGATCACACCCTGGGGTGAAGGCGGCACTAAACCACTGAGCCACCTGGGCTGCTCAATTTGGTATTTTCTAATAAATTTGAGGATGAACATATCCTACTGGCCCAGCAATCTCCCTCTAGAGAAACTATTCCCCATGTGCACCAGAAATTTGAACAAGAATGATCATAATCATTGTGTTTGTAATAGCAAACAAATAAAATAAAATAAAATAAAATAAAATAAAATAGGAATAATATTACTGTCATTAACAAGAGAATAGACTAATTCTGGCATAGTCATTGTGGTAGCCAGGTTCCAGGATGGCTTCCAGCATCACTTCCTGGTATTCACGTGCTTTGTGTACTTCCCTCCCACACCGAATGCAGCTGACCTATAGCCAATGGGATATTTCAGAAATGATCAAAGTCACTGTGACTTCTACCTTGCTTTCTTGGTTCATTCTCTCTGGAGAAAGCCAGCTGCTATGTTATAAGGATACTCAAGCAGCCCTGTGGAGATATCCACATGGCAAGTAGCTGAGGCTTCTTTTCAACAAACTCATCAATTCTCAGTATTGTGAGTGCACCATCTTGGAAATGAATTTTCTAGCCTGCATCAAGCCTCCAGATAACTATATCTTCACTTCAACTTCATGGGAGACACTGAAGCTAGAACAACTCAGCTAAGCTTTTCCTAAATTCTCAACCTACAGAAACTGTTTATTGTTGTTTTGAGCTGCAAAATTTTGGAGTAATTTGTCACACAGCAATAGATAACTAATACAATTTGCCCTGGAACACTGTATAGCAGTGTAAACAAGCAATGCTTACAAATAGCATCATGACTACATCTTATAAAAATAATGTGAGAGAAAAAAGCTAATCACAAAAATATGTGCACTAAGTTACCATTTATGTAAAGGTAATAAAATGAAACTAATACATTACTAGAGATATACACATATGCAGTGAAACAATGTAGGATATAACAAGGGAATAATAAACACAAAAAAAGTGGTTATATCCGGGAGGTAGGAAGAGACAAGCAATCAGAGAAAGACACACCAGAATTTCTAGTGGAAATGTTCTACTTTTTAAGCTGACCAATGGGTACACTGGTGTTTATTATACTAATGTTTACATCTTCTGAATGCATGAAAAATGTCAAAATAATTATTTTAAAAAAGAAGATGGAAATGAATGTCCCAAGTTGCTAAGAGGTTGATTGTGCTAAGGACAGAGGATTGACCATTGGATCTCACAAGGTAGGGGTCTCTGATGACCCTATTGGGCACAATTTCAGTGAGTCACGGGTAAAAAGCACACTTGGATTGGGTTGAAGAGAGAACAGGAGGTGAGGAAATGGGCTCATCACGTACCATTCAGTCTGAGACTCTTCGTAATGGGGAACAGAAAAATAGTATGTGTATATATATATATATATATATATATATATATATATAAAGATATATTTGGAAAAAATATTTTTTAAGGAAGTGAAAATAGTTGTTTCAGGAGAGACTATTAAGAATTGTATCGATTCTTGAATAGTTGACAAATGAGGAGATACCGTTCAACAGTAAAGGAGTTGGCCTTAGAGAACACTGTAAAATTGTATATTGATATTATTCATGAAATAGCAGTAGTACCAAAGCTGGGTGGGCAGCAATCTTCACACAACAGAACAGAGCACATGGACTTATAATATCTTAATTAAGGTCAGAATACTGGTGACAGGAACGATATCAAAACCATCCCTGATGTCTTTGGACAGGGATGAAGACAAATTAGGAAGCAGATACGTTGTTTCCAGAAGCTGCCTTCTGATTATTTCTTTGTCCTTATGGTCCTCTCTCCTCTTCTTTCTTTTCAGATTCTCTCTCCAGACCCAACCTTCACAATCTAATCTCAGTTAATGAATCACACTGAAGTATAAGAAGTAAGCAAATTTGGGACACCTGGGTGGCTCAGTGGTTGAGCATCTGCCTTTGACTCAAATTATGATCCCGGGGTCCTGGGATCGAGTCCCACATCAGACTCCCTGCAGGGAGCCTGCTTCTCCTTTCGCCTATGTCTTTGCCTTTTTCTCTGTGTCTATCATGAATAAATAAATAAATAATCTTTTTTTTTTTTTAAAGAAGTAAGGAAATTTATAAGACACTCTTTTGGGGAGCTTTAACACTTTAATTCTGTTCCAGAGTTGAAGTTCTAATTTGGAATCTCTAGGTCTCTCCTCTCTCTACCATTGTGTGACTCCATGAATCTGAAGTGCTTGGGACAGGTTAGTAGATATCTCAACCCAATTCAAATCAACCAGGAACATAGGTATTAATGCTACACTTTTTTAAAAAAAGATTTTATTTATTTATTCATGAGAGACACAGAGAGAAAGGAGGGGGCAGAGACACAGGCAGAGGGAGAAGCAGGCTCCATCCACGGAGCTTATCGTGGGATTTGATCCCGGGTCTCCAGGACCACACCCTGGGCTGAAGGGGGCGCTAAACCGCTGAGCCACCTGGCAAAGTGTGAGTCCTAAATGGCAAGTGTGAGTCCTGGTTATAACGGAGCAATCCTTTAATTACTGTATAGGGTGCAGCTATATGGATACACCAAGTGTGTCAAGTGGGCAAGATCTCATACAAATGGAACAATGCTAGAGCTGAAGCCGACCACTTCTATCTATACTCAGGAACCATACCTGAGAATGGGAGGTAGGGAAAGAAGATGAATACTTTCATGATGCCAAATACCTAGGAGGAGGGACCTCCTTCAGACCAGAAACCAGAACCAGGAGGGAGATCCTAAGTGACAAAAAGAGGCCTTTTATTTTGGGTTTAATTGCAGAAAGGCCAAGGTATCCAGGAGGAACCCGATGATGGGAAATTGGCTGAGATGATCTAAGGAGACAGGCCAGAAGCACCCTTTCTTTGGGATCCCACATGTAAAGGGAATGGACCATTAGCCTTGAGGACAAAGAGAAAGCAATGATGGTATTAGAGTTTATTTCTAAGACAGACTGTATTTATATTCCTGATTATCCCTGTGTTTAGTTACTTGTTCATCTCCACTGCCCCCCACTAAAGTCTTGCTGTGTCTAGCCTGTCTCCATAATAATGGAATCTAACCTTACTGAGCACAAACCCAAACTATGTGCTGCACACTGTATGAAGTCACCTGACAATGTGAGAGACCTCCCCATGGGTCGGACCTAGCTCAACCAAGAGGATACACCAGCTTCTGAGTCTAGGACTCCATTTTGGAGGTATTGATACCTCCTTCCACAGGCCATGTGAGGTCCAAATAGGAGACAATATAGAATCTGGAAATTCTATATTGAGAGAAGCAAATGAGGTATGAACTAAGAAAAACTGGTGGGAAAAGGAGGATCCAAGAAAATCTATGCAAAGGAAATGCTGCTGAAAACAGCAGTTACAGGAAACAAAGAATAGAGGATGTTCAGGAGAGGAGTGCACTGCACATCTAGGTAGAACAGACAGTATGCTAACGGCATTAGGTGTCTGAAATTATACACTGGTTGCCTGAATCTTTTATGTCTTATCTTTTTAAGTGTATTTGTACTGATTTATATAAGTAATCTCTACACCCAACATGGGGCTTGAACTCAGGACCCAGAGATCAAGAATCACATGCCCTTCTGACTGAGCCAGCCAGGCACCCCTGAATCTTTTATTTTTTTAATATCTAATCCACTCTACTTTAATCTAATTTGTAGGTACCTTCTTCTAGCTTGGGACACCTGGATGGCTCAGTGGTTGAGCATCTACCTTTGGCTCAGGGCGATCCCAAGTCCAGGCTCCCTGTGGGAAGCCTGCTTCTCCCTCTGCCTGTGTCTCTGCCTCTCTCTGTGTCTCTCATGAATAAATAAATAAAATCTTTTTTTTTAAGATCTTATCATAGTTCTTGCAATTGGATCTTTTATCGCTGCCACTTCCATTCATCTGACTGGAATCTGCTGCAGTGTCCTAAAATGAAACAAGGTCAGTCTGTGTGAAAATTTTTGTTCTAAACATTTCAAACTTTCTATTTTTGTTCTGTCAGTAGGGGGTTGAAGTGTGGGGACCTGTGCGCTGGGCTTTTTTTTTTTTTTTTTCATGTCATAGGTCAGAAACTAGTATTTTCTGCCTCTGAGCCAAAGGGAAGAAACAAAAATGTGACATGAATTTGGCCCCAGCTGCCTCCACTGAGTGGCAGGGTCACTTCTTGGTCCCAAAGTGTATCTGGTCATGTTCCTTTAAAGTGCCCTCTAGTCATGACTTTTTTGAAATAGGCAAGAGATAACTATGGACAGGGGCGAGGGTGGTAATGATGTTCTCAGGGCAGAGAGGGCTTTGGGAATAGAATTCCCAACAGAAAACCTGGACTGGACACCTTTGCTGTAGCCGGCTCACGGCAGGGCCAAAGCACTCCTACACGAATTCAGGTTAATTGTTGCTAAAATTATGATGGATTTTCTTTCTGTCTGTCTCTCTCTTTTTTTTTTAATATTTTTTTATTTATTCATGAGAGACACAGAGAGAGAGAGAGAGAGAGGCAGAGACACAGGCAGAGGGAGAAGCAGGCTCCATGCAGGGAGCCCGACGCAGGACTCTATCCCAAGACCCCAGGATCAGGCCCTGGGCTGAAGGCAGGCGCTAAACCGCTGAGCCACCTGGGCTGCCCTCTTTTTTTTTTTTTTGTACTCTTTATTGTCACAAGAAAAAAAACCTAGGAAATGCTACAAAAATACACTCTGTCCAAAAAGAAGTCCTTTGCACTTGTCCTCAGCAAACTCTATGGCAGTGAGTTTTCTCCACTAGCAGACTCAGACCTACCCACTTTCTGAGCCAATAATTATGAGGGCAGGAGTACATTAATATATTTCCTCACTTCCAGCACCATCATTATCAGGTTGGTTAAAAATTTGTTGGTCTTATTTAAAAAAAAAAAAAAAGAATTTTTTGGTCTTTTAAAGACCTATTATCTCCTGGGTGGAGTGTGGGCTCTGTTATGGGCTGAACTGTGTTCCCTCAAAATTTTTGTATTGAAGCTCCATCCTCCAGAAGCACAGAAGGTGACTGTATTTGGAGATAGGGCTCTCAAAGACATAATTTTTTAAAAAATATTTTATTTATTTATTCATGAGAGACACACAGAGAGAGGGAGACAGCAGGCTTCCCACAGGCAGAGGGAGAAGCAGGCTTCCCACAGGGAGCCTGATGCAGGACTCAATCCCAGGACCCCGGGATCACGCCCTGAGCCAAGACAGATGCTCAAGACTGAGCCACCCAGGCATCCCTCAAAGACATAATTAAGGCTGAATAAGGTCATTAAGGTGGGCCCTAATACCTCTTTAATGGGATGATTGGTGTCCATGTAAGAACAGGAGTTTAGGACAGAGGCACACATGAAAAGATCATGTGAAGATACAGGGAGAAAATAGCAATCTACAAACCAAGAAAGGAGGCCCCAGAAGAAACCAACCCTGCTGACCCCCTCATCTTGGGCTCCCAGCCTCCAGAACTGTGAGGAAATAAATTTTTGTTGTTCATGCCACCTAGTCTGTGGTACTTTGGCTGTCCTAACAGACAAATGGAAGCCTCACACATTCCTTCCCACTAAATGCCAGTTCTTCTCTTCTCTCCTCCTCATTCAACAAGCCAATATGAATGGACTTCTGCTAGGATCCCTCTCTGTCCTGAACCCATCCCTTACACCAGGGTTTGGCAAACTTTTCCTGCAGAGTGCCAGAGAGTAACTATTTTAATCTTGGAATGTCAAGAGGCAAGAGAGAAAGAGAATATCCTGTAGTTGCTAATATAAATTGAAAATGTAATGCTTGGGATCCCTGGGTGGCGCAGTGGTTTAGCGCCTGCCTTTGGCCCAGGGCGCGATCCTGGAGACCCGGGATCGAATCCCACGTCGGGCTCCCGGTGCATGGAGCCTGCTTCTCCCTCTGCCTGTGTCTCTGCCTCTCTCTCTCTCACTGTGTGCCTATCATAAATAAATAAAAATTAAAAAAAAAAAAAGAAAATGTAATGCTTCTGCTTGCGCACCAATGTTCATAGCAGCATTATTCACAGTAGCCAAAAGGTGAAAACCAAGTGTTCACTGGGAAGATAGATAAACAAAGTGCGGTATATCCATACAATGGAATATCATGCAGCCTTAAGAGGAAGGAAATTCTGACAAGTGCTACAATATGGATAAATCTCGAAATGATATTTTATGGCAAGTGTCATAAGCCAGATACAAAAAGACATGTATTGTGTTATTCCACTTATATGAGGTACCTAAAACAGGCAAATTTGTGGAGACAGAAGGTAGAACAGTGGTTACCAGAGACTGGAAGGAGGGAGGAATGGTGAATTGTTGTTTAAGGGACAGAGTTCTAAGGATGATAAAAGTTCTGTAAATGGATAGTAATGATTGTTACACAGCATTGTTTGTTTGTTTGTTTTAAGGATTATTTATTTATTTATTCATAGAGACACAGAGAGAGAATGAGAGGCAGAGACACAGGCAGAGGGAGAAGCAGGCTCCACGCAGAGAGCCCGACACGGGACTCCATCCAGGGTCTCCAGGATCACGCCCTGGGCTGCAGGTGGCGCTAAACCGATGCGCCACCGGGACTGCCCTACACAGCATTGTGAACGTACTTAATGCCACTGCATTGTACACATAAAAATAGTTAAGATGGTGAATTTTATGTTAGATGTAGTTTGCTACCATCACCACCACCGCTATTCCCCTTTCCCAAATGTAATCACTTAAAAACATTAAATATAAGGCTGGGGGTGGGGTGCAGGTGGGTAGGAGGGGACACAGACTGACCCACAGACTCTAGTGTTCCTACTTCTGCCCCATACTGTTCAGTCGGTGTCCTGCCTCTATCCTCTATTTCTTAACAGTAAGCAAGAGGTCTGCTCTAAACAGACAGATCACCTGTAACTATCAACATCCGGATGGTTCCCCTGCACCAGGTGCTCTGGATCTTTGTCTTGCCTTTCTCCATCATCCTGTGTCACTGGATACTTGCAGACATCTCTGCATACTCTGGGGCCTCATCCACTAAGGCTACAGATGGAGATGTTTGAAAGCTTTGCTTGGGGAATGGTCCTCCAGGGAGGATACAAACAAATTAAAAAATACGATTGTGGTTTTATTATAACAGGACCACACTTAATACCCAAGATAAGAAAACGAAGCTGAATGTATTGCTTATCTAATAAGGGAGAGCTGTGGTGGTCAGACTTTCTGCACAGGGTACAGTGTTGACTTACAAAAGGTTTTGGGAACATGAGCTCACGGATTGGGAGACTTTCAGAGGCATAAGTGGATTACCATCATCTGCAGAAGTGTAGTTGCTGGCTGAGCTCTTGTTGGTTGGTTGGCATTCAGGTGTGTTTATTAAAGTGAGTCAATCTCTGATTGGCTTATTTTCATTTGATAGGGGTTGAATTGATTGGTCAGCCTGTGAAAGCATGTTCACTAGGGCAAGTTGTCACTGATCAATTGAATGGATATAAAACCAGTTCTGGTGGCTACTTGTTTCCATGGCTACAGAACAATCAGGGTTTCCCTAAATTGGTGGGAACTTTTCAATTCTCCTGTTTGGCTGTGTAGCTATCTCTTCAGCCATTATCTCCATGGCAAAGACTGCCAATTGCCTACCTAATATCTATTCTCCCCTTTTATTAATAGAGCCCTGCTTTTGTTAACAGCAGCAGTGTTCCCAATCTTGCATATGTGGTTGACAATGTGACATAATCATAACCAATGAGATGTGAGCAGAATCATTTGGTGTGCTGCTTTTGGGAAAACTCCTTCAAAGTGAGGAGTCAGTGGGCACGGCCCTTTTCTCCTTCCTGTCTGGAAGGACGTCAAATATGTAGGGGACAGAAGCCATGGATTTATGAGAACTAAAGCAATCCCCTAATGATGGCAGAGAGAGAGAGAGAGAATATGGTGAAGCTGTCATATCAGTGCTGGATTTGCAGCTGTGTAAAATACAAAATCAAAACCAAGAACAAAATGCAAACCTTGGGGATCCCTGAGTGGCTCAGCAGTTTGGCGCCAGCCTTTAGCCCAGGGCGTGATCCTGGAGTCCCGGGAACGAGTCCCACGTCGGGCTCCCTGCATGGAGCCTGCTTCTCCCTCTGCCTGTGTCTCTGCCTCTCTCTCTCTCTCTCTCTCATGAATAAACAAATAAATCTTAAAAAAAAAAATGCAAACCTCTCTTTGGTTTAGCTACTGTGAGTTGAATTTTCTGTAGGTGTAGCCAAACCTATTTCTAGTTGATAAACCTGCTTTCTGGTTTTTTCCTTTTTTTTTTTTTTAAAAGATTTTATTTATTTATTCATGAGATACACAGAGAGAGAAGAGAGGCAGAGACATAGGCAGAGGGAGAAGCAGGCTCCATGCAGGGAGCCCGACATGGGACTCGATTCCGGGTCTCCAGGATCTGGCCCTGGACTGAAGGCACTGTTTAAACCACTGAGCCACCCAGGCTGCCCGTTTTTTTCCTTTTTAATCTCTCAGCACACAATCATATCAATGGCATCCATGCATACTCATTGCATAGCAGTGTTCTTGGCCCCCCAGGCAACATACTATCAATATATATTTGCTGAATGTGTGATTCCCAAATGAGGTTTTTTTTCTGCCTTGTGATATGAGGAATAAATACAAAACATCATCTACAAAGTATTCTTGCCAGAAATATTTAACCTGAAACCAATCATGAAGAAACTACTAGACAAATTCTGTATTGGAGGCCATCTAAAACAACACACCTGGACTCTTCCAGAAAGTTCCACGGGACAAAACAGTAAACAATAAGGTGGGAAGGGGGACTATTCTAGATTAAAAGAGATTAAATATACATAACAACCAAATGCAATGTGTGAATCCTGGATCGAAGAACAACAAAAGGTATCTGTGTCACCCGACAGACTCGGACTTTGAAGCCAGAAATCCCAAAGACACTCCCAGTGGCCTGTGTGGTATGGAAAAGGCACTTCTTGGAGGACAGATTCCCCTGCTCACAACCTCATGCAGACGGCTCAGATCAGGAGAGAAACTTGGAGAGTTGTTGATTCTAGAAAATACTTTGTATAGCTGGGATGTAAGAAATCTAGGAGTTTCTATAGGGTTCCAAGGATCAGTACAACCAGAGAGGCTTAGGAAAAGACTAACATCTATGAGAGAGGCTCCTACAGGGAGCAATGGAACATTGTAAGCAACACATGACAATCCCCTCACAACCTCAGAAGCCACCAGGGCTCCACCCGGTTTGGCTGGCGGGGTGTGAGCACCCGAGGAGCTTCCCCAGGCATGCAGCCAAACTCAGCCACTGCAGCCACTTGCCACACAGAGCCAGTATGGTGCCAGAGCTAAAAGGAGGGTCACGCTGCGGATCTCTGGAAGCATAAAATAACGACTGCGAGATGACTTCTTACCCAGTGGGAGGGAAACCAGGTGCTCCTGCTGGAGTGCGGGGTCGCCGAGACACCGCAAGACCTGGGTCCACTAGAGGGCGGTAGAGCACAGTGGTTAGGGCACCGCCTCTGTGAACCTGGATGGGTCCTGGCTTCTTCACTTGGCAGTTAGGTGACCTAAGGCTAGTCACAACCTCTCTGAGCTTGGGTTTCCTCATCTGTAATATGGAGATGAGAACAGTGTCTACAACGCACGTTTCTTCTGATTAATACACGTGACTGGCATATTGTAAATACTCCATTAATATTAGTTATCAGAGGGATGCCTGGCTGGCTTAGTTGGTGGAATCTACAACTCCTCATCTTAGGGTTGTGAGTTCCAGCCCCACGATGGGTGTAGAGATTACTGAAAAATAAAATCTTGGGTAAAAATTCTAAGAAAAAGACAATTTGGGTTAAAAAAATATATTAGCTAGTAGTATCATCCACTGATACGAGGAGGCAGGGCGGCCTTTGCACTTATTCATCTGAGAGTATGCATGCAGCAGAGCACATGAGGACACAGTGCATTGGAACTTAGGAAGCAAGGCCTGGAAAATGCTGCTCACAAAGTTGAGTTGAAGAATGAATCACCAAATGGAGACATGTGACACACCAGGCCAGAGGCCACCCACCCATTCCCTCCAGCTATAGCCTTGTTTTTGGTCTTTAAAAAAAATTTTTTTTTCATTGTGGCAAAATACACATAATAGAAAATTCACCATCTTAATCATTTCTCAGTGTTTGTTCAGTGACATGGAGCACAATTTATATTGTTGAGCAATCATGGCCACCATCTATCTTGAGAACATTCTTCATCTTGCAAAACTGAAACTCTCTACCCATTCATCACTAACTTCCCGTTCCCCTCGCGGCCAGTCCCCTGGCAACTGCATTCTATTTTCTCTGTTTATACATTTGACTACTCTAGGTGCCTCATATAAGCAGAATCATACAGTGTCTTTTTTATGACTGGCAGCTGTAATGTCCTCATGGTTTATCCATATTGGAGCATGTCAGAGTTTCCTTCATTTTTACAGCTGCATAATAGCCCATCACATTTATATCACATTTTGTTTATCCACTTGTTGGGTGTTGATGGAGTAATTCTTTGGTTCCTTTTGAACCAGAAGATCCATCAAGGCTTTTCTGGGAAGGGTTAAGCAACTAAGGGAATCAGTGGCTGACCCCTGGATTGAAAAGATATATCCAATATGGCAAAGGCCTAGGAGAACAAGAAAGAATTTGCAGACAAGGGAGGAAAGAAATTCAGCCAGTATACAGACCCCCAAGTGTATTTAGTCCCTAAAATGTCACTTACACAGTGGAGACCATGATGGTCACTGTCTCTCAGTTCCAAACCCATGCTTCTCTACTTGGCTTCGTGGAGCTAGGCTGAGACCCTGCAAACCACACATCGGGCTCTAACCAGTGTGGGGTGCTACAGGAAGGCTATGAGCCTGGAGGAAGAAGTAGGGCCCTGGGACCTCCTTTCTGCTTGTGATTCCTCTGAGCAACACCCCAGCAATGCCCTGTCACCTGGGAGAAGCTGTGCCTTCCTGTAGTAGCAGCGCAATCCAGTTGCCAGGTGATCCAATACTTGCAGAGGCACAGCATGGCTCCTGACCATCGCCAACCAGCCAGCGTCCCCTCTGAGGTCCAGGTCCCAGTCCCATGGTACTACTCCTATAAGTTGTAATGTTTTCATTATTCCAGGCATTTCCCTTTGTTTGTCTAGCCCAAGAGGTGGTAGCTGTCTCTTCTGTGGTATCTTGGAATTGTCTTGGAGTTGGTTAATAATTCTTTACATTTAATTCTCTTTTTTTAAGTTATTGCTGTAGTTTTGTCTCCTGACTTAATTCTACCTGATGCACCCCCGACCATTATTTCAAAGCTGTAACAATGTGTTTTCAGATCCCTCCTATTAGAAAGGATGACCTGGCCTTCTGTTTCCTTTGGAAAATCAAAGCTTTTATTTAGGGGCACCTGACTGGCTCCGTTGATTAGCATTTGCCTTCAGCTCAGGTCATGATCTCAAGGTCCTGGGACTGAGCCCCAAGTGGGGCTCCCTGCTCAGTGGGGAGTCTGATTCTCCCTCTCCCTTTGCCCCCCTCCCTGTTCAAGTGCTCTCTGTCTCTAAAAATAAATACATGTATCTTTAAGAAGAAAGAAAGAAAATTAAAGCCATTTAGGTGACCTCAAACATGCTTCTCCTAATACCAGCATCTATAAAAATTCCTGTAGCCAATTTCCTTTTCCTCAGTCTCAGAAGATAAATCATTTCTGTTTAATTCCAAATCTTCCATAGGTACTTCTGAGCCCAACCCCTCCAATGTCCCCTATTCTGCTCTGTCCCTTATATCTTCTCTCAATTCTTAATATGCTCTTTTCTATAGAAAAGCTCTCTAGGAAGCTAACTAAGGATGAGTAAAAGGGTTGGCAGGTACTCTGTTCCTCTCTCTTGTTAACCACATCCACACTTCCCCCGTAGCATGTCCACCTAAGTCTGAATTCCCAGACAAGTTCTGCATTCCCAGAATCTAGCACAGAGATTGGCAGGGAGGAGGCAGGGAAGTGACACCATGTAAGTGTTTGCTGAATGGGTATGGTAGACAGAGGGCTGCTACTGGCTGAAGGAATCAACGAATGGGTGGGATTCTGTGGTTAGCAGACAGAGCTCATGGCACACCCTCGAGCCACATTTCCCACTGTGCAGTCCTTGGACCACCGGCACTAGAATCACTTGGGAGCTTTTCGAAAATGCTGACTCAAAACCCACATTGATTGGGGTTTGTCAGTGTAACACAGGAGCCAAAGAGCTCCCAGGGACCAGAGTTGAAATAACTTGAGCAACAAAACAAATGATGTTGGGTTATAACCCAAAGTATGAAATAAATGTCCATGAATCCATACTGATATAAATGGCTGAATAAATAAGTGGGAGAGAAGAGACAGATTTCCTGTACAGAAGAATTCCAAATAATTTATATACAAACCACATCCTCAAAGAGGTGGAACATAACTTCCTGCTCAAGAGTGGGCTGCCCATAGTGAGTGCAGTATGAGCACAGTATGAAAGAGGCAGTGGGTAATTTTGCAGTGGAGAAACCTGACTCACACAACCTCAACCAGGTGAGAGTCAACATAAGTACCGATGAGTCAGGTTGATAGTATGTATACTTGATATGGTGTGATAACAATAGCTTTTTGCCTTTGTCTGTATTTTCCCCAACAATCTATAACCTCAATCTTATCATGAGAAAAAGGTCAGACAAGTTCCAATAAAGGGATACTCTGCAAACTTCCTGACCAGTACTCCTCCAAACTATCAAGGTCATCGAAAACAAGGAAAGTCATAAAACTGTCACAGCCAAGAAGAGCCTAAAGAGATATGATGGCTAAATGTAATGTTGCATCCTAGATGGGATCCTGGAACAGAAAAATGGCAGTAGGTAAAAACTACTTTATGTAAATAAAGTACTGACTTCAGTTCATCACAATGTATCTATACTGGTTTATGAATTGTGACAAATGGGTAAATAGATATTCATAACAGGAGAGGCTGGATGTAGGGCTTATGGGAATTTTTTGTGCAATCTTCCCAATTTTTCTGTAAACCTAAAGCTTTTCTAAAAAATGAGGATGACTAAAAATGTTGTTTTTGTTTTAAAGATTTTATTTATTTCAGGCAGAGAGCATGAGCAGCAGGGAGAGGCAGAGGGAGAAGCAGACTCACGGACAAGCAGGATCATGACCTGAGCCAAAGGCAGGTGCTTAACCAAAGAGCCACCCGGGCACCCCAAAATATTTGTGTTTTTGCTTTTAAGATTTTATTTTATCTATTCATGAGAGACACAGAGAGAGAGAGACAGAGACACAGGCAGAGGGAGAAGCAGGCTCCATGCAGGGAGCCCGATGTGGGACTTGATCCCGGGTCTCCAGGGTTATGACCTGGGCTGAAGGCAGCGCTAAACCGCTGAGCCACCTGGGCTGCCCAATATTTGTGTTTTTTAAAATGCAAATTCCTGGACCTCCCCTCTGAATCTCAGGCAATGAGCCTCAGGACTATGCATTGTAAACAAGTATCTCACTGGTTTCATGCACAATGATGTCTGGAAAACAGTGTCTTAGAGACTCTCTGCTCAGAGACACAGAGATCCCTTGCTTACTGTGGTTTGGATCCATGCCACCATGTTGCACAGCCCCAGGATCACCCTTGATGTCATGTCCAATTTATAATGATAATGGCACCCCATGCTACCATGGAGTAGACATCCTGTACCTGTGGGCTTTCTGCACCATTATTTTGATTGGTGAGCCAATGTTTAACAATTGGGAAATTCTTTATTAAAGTCCAAAAGTCTGGGCTGCATTTCTGTTTCCCCCACTCATTCTCTCATGGCATCCCAAGCAGAGCTTAGGGGTGGCTCAACTGTTTGGTGGAGACATGTGCTGGTCAGTTCGACGTGATCTCTACCATTTTCTCTTGTTCTTAACTCTTTTCAGGGGCTGTTACTAGCATGCCTGTATTGCCACCTTCTTTATGAAAAAAAAAACAAAAACAAAAAAACAAAATAAACCCAAAACACCGTTATCTATATCTGGGTTGCTATCAAAGAGGGAACATGAAAGATAAATCATATAAGCCTGTGTTTTTAAAAACTGGGAGAAATTACTTTTGTTCGTGTCAGTGGGAGAGTATTACTCGTATGATTAATGTGCAAGCTAAGTGTGACCATTGATTACTTATGCCCAGCCTGTTTCCTTACCGGAGGGCTGCACGAGGATCTCAAGCCAATGAGGGATGGTACAGGGTGCTATTAGCACACCCTGGGAGCACCACGGGGAAAGTAGCTCAGCTAAGCCAGAACCTGTGTTCCTGGGGCCTTCGTCAAGTGGCGTGATCACACTGTTCTGATTCTTCATTTCTAATTACTACTTTAGGAACCAACTGTCTCATGAGAGTTCTGGCACAAATAGGCTCGATTTTGAGAACTCCTTAGCTTCCTTGCCAATGTTCAGAGTATAATTACAGAAATTATAATGATAATAATTGCAAGAACTTACCCTGGGCAGAACCTGTTCTAAGTGATTTTTTTTTTTTTTAGTGTTTTAAGTTATTTAATGTTTAGAAGCCCCCTAGAGGCGGGTGTTGTTATTACCATCATTCCCTGTTTACAGGTGAGGAAAGGGAGTTAAGGAGGCCTATCTGGGGTCTACAGTTAGCTGAGAAGGGAGCTGGGATTTGAAGCCAGGCTCCAGGCTCTGGGCACTTCACTACTACACACACCATTCTGGCTCTCTGGAGAGTGGTTCAACTCCTACAATATGTCAATGTGCCATAAAAAAAAAAGAAGGCATAATTACCTCTTTCTATTTTATGTACATTTGTATTCACATTTCACAATGATACCATACAACATCTGGTGATGGTGTACAGATCAATTATTTTAAATAGAATTGTTGATAACAGGCCCTGATGTCTTCATATTTGGTATGATGGACTGTTAGCTGGAATTTGTATAAGCTACCAGGAATAAAAAATTGTTCAGTTCTTGGGGCTAAGCCTCTGCGTTTGGTTCAGGTCATGATCTCAGGATCCTGGGATGGAGCCTGGCATCAAGCTCCCTACTCAGGAGGGATCCTGCTTCTCCCTCTGCCCCTTCCTCTCCATGCTCTCTCTCAAATAAACAAATAAAAAATATTTTTAAGAAAGTTGTTCCACTCTTAATTAGCATGGAGTAATTTTTAAAATGATATATTTTATCTTAAGAATTCAGGTGGATTGTTTTCCTTATCAATCCAACTCTATGGTTTATCAGCAGATTGTGTTAGAAGCTCTTTTCCTTTCCTTTAGGAAGTCTGGAATAAGAGATCAGACCTTGTCAGTTATCATCACAAATATGTCATGATCATTGGTATTTTATGCCTCTATTTTATATGTAAAGTCTCATACACCATTTTAACTCCATGGTGTGGAAAAAAATAAAATAAAATAAACTCCATGGTGTGGGATCCTTGGATGGCTCAGCGGTTTAATGCTTGCCTTTGGCCCAGGGTATGATCCTGGAGACCCAGGATCGAGTCCCAGGATTGAGTCCCAAGGTCGAGTCCCACATCAGGCTCCCTGCATGGAGCCTGCTTCTCCCTCTGCCTGTGTTTCTGTGTGTGTGTCTCTCTCTCTGTGTCTCTCATGAATAAATAAAATCTTAAAAAAAAAAAAAAAAAGAAACCTCCATGGTGTAGGAATATATGGAAAATTGGAGAGAATTTTAAAAAATGATCAAAGGGCTTAAAAGTTACAGAATTACTTAGTCTGGAGAAGAGAAGGCTAAAAGTGTTTGAAAAACTCACTTCCGAGGTGAATAACAAATCAGGAAGATACTGAACAGATGTTCTAGGCATCTGGTGGCTGGTGGAGCACGTTTGGTTAAGGATACTACACAGAGTGACTGTAAGGGAATAAAATGGAGGTATCAGCACCAGAGATCAGGTTTCTAACCAACAATGGGCATGTTTTCATTGGAAGAACATAGGAGTACCAAGGCAGAGTTTATTAAAGGATCCTCAACCAGATGGATATATGGTCCAAGGGCTTCTCCAAAGTTAGTGTCAGGATCCCACCACTTCTCCTCAGAGTCAGGCTCGCTCACACAGGGTCCATCTGAGTCCCAGGTGGTCTGGCACATTCACACAGGGTAGAAATTCCTCGGCCTATGTGTGAGGACACCACTATCTGCTGGTACAGAAAACTCAGGTTGTTTCTCTTTCAGATTTTTTACAGCCATTGGTAGGACACTTATTGCTGAATAATCCCTATAAATAAATAAATAAATAATCTTATGTCCATAAGGACATAAATAATTGCCAAATCAGAACAAGCACCTCACTTTAACTTTAACCCCTAACCAGCCCCAGTTTCTATACATACATAATATCACTGAAACAACATAAAGGGGAATGTTAAATCCCTTGTTTTTTTGTGGTTCTACCACTAGGCTTTATGAGACTTTCCTAGAACATTATTTATTTATTTATTTTTCATAATTTATTTTTTTAAGTTTATTAATTTCTTTTTCGTTATCTCTACACCCAGTGTGGGACTTGAACTCACGACCCCAAGATCAAGAGTTGCATACTCTCCCACTGAGTCAGCTAGGTGCCCCAGAACATCATTTACCTTGCAATGGTTTTAGAAATCCTTTGTCCATACTTGTACGTACTACCCATTCATTAGGGCATGCGGCAGATGCTAGATATCTGGACAATCTGAAGCCCATTCAATTGTCAGAATGGGGGGAAGCAGCAAGTATGTCTTGATGCTGCCTTTCCCCCATTCATCTCATTCAATCGAATATATATATTGAAGCCCTACTGTGTGCCAATCACTGTGCTAAGCCTTGGGGAAACAAAGATGAAACATAGGCAGGCCCTGCTTGCAGTTGTGTGGAGGAGACAGGCAATTGGACGATGACCACGATGCAGTGTGTACCAGCTTTGATAAATGAATGCAATTCCTGAGGTGCAAAAGGAGGTCAAGGGCATAGAATTCAGCCATCATCACAGAACAGTGGACTGAAACCTCTTATGTTCCTTAGCTAACATCAGAATGGGCCCTAATGACTGGACCACAGATTCATCTGCAGAGGGAATACTAGGTGAGTCATGACCACGAGAGAGATTGGCAGGGGAAGGTGAGAGGTTGGAGCAAGGTGAGTGAGCGAGTAACAGTTTCTCCTTGATGCTAAATGGACCAAAACCCACAGCCTTAACAAAGCAATTTTAGATTTGGTGGCCATGAAGTGTGGAAAGATTTTATCAGTGCAATTTTTGATTCCTGATCTTATCATCATCATATGCATGACATAGGAGATCAAAGAAATTGTCACCTTTGCGACAATGGGGTTGCTATAAAGAGCATGAGAAGCCGAGTCCCTACGGTTGCTGGGCAGACATAAAATCTCACATAGCTTCTACCTAGGTAGAAATTAAGAAAGTGCAAAGGGAAACAGGTGAATAGCAGATGGAAGAAGAAATTTTAAAATGTGAATTAAACAGAAAAGCTGAGTGTTGCCTAGAGCTGCCATTAAAAAGTACACAAACTGGGGGTGGGGAGGGGGTTGCTTGAAACAATAGAACTTTAGTGCCTCAATGTCTCAGAGGCTATCAGCCTCAAATCCAGGTGTCAGCAGGGCCATGCTTCCACTGAAACTGAAACGTGGAGGGCAGGACCCTACTTTGCCCTTTCCAGCTTCTGGTGTTTTGCTGGCCATTCTTGGTGTTCCTTGGCTTACAGAGGTAGCACTGCGATTTCTGCTTCTGCTGTCATGAGATGGTGTCTCCAGGTCTGCATGAGTCTCTTCTTACAAGGAGAGCAGTCATATGAGATTAAGTCCTACTCTACTCCATAATGACCTCGTCACAGCTAATTACATCTGCAATGACCCTATTTGCAGAGAAGGCCACATTCTGAGGACCTAGGGGTAGGACTTTAGTATACTTTTTTGGTTACACAATTCAGCTAATAACACTGAGAGAGATAAAAGTAGCCCTGGGCTTAGTCCTCCATAAAAAAAGAAAAGCTAAAATCGGTAAGCAAGATGACGCGGCATAGGATAGTCAATTAGTTTTTAGTACTTTGTATTTCCAGCTTATTTTCTGAAATTTCAAAATATTTTCATGTGCTCTTTTTTCCCTAGCTGCTGTGGAAGTGACACTCTTCCTGTGTTTGCACATTTCAATTGGATTTCTATGGATTTACAATAATAAATACTGGCAATGATGGGAAAAAGAATGATAAACAATTTCGTACACAGTATTTTTGTGATTATCTCACCTTGGCAAAAGGAGAAATAAAAAATCAAATGGATGCATTTTGTTTTAGAGCATTATATCGAATATACAGATTTGAATCCGTTTGAATCAATGTGCTACTGGTCAGTGTCAACTGGCCATAAAGATACACAAGCAAGCAAGATGAATGAAATGCTTAAGCCAATAATGACCCTCACGTCTCTAAGAACATCTTAAAAGTGAGCAAATGAGAGATAAGCTTCCACTTATGTTGAAACAACCTTGGGGGAAGTAGATCTGTGGGTGTTGGCCTTGCTCTGATGGACAGGAGTGCCTGGACAGTTCAGGAAGAGGACATATCCTGGTCAGGGGATGAGATTATGATATTTGGTGGATCTTTCCTGTTTTGATGATGTCCTGAAATCTAGCTGGCACTTTAGCAAGGATCCAGGGCAGCTACGTCAAGAGGAGTCACTTATGTAGTATCAATCAGTGGCTATACCCATTAAAAAGAGGAAAATGTTGGCCCTACAAAAATATCCTGTCCTGGGATCAGAGGTAATAGGATAAAGGGAATTGGCAATTTGGTCTCACTTCGTTTTCCACTTTTATCAGATGTTGCTGGTGTCCTAACCATATCTTCTCTGTCCATCCTGGGGTTCACTAGAGCTTCAGTGGACAATTCTCATACAGGCACCTGTGTCTCTCTGCCTAAGGGCTTTCTCTGGATGCAGGAATGTGCTCGGACCACATATGAAGCACGCTGAAAATGCAGGGTGGTTTATAACTCCCAGGAGCAACACTCATCCAATGGATGAGGATGGATTGGTGGGCAAATAGCTCAGCTTTCTTGCCCGTTGGTGAGACATTTTTGAGGTGCATTCTGCTCAGTCTCTTAGAGTGTCTTTAGCAGGATTTAATTCTCAACCCCCATAGCTGTGACCTGCTCATTATTGACAGCCCTCTTCCCTAGCTTCTCACCGTGCTTCCTGGGATTGCCTCTCAAATACAGAGGTGGGATTTGCGCCAAAATCCTTGTCTTGAGGTTGGCTTTTGGGGGAACAGAAGCTAATAGCATTATATTCAATATCCTCTTTCATGGGGAATATTCAATTTTTTAAAATAATACGGATGGGCCTGGAAATGAGGGGTGTGGTATTTACACACCTTCCACTGCAGTGGAAGGCTAGGAATCCATCAGCAAGACTCTCCGGAAAGAAAAATGGATAAGAAGCAGAATAATCCTATTGTGTACAATTATAAATATTCTCACCAATGGTTAGAGTTACAGAATACGTATGGCTATATTAAGATAATTAAAAACTTCTGTGTCTCCTATTTATGTAACATACCTGAAAACAAGGTATAAGAAAATGTCTCGTATGTAACGTGATCATGTATAATTTTGAAGATTACCTAAGACTGCATTATCTTTATTCACATCAGGCTATTCAAAACCCAAATACATTTTGTCAAATGTATGCATGGCATAAATGGCAGAGATCTAGAATAATGGCCCTCAATCCTAAGTGACCCAACTCTTACTTTTATAACAAATATTCTGCAATTCTGCCTTTAGTATACTTAATGAAACTTAAGGAAAATATGCTACACATAATTTTAATAATCAATATAACATCCATACATTTATGATATAAAAAAACAAAGGAAAGAAATTTATAATGAAATAATGCATATATTCATTTCTTTGTGTTTGAGTATGACAACCCTGGAGGCACAATGCATGCATCCATCTATAAATATGTTAGATGGATGTTTGTGCAGCATATAGAAGTAGGTTCAGGAATGATACCACACAGGATGCATAGAAAAATGAGAGGGGGATGCCTGGGTAGCTCAGCGATTAAGCTTCTGCCTTCAGCCCAGCACATGATCCTGGAGTCCTGGGATCGAGTCCCACATTGGGTTCCCTGCATGGAGCCTGCTTCCCCCTCTGCCTGTGTCTCTGCCTCTATCTCTTTCTCTCATGAATAAATAAATAAAATCTTAAAAAATAAAGAAAAAAGAAAAATGAGAGGGCAGAAGGACGATGCACAGCAGAATAAAAACTAGCGCAGGACAAGTAAGTGCATGTCTGGTAGGAACAGATGGGACACGTTTGTATGGACACAAGAAAGAGAAGTAACCTTAACTTAGCCTCTGAGAAAGAGCAGATGGTGTGAGTGGAGAAGATGAGGAAGTGTGATTGTCTCACAAATGTGACAGGTTCTATATGAATGATTTAAAAATACTTCTCTATGGGTAGTGAGTGATAAAGCAACAGATAACTGATCTATTCTGAAATCCCACCACGTTAGGGCATGTGCTCCACCTTTAGAACTTAAATCCAGGAGATCACATCCTTTGATATGTGATGTGAAACAGAGATGAACCAGAAAAAGAGAAAGCTCTATAGAAATAAAGTGGTGGTCTACGGTGAGCACTGGAGGAAGACAGGAAGGAAAAGGCAAACCAACCCTACCACTTCCCAAATCAAACCCCAGCACCATAATTTTCATATGTAAATTTCTCAGCCAAGCTTTCTTCTGAGTGTGCCCTGAAAACATGAACCCCACAGGCAGAATGGTGTCAGGCCTTTGCCCCAAGCCTTAACCTTGCCAAGCCTTACTTCCTACTTGCAGCTCTTCGCCTGGAGTCTGGCCTTGCCACTGCAGCCTCTGCTCACTCACAGCCCAGGCTGCAAGTGCTAGGAAATTGCACTGCTCGCGGGTAGCCTTCTGGGATCCACGGGAGCCAGGGGATAAGTAGCCACCTACCACCCCCTCTGGTGGGATGACTTGGGAGCACTCGCTCCGGTTGCCCACAGTGCTAATTTGTTTGGTCATTCATCTCTATTGGCTTCTACCCTTCCTTTCCGGGTCTCACTTTCCATTCTCCCACTGGTCTTTCCTAGGACAGCTTCCAGACAACTTGAAACTTTGTTTCCAAGTCTACCTTTGGTGAGACCCAAGAGATGGTGATCATCTGAAACATTTTTTTAAATTAATTGATGAAACGTAATGATCTTACGTTTATCTTATTATCTTAAATTATCTTAAAAGAAATCTCAAATGTTATATTACATTTTGTTGCTTCTGCAGGAAGTGCTCCACTCACTGAAATCTTTTCCACATAAACATGCAATTGGGGAGCACTTGGGTGGCTCAGGGGTTGAGCATCTGCCTTTGGCACAGGTCGTGATCCTGGGGTCCTGGGATCGGTCCAGCACTGTGGAGCAGACTCACAGCCTGCTTCTCCCTCTGCCTATGTCTCTGCCTCTCTGTGTCTCTCATGAATGAATAAATAATCTTAAAAAAACATGCAGTTGGGAAAATAGTGTGAAGAAAAGAACAACCCCCCTAAATCACATTTTAGTTTAATTAACATTTCTTGCAAATTGGCTAATATGTTGCAGCATTTTCAACTGGATTAGTCGCCTAATTTGATATTATAAATCCACACTGATCTTTAGAACTAACCGTTATGTGTTTTTAAGTAGCATGAAAGGTAGTAATACAATCCCAAACCAGTATTTTAGACCTCTCCAGTCTTTTCTGCTACAGATTCTGGAACTGTGAAAATTCTGGATAAGAAAGCATCTCTTAAAATGATATGTTTGTTGAAAAGTTTCACAATAATTCCTTCCTCTTTAATAATCTTAATCTTATTTACTTGCAGTTTAAAGTCTTCACTTAACAGTTCTGATACATGCATTATATGTGTCAAATCACTTTGTAATATTTTGGAATTACTATTTAATTTTTCATTGATTGAAACAAAAATTGCATGTCAGTATCAGAGAACAATTAAAGTATTTTGAAACAATTTTCTTTGGAATATCATCCTACTTCATATGTAGCATAAAGCAGTCAATCTCCTTTTCAGTCACTGCAAACATTACAAAATATCTTTTATTCAAGGCATTAGTTTGAATTTTATCAATAGAACTGATAGGGTTCATTGATTTGTGGGTGTTTCACTAAGATTTTTGGTGACTGAGGTTGTCAATGAATAATTCAATGACTCACTAACATGGCTGTTTATACTTTCCAGTTGTTTATCAACCCATGTTACTCACTGACCATCTGTTGCAAAAGGACATTGGAAAAGGAAAAAATTTCCTGTGAAATAATTTTTAAGAATTTCAAAATTTCACAACTCTGAGTATCCACTGTCTGTACATACAGAAGCGCATTTTCTGCTCAGTGTTTTTACTTCCGTGGATCTTAAATTTGTGGTCAGCAAAGTTTCATTATCATGTAGGTTACTTGCATTCACTTGCAACAGGCATTCTTTTGTTTGTAGATGACTCCATAGCCTATTTTTTTACCTCTTTGGATTTCTTGTAGATCCTTCTATGTACAATATTATTGCTCAACAGAATAGGAGAAATCTTTAAAATTTCTTACTCTTGTAATAGTTAACCTTTCATTTGGGTGGTAAAATTAATTTTTCTCCTATATTGTTTGGATTACCACAGATTGCTATAATTTGTGCCATTCTATAAGAAATGGTACCTGTATCTTTCAGATTAGATTTAAAAGAAACGTTTCAGGGACAATACTATGATTTTCAAGCTTTCCTTAAATCTGTGAAGTTTCTACCTTTGCCAACTCTATGTCTTTATAAAATATTCACTTAATCGTGGTGGGTTCATCTAAATGAATTGGAAAAAAACTATGTTGTACATATGGACACTTTCAAATATTCAACTGAGTATTCTCAACACTTTTTCTAAATATTTTTCTTTATATAGAGTATTTTTACAATAACAATTTATAATAAGAGCTAGATTTGTACATCCTTTGAAAGACAGAATCACAAAGACTACATCAGACACATGTAAACTGGTACTGGGGACTCACATGCAAAAACCTACTACTCAAATACTGTAGGTGGTATGGTGTTTTGAATGGGTGGACGACTCTTGATTAAGTTCCAAATAATTGCATTCAGCATGTATTAAGACTCTGCCAAGCACACATTTACATGTAAAATGGAATTGGTTCTATTTTTTTTTTAAAGATTTTATTTATTTATTTATTCATGAGAGACACACACACACAGAGAAAGGTAGAGACACAGGCGGAGGGAGAAGCAGGCTCCATGCAGAGAACCCGACGTGGGACCCAATCCCGGGTCTCCAGGATCACCCCTGGGCTGGGCTGAAGGCGGGCGTTAAACTGCTGAGCCCAGGGATCCGCTGGGATTGGTTCTAGATTCAAATAAATACAATTAGACTTTAACCTACATAAGAAGCATGAGGTTGGAGAGTAAGACATAGCAAAGAGAACAATTCACTTTTTTTTTTTTTTGTAAAAGGATTGGGTCTGGCAGTTACTGGAACCCACGCAGTATTCTTCAATTTACAAAATACACTTTGAGGGATCCCTGGGTGGAGCAGCAGTTTGGCGCCTGCCTTTGGCCCAGGGCGTGATCCTGGAGATCCCGGATCGAATCCCACAACGGGCTCCCGGTGCATGGAGCCTGCTTCTCCCTCTGCCTGTGTCACTGCCCCTCTCTCTCTCTCTATCTCTCTCCCTCTGTGACTATCATTAAAAAAAAAAAAAAAAAAAAAACCACTTTGAGAACCACTGACATTTTGAAGTTTAGAAAAACAAAGACAAAAAGCCTTTCACTTATTTACATTCAATTCTGCAACATTCTTAACTCGTTGCACAGTAAATTATGATGTGCTCCCTGCTCAGTAAATATCTATTATGAATATTACTGAATCAGTATCAAGATATAACTATCTTTAAAAAGCTTCCAGACTTATTTTCTTATAAATATTAATTTAAAAGATATTATACCCTGAAAATGCATTTGATGCCATATAAAGGCTCCTTTATCTAAGGACTGACCATCAACCCTAGTCATTATCTACTGATTCCTCGAAAAGATTGCTGACTACAATCCCTGGGGATTTGGAAAGGGCGTCCTGGGCCAGAGCATGGAAATAGGATGTGGTTTACAAGCTTAAGGCGCAAAGGCTGTCATGTGATCAGAACTTGGTACTTTGGAAGTTTGTGGTTCTTAATTTGGCTGTTGTCCTCCTCTACTGTTAGTAATCTTTAGGAAAAATTGTTTCTAGCTCTGCTCTCTGCTTTCATAGAACGTTGAGCTAAAGGCAAACTGAAATATAGGGTATGCACCTGTCAGGGATATTTGCTCAGCAACCTTCCCCCAGGACTCTCCTGGAGATTTGCTTTTTAATGCTAAAACTTTAGAGATGCTGTGTTTTATTTTATGAAAGGAAGACAATGCCTTCATACCAAGAGGATACAACATTTGGTAAGACCTATCTATTCCCTGCCTGCTAGGGGCTTACTCTTTTAAACTACCATCCCAATATAGAAAGCAGATTCAGCAAGACATGGTAAGGCAAATGAGGATTCCTAGTACTTGACAGAATTAGTTCTCCATAATACAATCTAGAGAAGAGACAAGGTAGAAATACAGGCAAGGACATTAGAAATGATATACACTGTTTATCACAAATCTGGGACTGTATGATAAACATTGGCTAAATCACACCAGTGTAGGAGTGCTCAACCTCACACTACTGACAGTTTTGTTGTTTTTTTAAGTAGGCTCCACACCCAGAGTGGGGCCCACCTCGGGGCTTGATCTCACAACACAGACTAAGACTTGAGCTCAGATCAAGAATCAGACACTTAATTGACTGGCTCCTGGGAGAATTCTTAATTGTGGGGGTGGCCCTGTGTTTTGTAGGATGTTTAGCAGCATTCCATCTGCACATTAGATGCCAGTAATGGCCCCCTCTTGCAATTCCTTTTTTTTTTTTTTTAAGATTTTATTTATTTATTCATGATAGACAGAGAGAGAGAGAGAGAGAGAGAGAAAGAGAGAGGCAGAGACACAGCCAGAGGGAGAAGCAGGCTCCAAACCAGGAGCCCGATGCGAGACCTCGATACGGGGTCTCCAGGATCACGCCCTGGGCGGAAGGCAGGCGCTAAACCACTGAACCACCCAGGGATTTCCGCCACCCCCCCCCCCCCCCCCGCCCCCTTGCAATTCTAACACCAAAAAGGTCTTCAAATATTGGCAAGTGTCCTCTGGAGGCCCCAAACTGCCCCCTGTTGAGAATTGCTGCACCAGTGCTTCTCAGACTTTTAAAGCATACAAAGCAGTTGAGGGTCTTGTTACATGCTGCTTTAGTAGGTCTGGGGGTAGGGCCTGGCACCCTAGTCCAAACAAGATCCCAGGTGAAGCCATGTTGCCCATCCAAGGACAATACTTGCTTCTTAAAAGACAAACCTACAGCTTTCTCCCAGTTAATATGCACAGGATCTGAGTACAGAGTAGATGTATACCCAGGGTATGGATATCTGAAAATACTCTCAAGCATACCATATTGTTACTGTGTATCTAGTTAAGAATGTTGCAGAATTGAACACAAATAAGTGTAGGGTTTTTGTCTTTGTTTTTCTAAACTTCAGAACACTGCTGTATCTCCTATTTCAGTGGTTTTCAAGCCTTTTATCTTGGGTTCTCTTCAGAACCCTCAAGGATAAGTGAGAACTACAAGAGCTTTTGCTAACGGGTTTATATCTATAGGTACTTACCATGTTAGAAATTAAGAGACAGAGAAATTTAAAACCCATTTGAAATTCATTTAAAAATAACAATAACATATCCATTGCACGTTAACATATTTTTGTGAAAAATTACTGTACATTTCCAAACAAAAAATTATGGGGAAAATAGCATTTTTGCACATTTTTGCAAATGTCTAAGATCTGACTTTATAGAAGACTGGATCCTCATACCTGCTTCTGCTTCCAGTTTGTTGGGATACATTGTTTTGGTTGAAATATATGAAGAAAATTTGGCCTCACAGCTTTGTAGTTGGAAAAGGAAGCGTTTTTAATAGTCATTTCAGATCATATGGACTTTTTTTGATACTACAGTGGAACTTAACAAGCAGTAGTTTCTTTTTTTTAAATTTATGATAGTCACAGAGAGAGAGAGAGAGAGAGAGAGAGAGAGAGAAGCAGGCTCCATGCACCGGGAGCCCGATGTGGGACTCGATCCCCGGTCTCCAGGATCGTGCCCTGGGCCAAAGGCAGGCGCTAAACCGCTGCGCCACCCAGGGATCCCCAAGAGGTAGTTTCTTAAAATTAGTTGCAATGAGAACTCTGAAACCCTATCAATGAGGTTTTTGCACTGTTACACTAAAGTTTATTGGTTTATCTTGTTTTTAAAAAAATACTTTATTTAAATTCAATTTGCCAACATATAACACCTAGTGCTCATCTCATCAGTGCCCTCCTTTTTTTTTTTTTTTTAAGATTTATTTATTCATTTTTTGTTGTTGTTGTTTATTTATTCATAGAGACAGAGAGGGAGAGGCAGAGACACAGGCAGAGGGAGAAGCAGGCTCCACTCCCGGAGCTGGATGTGGGACTCGATCCCGGGTCTCCAGGATCACACCCTGGGGGCTGACGGTGGCACTAAACCGCTAAGCCACGGGGGCTGCCCAATCATGTGCCCTCCTTAATGCCGATCACCCAGTCACCCCATTCCCACAACCCTCCTCTTCTGCAGCCCTTTGTTTGTTTCCCAGAGTTAGGAGTCTCTTACAGTTTGTTTTCCTCTCTAGTTTTTCCCCCACTCAGTTCCCTTCCTTTCCCCTATGGTCCCTTTCACTATTTCTTATACTCCACATGAGTGAAACCATATAATTGTCTTTCTCTGATTGGCTTATTTCATTCAGCATAATATGCTCTAGTCCCATCCAAGGGGAAGTGAATGGCATAGATATTCATCTATCTTGCAGTTTAACTCCATCTTACCCACGCAGGATTTTGTAACATGATGCATTGATCAGCTGGATTCACAGAGTTTGCAGCCCTTCCAAAGGCACAATGGGAAACTTCACTGTATACTGAGTAAAAGGAAATGTCTTTGTACAATCATGAAAATAGTTCTGGCCTTCTGGATTCCCCAAATTGGGGTGGGGGAAGTAGCCACACCTACTTTGAGAACCAGTGACCTATGCTGGCTACCGGTTTTGTTGCTAACCAACAGCTTCTGCAAAAACAAAGAAAAGCCCAATAAATAAGTCACTTATACTTTCGCCTTCTAGCAATAAATCCGTGTTGAAATTTTGGGTCACTGGCACCTCTCTTTAGAGGCAGGGGCTGTTTGATCCACAAATTCCAGATTGAGCTTGGCGCCTGGCCCTTATAAACACTAAAAAAAAAATGTTTTTTTTTTTTCCTGTAGTTTTGTAATGTGTCCTTTTCATTTAGCCTTGTCAATTTCGCAAAAAGTATTAATAACTACATTAGATAATAGAGTTTTCAGGTCCAAACTCATTTAAAAAACCATGACTTTGCCTTAAGGATTAGTATCATTTTGCAAGAGGGGAAAAAAAAAAAAGGCCAGGTCTGGACGGGCGCCAGAGCAGAAGCCCGGGGAGCAAGGCGGCGCAGAGCCTCTCGCCCTCGGCCGGACGCCGCAACTCCGGGGAGCCCCGGCCGACGCCCTCGGGGAGCGAGCTTCGGCGCCCAGACAGACTGAGCATGCGTGGAGCTCGCCCGCGTCCCGTCCGGGAGAGGTTAGAGGTCGCGAGGAATTCGCCCCCCACCCCCGCCCCGACGCCGGCACGCCGGAGGAATCCGCTGCCACGCTGCTCCACGGGGCGTGGGGCGCCGCTGAGCGCTGAGATGTTGCTCGCAGCAGTGGCCCTCCGGCTCCTCCCACGATCTCCCCTTCCTTCACTAAAGGAGGCCCGCGGCAGTCGGAAAAACCCGGACGGGCGGACGCCTCCGGCTGCGGACCGACTTCCCTTCCCCAGCAGGAAGGGAGGGGGCGGGCGGAGCGGCGCGTCCCACGGGCCGCGCATGCGCCGCTCACGGGCAGCCCCAGGAGTGGAATCCAGTTGCCGGATTCGCCGCTGCGCGGGAGTGCGCCTGCGCGGTCTCCGGGTCCCTCCACCTCCACTTCCCCTCCCCCTGTCCCCCCTCGGGGGCTCCGGGTCCGGCGGGACCATGTTCGCCAGCACCGGCTCCAGCGGGCTTTGTGAGTACCGGCCGCCGCCATCCTGGCTGTTTCCCACGCGGCACCCTGGGCACCTCCTTGAGAAGCCTGGGGGCAGCGGGGACCCTCGGGGTTGTAGGAGGTTTGGGGGCCGACCCTCCATCCCCGCGCCCGAACCTTGGGGGCTCCTCCTGCGGGTGAGGGGCAGCGGGCACGGCCCCCACCTCAGCCCGGAGGGGCCCGTGGGCGCCGAGTCCCGCCGGCAGCCCCGGCCCTCACCTGTGAACCCCAGGTACGATGCTCAGGTGTTCCAGGTGGACTGGAAAGTTAGGGTCGGCCTGGGCGTCCGGGTGTTCTCCGGGCTCGACCCCTTGCGCTCAGCGGCGCGGGTGCCAGGCTGAAAGGAGAGGCTGTCCTGGTGGAGCCGGTGCTGGAAGCCTGCCCCCTTCCCAGTCACCTTGCTCCATTTAGGCTACAGAGGGACCGAACTGGCTCTCCCCCAGGTGCACATTCCAGCCTCGGTCTCAGGAGCCGACCCCAAGGGTTTACTTAGATTTCTTTCTTCCTCGGTTTCCCGGGAGAGTTTTTCGACAAATAAAAACTGATTAAAGTACATTAAAGTGGAAGGAAGTTAAGAAGTCATTTGGCAGGGAAGTGCGGACATTGCTGCTGGATGTTGCTGTCATCGTTCACTTGAACGTCCACGGTGGTCAGCAGGTAGAGGGCAAAGCCGTGCATGGAGCCTTTTAAATAACATTTTTTTTTTTTTTTTCGCTGAAATGGTTTAGTTGGCTTTTGGTAAGGTGGACTGTATGTTAAGTAAACAGCACCGAGGTTAGGCACTGGTACAGTCACAGGAACTGTTTGAACAGGCGTAATTTAAAATTGCTTGTCACTGTTGGTACTTCAGAGCTCTCTGCACGCAAACTTAATCGTGCCTCAGTATGGAAGCAGTTGACATTTTCAAAAATTAAAAGACGTATTGTGATTGTTAGACATCTTTTCTGAGAATACAGGTCTTAGTCTGAGACTGACCATCAGAGCCACAGGCGTAATGTTAAATCTTCCTCTCTCAACCTCTCAGGTTCTGGAGCGGGTTGAGTATTTATGATTTTCCTTGTTTCATAATTAATTCGATTTATGGTACTCATTGGCCTCAGAGTAGGTTACAACTACTAGCTAGTTGATCTTCTCCAAACCACCCTTGAGATAAAATACATACATAGGACTGTTGATACTGCTGGTCAAGAAAGTGATGATTTTTCTTGGGATCACACAGGGAGTCCTACACTGGTGGATATAAAATTAATGGTAGAATCTTCCATTTTAGTTATTTCAACATTCTGAGCTATTTTTACTTGCTGACCAAAATACATGAAAAAGTTAAAAAGGTTACTATACTGCATTACTGGGTTACTGGTTACTGCTGGTGATTACTATATTGTAGTAGCCATTGTATTGCAAAGTTTATTCAGATTTGATACGTGGTGACAGTGGGGTTAACACTTGATCACGTGGCACAGGGTTGATGAGTACTGAATTCTAGGAACCAAACTCCTGCCCAGGGAGAGGCATAGGCCAAGGCTTAGGCCAGGGCCTAAGCTGTCTTGCCCTGTTTCTAAAGTAAGTGTTTCCTCAGGGTAAGACTTGATGGGATGGCCATTCCTCAGATGGCCATGTCTTATGTGCCTATTTAACAAACATTTTGAACATCTACTGTGAGCTAGAAACTGCTAGGTGCTGGGATTGCGATGTTGAACACGTCTTGGTCCCTTGTGTTTGCAGTGTTTACAGTGGACTTTGGGCGGTTTTTCCAGGACTGGTCTTGGCAAGACTGGGTATGAGCAGTTACCTACTTTAAAATTTCTCCTTGCAAGGCTACCCACTCAGAGGGAAGTGATTTCATTTACTAAGTTGTAGGGCTCTTTGGCAAGTCAAAGCTCAGATTTTAAGTTAAGTATCCTAAGGAAGGCTAATCTGCCTACCCATGACCCCATGGATGATGAGTAGCATTCTCTTTTCAAGAGAAAAAGTCTCTGCATTTCCTACCACCTGCATAGGTTCCTCATTTTGTGACTGGTAGATAATGGGGTTTTAGTGTTATATTTGCCTTCTGATTTATTTATTCATTAAGTGTCTATTGGGTAAGCCACACACTGTGTACAAAGGATAGAGAGGTAAACAGGATAAAGGAGACCAACATGCAATAAGTTAACAAACAGTGTGATTTCCCTTAGTTAGTGATAAGTGTCACGAAGACAAGATGAATGTAATGGCATGATTGCCTGCTTCAGCAAGTGTGGTCAGGGAAGGTAACCTGGGAATGTGACATTTGAGGTGAGAACCAAATGGTGGGAAGGAGCCAGCCACGTCAGAATTTGTCAAAAAATGTACATTTTGCAGAAAGGGAACAGCAAACACAAAGACCGAAACAGGCACGGCAGGGCATTTTCAAGGTACTAAAGAAAGCTGGGTGTTAAATCAAGGGTAGGACATTTTTGACTGTCTTTGAAACTGTATTGCTCTCTATCTAGTCATGTAGTTATAACTCCATAAAAGTGCGAAGGAAACATGTTTAAGACGTATTTTAGGGTGCTTGTTTATAGACCAGTGCATCACTTAATTATATGTTAAGTAATAAATATATCATTTATTATACTTACTAATAAGTTTTCCCATTACTTAGTCACTTCGTAGTATATTCACTGGGTAACAATAGACATAACCTACATTAATTGCATGTCTAATGTATTCCAGGCTTACTTCCCAGACTAAAGGAGTTCATTGTCTAGTAGGGAAATATTTTTAAAAAGAAACGAAACAACTTGTGTACTTGGTGCTGTGGGTGTATTGCCTGGGATGGTCTGGTGAGGGGAGAGGCACAGTTGTTAGCATAGGGTGATACTTGAACTGAGTTTTGACGGATAAGTAAGAATTTTTCAGGCATGCAAGTAGGGAGAGGGCCTCAAAGAGGGATGGGGCCCGGGCAAGCCTGGCAAAGAAGCAGGAAGTAATGAATTAGAGAATTGTTGGTTATGGCTGGACTGAGCAGTTTAGGAGGTGTGTGGTAAAATCATCCACTTGAAGATAGAGAAGAGGGAGGAGCTAGGGAAGAAGGCAGAGGAATGGCTAAGGTTCTTCCTCATCAGGAACACAGATAGGAATGAATGATAGAGGAAAGTCCAGAGAAGCAGAAGGTGGTGATCTAGATCACTACTTGGGAATGCTACATGTTGCCATGGAAGGAAGATGGGAGATTATTGTTGGTGATGGGAGCAGTATTTTTCACATGCTGCCTGAGTCCTAGCTGTAAAAAATATCAGCCATGGAGCTTTCTGAATGTCCATACACCTGGGTCTCATCCCCAGAGAGACAGATTGAGAAGGGCTAATGTGGGCATCAGAAATCTGAATTTTTAAAGTATCCCCAGGAGATTCTAAGGGAAAAAGAGATTTGGATCAAAACGAGGGTGGCCAACAGAAGAGGCAGAGAGAATAGAGTCCAGTGGGAGATGCTGAAGGCACCAGATAAAGTAGTAGCAGTGAACAGGTTAGAGAAGGAGGATTTTAAAGATGTGCAAGTAGGTAGATTGTGTCAATAAAACTTGTTGGATTTGCGGGAGGAGGAGTTGAAGGTGGCTCTCGGTAGACAGATGATCTTACTATTCACTAAGGTAGGGGAGGCAGAAAACAGGGGTGGGGGCGGAAAGAGAGAGAGGCAGAGACACAGGCAGAGGGAGAAGCAGGCTCCATGCAGGGAGCCTGATGTGGGACTCGATCCTGGGACTCCAGGATTATGCCCTGGGCCAGAGGCAGGTGCTAAACCCCTGAGTCACCCAGGGATCCCAAGATTTTCATTTATTTATTTGCGAGAGAGAGCACACACAAGCGGGGAGGAGGGGCAGAGGAAGAGGGAGATGGAGACCTGAGTTGAAGGCACACACTTAACTGACTGAGCCACCCAGGGGCCCCTACCCATCTCATCTTAATGTACCCCAAAATAAGGGCTGTCACTTGTTTATATCTACCCTTTAACAGTTGTCAGTGACTTCCCATTGTAGGTGATACTTGAGTTGATCTTTGAGGAATGAGTAGGAGTTGGTCAGGCATGCAGATTTTGTTCCTTTCCCTTTTCCCCAAGCTAAAAGAATAAAGCACTCTTCTAGCTGGAGCCCACCTCCCATCTCTTCTTAACTCATTCTCTACTGCCTTTTCTAACACCACTTCTTCATCCTCTCCTCTGAGAGGATGAGCCTGGCATGTGGTTAAATCTGGTGCTTTCTCCTGTTGATGCTGTAGTGGGCTTTCCAGAGACTCCCAGAGTACTTCAGATCCCTTACCTGTGGAAAGGAGAGAATATTATTGTCTATTTTGTTGAGTTGTTGTGAAGATTAAGAGTTACTGTGTGTAAAGCTCCTTGGCCAGGGTTAGGTATTTTTAACTGGATCCTTCTGAGTGTGTTCTCAAGAATACAAAAGCATAGCCCATTTGTTGACCCTATCCTGTACCTTCCGGGCTGCTGACTTCTGTTTCTTCTTCCCAACCTTGGTCCTTGAAAGATGATCTTCACTTTATTTCCTCTCTCACTTCCCTAATCTTTAGCCCTCTGCAGTTCATCAGCTGTTCTTTGATGTTGCTCACTGCCCCACTGTGATGTTGAATCTGCCCCACTGTGCCACAAAAACTCCTCTGGACCAGGTGACCAGGGACGTCCACTCCAGTGGATCTACCAGATGCTTCTCAGTCCTTGGACTTAGTGGAATGTTCTCTTGCATTAGCCTTGGTGAACATTTCCTTCTAAAATTCTGCACTCCTTGACTTTTATTTTTGAATTCCATGCCCACCTGGTTTTCTTCATACCTCTTGACCACCTCTACTTAGTTTCTCTCATCTCCTCAGAGTTTACTGAATTTGGCATTACTGGGTTATTATAGTTACTGTAAGGAGAGCAGTTTCAGTGGTGCATTAAGGCTGAAACCTGCTTTGTTGAGATAAGGAGTGAACTAGGTGGACAGTACAAGTAGTGAGACTGGACCATGGGGACATGCAGCAGGGAGGGAATCTGGGGAAGACACAGCTGAGTTAGGTAGGCCCTTTGAAGACTCAGGAGCTTGGATGTTTTGTTAACTAAAATTTACACAGCACTGAGATGGAAACCAGAGCAAATTTATTAGCATGAGAAATATGGTTTTGAGTTGAACTGAAACCAGTGAAACTGGTTTTGGCCTGAAACCAGTTAGAGAGCCTGGAATCAGATGTAGTTAGGGAAATTGGATGCATCCAAGGTCCAGTGAGTGGTGTGAGCCTGCAGTAAGGACATTCATCTCACTCTAGAGATGGGTGAGCCGTAAGGATTGGTGGGGTCATTCACGGCCTGCCTACTCTGTCCCCTGCATAAAGCTGAAATGGACACCATGAAAATTTACCACTACCGCTATTTTTGTGCTGTAGTGGTACAAAGTACCAAGCTGTGTTATGGATTCAGTGTGTTAAATATCAAACCTGTAGGAGACGATCAAATATTTTTATCTCTCACCATCTCTTTAAAATGTACTCAGCTTGGAGAGCTTTGTGCTTTTGTGAAAGGGTATCAGACCTATGACTTTGTATTTACTCTTAAAGTTATTGATTCAGCAACTGTTTAATGAGCACTCCTGTGAGCCAGCCACTCTTCAGGTGCTTGGAATTCAGTAGCAAATAAAAGACAAAAAGTACATTCAAGTAGCAATAATCTTAGGGAATAAAAGTCACAAAATAGAGGCTCAATTTAAAATTCAAAATATGAAAAAAATAAAAAATAAAATTCAAAATATGCAGTTAGGGACTCCTGGGTGGTTCAGTTGGTAGAGCATGTGACTCTTTTTTTTTTTTTTTAATTTATTATTTATGATAGTCACACAGAGAGAGAGAGAGAGAGAGAGGCAGAGACACAGGCAGAGGGAGAAGCAGGCTCCATGCACCGGGAGCCCGACGTGGGATTCGATCCCGGGTCTCCAGGATCGCGCCCTGGGCCAAAGGCAGGCGCCAAACCGCTGCGCCACCCAGGGATCCCGAGCATGTGACTCTTGATCTCAGGGTCATGAGTTCAAGTCCCATGTTGGACATGGAGCTTACTTTAAAAAAAAGTAAAAATCGGGCAGCCCCAATGGCGCAGCGGTTTAGCGCCACCTGCAGCCGGGGGTGTGATCCTGGAGACCCGGGATCGGGTCCCACGTCGGGCTCCCTGCATGGAGCCTGCTTCTCCCTCTGCCCCTCTCTCTCTCTCTCTCTCTGTGTCTCTATGAATTAAAACAAAAAAAAAAAAACAAAAAAAACACAAAAACCTCTCTAAAAAATTAAATAAAAAAAGTAAAAATAGGGCAGCCCAGGTGGCTCAGCAGTTTAGCACCGCCTTCAGCCCAGGGCCTGATCCTGGAGACCCGGGATCAAGTCCCACATTGGGCTCCCTGCATGGAATTTGCTTCTCTCTCTCTCTCTCTCTCATGAATAAGTAAAAAATCTTAAAAAAATAAAGTAAAAATATAAATATGCAGTTGAGTATTTGAATCAGTACTTCAGTCTTCATTCAAAGGTAAGACTTTTTCTTCCTTTTTCTCCTGGTTAAGACTTGTACTTGACAACCACTTGCTGTGAGAGAAAGGAGGGTGATTGGCTTCTGCTCTTTTTGTGTTCCTCTCTTGTCTCTCAGATTTTCTGTTTCTGCCCTTATTAGGTTCTAGATTAGGTGGAGTGGGAGGAGGAAGGAATGGGAGGAACTAGGAGAGTTCTTTTGTGGCTCTCTCAGCCTGGTACACGGTTACAGCTGACTCTCCTCAGGGCTCTTGAGATTCTTTTGAGATTCCCATGTCTGGTGCTCCCCTGTCTTCGGGGGATGCATCTTTATGTTGTTGGGCTTTCTTTGGTTTGCTTTTCCTTAGTTCCTTCCACCTTCAGTTTCCTCCTTCTGGAGTCCTTTGGCTTGCTTAAGGGCACTGTCACACTGAGCCAAAGATAACCCCAGTGGTGACTCTTACATGTGGTCTACCACTTCTCTGCTGGAATTGCTGATTCTTTGCCTTGGTTGTACATTTTGAACCCTAAAATCAATGTGGGTTCTCCTTCCACTCTTTAGGTTTCCCAAGGTGGAAATCCACTGGACTCCCACCTCTTGAGTCACATATTTAACTCACTGGAGAGGCCCTTTGAACCCCTGACTCAAGGGGGATGTGAAGATATGGTTGTGATGTGAAGATATGGTTGTATTCAAAGCACTTGGATGCTCACTCTACAAATCTTTTTCCTAATTTTCTCTGTGCAGTAGAGAACTCTTGCTATTTCACTCATTCTTTCTATATTCATAATCGGGCTGAGAGGAGACTAAGAGTTTTGGTACTACATTTAGATTAATTTTCTTTGTAAATTCTGCATTTTGGTGTAGAACCTCACTTTGGTTGCAGCAGCTTATGTATTTGGTACTTTAATGGAAACTCCAATTTTATTGTCTTTAGTTGGGTTTCTGTTTTGGTGGCCAAGATTCATCTGGCTGGCCTCTTTATTTATTTATTTCTTATTTTGTTTTAAGATTTTATTTATTCATGAGAGACAGAGAGAGAGAGAGAGAGGTAGAGACTTAAGCAGAGGGAGAAGCAGGCTCACTCCCAGGAGCTGGATGTAGGAGTCTATCCCAGGACCCTGACCCCGGGATTACGCCCTAAGCCAAAGGCAGACAGACACTCAACCACTAAGCCACCCAGGCATCCCTGGCTGACCTCTTTAAAGGTGACTTTAGAATTTATATATCTCTGCTCTAATTTCATTCTTCGTTGCAGTAAAGATTAACTAACTCATCAGGCCTGGATTGCTCAAACCCTGCACTGCCTTTAATGCCTGACTCTTGGGGGAGAAGCTATTTCCTATATTTCTTAAGTTTTGGAGGAGTATATTCTTGAATTTCTTCTTCTTTTTTTTTTTTTAAGATTTTATTTATTCATGAGAGATACAGACAGAGACAGAGACACAGGCAGAGGGAGAAGCAGGCTCCATGCAGGGAGCCCGACATGGGCCTGGATCCTGGGTCTCCAGGATCATGCCCCGGGCCGAAGGCTGCACTAAACTGCTGAGCCACCCAGGCTGCCCTATTATTGAAATTCTTGAGGAATGTATTATTTATTTAAGAAGATGTCCTGAGTGACTCAGTTGGTGTAGTGTCTTACTTCATCTCAGGTCGTGATCTCAGGGTCTTGGGATCGAGTCTCGCACTGGGTTCCCTGCTCAATAGGCACTCTGCTTCTCCCTCTCCCATCCACCCCCCACTGTGCTCTCAATCAAAAAAAAAAAAATCTTAATTTTTTTTTTTTTTTAGCTGAGAAGGAAAGGCAGGTATTCATTAGGGAAGGATAAGCTTGGTATTATTTTTTATTTTTTAAATTATTCATTTACTGCATACAGTGTGGGGTTCAGACTCAGGACTTGGAGATCAAGAGTTGCATGCCCTACTGACTGAGCCAGCTGGGTATCCCAAGGCGGAATGCATTTATTTATTTATATATATAAAATATATATAAAAAATATATATTTATGGGCAGGCCAGGTGGCTCAGTGGTTTAGCACCGCCTTCAGCCCAGGGCCTGATCCTGGAGACCCGGGATCAAGTTCCACATTGGACTCCCTGCATGGAGCCTGCTTCTCCCTCTGCCTATGTCTCTGCCTCTCTCTCTCTCTCTCTCTATCTCTCATGAATAAAAATAAATAAAATCTTTAAAAAATATATATACATATATTTATTATTTTATTTAAAATCAAGTTAGTTAACATACACTGTAGTATTAGTTTCAGGAGTAGAATTTGGTGATTCATCACTTACATATAATGACTAATGCTCATCCCAAGTGCCCTCCTTAATGCCTGTCACCCATTTAGCCCATCCTCCCACCCACCACCCGTCTAGCAACCCTCAACAACCAAATTATATTTATAGTTTGCCTCCCTCTTTGTTTTTTTTCATTTTTATTTATTTATTTTTTTTAGAGTTTTTTTTTTTTCCTTTAAGATTTTATTTATTCATTCATAGAGACACAGAGAGAGAGAGAGAGAGAGAGGGGCAGAGACACAGGCAGAGGGAGGAGCAGGCTCCATGCAGAGACGGCGCTAAACCGCTGCGCCACGAGGGCTGCCCTGTTTTTTCTTTTTTTTAATATTTTATTTATTTATTCATGAGAGACACAGACTGAGAGAGAGGCAGAGACACAGGCAGAGGGAGAAGCAGGCTTCATGCCGGGAGCCCGACATGGGACTTGATCCCGGGACTCCAGGATCACACCCTGGACCGAAGACAGGCACCAAACTGCTGAGCTACCCTTGGATCCCCTTCCCTCTCTGTTTTTATCTTATTTTATTTTTCCTTCCCTTCCCTTCCCCTGTGTTCATGTTTTTTAAATTCCACATGAGTGAAATCATATTTGTCTTTCTCTGACTGACTTACTTCATTTAGCATAATACACTCTGGTTCTATCCATATCATTGCAAATGGCAAGATTTCAATCTTTTTTTTTTTTTAATTTTTATTTATTTATGATAGTCACACACAGAGAGAGAGAGAGAGAGGCAGAGACACAGGCAGAGGGAGAAGCAGGCTCCATGGACCGGAAGCCCGACATGGGATTTGATCCCGGGTCTCCAGGATCGCGCCCTGGGCCAAAGGCAGGCGCCAAACCGCTGTGCCACCCAGGGATCATGATTTCAATCTTTTTGAAGGCTGCATAATATTTTATTGTAGGTGTATACCATATTTTCTTTATCCATTCATAAGTCGATGGACATTTGGGTTCTTTCCATAATTTGGCTATTGTTGATAGTGCTGCTGTAAACATTGGGATACCTGTGCCCCTTCAAATCAGCATTTTTCTCTCTTTTGGATAAATACCTAGTAGTGCAATTGCTAGGTCATAGGTAGTTCTATTTTTTTTTTTATTTTTTTATTTTTTTATTTTTTAAATTTTTTTTTTAAAATTTTTTTTTTTATTTATTTATGATAGGCACACAGTGAGAGAGAGAGAAGCAGAGACATAGGCAGAGGGAGAAGCAGGCTCCATGCACCGGGAGCCCGACGTGGGATTCGATCCCGGGTCTCCAGGATCGCGCCCCGGGCCAAAGGCAGGCGCCAAACCACTGCGCCACCCAGGGATCCCGGTAGTTCTATTTTTAACTTTTTAAGGAAACTCCATACTGTTTTCTAGGGAGAAAGCTTTTAAAAACAATGTTTCTTTTTCAGTCTAAAAGTAATTAATCATGTTACAGAAAGTTTGAAAGATAGAAAAAAGCGCTGTTAGTATTTCACTTAATTTTCTTCATCTTTTTTTCTGACACATTTATGTTCTTGTTTTAAATGAACTGATTTTGTTATGATAAAATGAATAGAATTCATTTTAGAAAATTCCAAAATATGGAAAGGTAGTAGAAAGGAATAAAAATAGCATTTATTGACATCTTGGTGTTTATATTCATACTTACTCTAGTGCAAAAATGAAAATCTAAGTAATTAAAAATAAATTTATCACACTCAAATACTATTTTGTAACTTGCCTTTATTTCACACCAAGACTTTTATTTTTATTTTTATTTTTTTTAATTTTTACTTATTTATGATAGTCACAGAGAGAGAGAGAGAGAGAGGCAGAGACACAGGCAGAGGGAGAAGCAGGCTCCATGCACCGGGAGCCCGACGTGGGATTCGATCCCGGGTCTCCGGGATCGCGCCCTGGGCCAAAGGCAGGCGCTAAACCGCTGCGCCACCCAGGGATCCCAGCACACCAAGACTTTTAAAAAGCAATCACAGTGACTATGTGTGTATCCTGCTTTTCTCTCATTTATCATGAGTGTTTCCCAAGTATGCTCTTCTTAAAGAATTAGGTTGGTGCCTGCCTTCCTTTCTTTTCTTTCTTTCTTTCTTTCTTTCTTTCTTTCTTTCTTTCTTTCTTTCTCCCTATTGTGATGCTTAGAGCATCTTAATTTTCAGATGTTTCTAGAAATGAAAGAAAAGTAAATAAAGAGTATTCTCTTGGGAAGCCTGGTGACTCAGCGGTTGAATGCCTGCCTTTGGCCCAGGGTGTGATCCTGGAGACCTGGGATGGAGTCCCACATCGGGCTCCCTGCAGGGAGCCTGCTTCTCTCTCTGCCTATGTGTCTGCCTCTCTTTCTCTCTTTGTGTCTCTCATGAATAAATAAATAAAATCTTAAAAAAAAAAAAGCGTATTCTCTTATAACTTTTGATACATACTGCCAAATTCCAACCCTAAAGGATGGTATGTATAACTTCACCAGCAATTTAAGAGAGAAAGGATTGCTTTACTAAAGTTATTACATTAAAAAAGTTATTACATTTAATTTTCAGAGTAATGCTACATACTGTTGTTCTGTTTTTGCTATACAAATGAACATTTTGAAGCTCAGAACATAATTTGTCCAAAATCACATAGCTAGTATGTCAGAGAGCTAGGATCTGAATCCAGGTTTGCCTAGGTTTAAGTAAAATGCTAGGAGCAATGGCAATATAAATTCTAAGCATTAGGAAAAATACCTGGGGGAAAGAATCATAATCTAAATGAGGATTCTGTGTATCTATATGATTTCTTAAGAATTTTCAATCAATAATAATAAGTTGTTGGTTTTATTTCTGTCACAGTCTAAGTTTCATTTATGTAACACATTGCTTATGTAACAGTTACTACTAGGCTCTGTTCTAAGCAGTTTGCATATATTAACCCATTTAATTCTCAGAACAATGAGGTATTAGGATTATTATCCCCAGTTTGCAGATAAGAAAGTTTAGGCACAGACATTTAAGTAGCTTCACTAAGATCACATAGCTGGTAAGAAGCAGAGTTGGCATTTGAACCTAGGGACACCTATGTGGCTCAGTCAGTTAGGCGTCTGCCTTAGGCTCAGGTCATGATCTCAGGATCCTGGGATCAAGCCCCATGTTAGGCTCCCTGCTTGGTGGGAGCCTGCTTCTCCTCCTCCCTCTGCTGTTCCCCCCGTTAGTGCTCTCTATCAAATAAATTAATAAAATCTTTAAAAAAATAGAATTTGAACCTAGACAATCTGAGTCCATTCTGTTCTGAATGAATGCACACTACTGCTTCACAGACTTAAGGGAGTTTATTTATATTTATGTCTCCTGACCACTGAGATAGTCAGTCTGGTGACTAAGATAATAGTTCAGTTTAGCAGCTGAGCTGGTTTCCCAGTCCTTGGAAGCTGCAATACTGTTGCTTTTCCTTCCTCCCCTTGCACCTGCTCCTGTGTTCTACCTGTTGTTTTAAACCCTTACCTCCCCCCCCCACCCCAGTCTCCCTCTGTTCCCTCTTTGTTCCTAAGGCGGAACCAAGATCTAGTTTGGCTTTCAGTAGGGATAGTTCATGACCTAATTAGGATCTTCTTGTCATTGCTAATGAACTATAATTATTTGCATTTTCTCCTTTTTCCCTTTTCTTCCTTCATTAGTCAAGTTACTATCTGCCTTCTTCCATTCTCAAATTGTCTCAGTTGTATTAATGAAGATGGGACCTATCTTAAATCATGCTATGTTAAAAGTATATTTCTATAGAATTTTAATGAGTATAATATGCTGAAGAATATCTTGTTGTGGCGCCTGGGTGGCTCAGTTGGTTAAGTGTCCTACTCTTGATTTTGGCTCAGTCATGATCTCAGGGCTGTAGGATCAAGCCCCCACATTAGGGTCTGCACCAGCCAGAAAGCCTACTTAAGATTGTTTCTGCCCTCCCCTCACCCTCTCTTGCTCTCCATCTCTTAAAAAAAAAAAAAAAAAAAAGTATCTTGTAAATAATTTACTCCAGCATTTTTGAAGTATGGGGCTGCTTGAGTTTTTTCTTTTTTTAAATTGCTTTAAGCTTATTTTTTACATTGAATATTACAATGTTTATTTTTTTAAGATTTATTTATATTTTTTAGTAACATCTACATCTAACGTGGGGCTTGAACTTGCAGCCCTGAGATCAAGAGTTGCATGCTCTTCTGACTGAGCCAGCAAGGCACCCCTTATTTAGTTTATTTTTACTAGCTTTATTGAGATCTAACTGACAAAAGCTTTATATATATATATATGTTGTATGTGACATTTTGTTATATGTACATGTTGTGAAATGATTACTGAAATCAAGTGAATTAATGTATCTATCACCTCACATAGTTATCTTTGTGTGTGTATGTATGTGTGAAAACATTTACGGTCTACTCTCAACAGATTTCAGGTATACAATACAATGTTATCACCTAGAGTCATTGTTCTGTACATTGCTTAAGTTTTCACCCTCATTTAAATCATGATTATAAATGAGAATTGTAATTTAACCTTCATTTAAATCATTATTCTCTTTCCCAGATATTTGTCTTAAGATTTTGTAAGTTATATTGCCATTGTTTTCAGACATTTCCCAGTGTTATATCATCTTAGTCCGTTGAATGTAGTGTGATAGAGTGGAAAGAGCACAGAATTCTTTGGAAAGTGTTCTGTAGGGGAGTGTGGTCCTAATGTTGTCAGGTAGACTGTTTCTTAAAGACTGAGAAGGCAGATTAGTGCTTCTGAGACCCTTAGAGGCCCTGCAACAAAGAGATTTAACTTTACTCTTTGTCTCTAAGACTAGAGGGCATGGTTTTCCATTGTATAAAATTTGGGACTGTAAGGAAGAAACATAAAGTTGAATGTCTGTACTGCTCAGGCTTCATCCCTACTTACATATTGGTTTTGTACAAGTTTTTTAGGCCTGTATGTATATGTATGAACATTTTTTAAAAGCAAAATTGGACCTGTATACAGTTTTGTATTCTTTAATCTGTTTAAATGAATTTGCCTCCTATCATTAATAATGCTCAAAGTTGACTTCTGACAGTTTTGCCTTATTACAAAATTGAGACATGCTTGGCTGCCAAAAATTTAAAAATTATATAAATCATAACATAGAAATAGTACCATATAATTACTCCCCCATTTAAATAAACATCACCATAGTTTATTGCTCAGTCTTTTAGACTTTTTTCATGCAAGTGCTTTCCTGTGCATTTTTTCCTCTCTCACACATGTATATATGCCTACATGTATGTGTATGTAGTTTTACACAGACATGGCCTTCAAATATGCATTTGTTGGCTCCCCCCAAATTATCTTAGATACAGAATTATAACTCTGAAAGACTATGTTATATTAAATTGTTTTTCTCCAGCATTTTCCCATTTAAACAGTGTTGTGCTGAACATCTTTATAATTAAGTTATTGATCATTGGGCAGCCCTGGTGGCACAGCGGTTTAGTGCCACCTGCAGCCCGGGGTGTGATCCTGGAGATCCGGGATTGAGTCCTGTGTCAGGGGGCTTCCTGCATGGAGCCTGCTTCTCCCTCTGCCTGTGTCTCTGCCTCTCTCTCACTCTCTCTGAATAAATAAATAAATAAATCTTAAAAAAAAAAAAAGTTATTGATCATCTCTTTGACTTCATCTGAAGAAATGTTCACAGGGGCACCTGGGTGGCTCAGTCATTTGAGCATCTGATTCTTGATTTCCACTCAGGTGATGATCTCAGGGTTCTGCAATTGAGCCCCCCCCCCCCCTCCCGCCGCCAGTCAGGCTCCACGATCAGCAGGGAGTCTGCTTGAGGTTCTCTCCCTCTCCCCTCGCACCTTCCCCATGCACTCTTTCTCTCTCAAATAAGTAAATAAATTTTACTTCACACTTCTCAGCAGTTCAGTAGCATATCTTTCTCACCAAACTTGTAACAGTGGAACACGATAAGTTAAAATAATTTTTGCACCTTGAGAGATGAAAAAATGGCATTTTATTGTTGCCTTAATCTGCATTTCTTTGAATATCTGGGAAAGTGAACTTTTTTCCTCTTTCATTTTTACTGGCATTTTATTTTATTTTTTATTTATTTATTTATTTTTTTAATTAATTTTTATTGGTGTTCAATTTACCAACATACAGAAAAACACCCAGTGCTCATCCCGTCAAGTGTCCACCTCAGTGCCTGTCACCCATTCCCCTCCAACACCCGCCCTCCTCCCCTTCCACCACCCCTAGTTTGTTTCCCCGAGTTAGGAGTCTTTATGTTCTGTCTCCCTTCCTGATATTTCCCAACATTTCTTTTCCCTTCCTTTATATTCCCTTTCACTATTATTTATATTCCCGAAATGAATGAGAACATACACTGTTTGTCCTTCTCCGATTGACTTATTTCACTCAGCATAATACCCTCCAGTTCCATCCACGTTGAAGCAAATGGTGGGTATTTGTCGTTTCTAATTGCTGAGTAATATTCCATTGTATACATAAACCACATCTTCTTTATCCATTCATCTTTCGATGGACACCGAGGCTCCTTCCACAGTTTGGCTATTGTGTTACTGGCCATTTTAATATAGTTTTTGAACAGATTTGACTGCTTATGTGCTTTGCTCATTCTTTTTCTACTGGAATATTAGTATTTTATTAACTTGATTTATAAAAACCTTGTAAAGTATTAGCTTTTGTCTTGGTGTATGTTATACATATTTTAACCACTTATCAGTTGCTTTTTAATTTTATTCATGAATTTTTTCATATAAATTTTTCATAAATAAGTCATTAAAATAAAGATATTTAGCTCATAAATTTTATTAGGCCAAATTTATTCTTTATCAGGCCCTAAGCCTCTGAGATCTGTTGAATATTCATCTAACATTTTTGTATCTTTTTACCTAATTATGAAGGTACTATATACTGCTGGTACAAATACGAACAGTCCAGGAGAGTAAAAAACAAAATGTGAAATTCTCTCTCATTGCCAGCAATGGTATGGAGTATATTCTTGTAGATTACTTTTCTCTATGAATTGTGTATGTGTGTGATTACTATGAGTAATATAAGTGTATGGTAAAAATAATTAAATAAGGATATCATATGAATTTTCCTCACTAGGAGTAACCACTTTTAAGTTCCTTTTTCTTTGCTGCTTCTATTATAGCTTTGAATGACGTGTTTATGCCTCTACTAATTTGTTGACTACTGGAGATTCTGTTTATAGATTCCACATAATGAAGGATGAGGAATTTCCATACCTCCAACATCTCCTTCATCTTTTACTTTTGTTTTAGTTACTCCTTGGTTACCTTTATAGTTTTAAATAATGGAGGAAACTCCTTTTTGTGATTTATCAATTTTTGCCATGATTGGTAGACTCTATTGTGATAATGAAAAACTAGATCAAGAACGTGTGTACCTCTTCTGTACTCTAATTCCTTGTTTGTGTTCTGTATATGCCATGTTTACAGTCTTTTTTTTTTTTTTAAGAATTTATTTTTTCATGAAAGACACACACACACACACACACACACACACACACAGAGGGGCAGAGACACAGGCAGAGGGAGAAGCAGGCTCCTTGCTGGGAGCCTGATGTGGGATTTGATCTCGGGTCTCCAGGATCATGCCCTGGGCCAAAGGCAGGTAAACCCCTGAGCCACCCAGGGATTCCCTACAGTCTGTTTTGTAATGGTGATGAAGCCTTTCATGCATTATCAGTTAGTTGATTTTTATGTAGAAAGTCAAAACCAATAGTCCTATTTATGTTACTATGATTGTATGTTTATGATAGAACCAAGATGTGTGATTGGAGTCAGGAGGAAAGAGAGACCAGATCAGAAAACCTGTGCTGTTTCAAGGAGTCTCTTAATCACTTCTGGTAGTTCTTCTGCTTTAAGTTCAACTCCATTCCTGCTGTTTCTCGAAGGTTACATCATTTTTTTCTTGACTTCCTCTATGTTTTTTCTCTGAGGCCAAGGACACTCTCCTGGAGTAAACTTTCATCTAGAGGACACAGGTAGTGAGCTTTCTAGATACGTGCTTGGCTACTCTTGTATGTAGTGAAAGAATTCGTAAGTAGTTGGTGTGGGTTTCTCTCTATTTGTGGGTAGGTCTAGGTCATTTCTCCACGAGGCCCATACCTTAAACGTCAGGGCTGATTGTGAGCTCTGCTCAAGTATGTGGGGCATGTGGATAAGCTGGTCTCCATCTAGGGCGCAGAGATGGGAAGCAGGCCTTGGGGCAAGGGAGGGTGAGAAGCTGGTGCAGGCAGCAGAATTAGGCGGGCTTGGCACTTTCTGTGAATTTCCATCTTATGTAAACCCTCTAGCCCCTCTTGTTTCTTTTTTTTTAAGATTTTATTTATTTATTTATTCATGATAGACACACAGAGAGAGGGAGAGGGAGAGAGAGAGAGAGAGAGGGAGAGGCAGAGACACAGGCAGAGGGAGAAGCAAGTTCCATACCGGGAGCCCGATGTGTGACTCGATCCCGGGACTCCAGGATTGTGCCCTGGGCCAAAGGCAGGTGCTAAACCGCTGAGCCACCCAGGGATCCCCTGAGCCACCCAGGGATCCCCCCCTCTTGTTTCCATTGCCTGTCACCCAGGCTGTCATCTGCTTTGGGAGTTTGATATTGCCCCAAGCTCTTCTGTACTTTTTCTCAGACTTCCCGCCCTCTCAGGGTCCTCCTGAAGTGATTTGCCCCCTTTCTTTGGAGAGCATTTCTCGGATTTTATTTTGTAGGTAAAGCCTTTTTTCCAACTGGAGTGGTTGAGTGAATGGCCAAGTGTGGGAAGAAACGTGAGAGAGTGTGTCTAGGGGCGGGGTTTTGTGGAAAGGCCTGCAGGCCTAGCTGTCACCTCTACACATGTGAGGTTGAAACCACTGGACATGGTTTAAACAGGATGTGGGTCCAACATTAAGTGTCATTGAAACAAAGGTAAGATGATGACTCCCTTTCAGAAAGTTTTTTGTCTTGATTGCATCAAAGAGCAAGTCTCAGCTAGGAACTAGTCTGAAATACCTCTCTGAGAGCAGCTAGTTTCCTATTGTAGCAGAGAACAGGAGGCAGACCCAGGTCTTTCTATCAGCAGTAAAATTAGTTAGAATTTAATAAAGTGTGTTTATTTTTGTAGTTACCACCTACTGATGACAAAGTGACACTCATTTTCCATTTATTGTAGTAATTCTAAGTTTCAATTAAAATGTTTAACTAAATCATAGTATGATGATTTGAAGAAAATATTAAATAATAGGATACATGATATGGGATATAGCAATATGGTGCGACAATGGGAATGACTGAAGTTTGAAAAATATTCTTATGAATAATTTATATTATTCTGATGAGTAATTCTTGCTGCTCATGCTTCTCCCCAGGTCTTCTTATTGATTGATTAGTTCCCTGGACTCATTTGGAAGGAGACATTTCTCTGGTATTTTGAGGGTTGTTCTATTTCAGTATAACTTTAGAAGGGAGGAAAAGTGGACAGGTGTAGGAGTCTGTCATCTTGAACTGAAATTTTATCTAGCTATCTTTTTGGTTTCATTGCTTTTGTTTGATTCTGTAGTCCATTTAGAATTAGTCCTAGTGCTTAGAGTTTAAGTGGGGCTTTTTGCCCCATTAGCTAGCCAATCTCAGTAGGAGGGGTTTAGAGATGTCAGTTGCATGTCTGTTCACACACAGATTAGGTGCCCAAAGACCATGTAAAAATCCAAACAAATAGATTTTAAATTTGGTTCTCTTATGATTTTCCATCAGACATGAGTGGAAGAGGTTCATTAGATCCTCAAAGATTTAAAGTCAGACTTGAGTTTTCCCACCTGGTGGATATTTGTTCTGTTTGCATCCTTTCCCAAAATAGATCCATTTAGTATGTGTTTAAACGTCTGCTGACTAGGTAACTCCGTTTCCCATTTGTCTTCTCAGATGTTCTAGTGTATATCTTTGTAGCTGTGGTGTCCTTGTCACGTTGCATTGATTCATTCAAAGATTCATTGGGTCTTTGAACATGTGGAACCATCTGTGGCTTGTCAGGACGCTGTTACTGGCTACACTTTGCTCTCACTTGGCCTTTACAGCTCAGCCCTCTCTTAAATTAGCATTTGTCTGGTAGACATCCACCTCTCTGGTGATTTTCTAGACCAGGCTTTGAAAGCTGATAGGCTAACAGATGTGTTTTGTATGATTCATGTGTTGTTTGTGAGGGTACAGGGGTGGAGAAGAGAGTTACTTTCCCAATAGTTTAAAGTCGGAGTATTAAAGATAAAAATCCAGATTTTGCTTATATCTGGCAACATCGAGACTGAATTGTTATGTGACAGAAATCCATCTACTTCTCCTGTTTCACTGACTCCTGCTTGGCCTTTTTAGGTACTTGAATGGATTTCCTTGCCAATAACCACACATTTCCCCCTTTTCTAAAATTACTTTTTTTGTTTTGTTTTGTTTTACAGTTTATTGCAGGGTTCAGAACTATCTACAAAAAAAAAAAAAAAAAAAAAGAACTATCTACAGATTCACTTTTTCAGAGTCATTCTTACAGTTGAATAATTTATCCTCTGTGATAAATTTCTGGTTTTCTTATTTGGTTTTCAAAATTATTATTTCATTATAATTACATTCCCTATTAAACGAGCAGAAGACATTCGTTCCTCCCTAACTTAAGTGCTATTTCTAATTAGCACTTTTAACAATCACTACATTTTATGCTTAATGAAAGGCTTAATGTTGGGTTGTTCTTTTTTTTTTTTTTTTGAAAGGCATTATGTTTGTGTAAAATCTTCCTAAAAAGGATAAACCTGAGGTAGTGGCAGGATCAAAATAAAAGCATAGGTGACTAATGCCATTGTTGATGACTTGCACATTTGGCACACTTTTCTCTGGCATGTAAGCCTTTGTGTTAGGTTCTGTTTTAGAACTTTTTAAATTTTATTGCTTCCTCCCCACCCCCAAATTACACTGTCTAAATATTTTAGATTTAGAATATATTTTGTATCTAGAGGGTTTTGTTGTTGTTTTCTAGAAACTCTTTGTCATTTCTTCTATTCATTTTCCTGATAAATTTACCAGCATTGGTCCAGTAACCAGTGTTTATTGGCTGCCCTCATGAGCCAGGCACTCTGCCAAATTGTCTGGTGACCTACGTGAGGAGCAGTCAGTGTGGCAGGTGCCCAGTATCCTTCAGTTCTGTTCCGTAAATGAGGATGAATGTGGATAGGAAATGAATGTGACAAAAATAAAGTTGGAGCCTTTTGATTCCCAGGCAATTTTATGGAAATCTTTGTTGAGATGTCAGCAAAAGACACTCGTTCCTCCCTAACTTAGTGAGGATTGAGCTTTCTTCTAGTTTTCTCATAGGCCAAAGAAGAAATCATGATGGCAGCAGAAGGTGGCCCTTGAAGTGCACTGTTGTGGACTTCCATACTTATTTTTGCTCTAGCCCCTTTCTGATGAAAAACCTTAAGGAACTTACTTCATGAGACACCATTCTTGTGAACCCTGAGAAGTTTTAAGTTCAAGTGGTCAGAAATAGGAAAACCAATATGATAGGATATGGTGGTCTCTCCTCTCTGGGGTGTGAACCACACTGGGGTTTTTGATGAGTGTATTTTTACATGACTGACTTGCAGGGACCGGCGTAGTTGCTGGGCTGCTGCTTTTTTCTTCCCCCCCAGTCCCGCCCCTCCTGTTTCTCTTTAGCTCTGATGCTTCTGTAACAGCCCACATGGCTAAGCTCTGCAAGACCTGTGGTTAGTGTCTTCAGTATGGAAAAAACGCTTATTTTTATTTCAGTAACATTCACATGACACAGAATTCACCATTTTGTAGTGTTCACCTATTGACTTCGGTACATTCACATTGTTGTGCAGTCATTACCACTCACTATCTAATAACAGAACATTTTTATCACCCCAAAAAGAAACCCAGTACCCACGTTAAGTAGTCACTTCACCTCCCTTCCTCTGGCAACTGCTAACCTGCTTTCTGTCTCTGTGGATTTTTAAATTCTGAGCATTACTTATAAATGGAATCATGCAGTATGTTGCTTTTGTGGCTGCCTTCTTTCAGTGAATGTGATGTTTTCAAGGTCCATCCATACTGAAACACGCATCAGTACTTCATTCCTCTGTTGACTGAGTCATATTCTGTTGTAAGGATACACCAACATTTTATTTATCCATTTGTCTGTTGAACATTTGGGATTATTTCCACTTTTTGGCTCTTATGATAATGCTGATGTGCATATTTATTTATTTTTTTTTTTTAAATTTTTTTTGTTTATTTATTATTTGTTTATGATAGTCATACAGAGAGAGAGAGAGGCAGAGACACAGGCAGAGGGAGAAGCAGGCTCCATGCACTGGGAGCCTGATGTGGGATTCGATCCCGGGTCTCCAGGATCGCGCCCCGGGCCAAAGGCAGGCGCCAAACCGCTGCGCCACCCAGGGATCCCCCTGATGTGCATATTTAGATTTTTGTTTGAACATCTGTTTTCGGTTCTCTTGGGTATATAGCAAGGAGTAGATTTGTTGGGTTATATGGTAATTCTGTGTTTAACTTTTTGAGGAACCAAAAAGATAATGTGTAAAATACAAAAAATAGTAATAATGAAAATCTCTTTGGACCATGGACCATGATATCAAGATACCATATTTCCTTGTTCCATGTTAGAAAATCTTTTTTTTTTTTTTTTTTTTTTTCCTGTAGAATCAGGCAGAACTGGGTTTAAATCTCAGCCCCTCAACTAACTAGCTGTGACCTTGGGCAAGTTATATAACCTTTCTAAGCCTATTTTTCTTTCTTTCTTTTTTTAAATGATTTTATTTATTTATTTTTTAGAGACAGAGGCAGAGACATAGGCATATGGAAAAGCAGGCTCCCCATGGGGAGTCTCATGCGGGACTTGATCCTGGCACCCTGGGATCACGCACGACCTGAGCCAAAGGCAGATGCTTAACCACGGAACCACCCCCCAGCTGCCCCTCTAATCTGTTTTTCATGTAGAGTATGCAGATAACTAATTGCTGCCTCATGGTTACAGTAAGCATTCACTGAGATGGTATTACACAGAAAGTGCTTGTTAAAACACAGTGCTTAGTGTAAAGTAATCCACATATACTGTAATAATTATTTTGGGATAATACATAGTCACCAAAGCCTGATTGCTATTCATTGCCACAAAGAGATGGCTGTGTTCTTTGGTCATACCAAAGAGGTGAATGACCCCCTCAAAATATCTTAAACTTTGTTGTTGTATATTATCTTGGCTCTAGATGTTTTGCATCTTTACTTTTAGATTAATATATTGTCTGTTATTCTCAAAATTTGTAACATGTTTATTTTCAGAGGTAGTAGGACCTGTTGCAGAGAAGTGACTTTTTTTTTTTTAAACTTTCATTTGATCACTGTTTGGGTACTTCATATATGAACCACTTCCTGGCTCTATTCAGAGAGAGGCTAGAATGATTGCTAGTGACTTGCCTTATCTCAGTGTGTAGGGATTTAATGAAACTTTTTATTGAATTAATAGCTAGTTAACAAAAATTATTTTTTTGAATTCTTAAAATAGATTTTTATTTAAAAAAACTTGAATCTTCTATGAACAGATAATTCAGAGATTATCACTGGTTATACTTTGATAGATGCTTAGAAAAATACCCATGTACTATTTATGTACTATTTTTAAAAGTATTATTATATAATAATCTTGCTAGAAATATTTTGCACTTATTATTTAGGAACAGTTTCCAAGGCATGAAATAGTTTTCTGCTACTTAAAATTGAATATTATTTCATTTTATGGATAGAACATAATTTACCCATTTTCCTACTGGACATCATGTTGTTTCTAGTTTTTTTTACTATTATATATATTGCTGTGATGAACATCTTTGTAGCAAAATCTTTGTGCATATCCATGATAATTAGTTTGGGCTAAATTCCTAGGTTAATGTAGACTTTTTTGGATCAAAGGGTTTACATATATTTTAAAACTTTTGATCAGTTCAGCATTGGTAAGTACCCACTGCTCTCTGTTGCACCTTCCCCCAACTGCAGTCTTTATATCTCTATTCACAATTGCATTTAGTTTAGTTACACAAGACACCACTTTAATTTCTACTACTGATGTTTGTGACTGTATATGTCTTTCACTTAAAACCTACCATTCAGTTGAAAATCCCTTTTAGCCCTAGAGTTCTATGGCAGTGCAACATAGGAAGCAGTTTTATTTGCAGCTGGATTGCCAGGGTTAGGACCTGGGTCTATCTTTCCCTAACCAGTACAGCAGATATCTTATACTACACAGCATTTCAGTGCACTCAACCTCACCTCTTATTCCATATATTTCTATAGTCTTGTTTGGATTAGCCAGTCTAGTTTGCTAAAGCCTATTTGTTCCTCCCACAGGACTTCTTTTCTATGGCCTCTCTACACTATTGAGGGATGATAGATAAAAATGCTTTTCTGTTTGCCAGGTGATAATTCTGAGATATATTTTCAAGACTTCTTAGAAAATCCTGCAGGATCAAGCCTTTGTCAGAAACATCTGTCGGGATGCCTGGGTGGCCCAGTGGTTGAGCGTCTGCCTTTGGCTCAGGACGTGATCCCAGGGGTCCTGGGATCAAGCCCTGCATCAAGCTCCCCTTGAGGAGCCTGCTTCTCCCTCTACCTATGTCTCTGCCTCTCTCTGTGTCTCTCATGAATAAATAAATAAAATCTTAAAAAAAAAAAAAGAGAAACATTGTCACTCATAGTGGTGGCCAGCTTGATGATGAATCCTTGCATTGACTCTCCCTGTTTGATTCCCTATGTTCTTCATTCCTGCTCCCTGGGATCACATTCCAAAATAAACTCCCTGCCTATAAACCTTTGTCTTTCCCTTTACTTTCATTGGAACCCAGACTAAGACATTTTGTGATCACAGGCAGGTAGCTTCTCTTTGAGTTGCAGTTTTCTCATGTGTTAGTTTGCAGAGAGTAGTTTCTACCTTACATTATTCATTCACCAAATACATTGAAACACTACTATGTGCTAGGTGCAATTTTGGGTATGGGAATATAGCAGAGCAAGACAAACAGGAACCCTGCCTTCATAGAGTTCACATTGTGATAAAGGAGACAGACAAAGAAGTAAGCAAACAAGAAATTTAGTAAATAAAACAGGATAGTGTGCTCCAGAACAATAAAGTCAGGAGAGAAAGCCAGTCTGAGTAGATGCTGTTTGAAATGAGGACTGAATGATGAGGAAAAGCTGGATTTGGGAAGAACATTTTGGGTAGCAAGTGTAAAGGTCCTGAGGTGCAATTGTTAGGAGCAAGGTAGTATACGTAAGTGCTGTATATAGGACTTGGCACTTCGTAAGTGCTCAATACATTTTGGATAGGATTAGTAGTAAGGTTTGATCAAGGAGATAGTTATCATTAACTACACAACAGTAAGTGGCCTGTTTTGACTGAGTTGACAAAAATGGACTTTGTAGAATAAGCAGATAATTGTACAGGTTGTGAATAGAGTTACATGGTTAAACTTTATTGATTTGGTGAAGTACATTGACTTGCTTTGCATTCCTAATATAAATTTCACTTTGTTGTGATGTTTTATCCTTTTTCTATGTAGCTGGATTCAGTTTGCTAACATTTTGTTGAGAATTTTGCTTCTCTGTTCCTAAGAAATATTGGTCTCCAGTTTTAATGCCTTTGTCTGGTTTTGATATCAGTGTAATAATGTTGGCTTCATAAAATGAATTGGGAAGCGTTTCACCTCTTTATGGTGGAAGAGTTTGTGGAGAATTGGTACTCTTTCCTCCTTAAATACTTGGTAGAATTGTTCAATGAAACCCTCAGGCCTGGACTCTTTGTTGGAAGACTTTTAACTAAGAAATTCAATGTCTTCATTTTTTTTTTTCAATGTCTTCATTTTTATAATTCAAGTTATCTATTTCTTTTTGAGTAAACTTTGGTAGAGTATATTTTTCAAGGAATTGGTCTGTTTTGTCTAAGTGGTCAAATTAAGGGATAGAATTTTATGTCTAATACTCCCTTATCTTTTTACAAAATTATTTGTGATAAAAACTACATACATAAAATTTACCGTTCTAACCATTTTTAACTGTACAGTCCACTGGCATGAATTACATTTTACAATGTCGTGCAACCCCTTATTAGCCTATTGATGTCTGTGGCATCTGTAGTGATGTCTTCTCCTTCATTGCTGATACTGGTACTTGTATCTTCTTTTTCTTCTGATCAATCCTCCTAGAGGGGTATCAATTTCATTGATTAATTCTCAAAGAATTAGCTTTTAGTTTTATAGACTTTATTATATATATTATTGGTTTTCTATTTCACTGATTTTTGCTCATATGTTATTTCTTTTGATCTGCTTGCTTAGGGGTTTAATTTACCCTTCTTTTTCTATTTTTTTTTAAAGCTTGTAGTCTATATCATCATTTGAGACCTTTCTCTTCCTATATAAGCATTTAGTTCTCTAAGTTTACCTTTGAACACTGCTTTATTTTTAGGCTACACATTTTACTTGGCTGTACTTTCACTTTTCATTGTCTTTGACATATATCCTAATTTCCCGTATCACTCCATTTGACCTAGATATCGTTTAGAAATATGTTGTTTTGAAATGCATCAAAAAATAAGATGGATTGCGGCAGCTGGGTGGCTCAGTTGGTTAAGTGTTTGATTTTGGCTCAGGTCTTGTGATCTTGGGGTTCTGGGATAAAGTCCATATCTGGCTCTGTGCTCAGCGGGGAGTCTGCTGCTCCCTCTCCCTCTGCCCGTCCTCCCACTCATTCTTTCTCTCAAATAAATGAAAATATTTTTAAAAAGTATGTTGTTTAATTTTCAAATTTTGGGAGTATTTTCCATCCATCTTTCTGTTTCCTAGTTTAATTCTCTTATAGTCAGGGAACATACTCTGAATGATTTTAATTTCTTTATATTATTGAGGTGTGTTTTATGGCCTAGAATATGATCTTTTGGAGGGAATGTTCCATATACACGTGGGAAAAAATGTAATTTGCTGTTTTTGGGTAAAGTGTTCTCTAAAAGTCAATCAGGTCAAAGTGATGGATGTTGTTTTTCAAGTCTTATATATTTTTATTGATTGCCATAACAGTATATCACAGACTGCCTGGCTTAGATAACTGAGGTTTATATTCTCACAGGTTAGGAGACTGGAAGTCCAAGATCAAGGTGTTGGCAAGTTTGTTTTTTCCTGAGGCCTCCTTCTTTGACTTGTAGGTGGCTGTCTCCCTGTATGTTCATATGGTATTTTCTCTGTATGTCTATATTACTGGTGTCTCTTCTTATATGGACAGACTGGGTTTGGTCCCTACCTTTATGACTTCACTTAACTTTACCTCTTCAAAGGCTCTGTTTCCACATGTATCCACATTGAGTGTTGGGAGGCATGAATTTTGAATACAATTCAGTCCATAACACTGATTTTTTTTTCTACTTACATTATTGATTCTAGACAGAGGAGTGCTGAAGTATCCAGCTTTATTTGTGGATTTATCTTTTTCTTTTTTTCATTCCTATCACTTATTGCTTCATGTATTTTCAGCTTCTTTCTCAGTTTTCAAATTCTGTGATTCACTGTGTGCCCTCCTTCCATGTTTTCTTATGAACATTTTCAAACATGCTTAAAGTTGAAAGAATGGTACAGGAACATCATATACCTACCATCTAGAATCTACAATTAACATTTTCTTATATTTGTTGTGGCACATATCCATCCCTCTATTTCATCAGTCCCACCCCCCCCCCCTTTTTTTTTAAAGTAGGCTTTATGCCCAGCACAGAGCCCAACACAGGGCCTTAACTCTTGACCCTGAGATCAAGACCCGAGCTGAGATCAGGAGTTGGATGCTCAACCAACTGAGCCACCCAGGCGCTGCAATCCATCTTATTTTTTGATGCATTTCAAAAAATTTGTAGCCACTTTATCTGTCAACACTTAAGTATGCATGTTATTAATGAGAATTTAATAACTTTTTAAAGTTCCTTTTTTTTAGTTAAAATTTTCTTTTTCTTTTTCTTTTTCTTTTTTTTTTTTTTAAGATTTTATTTAATCATGAGAATGCAGAGAGGAGTGAGAGAGAGAAAGGGAGAGACACAAGCAGAGGGAGATCCTGGGTCTCCAGGATCGCCCTAGGCTGAAGGCGGCGCTATACTGCTGACAACCTACTTATAGTGACAGATTACTTATTAGTGTAATTTTTAACTAGGCTGCCCTAGGTAAAATTTTCATATAATGACCTGTACGGATCATGAGTTGATCACTAAATCTTGTTGTCTGTAGTAATATTGTATACTTATCCTGTAATGTGGGACTTCTTGGACATTTGTATATTGTTGCTTTCTGCATAGACTCTTGAGATCTGATTTTTGTTCATCCTAAGAAGAGGACTCAATTTAAGTTACCAGATCTGTGTTTTTAGGGATTTGTTTAGGCCTGGACAGGATTAAAATGATTGTATAAATTAGGATCAGTTATTCACTCAGTAATTATTTTGTTTCTTTTTAGTCTTGATTTTTAATTGTGGTAAAATATATCTAACAAAATTGACATCCTAACCATTTTTAAGCGTACAGTTCTGTGGCATTAAGTACATTCACACTGTTGTGCATCTATCTCTAGAACTCTTTTCATCTTGCAAAACTGAAACTTTATACCCATTGAACAACTCACTATTCCTCCCTCCCCTAGCCCCTGGCAACCATCATTCTACTTCCTGTCTGTATGAGTTTGACTACTTAGGTACTTCATATAAGTGGAGTTATATGATATTTATCTTTTTGTGCCTGGCTTATTTCACTCAGCGTAATGTCTGAAAGGTGTGTCCATATTGTAGCATGTGCCAGATTTTCCTTCCTTTTTAGGACAGAATGTTATTCCATTAGATGTGTATACCATATTTTGTTTATCTACCTATCTGTGGATGGACACTGGGGTGGCTTCCACCAGTATTTATTGAGCACCTCTTATGTGTCAGTCACCTTTCATTAAACACTTAATGACTGCCTTAATGAGCCAGATCATGTTCTAGGCATGGGGGATACTGCAACAATGAATATCCCAGACAGAATTACTGCCTTCAAGAAGCAATACACAAAGAAGTGTATTTCTTGGTTCTGAATTGGATTTTTCATGTTTTAGTGATTCTAAAATTGGATGTACTTTATAATTAATAACATCTTATAATTTTATAAGGCAGTATTTCTTTTTTAGTGACACCTATAATAATGGTGTATCTTACAGTCATTTTGAATCATAGATTTGATGAGTCACCAATAAGTAGGTTGTTGATAAGGGCTGTGAAAAAAATAATCCAGAACAATGGGGATAGAAAGTTAGTTACATGGGGTAGTCACAAATAAGGTGACATTTGAGCAAAGCACATGTTCAGGTTTTTTTTTTTTTTTTTTTTTTTTTTTTCCAGAGCAGGACTTTCTTCCTGAAGGATACAGTGTGCTGGTCACATCCTGGTGCAAACTCTGTACCTCTGTGGACTGCTAGCAGTTTGTGGACTGATTACTTTGAGTAACCGGGTAGAGGGTAGAGCCCTGACAAGTGGGGTTAGGGATGGGGGTTGGGACTATTTTGCAAGATGGGACCAGATTTTGTATGCCTGGTAAGGGCAAGGCTGATGGCATTTTCCATCTTAGTAAAGAGTAAACAGTGTTTCCAGTTGCTCAGAACAAAAATTTTGGAGTCATCTTTGACTTCTCCATTTTCCCATACTTTACATTCAGTCAGCCAGCAAATCCTGCCTGCTGTGCCTTCAAACTGCATCCTGATTCTGACCACTCTTAACTACCCCCACCTAGAACACCATGGTTCAGGCCATCTTCATCTGTTGCCTGGATTATCATGATAGCCTCCTAACCAGTCTCCTTTCTTCTACTTGCCTTCCTGTAATCTCTTCTCAATATAGCAACCAAAATGATCCTTTGGAAACATGTCTGATCATATTACTCCTCCCCTTAGATCTCCTAAAAGCATCCCGTCACTTTTATAGAAAAGGTTAAAATCCTTATGCTTGCCTACAGGGCTGCTACCCCACTTCTTTGACCTTCTATCCTACTTGTCTGCTTTGTGCTTCTTTTGCTCTGAGCTGCCTCTGGCAGCCTTGTTGCTTCTTAATCATATTGAGCATGTTCCTGTCTCAGAGCATTTGTACTTGCTGTTTCCCCTGCAAGAACAGTCCCCAGATATCTGCAAGGCCCATTTTCTCAGGTCCCTTCTCAAATCTCACCATATCAGAGGGGCCTTCTAAACACCCTATGTAAAATAATACCCTCTTTCCCACCAGCACTGTTTTCCCCTAAATCAGGCTAGATTGAGTTATGCTGCAGTAGCAACAACTGCAAAATATTGGGGGCCTAATTCGACAAGACTTCTCATTGAAGGTATGCCTCTGTTGCAAGTCCCCTGGGTGGTCTTCACACTGTCTTCAACTCCGAGAGCTGTCAGATGGCCTAGCTACCATCTTGAGCACTGGCAGAGGCAAACACCATTCACTGCCCTGCAGGTGTCTTCACGGAAGTGACATCTATCACACTGACTTGACCAAAGGTAGTCATTTTGTCATTCCTCACTTTAGCTAGGGGCACGTATGAGTGAGCAGTCTTATCACGTATCTGGAAAGAGATCAGGAAATTCGTGGTGGATAAATAGCCACACTTTTTTTATCCTGCTTAATTTTTCTCTAGCATTTATTTCCTTCTGACACAATACACATTTACCTCATTTTGTGTATTTTCTTTTCTCTCCTGTCTAGGCCACAGAGAAGTGGGACTTTGTCTGTCCTTAATTGCTGTACCCTAGGGGCATAGGATGATGTGTGATCTGTAGGAAGTGCTTACTAATTTTATGGGATGATTGAGAAAAACCAGGGCAAATCATTCATTTCTTTACTTGGCAACATGTAAGCTCAGGTGGAAGTGTTGCGTAGAGATGTTTGAAAAGAAAGGAGGAGACCGTGTGAAATGAGAAGTTGGAGAAAAGCCGTAGAAATGCTGGTTGGTGGAGAGTGTTGAGATCTGAGACCATGAACCTGCAGGGAGATCTTGTAGCTCAGCTGTGTGACTTCCTCTAGGAATTTCGAGTTGCTCTGGAGCTGGTAAAGCAGAGGCAGGCAGGAAGGTTGGGGCCCATCTCTTAAGGATAGGGAAAGGTCAGGTTGAAGGAGGAAATGAGATCCTCATTGGCCCTTCAGGGTGCAGCGGTATCATCCCTGCTCTGTCTTGCATCCTGTCAGAAAGATGAAGGAGCTCACCTGTCCCGAAGGAAACAGTTTCTCCTGGATGGTGTGGGTGGTGGCAGGAGCCCTCTGGCCTGTAGGCATCCTTTATTTCATTTGCTTCTCCTACACTTTTGAGGTAGTTTTTCTTCTCTTCATTTTACAGGTGGGCAGATAGAGTTAGTGGTCAAGCTCACAGCCACAGTGCTCTCCTGTACTTGTGTGGTGCTCGGCCATGAGGACCTCTCTTAGTTTTTATTTAGTGCCTTGTGCCTTGATTGCATCTGGGTCATAAAGATAGTATGGTTCCAATTTAGATGTTTGCAAGACCTTACCAGAAAGGAAACAGTTGGTCTATTTTTGTACACTTCAACGGGTGTGATAACCACATTACCAACTGTAACTAGTATATTCACTCCCAGGGAATTTCTTATGAATACAATTAAAGTGTACCTCACATGATCTAAGAATGTTGCCATTGGTGATACTTTTCCTCTGGTTTACCTGTTGACCTGAACATTTCATATGTGCAAGGAACTGCTCTAGGCTCTATGACCACTATAGAGAAGAAAAGGCAGGTGGCCTCCCCTCAGGAATGTGGTTAGGAAGGCAAAACAAGTATAAAACCCTGATTATTCAAACAGTACCTAGAAACAAGGGTGCAGAGTGGGGTAAAAGCCCCTGAGGCTAAAATTTGGTTCCTTGAGACTCATGGAGGGAAGTGGAAATTGAGCTGCAACTTGAAGGCTGCATAAGACTTAGAGGAGGCTCTCCAGTGGAAAACTGACTTGGGCCCCAGTGGTACCTCTGGTGGAAAATCTCAGCATGCCACTGCAGTCAGCAATGGTAGCATTTTTAACTGCTTTTTAAATTTTTTGAATAATTGTTTTTGTGTGTGAATCTCATAGATGCTCAGGAGCTAACCAGTCAATTTAGCAGAAAACATACTCCTCTATTTCTTCACACTCTGGTGGCCGTTTTCTGAAAAGTATCGTGTGGGAGTTACTGGCTGTAAACTTGGTTTGGTCTCATGTGAGAGCCAAATGACAATGACCCCTTGCCTGAAAATTCCACTTGTTTTCCAGTGCCCTTTGATCACATACCTCTGCAGGTAAAGGTTTTGAAAATATACGTTAATAAGAAATAAATTCTAGAGTTTGTGAACTTTGTCTTCATTCTAACACAAAAGAAGTGAATTCTCTTGCTTTTCACTCAAGTGGTTTTTTAAATCTTAAAGTCAGTCATTCTGAAAGAAGTTTTCTTTTTCCATCTAGATAAGGCACCTCTGTCTAAGAGTCTTCTGCTGGTCCCCAGTGCCCTGTCCCTTTTGCTGGCCCTTCTCCTGCCACACTGTCAGAGGTTCTTTGTGTATGACCTCCAAGCAGTCAAGGAAGACCTCCAGGTGAGCTCTACTTCATTGGCATTTATTTATGAGGAGAGAAGGCAGAATTTTTTCTTGATTGGCTATTTCTTCTCTTCTATTTTTAGTCCCTCAAAGCCTCTAACTTTTAAGAAATATTATTATTCATAATTCATTAGAAGTGAATTTTCTAGTTGCAGGAAAGCTGGTTAACAAAGCAGTATTTCCTTTCTCTAGTAGGCACATCTCGCGTTCATGTCTTACTCATGGAAATGCAATTTACAACTTCAAAAGAAAAACAATATTAAATCTGTTTTTTATCATTAGTATGCATTCTTAACATTTTAAAAAACATATTCGTACTTAACATTTCAAAGCTTTATATTCCAAGTTTGAGTGTTGATTAAATGATCTAAGCTCTTCCAGCTCTAACATATTGTGAATCTCTGAATTACTTTTATAGTGGTGGTTATACCAAGTAGGAAATTTCTCTTGGGTTTTTATTTCTGGGAAGAGCAGGACTCTATGGCTTTTGAGATTTATGGGCTGATCTCTTTGAAGATGCTGGTGCTGGGTCTTACTGGTGAGTTGGAGCATAAAAGGGATGTTCTGGCACCAATCCTGGAGTGGGAGCTTTCCCCACAGCACCAGGAAATTTTTGGACACCAGGTGGGTGTTCTACAATTCAACTAAATCCTACCACAGTCTACCTGGAGATAGCATCAGATCTCACAGGTGAAGGCTGCCTGCCCCCATCTCCATGCTAGTTGCAAAGCCCAGGTTATTACCTGTGCTTCTGACCAACTGGCAACAGATTAGAGATTACCATGATCTCCCCCTTGGACATGAGATGCCAGTTGCAAGTCCAGGTTGTTACTAGTACTAATGATTGATTGGCTTTAAATCAGAGGTTCCCATGACCCCTTCCTTAGGTTTGATTAGTTTGCTAGAGTGGCTTACAGAACTCAAAGAAATATTTTACCTACTGGATTACCTCTTTATCATAAAAGGATAGGATAAAGGACACAGATGACCATCCAGATGGAAGAGATGCATTGGGCAAGGAATAGGGGTAGGGCACGGAGCTTCTGTGGTCTCTCTGAGGTGCTACTTACTAACCTGGAAGCTCTCTGAACCCTGTCCTCTCGGGTGTTTAGGGAGACTTTGGCCATTGGCAGTTGATCCAACCTCCAGTCCCTCACTGTCCCTTGTAGATAGGTCAGAGGGAGGGTGGAACTGAAATTTCCAGGCCCTTTAATCCCAAGGTTGGTTCCCCTGGCAACCAGCCCCCATTCTGAGGTACATCTAAAAGTTACACATTGATAGAAAAAAAGCCACCTTTCTGGCTTTCATCATTTAGGAAATTCAAAGGGTTTTAAGAGTTCTGTACCAGAAATGAGAGTGAAGACCAAATCTGGGGCAGCACTCAGCTGCAGTGACTGGCTCAGCAGTTTAGTGCTGCCTTCAGCCCAGGGCCTGATCATGGAGACCCGGGATCGAGTCCCACGTTGGACTCCCTGCATGGAGGCTGCTTCTCCCTCTGCCTGTGTCTCTGCCTCTCTCTCTGTGTCTCTCATGAATAAATAAATTAATCTTTAAAAAAAAGAAGACCAAATCTGTATTTCTCTTTCTTTTCTTTCTTTCCTTTTCTTTCTTTCCTTTTCTTTCTTTCTTCTTTCTCTTTCTTTCTTTCTTTCTTTCTTTCTAAGCTTTTATTCATGAGAGACACAGAGACAGAGAGAGGCAGAGACACAGGCAGAGGGAGAAGCAGGCTCCATGCAAGAAGCCTGATGTAGGACTCGATCCCAGGACTCCAGGATCACACCCTGGGCTGAAGGCAGGCACCAAAGCGCTGAGCCACCCAGGGATTCCCCCAAATCTATATTTCTTATCATAACTTACAATATCACAGTGTGTTAGTGCAAATTATGGTGTATAACCTACTACCTTTTTTTTTTTTTTTCTTTTTTTTTTTTTTACTACCTTTTCTTTATACTTGATTAGCCATTTTAAGCCTAATACTCTCTTGACATCTTTTCTTCATAGTGATGTTATTAATACCATTGCTTATGTTGACTTTATCAAGTTCCTCTGAAAGTCTTTCAGTTATTTATCCAAATTACTGCTTTCTGTCAGAATATAATATTGCTTCTGTATTATTTCAGTTGCTCTAATGCACTTCTGGATCCTGGTTGCACGTTAGAATTACCTGAATAAACTAGACACATACAGACACACACACACACACACACACACACACACACGCCTAGATCTCACCTTGGACCAACTGAGTTGAAAAATCTAGTAGGGGGATCCCTGGATGGCTCAACGGTTTAGTGCCTGCCTTCGGCCCAGGGCGTGGTTTTGGAGTCCCGAGATTGAGTCCCCACATCGGGCTCCCTGTGTGGAGCCTGCTTCTTTCTCTGCCTGTGATTCTGCCTCTCTCTCTGTGTCTCTCATGAATAAATAAATAAATAAAATCTTTAAAAAAAACAAAGAAAAAGAAAAATCTAGTAGTAGGCCTGGGTGTTGGTGTTTTTGTTTTTGATTTTTTTTTTTTTTTTGTATTTCTCTGGGGATTCTAGTAAGTGGTCAGCTCTGAGAACCACTGCTATAAAGGAACATAAGGGCCCTTTAGCTACAAGTTGATACCTACCTTTCTTTCTTTTCTTTTCCTTTCAATTTTATTTATTTATTCATGAGAGACACACAGAGAGAGGCAAAGACATAGGTAGAGGGAGAAGCCGGCCCCTCCCAACAGGGAGCCTGGACTTGGGATCACACCCTGAGCCAAAGGCAGATGCTCCACCACTGAGCTGTTCAGGCGTCCCTAGCTGATACATTTCTGATTTGGGGGATTAATTTGGTTTATCTGGCCACATAGGCGAGAGTCCCCTTCTAATGCCCTGCTATATGAGCACCTGTGCTGTACAGGTGGGGACCCACTTACATGGAGGATTTTCTTTTTGTGCATTCATTGTGATTTTTATTAGAGTATTAAAAATAAGCAGTATAAAGTAAATGTAATAAATTTGCTAAGGCAGAAATCTGAACAAATCTTACTCATTATTCTTTTTTGAATCCCCATTTAGATTTGGAGGTTGATATGTGGAAGAATAATTTGCCTTGATTTGAAAGATACTTTCTGCAGTAGTCTGCTTATTTATAATTTTAGGATATTTGAAAGAAGATATGGAAGCAGAAAATTTGCAGTAAGTTTTTATGTATTTTACCTTTGCTACTTAGGTTATGGAAAAAGTGTTTTTTGTTTTCTTATTTTTAAATAGTTTTAAGTTTGTGTTCATTAAGGTAGGTATTACTATTAACAATTATCTTTTAATTACATGATCCTCTATCTTATTTGGAGCATAGATATTAGCCAAAGAAAAATTTTAAATTTAAGCCACTTGCATAGTAAAATAATAATGATAGTGTTAATAGATAATATCAGGTGTGAGTGGCTAATACAAATTTTTATTAGGATTTTAACTTCAATAAAATTTTAGTCACTTATTTTGTTTAATGGTTTGTGTGTTACTTGTTAAAAATAAATTGTGCTACATCTTTTTTTTACCATACTTAGAGATTATGGAAGTGATACTACATTTAACCAATATGGCTTTACACCCTCATTTTGAAAACTCTATATAATAAAAACAAATTAAAACAATAATGTACCTGAGCTGGTTCTAATTAAATGTAAGTTTATTTTTTTAATACTCCTTTCAGTAACAGTTTTCTTGTTTTATTTTTAGTCCTTTTTGCTGGGTTCCTGGGTTTTGTCGGCCTTGGTTGACCTCATCCTCGTTGAGGCTATATGGTATTTCTTTGGTATTGCTACAGCCGGGAATTTGCCTTCTGGATTGTAAGTAGCTCTCAGAGATTAGCTTAATAATTACTTAAATCTGATTTAAGTTATTGTACATGAAAGTGAGTAAAAGAATATTTTAAACTCATAGATGTAGTGAAATTGATTTTATGCGTAAAAAAATCCAGTGTATACTTAGTCACATTTTCTTTTTTTTTTTTTTTTAAGATTTTATTTACTTATTCATGAGAGACAGAGAGAGAGGCAGACATAGATAGAGGGAGAAGTGATGTGGGACTCGATCCCGGGACCCTGGGGTTAATGACCCGAGCCAAAGACAGATGCTAAACCACTGAGCCACCCAGGCACCCCCATATATTTCAGTCACTCTTTTTTTCAGCTTTGAAATCCTATATTTTAGAGAATTTTTCATGAATTTCCTGTTCTGGTCCAGAAGGTAGAATTAATTTTGTATTTTTATGGTGGAATTTTGTTTAGTTTTCTGAACTAATTAAATAATATTTAGTTAATTAGATTCAGAAATAATTTGTCTGAAGTTAAGCTTCTGAAGCATGTTTTTAAAATTAATATTGTTTAGATACTTCTGCCAAAGATAAAACAAAATTTATAACTTTGTAGCCAGCCCACAATGGCCAACTGAACACTGTTTGTGTATGTGTGTGTATGTTTTCATATTGTGTTGATCTTCTTTAAAAACCAAATGATAAAAAACCTGTATTAGTTTATGAAATAACTAGTGTCTAAAAGTAGAGTAAGTAGCACATATAACCTTAAGCATCTTGGAATTAAGTGTCTGAGAGATGAGATACTGTGAACTAAAGATACCAGTATTTAAAATTCTGTGTGTGCTAACTTCTGCCTTATTTTAATTTAGGTATGTGTTTTTGAGAACTGCTTAGGTATTCAATGTATCTTAATTCAGATTCACTTTGGATCTCTATATTAAAAATATAGTTAGTGATCTAATAGCCTACACTTAGGTTGTTAATATTTACAATGTAGCTTTTATGGTATTTATTTAATTGTAGTTGCGTTCATTAAGTGTAGACTGTTTTAATAATGTGTGATCCTGAATGGTAGCTGAATGGAGACAGATAAAGTTCTGTGTCATAACTGTTACGCAGTTTTTGTTGGAGTACGTGGGTTGTAATTATAATTAGATGGAGAAGTTTAAGTGGACTCTTCTGCTATTGTGGAAAGAAGTGTAGTCATCAGGAATGATTTATGTTGGTTCAGAAGAGAAGCAGTGTTACTTAATCTTCAGTTTTCCCCAAACATTTCTTATCCAGGTGAATTCTTTTTGGTTCTTTATATAACCTCTTGAGATATGCAACTATTTTGAAAGACAATATGAATGTTAATTCAGCCATCACCTGAATGAGAATATATTTCTCTTTCCTTTTCAAATCATGAAACATTCCAGTATGGCTTTTAAGACTCCCGAAGCTTTTCTAAACATAGACTTCTTGAAACATAAATCTTTATTCTAATAAACTCTGCATTTTGTAAACACGTCTTCCATTAGATGGTAGCAAAGCTTCAGGAACTTAAGAGAGGAAAGTGTGCTTTATAACTTGCAATTTTTTTTTTTTTAAGATTTTATTTGTTTACTCATGAGAGAGAGAGGCAGAGAGAGGCAGAGACACAGACAGAGGGAGAAGCAGGCTCCATGCAGGGAGCCCGACGTAGGACTCATCACAGGTCTCCAGGATCCAGGATCACGCCCTGGGCTGAAGGCGGCGCTAAACCACTGAGCCACCCGGGCTGCCCCACTTGCAGTATTTTTTACATCACATCGTGTTACCCTTTTTCTTTGCCGCCAATGCCAAATTTATCTGCACTCTCTACAATTCTTCATGTCTGTTTAACTCTCTTTTTTTAACCTCACTGTTGTTAAAACTTCTCTTATAAATGTCCCCAACAACCAACTAATTTTTAAAGTCTGGGGCTTATTTTCAGTTGTTCTATTTGACCTTTCAGTAGCTCATAAATCCTTTTGACAGCCCATTATTTCGTGAACTCACCTGCTCCCTTGACCCCAGCATTCTGCTCCCTCTTGGTGTGTTTTGATCTTAGTATGTGTGGCTCCTTCCTCAAGCTCACTCTGAGCTTTCTCTGGGCTTTCTTGTCCACTCCCATGGCTTCAGTCAGCTACAGTTAACATCTGTTGTTTGTTTCCCAGCTCTCTATTTCCAGCCCGTATTACTCTCCTGATCTTGCTAGAGTCATATTTCCTAGTGACTTCTAAGACTCAGAGAAGATTTGTCATGTTCCAAGCTCTCCTCTCTTCTAATCTCCTCTTTTGCTGGGCTCCCATCTCTGTTAATGGCATTTCCATCTACATGATCATCCAGTCTTTCTCTTTTCTCATCCTTGGAATGGGGCACCACCAGGTCCTATTAATTCGAAGTCCTGTATAAATCATCTGTTCACCCCATCTTCTCTACTCCTGCTATCAGGTCAGTCTAAACTCTGAAATTTTTTTTATTTTAAGATTTTATTTATTTATTTGAGAGGGAGAGTGGAAGTGAGTGCACACACAGAGGGAGGGGCAGAGGGAGATGCTAAGCAGGGAGCCTGATGCAGGGCAGACCCAGGACCCTGAGATCATGGACCTGAGCCGAAAGCAGATGCTTAACCAACTAAGCCACTCAAGCACCCCTAAACTCTGATCTTTTTCTGCTTAGACTTTTGCAGTAATTCTTTTAGTCTTGCTGTCCACTTCAAAGCATCCCATGCAATGTGGTCAGAAGTTATCCTTCCAAAATGCAAGTTCAACCATGCCAGTCTTCCTTTTTAAAATCCTTTAAATCCTCATTTCCTTCAAAGTAAAAACCAGATTCCTCCATGATGGCATCAGACCAGTCTGGAGTGGAAATGCAGAGGCTTGGCTATCAGATATACCAGATTTGAGATTCCAGCTCTCCCACATTGGTACATGTGTGTAATCTTGAACAAGTGACCTCTCTCAAGTTCCCTTCCTGAGCTCAGTTTATAGTTGACCCTCATATGTAAATTGAGGATCAGTACTCTATTTCCCAGGCAGTGGAAAGAATTAACTCTTTCATGCAAGCATCCTAGCAGTAACAACACTGACCCCTCATATTGGTTTTCTTCTTTTCCTTCAGAGCCCTCATAATCTCGTCCCAGTCCCCTTCAAGCCACTCCCTTCCTTGCTCATTCAGCTTTCTTAACATGTTATGTATTTGTATTCTCATGTCTGCTTGGTTTTCTTTTTGCAGTAATTATCCTTTTATATGTATTCCAACAAATTTATTAAGATTCCTAACATTTATCACATTAAGTTGTCATTGTCGTCATTACCTGGGCCTTCCATGCCATTCTTCTGGCTGTTTGAGGGAGAACTAGTTTTACTTTATGTACTCATTGCCTTACATTCTGTAATGTTGAAAGGATAGTCTTGATTGCAGTGTCGTTTCATAAGGCTATAAGGTAAGGCCTTTGGACATAGACATCTTCATCTCTTTTTCTAGTGTTCTGAATAGAAATTATACCTGGCATCTGATAGATTCTCAAGACTGTTATTTAAAAATCAGAAAATGTAGCCATTATGTTTTGAAAATAAAGATAACTCCATTAAAAGCCATATATATTAGGTGCTTCTAGAAATGCATGCCTGTCACATACCTGTCCTTATATACTTGGTATTTTTTAGTTGTTAGCACTTACATATGGGTGTTACAATGTTCTGAGAACTTCTCAGAATCGAAGTTCTCCAGAATAAGTGGAATTTTGAGTTTTCACACATCGTGTTAAAATGTATCTGATTTACAACACTTAATGAAATTATTTTTTAATTGTGCTTTAAATTATCTGTAGTTTTACTGTTAAAACCATAAGATATATTTCCACTTTGTGTCAATAAAGCTTTTTTTGTATTTTGTGCTCCCAAATAAAATTCTTCTTATCAAGAAAACCGATTGCAGAGAACTTGTCATTTCATAAAATATACAAGGGGTGTCTGGCTGGCTTAGTCAGGGGAGCATGCAACTCTTGATCTCAGGGTTGCGAGTTCAAGCCCCACACTGGGTGTACTTAAAATCTTTAAAAAATAGAAGTTAAATATAACAATAATAAAATAATAAATTATGTAAGAGCAGACTAAACTGTATAGTTGTATAGTTGAGAGTAGGCTATGACTACATAGATACCACAGCCTATTTATCCAATACAGGAACTCACATGTTTCAGAAATAATTATTTATTTTATTTTATTATTTTAAAAAAATATTTCATTTATTTATTCATGAGAGGCACAGAGATAGAGGCAGAGACCTAGGCAGAGAGAGAACCAGGCTTCCTGTGGGGAACCCAATGTGGGACTCCATCCCAGGACCCCAGGATTATGCCCTCAGCCAAAGGCAGATGTTCAACCACTGAACCAACTAGGTGCCCCTAATTTTTTGTTGAAAGATGTTTGTTAAAGTACCTTGCTTACTTGATTATTCAGACTTAAAACTTCAAGTAGTTTTCTCTTTGTGGAGGAACTACGACTTAGTATCACCTTGAGACTACTTTATGTAGCTCTGAGAATGTTTGTGTTCTGTGAACTTGTTTGCTTTTAGTATTGAAAATTGGTGCTTAACATAACAGAAACTTGGTTTCTAGTCCTGATTCTCAGCTGAGCAAGTTATATAATATCTTTGGACTTCGGTTTCTTTATATATAAAACAGAAGGATTAGGGGATCTGTGGGTGGCTCAGCAGTTTAGCACCTGCCTTCAGCCCAGGATGTGGTCCTGGAGTCCAGGGTTTGAGTCTTATATCAGGCTCCCTGCATGGAGCCTGCTTCTCCCTCTGCCTGTGTCTGTGCCTCTCTCGGTCTCTCTCTGTGTCTCTCATGAATTAAAAAAAAAAAAAAAAAATCTTAAAAAAAAAACAAAAACAGAAGGATTAGATGAGAAGATTATGTAAGGGATCTTCCAGTATTAAAACACTGTTTTATGATTAGGCTCCTTCGTGTTTCTCTCTCTTTTTTTTTAAGAATATGAATTTACCCATGTTAATTCTAGAAATCCGTTTCTAACTAATGCATTTATTTGATTCTTAGTCCCATTAAGAGGTGATCATGTTAAGAGTAATGAAAATGATTTAGCAGAGAGGAAGTAATGGTAGACTCATTTGCGTGCTTCCATAATATTTAGAATAATATGTGCTTTACCGACTATAGTTCACTTTCTTTTCTTTTTAAATGGGGAAGTTACTTGGTTTGCTATTTTATTAGGGGAGATTAAATGGCAAGGCTAGGGTGAGAATCCAGGGTCCCTGACTGGTGCTATTATACTGTGATATACAGCCTGGGGAAAAAAATCATCATCTTGTAATATGATGTTTAATCAATAAGAAGAGCAAACTGTTTATATTGGAGAAAAGTATTTTACCCTACAGCAGAAACCTCTTGTCATAGGAATGGACTTGGGTTGTTGGGCAGAAATAGGGTCTCAGATTAGGTCTCTTGCATTGGTTGTAAGTAGACTATGGTACATAGTAGGCTCTCTGTAAGCGTTATTCAATGACTCCAGTCTGTTTCCAAAAGAAAATGAATTCAGAGTAGGGGAGGGCTGATGGTGATTGCCTTTGCAGGTCCCTTCTGGTGATTGTTCCTGCTAATTTTGGTTTGTGGCAAGTAACAGTGATGGGTTGAATATAATTGTTTGTGTAGGAATCTTTGATATTTAGAACACAAAATATTGTAAGATTTAGACCATCAATCCCGAATGTAAACTAAACCAGAGGGAACTTTGGTTTTGGTTTAAATCAAATTATAATTTAATAATTTAATTTATTTTGAATAGTAAGTGGATTTTTTTTTTTTTGGCCTACTGACCTGATTGACATCATGATTCACTTGCACATAGAATTAAATCCAAAAAGTTGTCAACTGTGTATTTAGATAAAGCTTGATTTTGAGATATAAATTGGATATTTTTCTCTCAGTAACTCACAAATATGTTTTATACAAGTTTTGAAAATAAAAATAATGAATTCATTAGAAACTTAGAATATTTAATTTTGTTGCCACATAGTAGGATCCCACAAAAGTGTTTCTTAAGTTTCTTTTTTTTTTCTTCAGGAGAGAAGGGGCTTGGTAATTCATACAGAATATCCAGTGACCTTAGGATAGTTAGTAAAGTGAATATAAAGAAATTAAAAATAGAAACCTGCTTATCATTCAAAGCATTTCACTGTTTACATTGCTTAGTGACCGTAAACTACCTGATCGGAAGCTTTTTCTGCGCACACTCCGAAGGTAATTTCTGTAGAGCATGACACTAATGACTCGAGCCTGAAATTGTTTTGAAACGATGTAGTAGAGAATCACATCCAGACAGGTACTGAGGTTCATGAGGAAGGTGGTAAAGGCTCCCCAGGGATTGTAACTGTTCTCATCCCCTTCCAGCATCAGGAAAGCAAAACAGATATGGAAAGGCATAAAGCAAACGAGCACCTGTACCATGAGTGTGATGATGATCCTTATAGACTTCTCCTTGACTTTTGGTTTCAGCTTAGATGTCTTCCCGTGAAGGAGACTATGAATGATGATTAAATAGCACCCAATCATGATGAACAGGGGAATCAAGAAAAAAAATATCAGTCGAGTGAAGTTCAGCATGTTAATAGCTTTTAAGTGGGTGATGTCAGAAATCTTCAGGCAGGTGGGGGGTGTGGAGGCTTTATCTGGGTCTTCATAGAGCAGTAGGAGCGGGATGGTGGTTGTCAGGGTCATTATCCAGACTCCCACACATGCTAGTATGGCTTTGCCTGTGTTTTTAAGTTCTTTGGCATATTTTGGCTGCACAATGGCCATGTATCTGTCGGCACTAATAAAAGCAAGAAGCCATAGAGCAATACTTGGATAAAACACTGTGAGAGCCCCAAGAATCTGGCAGAAGTACTCTCCAAATGGCCATTCACCTTTTGCATAATAAAACATCTGAAAGGGTAAGCTCATTATAAATATTAAGTCCAATAGTGCCACATTCATCATATAGATGGTTACAGTGGTTCTCTTCTTGGTAGTACAACTAAAAACCCATAAGGCAGTGGCATTAACAAATAATCCAATTATGAAGATACAGCTGTAGAAGACAAGGGCTGCGATCTTGTATTCTTCTGGATGTGAATTATTGGAAGGGCCAGGTTGAGCTTGATTGTGAGGAGTGGTCATCTTATAGATTGTTGGGGGAATGACACTTAGAAACTGTAAAATAGTTAAGAATAATAGAAATAAAACCTTTTTGAAAAATAAATGCTTAACACTCTCCTACTTGACTTGCTGTGTCAGTGGATTTTAATTTTAAGAGTATTTTATGTTGTACAGTCAATATATGTGTCTTAGTATTTATTAAGAAATCCACTTCCTAGATACTATTACTCATGTGCACTGACCCATTAAAATGGTCTGTGTGTTATAAAGCACTGGCAGATTTATTTATTTTTTCTCTCTGCTCGCCTCCCTTTTCCCCTAGGGAATAACCTTTTTTTTTTTTTTTTTTAAAGATTTTATTTATTTATTCATGAAAGACACAGAGAGAGAGGCAGAGACACTGGCAAAGGGAGAAACAGGTTCCATCCAGGAAGCCCGACATGGGACTCGATCCCAGGACTCCAGGGTCATGCCCTGGGCCAAAGGCAGGTGCCAAACCACCGAGCCACCAGGGGAACCCCCCCTCCTTTTTAAAATGACTTTTTCCTGTAGTGTGTAATTGGGTAGCAGTTATTCTTATAATAAATGTTCTTGGATTGGGACTAATTGGGAGAACGTCATTCTGAATTTTGAATCTTACAAAATAGTTTGCTACTTTTTATCATCTTTATTCTGTTTAAATGTTTTGTAATCCAGGTTAGTAATGTCCAAAAGATTAACTTTTACTCATTAAATATAGTTTTAATGTATAAAATGTGGATTAGAAAACTAATAAAGGAACCACACAACTGGCTGATTCACATTAATTCTCATTTGAGAGCAGGAACTTTTCCTTTTGGCTGCTATATTTCCACTGCTGCTTGAGTCCATAGGAGTCCTCATTAAGTAAATGTTTGCTGAATTGATGGATGAGTGAAGGAAGGACCTGCAGCAGCTACTCTAGTTTGTCAATGAATATTTGCTTGGTTAGTTATTAAGCCTATTTTTTTTTTTGAAATGGAAACACTTCCTCATAGTATTATGTTCTTTCTCAATTATCATAGTTCTAGAAACAGCGTGTTCTGCCATGGTCTACAGATCAAGAACCTGACTCTTAGAAGAATAGATGAGCTAGTTTTTCACTCAAAGTTAGTTGGAAGGGCTTAATGCTGTCTTCCCGATGGTATTTACCAGTGTCCCGGAAATGGACGTCACTGATGTGCCAGGAAACAACACCTTGAGAAGAGGACATTGCTAGTCTAGTAACTCTTATGCCCTTACTTTAACTACATAAAGACACTGAAGTATTATTTGGCAAATTAAATTTTAAAAAGGAATATTAAAGAAAAAGTAGTTCTTAATTAGAAGTCATTCAGTAACTTTAGATGCATGCAAAAACAAATTCCCATCACCAAAAAAAAATGTTCACTTCTAATAGAAAGTTCAGTTGTGATTATAAATATCATTGACCCCTCACCAGAGTAAAACTCCCATCACCCATGATGCAACGTCAACAACAGTGATTTTAAGAATAAAGGTGCTTATGAAGAGATGGAATCTTGTGGTATCCCTTTGACTTAGAGGTGTAAGAAAAGTTTCCTTCAGAAATGTCACTTTGCAGAGTGGGCTGTCTCTAATTCAACCCTGAGTCTGTCTTTAGTGAGAACTGTGGGGGTGATTAGCATTCTGGTTAGTGGCATCAGGGGCTGTTGAGAATATAAAATGAATTTGAGCTAAATAAATAAATAAATAAATAAATAGAATTTGAGCAGTTGCTGTGGACAAACACAAGATATGAGTTCGTTTTTACACCTTCTCCTTTTTTTCCTTCCTTCTTGACTATAGCTAGTTTGCCAAGTATCTAGGTTAGATATGATTTTGGAATAGAAGTCTATGTATTAGTAGCCTATACTTATATTATTAAAATATCCAAATATTGATGTGACTAGAATTTTAATTTCTATCAAATGAGAAAAGTATTATATAGAAAAATCTCCAGTATCATATCGAGGAGAATAATTTTGGACTCTTGACTATTTTTAAATTTTCATTGAATTTTTAAATAGTAGTAATTGTAATATAAATGAAATTTTGTATCTTCTCTCTCTCTCTCTCTCTCTCTCTCTCTTTTTAGAGAATTTATTTATTTATTCATGAGAGACACAGAAAGAGAGAGAGGCAGAGACACAGGCAGAGGGAGAAGCAGGCTCCATGCAGGGAGCCTGACGCGGAACTCAATCCCGGGTCTCCAGGATCACATCCTGGGCTGAAGGCAGACGCTAAACTGCTGAGCCACCCAGGCGTCCCTCTTTTTTCTCTTTTGATACTGTGTTTGGACTTCCTTCCCCCATCCTCATCCCTGAATTTTGTCATGTAAATTTCATAGTTACAAACCCTTTATGAGTAAATTTTTTAACCTCCATTGGGCTCAAGCTGCTTTTATGTCACCAACACTTGTATTCATTTGCTTAAGGTTGAAAAAAATATGTGTAATGCATGTTTTAAAGGCATTACCAGATTGGTTGTGCTCTGTACACACAGATACATTTTTGGATAAATATTAGAAAGTGATTATTTTCAAGTCAGCATTTTATTTTATTTTTTCAAGTCACTGTTTTAAAAACTTTAGATTCAGTGATTATCTATAGTCTTTTTAAAAATAAAGCTTTATTTATTTGAGAGAGTATGGTGAGGGGAAAGGGCAGAGGGAGAGAGAGAATTTTTCTCCAGCAGACTATGCACTGAGCACAGAGCCTGATGTGGGGCTTGATCTCAAGAGCCTGAGATCATGACCTTAGCCAAAAATAAAGACAGTGATTTTGACCCTGAGCCCCATAGTCTTTTTTTTTTTTTTTAAAGCATTTAATACATTTTGTGAAACAGTGTAATTGAAACCAAGTGACAGAGACTCCTAAATATACTTACGATTTATCATATCAGCATTTTTTAAGTTGAAAAAAATTATTTACTATTAACATAAAACAACGTTGAAAATAAATTTTAAAAAATCACATTAATAGTGCAGGAAGATGACAGCATAACCCATTTCAAGGTCCTTTGCCAGCATAGTGTCAGCAACATATTATTAAATGATTTTGTAACTTAGCACTACTTTTTTTTTGTCACCATACAAAGTTATTACAATATTATTGATTATGTTTCCCATACTGTACTTTCCATCCCCATGACTTACTTATTTTATAACTAGAAGTTTATACCTCTTTAGTGTAGCATTACCTGGTGGATAATATGTGATGAAATTAACTAAATGCTACTTACCTCCTGTCCATCAAAAGGCTGTGTTAGAGAAGAACATTTTTCGTCATACCCAGTTATCTAAAAGAGATATCTTGTGTTAAAATAGCTCTTTCTAGAAATGATATATTTAAGAAGTTGCAGTATTTCTTTTGTTTCAGGCTCTTCTTTTCCTTTACAAAGTTGTTTCAAATGTAAAACTTGGCACAGGAGTTGGTACTCGTTTGGCTGCAATTGCTGCTTTGTCTCTTTCAGGAAGTACTCTCTGAAATAAGGCTTTTTTAACTTCTGACTTTGCCCTGGATGTGGTTTCTCTCACAAGTGATTTGTTTATGAGGTCATGATTAGCATAAACTCCCCTTGAAGTGATGGCATGTACTTAAAGAGAATCAAACAAAAAGAGGAAAATGTGTTCAGTTTGTTTACTTTGATGCTTAAAGTCTGCATCACCTATTGAAAGAGAATGCGATTTGATGTTGACTAGAATGGGGTTCATAGTAGCTTCTTCACTTTTTAAGTTGTGGGACTTTGTTTAGTTACTTAACCCCTCCGAGTCTCTGTTCCTGCTTAGTTTCTATACGGTTAAGATAGAAATAATACTCATGTGATAGGATTATGAGGCCTCTAAACCAGAAAAATCCCAAATGCTGAACATAGTGTCTGGCACTTAGTACTAACCTAAACAGAGTTAACCCTGCACTACAAAGTTCCTGAAGTCATAAAATGCCCACTTTTATTGTTAAGATATTTCTAAGTGGTTAAAATTGGGGTCCTCTGTTATTTGCTTCTGCGTTGCATTTGCATTTATCCACTTTGGTTTGTCTTTTTTTGTTGTTGTTTTAAGAGAGAGGGGATTGTGAGGGAGGGACAGAGGGGGAAGGAGAGAGAATCCCCAGCCAACTCCCTGCTGGACATAGGGCCAATCTAAGGACCCTGAGATCATGACTTGAACTGCCCCTGCTTTATTTTTAATCTCCAATGCATCCTAATCCTTTTCTGTTGCATGGAAGTCTAGAAATAATTCCTTTTATATAAACATCTCTGCAAATTGCTAAGAAAGGACTGGAATTCTTTAGTGGAATAATTTACATGTTTGGAGTATTCTAACCTAGAAAGGGAAGTGAAACCAATGGAAAGGGAAGTGAGCAAACCTAATCATTGTCTGCCCTGTTGCATTAAACTTTCTCTTTTCTTTAAAAAAAAAAATCTCATTTGCTTGTCTTAAAATTTTACTTTATTTTTGGTTATGCATGATTTGTCAACTTTTAAAAGGTAAATGAACTTAACTATTTGTTTTTTGAACTTAAGACAGTTTGAGGGCCTGTGCTCTTTCTGTCCTCAAATAAAAACCATAGTTTCTTGGGGTTGGCATGTGGTGTGTGTGTGTGTGTGTGTGTGTGTGTGTGTGTGTGTGTGTAGCAAGCATTTAATAAATATTGGTGGACTGTGACTGAAGAAGTAGAGGGGCAAGGGAGTCCTGGGTGGATTACTGAGTGGGGTAACGGCATCAGGGATGCTTTGACCCTCTTAGGGGAGGGGACCTGCCAATCAGCAGACAGATGTGGAGACTCAAGCTCTGGCAGTGACCCTTCTCTCTCCTCTCCATGACCTGTGACACTTTGCACTGTTCTTTGTGTTGCTGGCACTCCACAATACCTGTATGTTGGTTGTAAAAAAGAATTACAGTGGGAACAATTCCCCCAAACCTTTTGGCAGTAAGTAAACAATGGATTGAGAAGTAAACTCTTAAGTGTCTAGTTTGCTTCTTTAATACTTGAGCCTAATGAATTTTTTATTCAAGTAGAAAAACTTACGTCATTCTGGGACTGTTCATGCAGATGTACTTTCCTCAGTTATTTTGGAATATGAGTAAAAGAGAAATTTTTCACCTTGCAGAAAAGGGATTACAGATATCCAAGGGGTTTCATTTTGTGAAGTAATCTGTTTTCGTTCCATTTTTGAATTCTGGTTTAGAATGTTAAAAGACGTCAAAGAATTTTTATTTTAGCACTTGAGCCCAGTTTTTGAGTGAATATAGTTTAGTTAGGACAATTTCATAATTATTAGGAAGGATGTAGTTAATAGATTTATACATTAAATCCCAATTATAAAACGTGCTCTGCATTAGAGATTTGTTTACACCACAAATAGAATTATATTTCCTGTTCTTAACATATTTCTCTTTATCATTGCATGTGTAAGTGGGGGTTTTTGATCTAGTCCTTTTTTTAAAGATTTTATTTATTTATTTGAGAGAGAGAGTGAATGAGAGAGAGCGAGCATGAGCAGGGAGGGGCAGAGGAAGAGGGAGCAACAGACACCCCACTGAGCAGGAAGCCTGATGTGGGCCTTGATCCCAGGACCGGCAGATCAAGACCTGAGCTGCCGTAGACACTTCACCGACTGAGGCTCCAGGCGCCCCTCATTCTCATTCCTTACCCCAACGTTTTGGGAAGGGGATCACTGTCCTTGATGTTCATTTTTCCCAGTGTGGGTGGCCATAAGCACTGAAGGCTGGAGTGGTGGGTCAACAGCCCACCTGTCTCCCAAGAAGAGGGTTGTGAGGGAAGTGAGGATGCTCTGAACTAGGAGGAGAATCTTACAGTTTGGCCCTAATGGTCTCCCACTTTGAGGTCATGGAATCTTTGTTACTCTACTGTCTATCTCTGTCAAACTTGTATCTAAACGACCTGTTCTGTTTTTGTGTATGTGGTTTTGTTTTTGCTTTTAATGAGGGAGCTTAATTGAATAGTGTTTTGTGGGTAAAGAAGATTGAGGTAGTACTATTTGTCTAAATCTGTTTTTAAGAGAAAATGTCCACAGCTTATAGCTATAAATCTACAGTCAGTTAATTGGAACCTCCTTTTCACTTGATTTCCTAAATTATAAATTTAGCAATTCTCAAATTCCTTTTCCTTGGCAATTTTTGTACAGTTGGAAAATTTTACAAACATATAATCAGGCAGTTACTTAACTCATAGCAAATAAATTGAGCCTAGATGACCAAAGTGATCTATAATTCTAGTTAAAATAGATGTAAATCAGCAATGAAAGTAGAGCTCTTTAAAGATACTAAGATTCTCTCACTTAGAGGACCTTAGGAGAAGGCTGCTACATGACAGTAAAATTAGTCCTGTACCCACTGAAATCTTGCAAGACCCCAGGCCAAGAGTGAGCAGTGTAACATTCCACTAGCTGACCAGAAGTCCAATCAGAGTCCTGAGGATAGCTGATTGAGTAGAACTGTGTGGTATCTGGTGGCTTTCTACAGACTCTGGTCTTACAATTAAAGGAAATAGTATATCCAGCAACTACAAACTCTTGTGTATTGCTGGCAGGTGTTTTAGTTTGGAAAATGGTTATTAAGTAGTAAAATGAAGATACATCTACCCTATGACTCCAATTCCCCTCCTAGGTAGAAATGCATGCTCTTGGGCATCAGGAAACATAGGTAAGAATGTCTATAGTAGTATTATTTCCAGTAGCTCTAGAAACAACCCAAATGTTCAGCTGTAGAATGGATAAATATCACTTGTGTAGAGTACAGGTGAATGCTTCTCATGATCAAAATGAATCCTATAGCAGGCACGTGCAACAATATAGGTGAATCTGTGT